>NC_073307.1:127510588-128168567 GCF_027595985.1 Sorex araneus | reverse complement strand
TTTCCTCTTTCATATTGTAATTAGATATTTATAGCTTCCATTGGCAATTTCTTAGATTGTGATATTTAAACTTAAATATCAAAAAATACAATCTCATTTCACTGAAGAATATCTCCCCAATACATACTTTTTTTATATTTTATTTCAACCATTTGTCAAAATCTACTTAGAAATTTGCTCCTGATACAGTAAAGCATACATACTGCATAGAAGCATTAGGTGTAAATTATGCAGCTCATAATCAACTCTGAAAAAGTTCTGAAACCGGAAGCTGCATTCAAATTAATGGTCAAGTATTAATTTAGTTAACACTAATTCACTTAAGATTAGGCATAACTATGAAAATTTAATTTCCTACTTCTCCCAAGGCAGTCCAATAAATTGATCTGGATGATTTAGTCACTTTCCGTGGCCTATGAAATAGAGCTAGTTTACTGAGTAACATGGTATCAATGGGGTTACAACAAAATAGAAACTTAATCACTGAAGCTGAGACTTCAGATTGGATCTGAAACAACGGGGTTACCTGACCTGCAAAACCGGACAAAGTATGACTCTAAATACTCTGAATGTAATTAGACGCATAAACATGAAACAAATAAATATGATAAAGTGAGCAAGAGTGCTCTTTTTTTAAAATTGAATCACTATGAGATAGAGCATTACAAAATTGTTCATGATTGTGCTCCAGTCATAAGATGTTCCGACACCCATTCTGCTGCCTGTGTAATTTCCAGGCACTAGTGTCCCCAGTTTCCCTCCCACCCCTTTAAGTCACCCTCCACCCCAGCCTGCCTCTATGGCAGGCACCTTTCTTCTTCTCTCTCTCTCCCCCTCTCTCTCTTCACTCTCTCTCTCTCCATTTCTCCTTCTCTCTCTCGTCTCTCTCTCCCTCTCTCTATTTCTCTCTCTCTCTCTCTCTCTCTCTCTCTCTCTCTCTCTCTCTCTCTCTCTCTCTCTCTCTCTCTCCCAAGAGTACTCTTTTAATATGTCAAAAAAATTACAAAATACCAGCTGAATTTCCATAGGCACTGTATGATGAAGTACTGTTTCTTAAACTATCTTTTATTTTCCCTTCACTCATTTTTATCTTCCCCAAATCAAATGTTCTCTGGAATATCTAATGACAAGAAAAAGTTAAGCTTTTCTGAGTGGAAGAGTCTATGATGAAGAATAGAATAATTTTCTACTTGATTTCAACAAAATATATATTTTTAGTATGTAAGCTTTAAGTAGCATTTAGAGAAAAAGAAGTAGAGAATATTTTTCCTTTTTACTTATTTTATATTTTAAATATAGTATAAAAGATGTTTCTTTTACATACTCATTTTGCTTAAGTAAAATAACTTACTTGCAAATTAGTAATACTGCCTTAAATGTAGATTTTGAAATTACACTCCTGTTCTCTAAATGGAAGCACTTGACATTTACTTTTTCTTTTAATTTGAGTCTAGAGCTCATTTTATTACCACATCTATAACCACATGAAAATAAAAACTGAATGTTGAAAAACAGTTTCCTTAATTTAAATTACAGCATATCTTAGAGTTGTTTCACACATTTTAATATTTAGGGCTGAGATATTTACTTCTTAAAATTCATATTAATTATATTATCTGCTTTAACATTATTAAAACATCTTATATAAAAATAATTTAACAATTTAAAAATGTACTTCGACAAGTAATTATATAGTTTTCACTTTTTATCAAATCCTAATCTTGGTGTAAAATTAACTATAAGTATAAATAGTATATAATCGGCTATACTATAGCAAAATAACTGGAACTTTCAATGAACCCACAAACAACTATATTTAAAAAGCTAAAACTTGAGAGCAGTTAACAGGAGAAAAAAACAGTGATGCTTACCAGCTACTTAGACCTTCCACTTCTTATTTTACAGACATTTCTAATATTTTGAAGTGACATATTCATCACTAGATTTTAAATAAGTATCAGTTATTCTTAATTTCTCTACATATTTAAAAAAAAACCACAAAATTAATATAGAATTCCTAGACTGATGCACTTTTAAACATACCACAGTCAGAATTCTGGGTTCAGCTGCATTTGGAATCCTTCATTGCTGACAAGGGAGTCTCAAATGACAATCTTCTTTAAAGCACTCTTCAGCATGACAACAGAAAGTTCTCCCTTCCACTGTCTGCTTTTTTTCCATTAGCTGGAGTGTTACATATTGAATGCTGCACAAAGCATTTGACTGGAGGGTTTTTAGACAACTCTTTAAATGCCTGAATCTGAATAATGATTTTTAAATAAGGCTCATCTCTTGAAAAGCGATTCTGTATTGTTTTTTTTTTATTCATTAAATTTTAGTGGGGCGGTTATGGGCTGACTTTGAGTGTCATTGGTTAATAGTACCTCGGTATGACTCACTGAAGTAAGATTTAGTCATATAATTTCAGTGACATTTTGACGAGAATACTTTACTGTCAATTTTTTAATAATCTATTGCACATTTTTGTGTGATCCAAATGAGTAGATTAGCATAAGAGGTGGGAGGTATGTTTCAGTCTGAATAACAGTGGTCTGAAAAACAAAACTAACTTTTTTTTTTCTTTTTTGGAAAAGCCAGGAAATGTTTTTGATAGCTGAGTGAGGTTCACTGGAATTTTAATATAGTTTTCCACCTTTTCAAGAAAATTGTCTCCTTTTCTTGTTCACTTTAAACAGGTACAATAATGCCTTTGTGGTTCCTGAAAAATCCAGCATCTCTTAAACTTAGCATTGTGTTATATAGACTCTGGAAGATATAATCAAGAGATCATAATCTTGAAGCAGTAGAAGTAGCTATTATCTAGAAAAATAAACAAATGAAATTGAATGATTTTGCACCCCTGCAGTGTTAACTTTTTCACATGATGAGATGCAAGAAAGGATTACATTTATTTCTGTCAAAAAAGTCTCCACAGGACAACTTGTAATTGGGACTCACTGACAAGAAACCGAACTAAGACGCAGAGATTTAATGGGTACAGTTTTGAGTTAATCAGCACACTTGAAAGTTAGTTTTCCAGCAGCTTCATAAAATAGAAAATTTTAACTTTGCACAATAGTCTGTAGCAACTATGGTTAAAATGTGTATTTCATCAAAAGATTAATAAAACTATATTGGTCTTCCTAACTCATGGAATCCTGATTTGTTTCTTACAGAAAAATCAACAATCTTAAAAAAAATCCAAAAGCAAAAGTAATAATTCAATAAGCCCAACAAAAAGTTATCCGTGTTGACATTTCCATTGAGAACATCAATAGCTGCTCCAAATATTTTTATTTTGATGGACTCATAGGTGGAATAAAGAAAGAGCATGCCGGTGTGAATAAGGAATGGAACATAGTGGAGAGATGAAAATAGTAGGAAAGCAATGATTATACTACTGTTTCCTTACAAATATTCAGGAAAGCACAGCATTTTTAGTCTCCAATGATAATTCCCCAGTACTCAGAACTTTTTCTTGACCTATCTGATGACCTTGTCCTGTGAATTCTATAGTCCCTGGTGCATGCCTCTATTATATACAGCCAAATGCAGTTCTTAATAGAGGTGTGGCCTTTGCAGCTTTCCTTCTGACTGCGTATCCAGTTTGATGGTGACAAGGAGTCACTTAGCCTCCATTTGCTTATTCTATGAAAGAGCAGGGATGGAGGGGCAGAGTGGTGGGTAAAATAGACAACACTTTCATGTTTTAGTTTTGGACCCAGTGGTGCTCAGGATCTACACCCAGCTTTGTCCTCCTTCTTTTTTTTTTTTTTTTGGTTTTCTTTATTTTTTTTAATTTTTATTTTTTTATTTTTTAATTAATTTATTTTTTAATTAGTGAATCACTGTGAGGGGAGGGTACTGTTACAGAGTTACAAATTTACACATTTTTGTGCTCATGTTTCCCTCATACAATGTTCGAGAACCCATCCCTTCACCAGTGATCATTCTCCACTACCAATAAACCCAGCATCCCTCCCACACTCCAATCCCATCTCCCCTCACTCCACCCTGTCTCTGTGTCAGGGTATTCCCTTTTGTTCTCTCTCCAGTTGGGTGTTGTGGTTTGCAATAGGGGTGTTGAGTGGCCATTGTGTTCAGTCTCTAGTCTACTTGCAGCACGAATCTCCATTCCCGTGCGGGATCTCCAACCACATTTTACTTGGTGTTCCCTTCTCTATCTGAGCTGCTTTTCCCCAGAATGTGAGGCCAGCTTCCAAGCCTCCTGGTACTTATTTCTAGTATTCTTGGGTGTTAGTCTCCTACTCTGTTATTTTATATTCCACAGATGAGTACAATCTTTCTATGTATGTCTCTCTCTTTCTGACTCATTTCACTTAGCATGATACTTTCCATATAGATCCACTTATATGCAAGGTTCATGACTTCATTTTTTCTAATAGCTGCATAGTATTCCATGTATAGATGTATCAAAGTTTCTTCAACCAGTCATCTGTTCTAGGGCACTTGGGTTTTTTCCAGATTCTGACTATTGTAAACAGTGCTGCAATGAACATATAAGTGCAGATGTCATTTAGACTATACTTTTTTGCTTCTCTGGGATATATTCCCCAGCAGTGGTATTGCTGGGTCAAATGGGAGCTCAATTTCTAATTTTTTGAGAATCGTCCATATTGTTTTCCAAAAGGGCTGAACCAGTCGGCATTCCCACCAGCAGTGTAGAAGAGTCCCTTTCTCCCCACATCCTCTCCAACAGTGGTTGCTTTTGTTCTTTTGGATGTGTGCCAGTCTCTGTGATATAAGGTGGTATCTCATGGTTGTTTTGATCTGCATTTCCCTGATGATTAGTGACGTAGAGCACTTTTTCATGTGCCTTTTGGCCATTCATATCTCTTCCTTGGTAAAGTTTCTGTTCATTTCTTCGGCCCATTTTCTGATGGGGTTGGATGTTTTCTTCTTGTAGAGTTCAACCAGTGCCATATATATACCCTTCATATCAACCCCTTATCTGATGGGTATTGGGTGAATATTCTTTCCCATTCTGTAGATTGTCTTTGTATTCTGGTCACTATATCTTTTGCGGTTCAGAAGCTTTTTAGTTTAAGATAGTCCCATTTGTTGATATCTGTTTCCACTTGGTTGGCCAGTTGCATGTCATCTTTGAAGATACCTTTATCTTCAATATCGTGGAGGGTTTTACCAACCTTGTCTTCAGTGTACCTTATGGTTTGTGGTCTGATATTGAGATCTTTATTCCATTTTGATCTGACTTTTGTGCATGGTATCAGGTCAAAGTCTAAGCCCTCTTTTGCATGTGGTTGTCCAGTTGTGCCAGCACAATTTGTTAAAGAGGCTTTCCTTGCTCCACTTCATATCACTTGCTCCCTTATCAAAGATTACATGATCATACATTTGAGGTTGTGTGTAGGGATATTCTACCCTGTTCCATTGGTCTGCGGCTCTGCCTTTGTTCCAGTAGCATGCTGTTTTAATAGTTACCGCTTTGTAGTAAAGTTTAAGGTTGGGGAGGGTGATGCCTCATTTCTTTTTCGAAAGAATTGTTTTAGCTATCCCTGGGCGTTTGTTGTCCCATATGAATTTTAAGATTGCTTGAGGCATTTCTTTGAAGAATGTCATGGGTATCCTTATAGGGATCGCATTGAATCTGAATAAGGCTTTGGGGAGTATTGCCATTTTGACAATGTTGATTCTCCCTATCCATGAGCAGGGGATGTCTTTCCATTTCCTCATGTCCTCTTTCATTTCATGGCATAGCGTTTTATAGTTTTCTTTGTAGAGGTCTTTTCTTCCTTGGTTAAGCTGATTCTGAGGTACTTGATTTTCTGGGGCAGGATTGTGAATGGGATTGCTTTTTTCATATTCCTTTCCTCTGTCTCATTGTTTGCATATAGGAAGGCCATGGATTTTTGGATATTAATTTTGTATCCTGCAACTTTACTGTATAAGTCTATTGCTTCTAAGAGTTTCATAGTGGAGGCTTTAGGCTTCTCTAGATATAGTATCATATCGTCTGGGAATAGTGAAAGTTTCATTTCTTCCTTTCCTATCTGGATGCCCTTAATATCTTTTTCTTGTCTTACAGCTATCACAAGTACTTCCAGTAATATATTGAAGAGAAGTGGTGAGAGTGGGCATCCTTGTCTTGTGCCTGATCTTAGATGAAAGGCACAAGTTTTTCCCCATTGAGGATAATGCTTGCCGTAGGCTTGTGGTAGATGGCTTTGACTATCTTGAGGAAAGTTCCTACAAAACCCATTTTGGTGAGAGTTTTCATCATGAACGGATGTTGGATCTTGTCAAATGCTTTCTCTGCATCTAATGATATCTCATATGGTTTTATCTTTACTTTTGTTGATATGATGGATTATGTTGATTGATTTCCGAATGTTAAACCATCCTTGCATCCCACTGGGTCATGGTGTATGATCTTTTTGATGAGTTGTTGGATCCTATTTGCTAATATGTTGTTGAGGATCTTCGCATCGGTGTTCATCAGGGATATTGGTCTATAATTTTCATTCTTAGTGGTGTCTTTGTTTGCTTTTGGTATTAGGGAGATGTGTGTTTCATAGAAACTGGGAGAGTTCCTATTTTTTCAATTTCATGGAAAAGCTTGAGGAGAACTGGCAAAAGGTCTTCTTTAAATGTTTGGAAGAATTCGCCAGTGAGTCCATCTGGACCTGGGCTTTTGTTTCTGGGGAGATTTTTGATTACAGTTTCAATTTCCTTAACATTGATGGGTCTATTCAGGTATTCCAAGTCTTCTTGGTTCAGTCTTGGGAGATTGTAGGAATCAAGGAATTCATCCATTTCTTTTAGGTTCTCTTGTTTCGTGCATTACAGACTTTCAAAGTAGTCTCTGACGATCTTTTGATTTCATTGGTTTCTGTTGTGATGTCTTTCTTTTTATTCCTGATTCGGTTTATTAGGGTTCTCGCTCTCTCTTTCTTTGTGAGTCTTGCTAGTGGTTTGTCAATCTTGTTTATTTTCTCAAAGAATCAGCTCTTGGTGTCATTGACCTTTCGTATTGTTTTCTGGGTTTCCATGTCGTTAATTTCTGCTCTGATTTTTATTATTTCTTTCCTTTAGTCTGGTTTGGGTTCCTTTTTCTGGTCCTTTTCTAAGGCTTTGAGCTGTGAAGTCAAGCTATCTGTCTAGGCCCTTTCTTCCTTCCTAAGTAATGCCTGCAGAGCTATAAATTTTCCCCTTAACACAGCTTTAGCTGCGTCCCATAGGTTTTGGTAGTTTGTGTCTTCATTTTCATTCGTTTCAAGGTATCTCTTGATTTCCTCCTTGATTTCCTTCCTGACCTACTCATTGTTCAACACTGAGCTGTTTAATTTCCAGGTGTTTGTTTTGATTCTTTGTGTCTGTGTGTGATTAGCTTCTATCTTCAGTGCATCGTGGTCTGAGAAGATAGTTGATACAATGTCCATTTTTCTGATTTTATTGAGGCATGTTTTGTGGCCCAGTACGTGGTCTATTTTGAAAAATGTTCCGTGTGCACTGGAAAAGAATGTGTATTCTTTCTTTTTGGGGTGTAAAGCCCTGTATAGGTCTATTAGGCCTCTCTCTCCTATTTCTTCCTTCAGAGTCCGTGTTTCCTTGCCGAGTTTTGTTCTTGTCAATCTATCCAGAGGTGATACGGCATTGTTGAAGTCTCTGACTACTATTGTGCTGTTAGTGATGTCCTCCTTAAAGTCTGTTAGGAGTTGTTTTAACTATTTAGCCGGTCTCTCATTAGGTGCATATATCTTTTAGAGTGTGATTTCTTCCTGTTGCACATATCCTTTGAAAAATAGGAAGTAACCTTTGCTGTCCCTTCTAATCTTTTACAACCTGAAATCTATGTTGTCAGATACTAGTATTGCCACACCAGATTTTTTGAGAGAGTTATTTGCTTGCAGGATTGTTTTCCACCCTTTGACTTCAAGTCAGTGTTTGCTCTGCTCTGACTGTTCAGGTATGTTTCTTGCAGGCAGCAGAATGTTGGGTTTAGTTTCCAAATCCACTTTGCCACTCTGTGTCTCTTAATTGGTGCATTTAGGCCATTGACATTGAGAGAGATTATTGTCATGGGGTTTTGTGTCATCTTTCTATGGGGTTTGTTGTTCTTGTGGGGTTCTTCCTTGACTTACACTAATTCACTTAATTAGTGAACTACCGTGAGGTACAGTTACAGACTTACAAACTTTTGGTCTTGCATTTCAGTCATACAATGATCGAGTACCCATCCCTCCACTAGTGTCCATTCTCCACCATCAATGGTCCCAGTATCCTTCCCCAAAAACATCAGCTTCATTTGACTTCTCTGCCTTTATTCTTACTAGAGAAGTGATATACTGTGAGCTTATTATGACCAAACAAATAAATAACAAATGGACAATTATTAGCACCAACAAGATGCTCACATATTATTGTATTTACTAATTCCATAAAATTATATTTAATTTAAGTAGACCAGTCATTGTGGCTCTAGTTTTAGATCAAAATTCCTTCAGGAATGTTAGGAAGGAGATCTCCCATGATGTGCTATTAAGCACTCATGGGGAAAATCAATGATTCCAGAACTGTCCTATGCATCAACTAAACACAATATTTCTTTTCCTTTAATTTTATTTTTTAATTGAAATTACCATAAGGTACACAGTTACAAAGTTTTTCATGACTTGGTGTCAGCCATACAATGATTCAACACTCATCCCTTCACCAGAGTACATTTCCCAGCACCAATTTCCCTATTTCTCTCCCAACCACACCCCTAGAAAGCCTGCCTCTCTCCCTTACTCCTCTCTCCTGCCCCCCCTCTTCTTCCTTCTCCCCACTTTCTTTCTATAACTGTTTCTCTTTTAAGCATCATGTTTTGCAATCACTATATCACTGTCATCCCTTTATTCATCCATTTACTGGAGCGAGCTCCAGCATTCCTATTTCTCTCAATTCCTCTCAGCCCTGAGATTTTAGCAGCCTCTCCTTACTCATCTTTCCCAATGACTTGGAGGCTCTTCCAGGGTCAGAGGAATGAGAACTATCGTTACTGTTTTTGTCATATCAAATACACATGGGTAGCTTGCCAGGCTCTGCCTGTGTGGGAGAGATACTCTTCATAGCTTGCCGGACTCTCTGAGAAATATGTATATATTGTCATTCCGTTGATCAACGATTTGCTCGAGAGGGCCTAGTAACGACTCTACTCATCCCAGCCCTGAGATTTTAGCAGCTACTCTTTACTCGTCCTTCCCAATGGTGCTGCATTAGAGGCACTTCAGGGTCAGGGGAATGAGATCCATCATTGCTACTGTATTTGGCATATAAATATGCCACGGGGAGCTTGCCATGCTCTCCTGTGCGGGCAGTACACTCTGGCTGGCTTGCCAGGTTCTTCAAGTGGGAGAACTAGGCTATCTGATATTGTGAGGTCTCACCGTGGCCGCAGGCATCCAGGAGCTTGGTTTTATAGTCTCTAGATGTTGGCCGTTGATGGGATTACATGGCACCGGGGGCAGTTTCTGGGTGTGACTGCCCAGCTTCTGGAAAATGGGGAATCTGGGTGGAAGAGGCCCAGTCCCGATCTGAGCAGCCTTAGAGATCTCGGCCCTGGGTCCCACACACTGGGTTCCTCTGCCGGTTCCTTCATGTGTGAGGCTCATTTGACTGTGGAGAGTGGCCTTGAGCATGGCTGTGGCTGGGTTCAACACAGGTACTGAAAGGTTATCATGTATATCCCTTTATGTATGTACTTTCAGCACTCAGTTCTTGTCAGGAGGGATCATTTCCAACTATCATTGTCATAGTGGTCCTTTCTCTATCCTAACTGCCCTAGTAACCCCACCTCACTCCCACTTTGTCAAGCTTGGAACCATAAACCAGTATTTAGGTATTAGTGTCATACTGCTTGTTATATCCCACAAATGAGTACAGGCATTCTATTAACAAGGTATTTCTACCAATGGTGAAAATGTGGAATTTTTAAAAAATTTTTGATCAAATAGACACATTTTCCCTTACATAGTTTTTTGAAAAATACTAAAGATATATCACTATATCACTGTCATCCCATTGCTCATCAGTTTGCTTGAGCAGGCACCAGTAACATCTCCATTGTGAGACTTGTTGTTACTGTTTTTGGCATATCGAATCTGCCAGGGATAGCTTGCCAGGGTCTGCCATGTGGGTGGAATACTAGTTTACCAGACTCTCCGAGAGGTATGGAGGAATTGAACCCAGGTCGGCCACATGCAAGGCAAACACCCTATCCACTGTGCTATTGTATATATGCCACAGTAAATTCATATCTCACCTAAACCTACTCTTATAACTAAAATATCTCCCTTCGGGGAACTAAATGGGAAAGTGGGTGTGGTCTTTCTGTAAGGCAGGTATGTGTACTAGTGATGGATGTGGTATTGGATTATTAATAGGTTAGTGTGGAGAAACCATTATTAATAACATTGCAAACAAAAACCAATTAAATTTTAAAAAATGAAAAGTCAAATAAAGCATCTCCTTTCCTTGACATAAAGCATCCCCTTTCTATCCTTGACATAGTGACAGCGCTGTTGAAAACAAAGGGATTTTTATGGAAAGTTAGGGTTTGTAGGGGGAATTTCATAGACTATATAGTGGACCCATGTGAAAACATTTGGTCCAAGAGCTGGAGCGATAGCACAGGGGGTAGGGCATTTGCCTTGCACGCGGCCGACCTGGGTTCCATTCCCAGCATCCCATATGGCCCCCTACAGCACCACCAGGAGTAATTCCTGAGTGTATAATCCAGGAGTAACCCCTCTGCAACGCCAGGTGTGACCCAAAAAGAAATACATATATATACATATATACATATATATATATAAATATATATATATATATTGCCCACTTATTTTCAAATAGTATCCCTTCTCCCTTCTCCCTACTTTGGACAGTTTGCTGAGGTTTAATAACATTAAGTTAGTAACAAAGTACTGTATAATTTACTTGTCTGCTTAATGTAAGAGGAAATCAATCCAGAGATATTGTGAACATAAGAATTATTAAAATGAAGGCTATGGCACTAAGAATAGTGTTTGAAATTTTATGAAATCTATTATTCTAACATATCTAACAGTAGCAATCTATTGAACTAAATTTTTTAAAAGGCAGCTGTTTATGAAGATAAAGAGACATAACCTAGATCTGTTTCTGTCCAGTTCTACCACTGGTGAAGAAACAACTCTTTTTTGAAACCCCATGGCTTTATTGGTAATGGAGAAACTATTCTAGAGGACTCTCATTGAGTTATTACAAAAATTAAATTAAAAATGAATATAAAAAACTTACCATATCTTTCTATGCATGAGTGAACAATACATTTCAGATAGAATAATTGCAATGTTGCTTAGGAGTACTAAACTGAAAATATGAACTCCTGAATTTCTCTTGTCTCGTCAGTATGGCAAAGTGAAAAAGAAATTCTAGGAAACAGTACCATTTTATTTAAAATCCAAATTTAGTTATTTGCTAGATGTGTGAATGCTAATTCCATAACATTTATGGCTTAAATTTAACAGCACATGAAATAAGCTTTGAGTCACTGGAATTTTACTATTCAGTGATAAACACTATGCATAAATATTTGTTGGCTATAATGCCATACATTTTCTCTATTAAAAAAGAATTAGAAATGTTTCTATGTTCATGTATACACAATGCTACTTTTATAAGCAACTTCTTACATAATTACATAATGTGATTACCTCTCAACATATTTAATAATTTGTAAACTTATTTTATTTGCATTGTGTGAGTGTAATAATATGCTTAATTTTCCTCTTTTATTCTCGCATCTTTAAGTGCTTCTTTCTACCCATCTTCCACACAAACCACAGTGTGAGAAGTATCTTTATCCATAACAATTTATTTGTCCTAACACCTAACACAGTGTCTGAATATATTCCAAAAATTGAACCAAAAAACAAGAATCTTTCAGGGCATTCATTATTATTAATTTTTCCAGATATTTTTCATCAATCTTAAATCAATGAATATAGTAACAGTTTACAGTGTTGATCCTAGACTTCATTTTATTTTAAATTCAATTTTGGTTAAAAAATATTATCTTTCTGCACCGCAAGAGATACAATGACCAGAATACAAAGACTATCCACAGAATGGGAAAGGATATTTACACAATACCCATCAGATAAGGGGTTGATATCAATGGTATATAAAGCACTGGTTGAGCTCTACAAGAAGAAAACATCCAACCCCATCAAAAAATGGGGCAAAGAAATGAACAGAAACTTTACCAAGGAAGAAATACGAATGGCCAAAAGGCACATGAAAAAGTGCTCTACATCACTAATCATCAGAGAGATGCAGATCAAAACAACCATGAGATACCACCTCACACCACAGAGACTAGCACACATCCAAAAGAACAAAAGCAACCGCTGTTGGAGAGGATGTGGGGAGAAAGGGACCCTTCTTCACTGCTGGTGGGAATGCCGACTGGTTCAGCCCTTCTGGAAAACAATTTGGACGACTCTCAAAAAATTAGATATTGAATTCCCATTTGACCCAGCAATACCACTGCTGGGAATATATCCCAGAGAGGCAAAAAAGTACAATCGAAACAACATCTGCACATGTATGTTCATCGCAGCACTGTTTACAATAGCCAGAATCTGGAAAAAACCCGAATGCCCCAGAACGGATGACTGGTTGAGGAAACTTTGGTACATCTATACAATGGAATACTATGCAGCTGTTAGAAAAAAGGAGGTCAAGAATTTTGTAGTTAAGTGGATGGGCATGAAAAGTTTCATGCTGAGTGAAATGAGTCAGAAAGAGAGAGACAGACATAGAAAGACTGCACTCATCTATGGTATATAGAATAACAGAGTGGGAGACTAACACCCAAGAACTGTAGAAATAAGTACCAGGAGGTTGACTCCATGGCTTCGAGGCTGGCCTCACGTTCCGGGGAAATGTCAACTCAGAGAAGCGATCACCAACTACATTGTAGTCGAAGGCCATGTGGGGGAAGGGAGTTGCGGGCTGAATGAGGGCTAGAGACTGAGCACAGCGGCCACTCAACACCTTTATTGCAAACCACAACAGCTAATTAGAGAGAGAAAACAGAAGGGAATGCCTTGCCACAGTGGCAGGGTGGGGTGGGGGGGAGATGGGATTGGGGAGGGTGGGAGGGACACTGGGTTTACGGGTGGTGGAGAATGGGCACTGGTGAAGGGATGGGTTCCCAAACTTTGTATGAGGGAAGTATAAGCACAAACGTGTATAAATCTGTAACTGTACCCTCACGGTGATTCTCTAATTAAAAATAAATAAAAAAAAATTATCTTTGCATTTCTACAAATGCATTCATGCTTTTCTTTTATTTATTACTATTTTATAGTAAAAAATAAATAAATATTTTATAGCAATAAATAAATGAATCATTACTATTTTATTTTTTATTTATTTACTTATTTACTTATTTATTTTGAGTTTGGGACCCCACTCAGTGGTGGTGAGGGTCTACTACTGGCTCTGCACTCAGGGATCAATCCGAGCAAACTCTGGGGACCATATGCATTGCTACAAGACAAATACCCTATTTTCTGTTCTCTCTATCTGCCCGCATTTTTGTATTTTAAACTCTAATGTTTTAAAATTATTTTATTTTCTTTTTATAAATTATATTGTTATGTTTTAATAGACCAAGAGTATTATGAGTTTTGGCCATTATTTAGCAAGTATATTCATTCTATCATGTCAGTTCACCGTATCTTATTCCTTATTTTTTAACTTTATAATAATTTTTATACTATTTAGTCAAATCTATCAACTTTTACATAGACCTGTTACTGTTGGTTTAGACAGGCCATTAACAAATGCTATCTACTGCTATGAAATTAGGAAAAAAACTGCACATTTTATTTTCGCAATTTCATTTTTAATTTTTTACTCTTTAATAACTTATTTTGGTATAGCATATGAGATAGTTATTTAAAAGTATTTAAATGACCTCCCCCAAATAATTGAACACGTATTCTGAGAATATTTATACATTAAAAAATCATATATATTTTTTAAAACTCTTACACAATTATTTACAATTCTCATAATTGTTTCAAACTTGGAACCCAAATGAACAGCAAGCAACTATATTACATTCACAAAATGAAATATTACTCAGCTAAGAAATAATGCCATTTTTTTGGCAACATATACATTTGAGTTTAAGTAATTTACCAATAATGTCCGTATCTGGGAAACAAATAATGAATCTTAAAAAAAAAATTATCAAATAACTAGTGTAGATAAAATCCTCATTATATGCTAGGGAAGGTTATTGATATTCAAGGTACACTACTCATTAAATAGCACAAGTGAGGAAGATGATGTTTTTCATGTTTTCACAGAGAATAACCTTTATTTGATATCAGAGAAAGACTGACTTCATACAATATTGGGCATTCTTTGCACTTAGAAAAACACATTTTTATAGTACAAGAAGATAAATTTAAAATACAAAGTAAATTTAAATAAATTTAATTTTTTTGATAAATTTAATCAAAAAACTTAGTAATGTAAGATTATTTTCTGTATTTCTCACATTTCATAGGAAACTTACACTTTTAGGTTATTATTTACATAGCAAGAGACTAAATATGAAGATGACAATTCTGGGGACCTATCTAGGGAATATTAGCATTTTCTTTAGAAACTGATTATCTTAATACACACTAATAATCCACATTTAATTGCTTTCATAATAATCAATGGTGGAGCCATACAGTTGAGTTTAGTCATTTATTTTAGAGTTTAAGTAATAAGCTCACAATTTCTTGGTGAAAAATAGGCAAGTTCAGAAGACTTATCTCTATACATGATATGCAGACAAGTAAAATATTTACCGATGCTTATATGGACGGAAAACACATTATAGAAGACTGCACAGATACTTCCTTCTCATCTTTTTTATTGTATGATCATTGTCTCCACCCTTAATAGAAAATTATTCCTGTTACCAGTTGAGTTCAATATGAACACCATCTGCCAATGTCAGTTGACATAGTCAAACTGAATGGCCTTGTGATCTAAATTTAATGAACTAATAAAATATTCATACGAAGAGTTTTCTAGTCCATAACTTATTTTCCTGCACGGTTTGATGTCCAAAATCCTTTAGGAATTTTTGGAATATTTATTTATATTCACAGACTCATTGCTGGAAACATCTGTCATTATTTTTGGCATCCCAAGGACAATAGCAAGTGTAAACTCATCAGTATCCACTGCAAAAGCCACAGATTATACTTCACAGGTTAGCTTTTTGTAACCAAGATTAACCATAGATTGTTAACACCGCTTTCTGATTAAATCTACTTTCTGAGTAATCTGTTCTCTCTAAATTGACTGTATCTAGAGTTCTCAGCCGGCTTCTTAAGGACAAAAGAAATGTTGCTTCAAAAGTTTATCCATATGGCTATAAGAACTTTCACCAATTGTAATAGTACCCGGGCCCATTATTAATCATACAAGTAAGTTCAATAGGTTATTTTGGAATTCTACCTTGATTTAATGTTATCACAAAGTTAATAATATTTTAAATAAAAAGGAAACATAAAATTTATAAAATTTTAGATAATTTACCAGGAGATGTGATTTACATTATAGAATTTATACAGGGCTGGAGTGATAGCACAGGGGGTAGGTTGTTTGCCTTGCATGTGGCCAACCCGAGTTGGATTTCTCCATCCCTCTCAGAGAGCCTGGCAAGCTATCGAGAGTATCCCACATGGCAGAGCCTGGCAAGCTACCCGTGGCATATTCGATATGCCAAAAACAGTTAACAACAAATCTCACAATGGAGAAATTACTGGTGCCCGCTTGAGCAAATCAAACATAGGGAAGACAATGCTACAGAGAGCTATATATGTGTTCTATAAAGTATAAATAGGCAATAGAAGTATGTTTCAGGAATTTGGCCATTGTGCAAATCTTCCTGAAGATGAATTTATGT
The DNA here is from genome assembly GCF_027595985.1 of Sorex araneus. Taxonomy (NCBI): domain Eukaryota; kingdom Metazoa; phylum Chordata; class Mammalia; order Eulipotyphla; family Soricidae; genus Sorex; species Sorex araneus. Next base: position 128,152,576 of record NC_073307.1, on the reverse strand, counting down.
TAAGAGTCACTGGAATTAGTCAACATACAATCTACCCTTAACATTTATGGCTGTCTTCCTTACCTATTACTGAGAACTTAACCCATCCTCAATATCTACTTGCCACATGACTCTGTGGATAGGCTATGCTTAACTACTGCTACTGCTCTCATCTATACTTTCTAATGAGTATATATTTCCTGTACTTTACCACTAGATTTTCAAACATCTGTCTGCCTTGTAATAGGGCTTACAAGGCAACCCAATTTGTCATAAATTTATCCTCCCACAAGCTAGCTCCAGTTTACTCAAAAAACTGTAGGTGAGTAGCCAAGAAAGAAAACTTTCTTATCTTTTGTCACACCCAATGAGGTCAGGCAGGGTTGACTTCCAGTTCTGTGCTCAGGAATCAATCCTGGTTGGTCTTGGGGGACCATATGGGGTGTCACGGATGAGTTGGTCAAGCAATAGCACAGCATGTGAGGTGCTTGTCTTGCACGTGGCCAAACCGCGTTCTATTCCTGACACGCCCAAGCCCACCAGAAGGGATCCTTAAGTGCAGAGCCAAGAGTAATTCTTGAGTACTGCTGGTGGTGGTCCCAAAAGTGCCCTTCTTTCTGTACTATCTCTCTAGCCCCCAAGAAAGAACCAATACTGGACCCAGAACTAGCATGTCATTATTTCTGCACCAATATTTTGGCTAGAATAAGGCTAATACAATAAATTCTCTTCATTTGATAAACTGCAAAGTCTCATTGAAAATAGAGAAGACAAAAAGGAAAAATAAAACAATTGCGGCTAATTTTCTCTCAACATTATGCCTTGGAGCATTTAACTATGGCTTCTAACATAAAGCTGGAGGGTAGCTAACGCTAGACTTACTCCCTACTTAGTGTTTTCTCTAATTTCTAGAGCCTCTTGACTTTCTCCATTTACATGGATGTCTACTTTCTGAATTGCATCCTGGTAATTATACTGTATCACTGTTTCACTGTCATCCCGTTGATCACCAATTTGCTCGAGCGGGCACCAGTAACATCTCCATTCATCCTAGCCTTGAGATTGTAGCAGCCTCTCTTTACTCATCCTTCCCAGCAGTGTCATATTGGAGGCTCTGCGACAATGAGGCCCATCATTATTACTGTATTGGGCATATTAAATATACCACGGAGAGCTTGCCCAGGCTCTGCCGTGAGAGCAGGATGCTCTCGGTAACTTGCCAGGTTCTCTAGAGGGAGAACTAGGCTCTAAGAGGTCATGAGGCTGCAAATTATACAGAATATTTTTTGCTTATTAAAACAAAAACTTAGTTTATCACTATCAATAAATCATAGTAAATGTAATCGTGATTTTGAAACTCAAATATATATTACAAATGATATAAGTTTAAAGATCATGATTTTTAACAGCAGTGTTCAGTATTACTGTATCACTGCCATCCCATCACTCATCTATTTGCTCAAGCAGGCACCAGTAACATCTCCGTTGTGAGACTTGTTGTTACTGTTTTGGGCATATCAAATACGCCATGGGTAGTTTGCCAGGCTCTGCCATGCAGGTGGAATACTCTCGATAGCTTGCCAGGCTCTCCAAGAGGGGTGGAGGAATCGAACCCGGGTCGGCTGCATGCAAGGCAAATGCCCTATCTGCTGTGCTATTGAACAAAGCAAAATCTAGGAAGGATGTGTTAATAGATGCTTCTCCAATTAGGATGTCTAGCTGTCTGAAAGGCCAATGAAGAAGTGTTCATCATCACTGATCATTAGAGAAATGCAAACAAAACCATAGGAGCTACCACTTCACACCTGAGAATGGCTTATGTCAAAGACAGCAACGGCGAGTGTTTGAGAACATGTGGAGACAACAAAAACTTCCTGAATATGTGAGGAAGTGTTTGCACGGGGTTGACAAACTACATTATGAAACATATGTAACATCTATATCATTTCCAAAAAACTAGTCAGATTGTATTTCTAGAGCTAATTGTTTTCACAGATCGGCTCAACATATTTTCCTCATAAATTCAATCTAATACGTGACCTTGAAGAACTGTTATTTCTTTTTAATCTATTTCATAGTTAATGACAAACTTTAGTAGCTTGTAATTGTTTACAGTATAGTTTACTCTAAAAACCACTTTTCTTTAAGAGGTTTTACTCTCTTCCTGCTGACTCTATAAAACTTGCTTTGTCACGTCTAAATTGGTCCCTTGACTATCAAGTTTATTTCTGAAGAAATAAAGTACAGTTTGCAATATATAATATTCTCAGGGCAAGTTGCAACCAATATATTATCTCAAGCAAGTAACGTACAATTCTTCAGTCATATAGTAAATTATATACACATGTTATTTAAGGGGAAGCACACCCAGCAGTGCTTTTTGCTTACTTTTGATTCTGTGTGGGAGATCATTTCTGAAGGTCTCTGGGGACTTTGTAGAGTTTTAGGGATAGAATCTGGTCAATTGCATGCAAGATAAGTGCATCATTATTCTAGTCCGTATACATGCTATTTTATACCATATGGAAGTTACTTTAAATGTAAAAAAGGTATATCATTAATGTCATGAAGACTAACTTAAAACATTATCTGATACAGAACAGACATAAATAATTTTATGCACATCATTTAATAGAATGGAATAAGAGGGAGACTGACAAATTTATCAATTGAAGACCTAAATATATACTAGTTTGAGAGCAAAAGTAAAGTTTGTGCTCCTTTGTGACAAATGCCCATAAAGAACTTATTCTACTCAGAATATTTTTGTCTGTGATTTGTAGATATTATCTAAGCAAGCAAGTAGCCTAACCAAGTGGCTTATAATTTATTTTTTAAATTTTTGTAATGGAACCACTTATTGAAATAGATTAATGTTGCTCCCAAATATATAAAATAGATAAAAGTGGACATGTTTTGACAAAATCACTAAGAACAGTTCAAATCAACCTGGTGACATGTGACATTCTTTCACAGTTTGAGAAGTTCAATAGTACAGCAAGATGTAATGTGGATGATTCAGTGGAACATAAGATTAAGATTACTTAGACTGGTGAAATGAGTCAGAAAGAGAGAGACAGACAGAAAGATTGCACTCATCCGTGGAATACAGAATAATAGACTAGGAGTCTAATACCCAAGAATAGTAGAAGTAAGAACTAGGAGGTTGACTCCATGGCTTGGAGGCTGGTCTCTCATTCTGGGCAACTCAGAGAAGGGAACACCAAGTAAAATGTGGTCGGAGGTCATGCAGGGGAGGAGTGACTCGTGCCGAATGTAGAATAGAGACTGAACATAATGGCCAATCAACACCTTTATTGCAAACCACAACACCTAATCAGAGAGAGAGAACAAAAGGGAATATCCTGCCATAGTGGCAGTTTGGGGTGGGGGAGACGGGACTGGGGAGGGTGGGAGGGACACTGGGTTTACTGGTGGTGGAGAATGGGCACTGGTGAAGGGATGGGTTCTCGAACTTTGTATGGGGGAAACATGAGCACAATAATGTATAAATCTGTAACTGTACCCTGACGGTGATTCACTAATTAAAAATAAATAAATAAATAAGAATTAAAAAAAGATTACTTAGACTGACCAATTAGCATCTTTTATCATAAGCACACACTATTCTCTTATTTCTCATATCAAAACCATACACATTTTCATTTCAGTGCTCAACATATTTTAACTTGGCTTAAGTTTAATATCATAATTAAAACTTTATGTCAGGTGTAGTCTAAGTGAGAGTTGGTAAATTTGTATTTTTCAATAGAAGTGGATAGTGGGTAGTGGAGTAGGAATTTTATTTAACTTTCATTTATTTTGTTATTATATGGAGCATATCGTGTTTGTCTCCAAACTGGTGCTTTAAGTAGAGACTATCTTAATATCCATGTAGTAATCAGATAGACACAAAGAGAAAAATAAAGTATGCATGGAAGGATAAACCTCAAATTTGCAAAGTTAATCTATAGATTATTGGCTCCAATTGATGATTCCTTTTAATGAAACAAACCCAAAGAAGAATTTTTTAAAATGGTAAAAACATTCATTCCTTCATCTATTTATTAAAGTTTGGTGCCATTTTTATACAATTTTATTTATTTGGCTACATGTCATCATCATCATCATCATCATCATCATCATCATCATCATCATCATCATCATCCCGTTGATCGTTGAATTTCTCAAGTGGTCTCAGTAACGTCTCCATTCGCCCTAGCCCTGAGATTTTAGAAGCCTCTCTTACACGTCCTTTCCAATGGTGCCGTATTAGGGGCTCTTTCAGGATGAGGGGAATGAGACCCAACAATGTAACTGGTTTTGGCATATGAATACACCATGGGGAGTTTTCCAGGCTCTCCCATGTGGGCAGGAAACTCTCAGTAGCATGCCAGGTTGTCCCAGCGGGAGAACTAGGCTATAAGATGTATTCCGGGAGTTTGATTTTATAGTCTCTGGATGTTAGCCGCTGGTGGGATTACACAGCACCTGGGGCAGTCCCCGGGTGTGACTGCCTAGCTACTGGAAAATGGGAAATCTGGGCAGAAGAGGCCCAGTCCCGATCCAAGCAGGGTAGGAGGTCTCAGACCCGGGTCCCACACACCTGGATTCCTCTGGTTCCTTCATTGAATGAGGTTTGTCTGAATGTGTAGAGAGGGGCCTTGAGCATGGCTGTGGCTATATGTAGATTTGCTTATTGATCACTCCTGGCTCTGAGTTCACTGATCACTCCTAGTGAAGCTCAGAAGACTATGTGTTGCTAGGAATTGAACCCAGGTCAACTATGTACAAGGTAAGTACCATACCTGCTGTACTATTTCTTTGGCCTTTAATGTAACATTTAAATTGTTCTGCTTTTACACCTTAATGTGCTGATTAGAAATAAATATTTCTTGGTGGTGATTAGAAATAAATATTCAGTTAATCAAATTCATACCAAATAAAATATCACAGCATTTTATTCAAGGAAGTGATTCCTAGCCACATAAGGACAACTGACCACAAAGTAATTTTTGGAGGTAAAGGTAAGTTGTACCTTTTATCCTTCTTTTCTTTTTTATCTTTTTGTTTAGAACCCCCTCATCATTTTTTTTTCATTTTTACAAAGTCATTCTAACTTAAATTGGAGAGATAGATCAACGGGTAAGATGCATGCCTTGCATGCAGTTGACCCCAGTTTTATTCACATATTGTTTATGGTCCTCTGAGCATTTCCAGAAGTGAAATCTGAGCACAGAGCCAGGAGTAAGTCACAGGATAGCCTGATGTGGCATTCCATCTTCTCCATACAAAATCACATACCATTTGAATCAATTAAATTGGACTGTAAGAATTTGTCTTGGAAAGTATCAAAATGTATTTGACATGAGATGACATAGAATTTGGAAGCATCCAAAACTTCATTTCATTTCTAGATTTGTGGTATCAAAGGAGAAGTATTATAAAAATTGAACCCTCTAGCCATTCATTTGTTAATTAACTACCATTATTCTATATTATTGATCTTCATGTTGTCATAAGATATTTTACATAGTGAGTTTTTAATGTTTCAAGTACTGCATTTTTTTATTATTCCAGGTTTACTTAGATTCTGTTGACATATAACATTGCATTTGTTTTGGTATGTAACCTGATGATTTAATCAATGTATATATACAAAATTCTTACCACAATAAATCTAGTTAAGTTGTGCCATTTCATATTTTTTCTGTTATAAGGAATTTTAAGGCTTACTATCCTAGAGAGTTTAAGTATACAATGTAGTGATGCCACCTATAATGCAACATGTATTTTGTTTATCAATATTTTATTTATTTTATAAGTGGTAGCTTGTCTTTTTGTTTGCTTTAAAATTTAATATATATTAAATATATTTTATAAATATATAAAACTATGTATGTATATATAGTTTGGGTATGTTTGCTTTTTAGTTGAAATAGATTTTTAATTAAAATATATTTTATATGTTTTATATATTTTATAAGACATATAAAATAAATGGACTGGAGCGATAACACGCAGGTATGGCATTTGCCTTGCACGCAGCCAGCCCGGGTTCAATTCCTCTGTCCCTTTTGGAGAGCCCGCAAGCTACCGAGAGTATCTCGCCCGCATCGCAGAGCCTGGAAAGCTCCCATGGCATACTCAATATGCCAAAAACAGTAACAACAAGTCTCACAATGAAAACCTTACTGGTGCCCGATTGAGCAAATGGATGAGCAAAAGAGTTAAACCCAGGAATCTCCCAAGTCCTTCAGGAGGGGTTCTTGAGCAAAGAGCCCTGAGCATCACTGGCTGCAGCCCAAAGACAAGCAAACAAAAAATTACAGTTTAGGCAATATAGTAACAATTACATTAAAGTTTGTGATATAGATATACAAAGTTACTACGATCCACCACCACAAAGTGCCCATGACCCTCTACCACTGTTCCTAAGACACTACTAATGTGATTTTCATCTTCCCACACTCACTGCTTGGAAATAAGTTTTGTAATAGAAGGCAAGGGTTTATTTACTGTTTGATTTTGCCTATTACTAGATACTTTAATATTTTTTTTTTGGGGGGGGGGACACCTGGCGATGCACAGGAGTTACTCCTGGATCTGCACTCAGGAGCTACTCCTGGTGGTGCTCAGGGGACCATATGGGATGCTGGGATTCGAACCCGGGTTGGCCGCGTGCAAGGCAAACGCCCTACCCGCTGTGCTATCGCTCTAGCCCCAATATGGGTATTTTGTATAATCAAAAAAGAAGTTTGTTAAATAGACAACATGACTTGCAACCTGTAGTGAGTTTAACCTATCTAGGTTAGTAAGAAATGAATCTGACGTTTTAATCCTGGTTCATTTTATACTAAAAAAAAAAAATCACCAGAGCATATGCTGTCCAAGCCCGCGTGCTGCTTGCATCCATGAGGCCAAGCATATGTAGTGCCTGAGCACGTGTCCCCCACCTCTCCCCACTTGAGATGTGTACTTTCATGCTTTCCTGTCTAAGGCTGGGATGTGTGTAGGGGCTCTCTCCATTCATGGAGAAGCCCGAATTCTCTCTTGAGCTCATTACTCTGTCTCTCTTACTCTCCACTCTCTCCCACTTTTCTCTTCCTCCTTCCCTTCAAAAACCCTTCAAATAAAATCTGTTTACTTAGAAAAAAAAATCATTAAACCATAATGCCTATCAAGGCATTAAAACTGAAGAAATGAACAAAATAAACTATTGCTGGATAATTTTATGGCTCAGATTATGAAAATTTGAGAATATAAATATGTTGTCCACACACACATACCTTATGATCATTAAGTTTCAGTACTTCAAGTGGTATGCTAATCTATTTGACTTGCAATATTCTCCACCATAATTTAGAACAATATTAAAAATAATTGAAAGGCTTAGGAAGTTATGTATTCAAAGAACATTTATAGATATAGTCCTTCATTTTATAGTAAAAAAAACATTAAACCATATATCTCAAAGCACATTAAAGAAATTATTTATAGATATAAATATAGTCTGTGTTACCTTAGACAGTCTTGTCTTGGATTCAGAATTATCTTTAGGAACAAAGTCTTTAATGAGTCGAGATCGGTCATAATTTGCATGTTCTGATTCATCCATGTAATCCTTATCTTTCCCTAGGGCTAAGAAAGAGAATACAAGGTCCTTTTATATTTCTACATTTTCTCTAAATGTACTAATTTTAATTTTTTATGTTTTCATAATTTCTGACAATTTTTATATGACCATCTGTTAAATAACTTAGCACAGAAAATATTTAAAAGTATTAATATTATTGAATTAATGGAAACACTAAGTAACTTTATAAAAAAATAAATGTATGTCTTAATATTATAATGTACTAAAAGTCTTTTAAAATTAAATTATAAATTTTGCACATTTTAAAGTGAAAAACAAGTACCCAAATGCAACAGAAACTGAGAACAGGTCTTTAAAACTAAGTTTCTACAGTGGCAGGAAGCAGGTGTTTGGGGGTAGGGAATAGGACAGGTGGGATGAACCTTAGAACCATGGTTGGAGGGTGTTAGAATTATGTTACAGGGTGTAGAATAGGAATGTGTTACTAATGAAACTGTAATAATTGACAGTATGTTAGTCACAGTGTCTAAAACAGAATCTCAAAAAAAGAAGAAAAAAAGAAATTAGAATCTACAAATTCTACTTTATACATACTTCATTTTTATACTGAAGACAGATTTACTTAAAATAATTCAATATTACCCTAAGTATTAATATTTACTTAAGTAAAAATCATTAATCCGAATATCAATATTATTTTTATACCAATACCAATATTTTGAGACTATTTTAGAAGTTAAAAGGCTTTGTGAATGTCAATTTTCTTTTAAGAAATAGAAGAAAAGTTAACAGATATGAATATCAGTTGTACAATAGAATATCTATAAATAATAAGCAACTTTTATCAACATAAAAGCATATAAAATAAGAAATATTTTATGTGAAGTTGGTAAGTACAAACAAGAACTACAGACATGCAAAAAAATATATATTCCATTTGCTATAACTCCAAAAAAGATTGGTGCTTAAATATTTTGACTTTTCAAATAAATTTAAATGTTTTCAGTTATTTTATTCACATTATTGATACTCACAAAATAAGAGTTTTAACATCAATAGCCATATGTAGTGATATATAGTGCTTACAAGAGTTTAATTCTGATTTGTGCTATAAAACAATTTTTTAAAAATTATAACAAAATTTGAAGTTTATTAGTAATGCTTAAAATTTTCAATAACAGGTGGCAAGTTGTGTGCCGCCTCTTCTGTCAGGTCTTAACAAAGCGATGAACTAAGATCAACCAAGTCATATGTTTTATGTTGAAATTAAAATTCTATTATGCTAACATATATGACATTTTTTAGATAAATCGGAGAATGTCAATTAGAGCTTCTTTTTACCCCCTTTTGTTGAGTGGAAGGATTGAAAGTACTGCTTAGGGGACACATAAGACACTCCAAGCAATAATCAGCTAATTAATTGGGGCAGTTTGATGCTAGGGCCTTAGTGTGAAGCAGCTTGGGCCCTGAAAGTATTTGGGACCATTGATGCCAATCCAGCAATGTTTGGGTCTCTAGGACTACTTTTCAGGAGAATGTGTCATGTTGGGTTGCAAACTGGGTTCCAGTGCATGCCAACTGAGCCTCTGAGTGTTGAGCTAGATCCTGTCCCCAACTATAATATCTTAGTCTAAAATTTTGGAGTAATAAATTCTTCCTATTTGGAGGCTGGGAGCTTCTAAATGTGGCAAAGCATGTGCTTGACATGTGTGTAACCCAGGTTTTGATCTCAATACCACAGGACATCTGGATCAATGAGTGGCACGTGAGCATTTTTAGATTCAAGCACCATATTGCCAGGCCTGATAACTGATCTATGAATGGACAATTCTAGCATACTACACTGGGAAGTGACCCTGGGATCCACTAGGTATCTCTGGATGTGGCCCCTATTAAAAAAAAAATCAAATCTTCTCATTCCAAGAATCAAATTGACAAATCTTGATGATACCACATTGAATAAACACATAGTCACTTTCTATGCTTTTGCTCTCAACTCATAGTTCAAAACTTAGCAATTTACAAAACCACGACAAAAAGGTCATCTCGTCCATTTAAAAACCAAACCGGCAGGAAATAACAAAATTGCCTTGGACACACCAATGGGCAATTAAAATCTAATCTAAAATTCAATTTACCAATCATTAGTAGTATGATTTATGATGAGAACATGTTGATTTAATCCAGGATCCATTAAATCTAAACTTTTGTAGTGAACTGGCATGAGTTCAAAGTGAAAGTGAACCAATCACTATAGCAAATTTCGACGATTACAGCACAATTAGAGTAATTTCTGGGAATGAAATTTAGTCAAATTATTCCATGCAATCATTTTGTTCTCACAAAGCCATTTTATTTCAGTAATTTTTGTTGTATCCTCTTATTACTTCAGTAGCATTTTGAAAAAATGTGAGGTAATCCCAACTAATCAAACCCATGATAATGAGATTATTAGTTGTCCTCTAATTTGCAACTGTGCAACTCAATGCTAAAAACATGCTTTGCAGGATAGTGAGAGCAGCTAAGACTGAAGATGTTAATAGTAATAGTGACCACAGTTATTTTCTTACTCTATAGCTCTTTTCTAATCTACATCCTATTTCGCCATTCTTGCACTTTGTAAAAATTCAATTTTCTCAAATAGTCTATTATAAGAAACATAGTGTATTCTCCATTTTGCAAAAAAAGAAACTGAATAAACTCTTTTAGTCAGTGATAGAGCTTGTATGTAAAACTGAATTACCTGATATATTTTTCTTTAATTCTTATGCCACTAAATTTGTGAATAATACATCTAACATATCCACATATGTTTTACTAGTGTTTAGGACATGGTAATAATTAAGATCCAGAGATATTAAGATTATGTTTATTCTTTGTTGTTTGATTTTGCCTAATAATATCATGGTTCTAAAGTCTCAATATTAATCAGTTACAGGAAAATCATTACTGGGGCTCTACCTAGTGACCCTAACAACTAGGAAAATCCTTCAGAAAAAGCACTTTTAATATTTGCCAGTGAACCTATTTTTAATCCATTTGCCATGCATCCTTTCACACATTAAATCATCATTAATTCATTTATTATTGAGTAGGTGGCTCTTCTGGGCAATCTGAATAAACAAATAGCAAAGTTCATTTTTTAGTGAACTAAGTACCAATAGAATTGTTTCCAATGTTTACAAAGATTGAAAGGGGACATATCCAAATTATTTGCAATGAAAACCTCATACAGCATTACCGTTAGAAAAGCAAAGTATTAAAAAAAAAAAAGAAAAGCAAAGTATTTTTTCTTTGGTGTTTGAAGTTGGGGGAGGTTGAGCAACAACCCTATACTCAGGACTAAATCCTAGAGGCCTAGAGATCACTCCTGGTAGTGCAGAAGGAATCAACAAGGGGTCACTCTGACAAGTGAACCAATATGACAAACAACAATGACAACAATAACAATAGGAATAACAATACATCAAGATGATGGGACCAAAGTGAAATTTATTTGTGAATCTGGTTTATTTCTCGGTACAAACCTGGATTTAGAACATACAGATAATCGGGAGGGCTGGGGGGGGGGCGTGGGCAGAGGAAGACACTGTGGATGGAAAACGTGCACTGGTGGAGGGAATGGGTGTTCGATAATTGTATGACTGAAACTCAAACATGAAAGCTTTGTAACGGTATCTCCTGGTGATTCAATAAAAAATAAAATAAAATAAATAAAAATAATCAATGAGGTAACAGGAAGATTGATTGTGTTGGCTGGAATTTGTGACTGAAAGTAAATTTTAGAAATGCCTTAGATAGGTCAGGTCCTGGTAATCTGGGAGACCTTTGAAAACCACAGCAAAGAGTTTATATTTTAAACGCAATGGGGCACCCTGGGGAGATCTGAGTAGAGAAATGAGGGTAGTTAATTTTCCTTTTGCTTCCTGTAAATGCTGTGTGGAAGGAGGCTTTAAGGAGACAAGAGTTAGAGAATGGAGACCTCTTAGGAAGTAACTATACTAGTCTACTGAGTCTCAGTGGTTCTGCTCCAAGCTCCAGTGTAGCCCATATGCAAGTGGTGCTAAGAGATTCAGATTCTGGGTGCATTATCAAAAACAAATACAGAGGACTTATGAATACATTTAATAGGCAATTAAATGGTTTAAGTTAACTGGAAGTTTGTCACAATTGGGAAGCAATATATTATCTCAGGGTAATGCCCTTTGTATATAATATTTTGATAGGTTGATATCATTAATAGAAAGTATTTTTATTCTATATTATCTTCATAATAACCATGATTACAAATCATGAAAATTAGTCAATATATCTCACATTCTGTCACTAAAGAATAAAAGCAAAATCATTATGTACTCATTTGGTTACAACTTAGCAAAAATAAATCAATGTATGTTCCACTAAGTTAAACTATTAAGCTTGTGTAGAAAGCAAGGAAATGTGTCAATAAATCTCTTGCAGAGGGACCCATTCATTAACAAAATAATTAATTTACCAGATAAGAGAGATGTTTGTTTAGGTTGATTATAGATGAGTTTTATTGGTCTTACTAAGCATAGTATATATTCAAATTACTACTCCTCCATGATCACCAAAGTCCTCAAGAATTTCCTCACCGCTGTCTTGCTGCCTTTGCCAGCACAATTTGTTAAACATGCTTTCCTTGCTCCACTTCACATTTCTTGCTCCCTTATCAAATATTAGATGATCATTTATTTGGGGGTGTGTGTCAGAGTATTCCACCCTGTTCCACTGGTCTGCAGCTCTGCCTTTGTTCCAGTACGATGCTGTTTTAATGACTACCGCTTTGTAGTAGAGTTTGAAGTTGGGGAGGTTGAATCCTCCCATTTTCTTTTTCCCAAGAATTGATTTAGCAATTTGTGGGGGCTTATTGTTCCATATGAATTTCAGGAGCGCTTGCTCCATTTCTTTGAAGAATGTCAAGGGTATCTTTATAGGGATCGCATTGAATTTGTACAATGCTTTGGGGAGTATTGCCATTTTGATAATATTAATTCTCCAATCCATGAGCAGGGACTATCTTTCCATTTCCTCATGTCCTCTTTTATTTCCTGAAGTAGCGTTTTGTAGTTTTCATTATACAAGTCCTTTACCACCTTAGTTAAGTTGATTTCGAGGTATTTGATTGTTTGAGGCACAATTGTGAATGGGATTACTTTTATCATGTCGCTTTCTTCTCTCTCATTACTTGTGTATAGGAAAGCCATGGACTTTTGGGTGTTGATTTTGTAGCCTGCAACTTTACTATACAAGTCTATTGTTTCTAAGAGTTTCTTGGTAGAGGTTTTGGGTTCTGTAAGTATATTACCATATTGTCTGCAGATAGTAAGAGTTTGATTTCTTCCTTTCTTACCTGAATGCCCTTAACACCTTTTTCTTGCCAAACCACTATTGCAAGTACTTCCAGTACTATACTGAACAGGAGAGGAGAGAGTGGGCATCCTTGTCTCGTCCCTGATCTCAGAGGGAAGGCTCTTAGTTTTTACCCATTGAGGTTGATGCTTGCCATAGCCTTGTGGTAAATGGCTTTAACTATATTAAACAGGTCCTCTATAATTGTTTGAAAGAATTCGCTAGTGAATCCATCTGGACCTGGGCTTTTGTTTGGGGGAAGAATTTTGATTACAGCTTCAATTTCCTTGATATTAATAGGACTGTTCAGGTATTCCTGGTCTTCTTGGTTCAGTCTTGGGAGATTGTAGGAATCCAGGAATTTATCCATTTCTTCTAGATCCTCTTGTTTCGTGGCATACAGCTTTTCAAAGTAGTCTCTGATAATCTTTTTAATTTCTTTGATTTCTGTTGTGATGTCCCCCTCTTCATTTCTGATTCTGTTTATAAGGGTTTTTATAAGGGTTTATAAGGGTTTATAAGAGTTTATAAGGGTTCTCTCTCTCTTTCTTTGTGAGTCTTGCTAATGGTTTATCAATAATCTTGTTTACTTTCTAGAAGAACCAGCTCTTGGTTTCATTGATCTTTTGGATTGTCTTTTGGGTTTCCATGTCATTGATTTCTGCCCTAAGTTTTATAATCTCTTTTCTTCTGCTGGTTTGGGCTCCTTTTGTTGGTCCTTCTCTAAAATCTTAAGCTGTGAAGTCAAATTATATATGTGGGCCCTTTCTTCCTTCCTGAGGAATGCTTACAGAGCTATAAATTTTCCCGTTAGCACAGCTTTAGCTGAGTCCCACAGGTTCTGGTAGCTCATGTCTTCATTCTCATTTGTTTCCAGGTAGCTTTTGATTTCTTCCTTGATTTCCTTCCTAACCCACTCATTGTTCAACATTGAGTTGTTTAATTTCCAGGTGTTTGATTTAGTTTTCTGCATCTGTGTGTGATTAACTTCTATCTTCAATATATCATGGTTTGAAAATATAGCTGATACAATGTCTATCTTCCTGATTCTGTTGAGGTATGTTGTATAGCCCAGCACATGGTCTATTCTGGAAAATGTTCCATGTGCACTGGAGAAGAATGTGTATTCCCGTTTTATGGGGTATAAAGCCCTGTATAGATCTATTAGCCCTATCTCTTCTATTTCTTTCTTCAAACACAGTATTTCCTTGGTGGGTTTTAATCTCCTTGATCTATCCAGGGGTGAGAGGAAAGTGTTGAAGTCTGCTATTACTACTGTGTTACTCGAGATGTCCTTCTTAAGGTCTGTTAGTAGTTGTTTTAGAAATTTGGCTGGTCCCTCATTGCGTGCGTACGTTTAGCAGTGTCATTTCTTCCTGCTGTACATATCCCTTGATTAATAAAAAATGGCCTACCTTATCCTTTCTAATCTTTTTCAAGTTGAAATCTATGTTGTCTAATACTAGTAAGGCCAGCCCAGCTTTTTTGAGAGAGTTGTTTGCTTGCAGGATTGTTTTCCATCCTTTGAAGTTGAGTCTGTGTTTGTTCTGGTTATTCAGATGTGTTTCTTGCAGGCAGCAAAATGTTGAGTTCAGTCTCTGAATCCATTTTGCCACTCTCTGTCTCTTAATTGGTGAATTTAGACCATTGACATTAAGAGAGATTATTGTTATGGGATTTTGTGCCATCTTTCTGTAAGGGTCTTTCTGTTGTGCTTGTAGGGGTTCTTCTTATCTTACAATAGCCCCTTTAGTGCTTCTTTTTAGGTTCGGTTTTGAGTCTATGAAATTCCCAAGCTGTTGTTTATCCCCCAAATAGTGCATCATTCCTTCGAGTCTGAATGAGAGTTTAGCCAGATAAAGTATTCTTGGTGAAGCGTTCATTTCATTGAGTTTTTTCACTTTATCCACCATTGCCTTCGGGCTTGGAGGGTTTCCTCTGATAGATCTGCTGTGAATCTAAGGGGTGCTCCTTTGTATCTGATTTCCTTCTTGGACCTTGCTGCTTGCAATATTGTGTCTAGATCCATGATGTCCATCATTGTAACTATGATATGTCTTGGGGTTTTTCTGTTAGGGTCTCTTTTAGCTGGCACCCTTTGGGCACCCTGAATCTGGATGCCTGCATTCTCCAGCTTTGGGAACTTTTCAGCAATGATTTGTGTGACTGTGGCTTTTTCGCTGGGGTTGGTTCCATGTCTTTCTGGTACTCCAATGATTCTAATGTTGTTCCTCTTGAAATCATGCCCTAGGACTCTGAGTCGCCCTAGAGTTATTTTGAAGTCCCTTCCCATTGTTTGTTTTTGCCTGTAGGCTTCTTGCAGCTCAACTTCAAGCACACTGATTCTGTCTTCTGCTGCAGTCATTCTATTATTGAGGGCAGCCACAGAGTTTTGGATTTCATCTACCGAATCCTTCATTTCTTTTTGTAGGTTTTTTATTTCTGCTCTCATTTCTTCCTGTATTTTCTCGGCTGTCTCTTGTACTGTTTCTGTCAGGTCCTCCTTTAAGTTGTCAATTTTTCCATTGAGTTCATTGAACATCTTGAGGATTTTAACTCTGAATTCTTTATCAGAGAGCTCAAGTTTGCAAGAAATGTGTATTGAGGTTTCTGGACTCCTTTCATCGTCCTCTGCTTGCGGTGGGGATTTGCACTGTTTCTTCATGTTGTGGTGGTGGTATGGAAGAAGGACCTTGAAGATCAGTATCCCTGTTCCCTCTTGTTGTGAAAAAAGATTCTGGATGGGCTCGGTCAATGGCGGTTTCCTTTTTGTTTTCCCCTTCTAGAACATGGCCTCCCACTCAAATGTTCCTTTAATCCTTATGTGAAGTCATGTGTTTTATTGCCCTACTATTTGCGGATAGCTAGGATGTTACTCTTGGACATGACATAGGTGATGAAGGTTGAGATGAAACAACATATTGATGGGTTTGGGGAGAATATTTTAGGTCACGCCCACTTTTGCGTAGGCCAGGCCCCCGACGATTAGGCCACGCCCCTTTCGCACAACACGACATGGCAGGCTGGGGTGCTGAGGGTCCAACGAGCAGGCTGGGACGTGGAAGGGCGGGTCGAGGGGATGTCACACACCTGTGCCAGAAGACAGAATGGCTCCGGTGCTTGGGGCGACGTGCAGGCCACTTGGCCTGCAGTCCAGAGTTGGGGAGGTGCTGGCGTGCTCAGGGTCCGAGGAGCAGGCTCCTCCTAACTTCTTAACACTTCTTATCTAAGTCTCATTTCCCTCCTGACTCACCATAACAAATGCCAAAACCTGCAGGTAGCTTTTTTTAAATCAATATTTCCCCAAATATAAAATTTTCAGGCAATGTTACCTTTCTAATGCCAACTATCAAACCCGTGTTTGATTCCTCCACCCCTCTCAGAGAGCCCAGCAAGCTCTCTTGACAGTATCTTGCCCATACAGCAGAGCCTGGCAAGCTACCCATGGTGTATTTGATATGCCAAAAAACAGTAACAAGTATCACAATGGTGACATTACTGGTGCTCACTCAAGCAAATCAATGAGCAACGGGATGACAGTGACAGTGACAGTGACTATCAGACTGTAGAAATACTGTTCTCTGTATATCAGTGAACACTTCTCCCATGATAGGGGTCTCTCCCTATTGTAATAGTTAAAAGAGAAGATGAGGGATTACATATCCTGGGCTGTGATCTCATTTCTCCATTGGATATATTTTCTATTTGTTTGTCCTGTTCTCGGACCACACCCAGGCTGGTGGGTTCAGGAGGCCATAACATGTGACAAGCACAGAATCTGAGTCAGCTGTGTGCAATGCAAAAGCCCTACCTGCTGTGCTATTTCCCTGGCCCCTCTCCACTGGATATCTTGATCATATTTGAATATTGTCAAGATATCCTAGGAATCAGATCCTCATCTATAAACAGAGTCTAATAATAGTAGCTAGCCCAGAAAGATTTGAGAATGAATTCATATGCCAGAAGTTAGTTCAATGAATAAACATGTTTACCCTGACATAATCACATTTTGTTGATGAAAGAAACAGCTTCAGGAGCCAGGGAGATCAGAACTGGGGTTAGAGATCCATGCATGTGTCTGACTCTGAATCAAACCCTGGCATCATAGGTCCCCTGAGTATTACTTAGTATGGCACTTGAGGCCCCTGAATACCACCAGATGGCCCAGCAGAACCCCAGACCCCACAGCAGCCAGGGAGCACTGGGTCTTCAGGCCAGAGTATTTTACCATCTGGCCAGATTGGATGTGTTTCACCCAGAGTGACCTGGACTCCATGAACACACTTGGGAAGCCAAAAGTGAAGAAAGAAAAGGGAGGGGAGAATAGGATGGAGAAGGGGCAAAAAGGAAAGATGGGGAGAAGAGGGAAGAGGAGAGAAAATTAAAGAAAGGCCCAGTAGAATATGGTACAAATAAACTTAGTGAATGAATGAGACAATGAGCATATATTCGATGAAAATCTAGAGTGTTGCAGAGCTGTGAAAAAAATCTCTTAATTTAGTTCAATCTTGACATATTTTGGCAGGCAAACAGACTGGAATATCCCTGAAAGTGTTTCTCTCTATTTCCTTCCCTCTCTCTTAAATTAACATACTTCACTGTTCATCTCCTTCCTGAAATTCATTTTCTGTAAAGATAGAAAATGAGCCTTGATACCTAAGAAAGTGGAAACCTCGGCAGAGATCAGGACCAACTGTGCTTTTGATGTAGGCAGGTAGATTAGAATAGGGTCCCCCAACACACACACACACACACACACACACACACACACACACACACACACACACCATGGCAGTGAAATTTCTGTGAAGTAATAAAGCCACCACCAGCCCTAAGTCAGACCTACCTTGTGGATACAGAAAGCAAGACCTTTTAAGACCTTAGCTGACCCTTAGGAGACGGGAACCCACTCTACAGAAAGGACCTGAAGGAAAGTACTGGAGAACTCCCGAGAACTCTGATTCTTTCCTTTAATCTGATTAACCCTCAGCTGGCCCAAACCAGAGGAGGCTTTACCCACCCTCCAGAGACGATCCAGCAGGAACAAAGGTCAAGAAAATGAGTTTTCAAAGAGGATCATCAAACACTCTCAACTGTACTCCCTTAGCAACAATCCTAGCAATGGACTCTAGAAAACCCCACCTGGGGCACCTTGGGAAAAAACCCTATAAAAGCTCCCTTGAATAAAGGAAGGGTACACGCATGCTGTTCCAGCCTGTGTGCTAATGTGCCCATCTGGCCAAGCACATGTGGCACCGTATCTCCCCTCTTGAGATGTGAAAGTACGTTCATGCTTTCACATCTAATGCTGGACTGTGTGATGTGTGTTAGGGTTCTTTGTCTCTGGAGAAGCCACATTTTCTCTAGAGCGTGTTATTTCCACCTCCTCCCTCCCTCTGTCCCCTCTCT
The DNA here is from genome assembly GCF_027595985.1 of Sorex araneus. Classification (NCBI taxonomy): domain Eukaryota; kingdom Metazoa; phylum Chordata; class Mammalia; order Eulipotyphla; family Soricidae; genus Sorex; species Sorex araneus. The sequence continues at coordinate 128,134,218 of NC_073307.1, read as the reverse complement.
CTTTCTTCTCTCTCACCCCCCCTCGCGTTCTCTCCCTCCTTCCCCTTCCTAAAACTCTCCAAATAAAATCTGTTTTATTTCACTGCTCGTCAACTCCTGAAATTCTTTTCTACGAGGCAAGACAAGAACCTGGTAACAAGAAAAGAACCTAGGGTAAGGCCTAAGACTGACTTTCCTGCTAAGAATGACTCCTCACTCCAACCTGAGTTTGTGACTCTTCAAAAATTCGGGTAGCTAGGATCAACTCCCGTGCTGAGAAGACCAAGAGGAGGGAAAGTCAGGTTTGGCTTGTCGGTCACCTCATGGGGTTCTGAGGCTTACAGGGGCCTTATCAGTCCTAGCCTTTCCAGACAGCCTTGAGACCTTGGGGTGGCAGGTGGGGGCTGGCGGGAGGGAGAAAGACCATCTCTCTCTCCTCTGCACTTCATCCACCTCACATAGCCATCCATGAAGATCACCTATTTCACACTCATGCAAATCTGTCAAGGTTATTAGCTCCTTCCTCCACTCTTAAGTTATCGTTAACATCTTAGGTGTGGCTGCCAGGAGTAATGGACTTGCAATATCTCATGAGCTACCCTATCCAGGGCTGGAGTGATAGCACAGCACGTAGGGCATTTGCGTTGTGCATGGCTGACCTGGGTTCAATTCCTTCATCCCTCTCGGAGAGCCCGGCAAGCTACAAAGAGTATCCCACTGCACAGCAGAGCCTGGAAAGCTTCCTGTGGCGCATTCAATATACAAAAAACAGTAACAACAAGTCACAATGGAGACTTTACTGGTGCCCGCTCGCTCGAGCAAATCCATGAACAACGGGACAACAGTGCTACAGTGCTACCCCACCCAGGAGACCTATTCCATTTGAGGACCCACTTCTCTGCCTGCCATAGATCATAAATTACAGATAAGGTCATCGAGTCCCGGAGAGGTTAATAATGTGCCATAGTCACACAGATGGAAATACACATAAGGTCACTGAGTCTCTGAGAGGTTAATAACATGCCACAGTCACACAGCTGGGAAAACATTTTGCCCACAGTATATTGCACATAAACTTAAATAACCCAAGTGGAAATTTCCTATTTTGATAAACAGAACAGAGCCAGGCAAGTGGGCAGGCAGACAGGCACTTAGGCGTGGGGGGGGGGGGGGAGAGGCAGGAGGCATGGGTTGATGTGAGGATGCTTAGCAAGTTTGGAGAATACACCCAAGATGTGATCTAAAAAAAGAAGTTACTGTGTGGAAGTTAATGTGTCTCTAGCCCTTTTCCATCCCCAAAGTAGGAAGACTGGAGCCCAGACAGAGATGATTTTGCAGAATTTTGCAGGACTTTGCAGGATTTTGCAGGAACTAAAAATTGATAATACCCTGAAGGGAGAGAACCCAAACCCAAAAGGCTGGAACCATCGGGATAGAGGCTTCAGCAGGAAAAAAAAAAAAAAGCCTGATAAGAATACCAGAGGTTCATCAAAGTTCAAAGTCCTTCCCAGTTGACTAACATCTGGCCAGAGTTCTCTATGCAGAGACCTATAATCTAGGGGACTTGAAGAGAATCTTTGTGGGCTCTCTTCACTTCTTGTCTACTCCTGAAATTTCTCTCTCTTAAAGTCTTCATTACCTCCCTCTCATTTCTGGTTTGTGTTGGGGGTCCCACCTGGTGATCCTCAGGGCTTACTCTTGGCTCTCTGCTCAGGGATCATTGCTAGCTGAGTCAGGGGAGCTTACAGGGTACTTGGGATTGAACCTAAGTCTAGCATTTGCACGTTACCTGCAGTACTATTGCTCTAGCCGCTCTCACTTTTAAATACGAATCTTTGCTTCAACATTTTCTGAAGTTCCTCGCTGTGGGAATACACAACAAACCTGGAAAACATGGGCAGAGGAAAGGCCAGGCTTTGCTTTTTCTGGTAAGAGAAAAACTCTCCTCCAATCATAGAATTCACAACTGTCCTATGAGGCCAAAATCCCATGTGGTGGCAGGCAAATAGTCTCAAATGCAGCCTAAGGGCTAGTCCTAAAATTCTAGTCTTGAAATTCCTAATCTTGGTTACATTTAATATTTGCCTGTGGGACAGTTTAAAGAATACATAGCAATTTTCCCCTTTGGACCAATGAGAACTGATTTTTTGGAGTTGGTACTCTGGGAGTTTGAGATGCTCCCAGAGCATCTCTGACGGGGAATGCTCTAATTTTGAGAACATGATGTGGGCAATGCAACCTGGTCATTACTGTCTTCACTACTGAAAACTCAGGGCTTAGTTTCTACAGAACAAAAGTAAATTCTAGGAGAAAATCAGTCTTAATTTTTGGAAAGCTTTATATTTCACTTCTATTTATAAAAAGGAAAATACCCAGTTCCAAAGGCGTTCTCATAAGAAGTCCAACAGTTATAGCTTTAAAAGCAAATATTGCTTAAGTGAATCAAATCTTACATGATTACGGAACAAGGCAAAAGAGGTTGCTTCATTCTTCCGTACTATCAGAAAAGTAAAAATTATATTGCTAATAGAGATAAATATCACTATTGTAAATAATCACATGTTTTGAGTATGTTACTATCAATTCATTTCAAAATGTAGTTTTCAGAACTATTCATACAATTCTGTGCTCTTCCACTAAAATATTAGCATTTCCTTTACTTAATAAAACATTCTGATGTTCATATTGTTCTTAACAAATTCTTATTCACAATGTCAAGCAACAGTACAGTGGGTAGGACAATTACCTTACAGGAGGGCTGACCTGAGTTCATTCTCAGAATCTCATATGGACCTCAAACACTGCCAAGAGTAATAAGTGAATATAGAATCAAGAGCAACCCCTGAGCATCACCAGGTATGGACCATAGAGGGGGAAAAATAACATAAATAAACAAAGAAAAACAATCTTATTCCATTTATTACATTATATGTGCCTATGTGCTTAGAGGAACAAGAAGAAAAAAATGCAGATGTAAGAAGAAAAATGCACCAGAAATAATCTCACCACATCGACATAGACAGTATTAATGGATCTATTGGCATGTTTCCTTCTAGTTTTCTAATGTATTTTTAACAAAAGTGAGAAGACGTCTAGATTTACATTTATCTTACTTAGAAATGTGCCAGTAAATACTCAATGATATTATTTATTAATGACTGTGTTTTCTAGCATAAAAATATTTTATAATTTAACTCCTCTCCTATTATTAGAATATTCAATTTTCTTCCCTACCCAAGTATCATAACTATTTACAAAGATGTGAGAAAACAAAATGTATTTGCTTCATATATTACTTTCACAGGTAGCTTTTTTTTAAAACTGTACAATTTGATTTTGAGTCATTCGCAGAGACGTTCAGTTTGACTTGTTGGATCCATACTTTTATAGATCTTATCAAATAATCATTCATATTATTTGATTGATAAAGGAGCAGAGTTGAAGATTATTAGATTTTTATGTTGTTTCTTTCCTGGACACACATTGCATGACAAATGTTAAAAAATAAAATCTTCAATTGTATTTTAGAAGATAGCATTTTGAAAGAAGAACGTGATTGTTGAAGTAGCTTAGCCCAGCATTTGTGTGATGTGGAGGAAAAGGAAATCTTGCTAAATCTTAGAGATTTTCAGATTCAAAGATGAAAGATTTACAAATAAGTAGAGTAAGAAAAAAGAGGTAAAAATTAAAAGAAGCTGAAGGTTTAACAACAAAACGAAACAAAAAATAATTAAACACCAATAAAACAGAAAAATATTAACTTGTTTTAAAGAAAATTCAAAGTACAAGAATAGTAGCACTGTAGCACTGTCACCCCGTTGCTCATAGATTTGCTTAGCGAGCACCACTAATGTCTCTGTTGTGAGACTTGTTGTTACTGTTTTTGGCATGTTGAATATGCCACAGGTAGCTTGCCAGGCTCTGCCATGCGGGCGGGATACTCTCTGTAGTTTGCCAGGCTCTCCTAGAGGGACAGATGAATCCAACCCCAGTCGGCTGCGTGCAAGGCCCTACTCACTGTGCTCTTGCTACAGCAGCTAGTGATATTATATTTATGAAATTAATAAAAGATGCCCCAAAAGTTATATTCTGAGAAAAACAATAATTTTCTGAAACTGTCCCCAATCTCCTCTCCTCAACTATCCCTGCTCTTGCACAAAAGAAAAGCATCTCAAAGGGAAGTACTGAACATTTTTCAGAACTAAGAGAGAAGTTTTTAAAAATGAAACAGAATATAGAGAAAATGTCTAATTTTAGTTAGACTTTGAGACAGTGAAAAAGAAAACAAAAATGAACAATTTTTTATAAAAATTTGAAGAATTGGTAAAAGAGGCATGAAAATTACATAGCACAAGCAATTTCTGGAGTCGAAAGATCAACACTCACACACACACAAACACACACACGCACACACGCACACACACTTAATATATTATTTTATAATACCAAAGTAAAGGTAATGTAAATGTACAGACAAGAAAAATAAATCAACACTAAAGGAATAAGAATACAAAGGTAATGGGTTCTAGCACTAGGATATAGAGAATATCTTTGTTATAAGAGATACACGGGGTATTAAATGATTTTTTACAAAGTATGATATTACTCTACAATATTTAAAAATAATAAAATACACAATTATAAGATAAATATAGACTACTAATAATTGAAGGATACAAGAGAAGGTATCAAATATTAGTAATTGAGGGATATAAGAGAAGGGTCCACAAAAATTTGCATTTTTTTGCAATTTTTCTCTTTGAAATTATTTCAAATTTAAAAACCTGGCAACCTACGGAGAATATCCCGCCCGCATGGCAGAGCCTGGCAAGCTACCCATGGCTTATTTGATAAGCCAAAAACAGTAACAAGTCTCACAATGGAGACGTAACTGGTGCCTGCTCAAGCAAGTAGATGAACAACAGGATGACAGTGCTACAACAGTGCTACAGTGCTATAAAAAAGAAAAAATGAAATGCTATCGAAATGACTTAAATTATCTCAGCTAAAACACCTAGAAAAAAGCTTAATGCTTGAATTTTATGTCTCAGCAATACTGAAGTACAGTTACTTAAGGAATACTGAAATAAATTATCAAAAATAAATCAGAAATTGCTGGGTTTTTTAGCTAAAAAAAATGGCCTGAATTATAAATATCAAATTCCAAACTACACAAGAAATACCTTAAAAGTTTATACTGTATATTGTACTCACCTATAAAATATTTTTCATGAAAACAATGTTCTGGCTTGAAAAAAGTAGCACATTTTTAGGAAAGAGACAAGAAGAAAGAAATGATTAGAAATCAACTTACCCAAGCAAAAATCACTGAGGCTTGCAAAAGAACACTTGAGTTCAGAATCTTTTTTATTCTCCTCAGCATTAACTGAAATAGATAAATTAAAATAAGCAATTTTGTAGTGTGAGAAAGAACAACATAAAATGACTGTGGTAGGCTGAGGAGCTAGTATAGTGGGTAAGAAACTTGGTTTGCACAAACCCAACCCCTTTTGACCTGGCACCAATATGTTACCCCAAGCTCCATCAGGAGTGATCCATGAGCAAAGGGCCAGAAGCCCTGAATACAGCTTTATATGTCCCCTACAAAAAAATAACTGTTATCACTGTCATCCTGTTGCTCATTGATTTGTTCGAGCGGGCACCAGTAACGTCTCTCATTAAGAGACTTATTGTTACTGTTTTTGGCATATCCAGTACGCATGGGTAGCTTGCCAGGCTCTGCCGCTGGGGCTTGATACTCTCGGTAGCTTGCCAGGCTCTCCGAGAGGGGCGGAGGAATCGAACAGGGGTTGGCCGCGTGAAAGGCGAAAGCCCAACCACTGTGCTATCGCTCCAGCCCTACAAAAAAATAAACATGAAAAAATTTAAAAAAGATTATGATGAGTGATGCCCAAATGACGTTTAAATATATTAAGTGAATAACTAAAAGTTATTAAAAATGTCATTCAGTAAGGACACAAACATCTGTGTAATACTTAAAACTTTTATTTCCTTAAGCATTTGTTATTGGACATGGATAAATAAAATTTTTATAATGGGCAGTAATTTCATGATATTACTGAAAAGAGAATCTGAATCTTTTTTTTTTCTTTGATTTTTGGAACATATTTAACAGTGCTCAGGATTTACTCCCGGCTCTGTACTCAGGGGTCACTCCTGGCCATCACGCCTCAGCTATTGCATGCTGTCCCAGGAATCTAACCAGAGTTGCCTGCATGTAAAGCAAAAAAAATGAACTCTCGCAGAATCACAGGGTTAGGAAAGCATTCTTTTTAGGCATGGGAAAATAAAAACATACCCCACTCAATGAATGACATGAGCCTGGTTCTACTTTGACTTTAAACAACTGTAAAAGGCAACTGTCTGTTGTATAGTGCTATGTGTTAATGGGAAACATTTGGAGGAGCTTTTAAGAACCATCTTCTATTTTCAGTATTGCATCTAGACCTGTCTGGCACTTTGTTTTAGTTTTTGTATTACCTAAATTCTCAATGTCAACACTGTCTGGCAACTTGTTAATCACATCTTTGTGCAATCAGACCTTCACTGCTTTATTGTTAACAGTATTTCAAATATTGGCCTATCTTGTTAGGAAATTGAGTTTGTTATTCCTGGGATAGTCTACCCAATTACTAGTTATAAGCGCTCACCAGAATTGGAGATGACCCAGTGATTCAGCTGTCAGTCATTTTCCATTGCCAACAGTAAGCATTAGGTTCAGGTATGAATGGAGTTTGCTACCTTCAAAGTAAGGAAACCAAGAAAACTTAAGCTACCAAGTGACCACTCCTACTGTCCTGGGGTACTGTTGTCCTATGCCAGCTTCCATGCAAAAGATCTCCACAAATCCTGTTGAGATGACTTAATAAAGGAAGACTGCTTTGGAAACACTCTTTGTAAGCTGAACAAGAAAAGGGGAAGAGTTGCTCACCTTGTTCTGCTTTGTCAGCAGAAATTGAAGTCACAGAAGTGGGGACCTGAGATTCGCTCTCTGTTGACTGAAAGAGCGAGGTAGACTGGCTCAAGCTCTTTGAGTAAGCATAACTCTGGGCAAGGCAAGGTAAGGATCTCCGGGAAGGTTTTAATGAAGTTTCCTTTGCTATCTCACTCTTGCTTATATTCATACCTGCAAATCCAAAATGATGAGTTTTAGCAATCAGCAACAATCAGAAGTCACAGTTTTAACTCGTCATGGTTGTTGCAGGAAAGTATTGTTGAAAAGTCTCACCTAGGAATCAGAATTAATTTAGTCAGTTTTGTTAACATCTTATCAGGAAATGTGAGATTTTTCTCACAATGTTCTGAGAAATCAACAGATAAAACATAAAACAGAGAGTTCAGACACCTCTTTCAGTTTAAGTTCTCACCATTTTTGTTAATTACCATAAACAAACAAAAATGCCTCCCCCTCAAATCATTTGGGCAAATATCTGACCGATTTGGATTGTTTTTAGATAAATTTAACCATTTAGGTTTACAAGGAGTAAAATAAATAAAATATACAAACGTTTAAATACTACTTCTAAATCTTTGTTATGTATGCTCCCCTCTTATACATAATGCCCTAAAGGTGATCATGACAGTGTTCAACTAGAATTCAATGGATAATACATGGGTCTTTATTCTGTGTAGGTGTCTGCTGGCATTGGTTATATAATGGTGAGCAAAATCGACATATATAATCTTAGCTCTGTGGGACTAACAGCGGAGAATTAGAAAATGCCAAAACAAATACACTTCAATACACAAAATGCCATGAAACTCAGAAGTATTAAAAATATGAAGTTCTTTTAAAAGGTGTAGAGACAATTTTTCCCTGAAGTATTTATTGCTAAATGTGAGAAATTTCACATATAGAAATATGTTTTTGTGTTTGTTTTGATATTAGTGTTAGGGTAACATTTTTAGGCAGAAATGAAAGCATGAATGAATGCTCTAAAGGAAGACTACTGCAACCTAATTATAGAAATCCTAAAAAGTGTTTTCAGTGTATCAAGAAGAGAAGGCACAAAGGAGATCTTTCTGATGTCTAGGTGATGATAAATAATAGTAGCTAAATCTCATTACAGTATTATTATATGTGTATATATTCCCATTTATCCTTTGTTTTCATAAACATATTTGCCTATATCCTATTGTGCAATTTCATTTACAAAAGTTCTAAAATATGTTTAAGCATGGGAAATGAAAGAAGAGGTTAAGAAATCTACTTATTTTTTTTTAAATCTACTTGTTCCAGATTATTCACCTAGAAACTGATGGGACTGAATTTCAAAATTACAGCTACTGGATTCCAAAGCTCATGATCTTTTCATAATGTTCCATGGCTCCTCATGAACTTCCATCCTAGAAGGTTCATTGCCATGGTTTCACTTGATATAAATACCAAATTTTAAGCAGAGAGATCTAAATGTAGAAACCACAGAGCTAAAGCAAATCTCAGAACCTATAATAATTCTAAATTCACAATGTCAGTGAAATGTGCAAAATATTTTAATAAAAAATGAATCTGTGCTGCTCCGTGTATATTCACTGGAAGAATATATGTACCTAACATATAAGACATTCTTATGCCAAGGCACAGACCAACATACAAAAAATAATATAATCTTTTTTGGTTTGTTTTTATTTGGGGGTCACACCCAGTGGTGCTTAGGGCTTACTCCTGGCTCTGCAAACAGGGATCACTCCTACAGGTCATACGGAACATTATGTTGTGCTGAAGACACCAAACCTGGGTGAGAGACCTACAAGGCAAGCATTTACCCAGTATACTGTCTCTCTGGCCCTTGCCATCTATCTTTAATGCAGTCCTTTATTTCCTAAACCTGTTTTTTTCAAAGCCATGATATAGATCATTTTTTTCTAGAAACCAATATGCTCTATGTTGAAACTCTGTTATGTTAATGTTCCCAAGAGTTTAAATTTCTTTTGAAAGTTCCACAGTGAATGACATCATATTCTCCATGGTTCAACAGCAGTATCTATTCTATTCTTGAAGATGATAAATATTAACTACCACAGAGGATAGTTAGGACTTATTTTTCTTCGATATGCTAAAGTTCTATTTCCTCATGTGACTTTACCTGGTACTCCAAAATAATACTTGGTAAGTACCATTTAAACAAATAATAATAAAAGAGACAGTAAACAATCTGCTTTAGTAAGCATATGTAGCTCCTGGGCTTAAGGATAAGCCTTTAGGACTGTAAGAAATATAACATTTATTATATTTGGAAAGAAATTAGTACTAGTTTCAACTATGTAAAGAAAAAAATCTATAAATTTTCCATATCTTAAACCATTCAACACTATTAGAGATCTTCACTTGGGGGAAAAAAAGGCCCATTTGCAAATATAATATCTTCTAGAAATGCAATGCAATCATGTAAGATATCTGACGTCAGAAGAAAAAATGCTGCTCTAAAGATACCAATCAATTCACTACTTAGCTCCTGAGTTACTCTTACCTCAATCTAACTAAACTAAAAGACATTTAGGTAGTAGTCATCCTTATCATGCTCAAGTCCAGTCACATCGAGTAATTTATGACTCTACTTTTAGGCAAAAATGTACTATTTTTCCTGCGATTACCATAGTGGTACTGATTATTTCCTAGCATTACTGATATACTTCAAAAGCCTAATACATCATTATTATTCCCTCAGTTCTTATTTTAACTAAAAACAATTTTGTTGATGTGTAGAAGTTTGAACCCAAACAGAAGCATAAGTAATCAACCTTTACTGTATTGGGACACAACCTGCTCTATATTTTCAGTCTTTCTTGAACATTTGTAACCACAGAACTTCACCCTGCTTGCCACCTGCTGCTAGACTTATGAGATTCCCCATATTTTTGCCAAAGGTCAGCAATCTCTGCTTCTTCTTTTGAATAGATGTGAATATTTCATAGTTGACAGAACATTTTAAAAGATTTAAAAAGGAAGAGAGTAAGAGAGTATCCTACTCAACTGGAAAAAAAAGATACAGAAAGAAGAATTGATTTTTTTTAAATTTCAAATTAGAAGTCACTATTATTTTTTTAATGAAGCTTATTTGAGGACTGGAGAAATATAAAGCAGGCAGGGTGTTTTCTTTGCACATGGCTGATCTGGGTTCAATCCGTGGCACCACATATGGTCCACCAAGCCCTGCCAAGACTGATGCCAGAGAACAGAACCAGAAGTGAGCCCTGAGTATCACTAGGTATGGCCCAAAAACCTAAAAAAACAAACAAACAAAAAACACAGTCTATTTAAAAACAAATTACAAGTACTCAAAATCATACTCAGCACAGTCAGGAGTAAGTCCTGAGCAACTTCAGGTGTCCCACCTCCCCCAAACACACACACACACACAAACACACAAACACACAGACACACAAACACACACACAAAAGAGCGAACAGCTAAGATTAACTAATTTGACATTAGCCCCATAATTGCCAAACTTATTAACTAAACTCAAGTCTACAGATTGTTCAAGTTATGTTTCTCTTGCTATTCCACCTGTCTTTTACAAATACTATGAAGAAATATCTTTATTGTCTCTCAGGCAATCATGAACATTCTTGTCTTCATGGGTTCTACTTCCCAGGTAAAGAAGGCCTGAGGAGATTCTAGGATGTTGATACTCTTGTTTCAAGGGTCTCCCTTCTCACCCTTGCTACATTTGTCTCCCAAATGTACCAATAACTTTACATAGAGCATCTTGGCCAAGGACCTCCAATGGGAAATCAAATAAAACCTATGGCTTTTCTCTCTGAACGTGTTTCGTGTCTTCTTTGCAAAAGGTTTTCATGAATAGATAGATTTTAAGATTTGAAAATAGTCACCCTGGTTTTCAGTCAAATTTTGTCTTAGCACCACAACTACTTACAAATCCTCAGAATTTGGGGCTGAAGCAATAGTACAGTAGGTCAAGCACTTGTCTTTCATAAAGATAACTGGATTTGATCCTTTATGATCCCCAGAATCCTACAAGAGTGACCCCGAGAGTACAGAGCCAGAAGTCAGCCCTGAGCACGATTGGTTGTGGCCCCAAACCCAAAACTAAATAAATAAAACAAATCCTCAGAAACCTATGCTAATATTCTTTTTTATGTTTCACAACATTGTTGGATTTTTACCAGTAAATAGAAATATTACTATTTGAATATTATTTGAGAAATAATAAAAATGCTTTGATAGTAAAGCTCATTTTAATTTGAGTAAATATTTGTATGATTTTATCAAAAATATAAATTTGATAACTAATCAAGGTCAATTTATAAAATTAATCTTAGTAAGAAATAAAATTACCACCCATTCTAAATGCCAAGTGTTTTAATCATTATATTAAAGCTAAGACTGGAAAAATTAAGGAATAGTTCCTTTAATTCAGTCAAAGTTTAATGCCAGGAACTTCAAGGGAGTTTCATCACTTCCTAATTGTCTTCTAAAAGGTATCTGAATATAAATGTTCTAATCTTGTCACTATAGAATGAAGACTATATTTGAAATTGACAGACTGAAATGAAAAAGAATGCTTTCAAATCATTCATGTGCATATTCAACATCCAGCCCAAAGAGAGAGGAAAAGAAAGCATGTCTTGGGTTATTTCTCTTGGTTTTCTAAGCATTACTGGTCCTTGGTAGGTTTTATTAGATGTGCCACAATAAAAGATGCCCTGGTAGTTGGTATTTTTTTTCTTTTTTCTATTCCATAAAAGGGAAATTACACAGATAAAGAAAGCAGTGTCTTTTTTTTTTTTGCAATTTGCAAAGAATGGTGAAAATGGATTTCCAAAGAACAGATTTCCAAAGTCTTACTGAATTCTTATTTTTTTGTGAGCAAAAACTGTAGCTGCGATTTCTAATCTAGAGTTAACATTTTAGTTTAATATTCTTTCTTTTGCTTTTTCAACTGAATTTGATGAACTTTGACTTCAAAAATTCAATGAGGACTGTAAAATCAGCTTAGGTTAAAAAAAAACAAACTAGAGGGTATAGCAAAGAAATTCCATTGCATCTTCAGTTAGGATTGAAAAACTCTGAGTGCAAACTGCTATGCAAATAATTATATTTAAATAGGACTAACCTTTGAAAGGACAAAACTAACATCTTTACAAAGTATCTAACCTAGGGATAAAATGGCCTCAGTGTGGATCATGCATACCCCAATACCACTACCCTACTCTCACCAAATATTCACTTTGTCTCTTCCTTTAGCAGTGACCCTTCCTTCCCTCCCCTTCCCTCCCCTTTCACCTAAAACCGTTTTTACCTTCTCTTCCTTTCCCTTCCCTCCCCTTTTCACTCTTCCCTTTTCCTTTTCCTTCTATCTAAATTATGAACAATTTCCCTAAAATCAGAACTTCTAAATTTTGAACATTTCAAATCTTGAGGACTGGAGCTACAGCACAGCGGGTAGGGTGTTTGCCTTGCACATGACCGACCCGGGTTTGATTCCTCTGTCCCTCTGACTGCCCAGCAAGCTATTGAGCATATCCTGCCCACATGGCAGAGCCTGGCAAGCAACCCATGGCATATTCGATATGCCAAAAACAGCAACAACAAGTCTCATAATGGAGACGCTACTGGTGCCCGCTCGAGCAAACTGATGAACAACAGGATGACAGTGCAACAGCGTGACAAATCTTGAGACTGCAGTAGTCAATGGTTTTCAAAGGCTAAATTGTATCTTTCTATGATTACTAAAAGTCCAGTCCTTTCTTCCAAAATTTGTTGTGGTTATTCTTAATTTTATTTAACCTATTTCCTGTTTTTTTCCCTATTTTTATAAGTCCTAGATTTTCTATTTTATTTTCATCTAGCTCCTCCCTCACATTTTTTGAGGCATGTGATTTACAATACTGTCAATGCTACAGTTTTGTGTATATGATGTCCCAATGCCACATCCACTACCAGAGCGTCAGTGTCCTTCCATTGATGTCCCAAGGTCCCCTTCCCATCAATTTCTACACAGTTTTTCAATATGAAACTGCCAATCAATGCAAGAAGGTCATACTGAAGTCATCACATTTTCATCTGCTTGGAAGGAAGCCACTGTCTACAAATTTACTTCACTAACCTAGCTCCTTTTTTCTGTTTTTGATAGAATTGACAATAAAATTAAAAGATTATGTAAACACAGCTTATGACATTATTTGCAGCCACATTATCACGCCTTTCCAAAATTAAGAACTTCATTGTTTGAAAAAAGTTCTCTATCAAAATATGAATCAATTTACATTTCTACATATGATTTAAATTACTATTTCCTTATTAAAATACTTGTACTGAAACTGAAAATATTAGAAAATTACAAGGAATTTCAAGTCATGTCTAGACAACAATTTCACTATTTTTTAAAGTGAAATGACATATTTTTCTTTAAGTAGTCTTAGTTAGGCAATAAAAAGTAAGCTTCACAATCTAGTCATGAGTATAATTTCTTTAGTGACGAACCTATGAGAAAAGATTTAAAGATGAGAGAATGAAAGTTTGCAAACATGGGGAATTCAACTTTGTATGTTTTTTTCATCTTTTCTTTTTTCTTCTATAAGCACAAAAGTAAATATAGACAGTACTTGTTAGTTTGGAAACAGAATCTATCGCTGCCATGGCATTAGAGAATGAGGCAAAAGTGTCTGTTACATTCCCATTACTTTACATTCCCATTACAGGGTACAAAAAAAGATTCTCTATTATGAATATCTTGAAAAGGATCCCTTGCTTCTGGGATAAAGATACTCTGCCAGAAAATTCTTACCCAGAAACTCAAGATTTTTCTCATTGTGCTATGACATGAAGTTTAAAGGTAAATAAAATGGAAATACAGATTTAATTCAGAGTAAAGGGAAATAGTAAGAATGAGAATTCTGTCACTCCTCTATAGTTGATTAAGCCTATAATACATACGCAAACATGCTTTAAGACATGAAGTTTAATGGGAATCAAATGGAAATACAGATTTAATTCAGAGTAAAGGGAAATAACAGGAATAAGAATTCTCTTACTCCTCTATAGTTGAATAAACCTACAGTGCATATGCAAATATATCTATGTGTGTACGGTAATAGCAATTGAGTCATTTATTTTAAATTTTCAGATATGTAATCTGTTAAATTAAAAGTAATAAAGGTGAAGCTTACTGGAAGTAGAATTACTGTGACCAGTAATATATCATGAGATTCAGTCCTTTAAGTTTAATGATCAAGGTGGCTCATTTCATTCCCAAGAAGCTTGCTCAGTGCTTTACATTCATAAAACTGCTTGAAACAGTATAAAATATAAGGATATCTTAACCAATCATGATACTCAAGATGCACCTTCACAAACTAAAAATACTAATAAAAATATAAAGTATATTGTTTCAGTATACTACAGTATAAGATCCTATGAGTATGTTATCCATCAACGTATATGCAGATTATTACCCATGCCATTTTATGGGGCAGTTTAATGCTACTTATTTCTTAACCATGTACTTTGAGTTCAATATTCTTATTCATAGCTTTTTATATGCTAGACACTATAGTAAAACATTTAAAATATTATTTACAATCATATGAAGTGCATCATTATCTTCATCTAAAAGTGGAAGAAAACATAGGTTCAGATGGCTAAAATGAAACTTGTTAAAGTCATATAAATAATTTATCTGTACACTGAACACCAGATTTATATTCTTCAATCCTATGAGACTGTCACAATAGCTTCTGATCTCTATAAAGATTTTAATATCTACTTACTTAAAATATAATAAAATATAGTTTGAATATATTTTTATTGGAAATCATCTTAATATCAGCAGATATAAAGACTGACTTTATACCATTATTTTACAATTAACAGGCCGCTGATATTCAGGTTCAACCATGCCCATTGGGAAGCACCTTATCAAGGATCATATCTTAGAAAGCTTCAAGGAAAGTATACGAAAGGTTATAACATTATATTTAAAAGTTTGTCCTGGAAAGAAGCCAAGATTATCAAAATGTAATATTTGAAAGGCAGACATTAGTCAAAACAGTTTTATAATTAATCGACCAATTAATTTAAAACATGTACAATTACTAATAATAAACAATCTGAAAAGGCAAAAATTGCTGTGGGTTTTTTGGATTGAGTGAATGAACAGAGTTTAATGTACATAAGTTTAATGCACAAAAAGTGCAAAAGGAGTTGATAAATTCATGTAAATATGTTACTTTATTACTTGGTATTCATGTTGATTAAACTTTGTTAACAAATTCCTGAATAATCTTTTCTCTGGAATCATTAAAAGGTGGCACTTGGTCAAATGCAAAATTGTGTTAGGATGATCTGCGTTTGGGCATTCGCCTTTCACGCGGCAGACCCATGTTCGATTCCTCCGCCCCTCTTGGAGAGCCCGGCAAGCTACAGAGAGTATGGAGCACGCAAGGCAGAGCCTGGCAAGCTACACGTGCATATTGGATATTGGATATGCCAAAAACAGTAACAATAAGTCTCTCAATGAGAGATGGTACTGGTGCCCGCTCGAACAAATCGATGAGCAATGGGATGACAGTGACAGTGACAGTGATCTACTTATTATAATTTAAAAATCTAAAATGATTCCTTCTTTTTAAGATCTACTTATGGTCAAGTACTTATACTATGATTGACATAACTCCAAATAGGATATTAAAGTGATACTGGAACTAATTATTGGAAGCAGTAGGAATAATAAACACATTGGAAAAATTCTCAACCCCCTACCTAATTTATGCCCTAGTTTTGCCATAGGCAAATATCTCTTTATCTAAACTACAGCTATTTACTAACATCAATAATCTCTCCTAGCTAGCAGGAGTTTATAGTCAAGGAGCTCAATTCATCATGAAGTTTTTTGTACTACTGATACCATGCACAACATATTTTGCAGCACTATCTAATGACTAAATAAATAATATTTTAATTTTCAGACATATTTGTATTCATTTCTATGTGAAAAATTTGGCAAGCATGTTTTCTTTCACATTGAAGATTACTTTCTTTAACTTCAACTCCAGAAACAGTATGCTAAGTTAATAGATTTATCCTGCCTTCACAGAAATGCTATCTGAGATTCAGGAACTTAAGTTCCAGGACAGAACAAAACTGCTTCTGACAATTTCCTAAATATATGCTGTGCCCATCCTCCAAGTAATGGAAATTTCAACTGAATGTTCTCCACCAGACTTTTCAGTTCTGCTTAGTTTATACCATTCCCCACTGTAAAACTCTCAATAGCTCCCTGAGGGCAACCAGTTACACATTCAGACATATCCAGCTGCCAAATTCTTTTTGTGGAACATAAATCTGTCTTTATAGGGTTTCCAGCATTGGTCTTTGTTGTTTGCCTTCAGAAAAATTGAAAAAATCATAATTGTATTCTTTCTTATTTCCAGAAAGCTTTAACTTCTATGAACCCTCTTTCTCTGAAAATGTCATTTCCACAGCGTTTTTGGGAATATTGTCAGTCAATGCAACATTTATTTTATTTCCTAAGAAGATGATGATTTTGGAATTCAGTTAAGAATCAATCAATATCTTGCATCCAATTTTGTTGTTATATGTTGCCCAGTTATTGGTATTACCAAAGAGAATTATCTCCAGATATTAGAACATACTTTCTGATCCCACCTTGATGAAAATGTTTCCTTGCTTATGTTCTCATACATTAGCATGTAACTCCTTTAAAACTGAAGAGTTTTATAATAATAATTGAATTACTGATTATAGTAATTGAATTCAATTATAGTATAATTGAATTATTGCTTGCATCACTGATATATCACAAGGCTTTAGAACAATGACATGCTGTTTGTTCACAGCTATGTGATCAGACTGACACTGAGAGAATCACAATTTCTGGCATATAATAGAAGTTCAATAAATATACCTAATAAATAACAGGACACACTCTTTCGGTGAAAACACAGGGACACTGAAATACGAAGTATTAGCCATTTAAATCTTTGTTCGCTTTTATGTGTCAACATTGTTGTTCTTTTATAATTCTTCCCTAAAATTCATGAAAATATTGAATGTGACAGGGAATAGAAGAGTAATTCTGGATCAAGAGGTTTAAGCGAGTATATTATTATGGCTTTACTCACTATAATTGAGAAAAATCATTTAATTACTCAGTCATATTAGCATCCAGCCATATGGCTGCCTGACTCTAAGGGTTTAATATCAACATCTCCATTACTAGATCACTTTGCTAGGAGCAGAGGAAGACAGCAGGCATTCCTTAAATTGCTATCCTACTTCCACAATTTAATATTCATGCAAAGGCACAGACATGATGAAGTTAAATGAAACTGTCTTTGAAAAAAAACTCTCTAAATAAAACATATACCGCTTTCATGATAGTTCCAACCATGCAAAAATGAGCAAAAGCATATTATTTGTTATATGTATCTGAACACTCAAATGCACAAATTGATGCACTATTGTGACTCGCCTAAATGCTAGCCGTGCCTCCGATATCACTGTTAGTATATGAGGTAGGTATGGGAACTATAAGTTAAAATCTTACTATACTTAGGTTCAATGTCATACGCTGACAGTGAATACACAATTTTATGTACATTAATTTTTTAAGGCGATGCCCACTGACTCCAGCATAAACCTATTGTGGTTTATTTTAATGCTTTTGTGACTCTTGAGCCATGTGCCATGCAGTGTTAGTTCAAGTGATAATTATTTAGTATTAGCTATCCCTGAATAATATACTTCCTTACACATACTGAATAGTGGGGGGAATTACAGTAGCTGAAGGGTTCAAAATCATTAGACAAGAGGAAATTTTTATGCAAACCAGGTGAGTGTTCATAGGGGTGTTCGCATAGGCAGAGGGGGGAGATAGGACTCCAAGAGGATGTGATTTCTAGCTGTCACTGAAGGGTAAGTGGGAAGTGACAAGATAAAATGGGAGAAAGGAGATCTCCAGATAGGTGGAAAGATGAAATTTCCTCTCATCTGGAAGTGAGGGGAAATTTTATATTACTGGTTAAGTACAGAAGAATATGAGATGGGCTGGAGAGTAGAACAAAGAAATGGGCACACAAGAAAAGTGGCAATCCCCTCTTAAATGGCAGCTTTCCTAGTGAGGAGCTAAGACTATCTTAGGGAGAATGGGAGACCATGCATGCTTTTGCACTGCATGGTGTCATGGTCTAATCTATGTGGAGAATGGATGTGAGTAGGCTTTGAATAGTCTGCTTCACTTAAACCCTTGGGGGCCTTACCCTTCAGTTGAAGATATGGGACTACAGAAAAATAGAAAGATGGAAGAGAAACTTAGTTAAGATTCCTGGGCTGTGAAGTTTGATTGAAAACATTCACTTAACACTAAACATAAAGGTGCAATTTTCCAGCACTAATAATAGCAGAAAGGTACCAAGAACAGAGGTTTGCCAAGGGGGGAAACCAACCGTAGTAGAAGAGAAACCATGTTGTTCAATTTGGGTTTGGAAAAATGCATGTGGGTGCCTGTAGTTTATTATGGTATTCTTGTACCTGGCCCGGATTCAACATGGTTGAACAGTCAGCAAGACTGAACATGGTCCCCTGAGCCTTGCCAACTCTAGTGTTGAGCATGAGCAAGTTCCTTGAGCATGGCTTGGGCGACCCAGGTAATCCCAGTACCAGAGCACCAGAGTATCATCACATTCCCTGGCCTTTGCACTAGTTTGGTTTACCAAGAATTGCCTGTGGGGGACTCTGGCCTCCTGAACACTCCTGGCCCACTCCCCCTCCTCCAAAGTGCATGGAATTTTCAGAGGCCAGAAATCAGTATATAACATTGTACAACAAATTAAGAAATACAGATAAATCAACATTCATAATAAGTTTAGCACTGTAGCACTGCCGTCCCGTTGTTCATCAATTTGCTCGAGCGGGCACCAGTAATGTCTCCATTGTAAGACTTGTTGTTACTGTTTTTGGCATATTGAATATGCCAGGGGTAGCTTGCCAGGCTCTGCCGTGCGGGTGGGATACTCTCAGTAGCCTGCTGGGCTCTCCAAGAGGGATGGAGGAACTGAATCCAGATTGGCTGCATGCAAGGCAAACGCCCTACCTGCTGTGCTATTGCTCCAGTCCATAATAAGTTTTAATGTACAAAATATATGCAATATGTAATTTTAAACCAAAGGTTTATATGAACCCCAACATTTTACTGCTTAATGAAACTGATAGATTATGTATATTAAAGCAGGTTTTCCCAGACAAAATAATTACAAAATATCACTAAGTTCAGGACCCAGACAAAGTCTTTACAAAATATCAATAAGATCATGGCCCAGATCTTGTCTAAACCTTCATTATTTAAATAAAGTGACACACTCTATAGTTTGGCAATTCATCTATGAAGTGCAACTCAATACAAGGAAAAAAATTTCTTATAATCACAATTTCTCTAAAAATAAGTGGTCCAGTTTGTAAGCAAGTGAAAAGAATCATGACTTTTTTTTTTTTACCTTAGAAAACATAAGATTTTCTTTTAAACAATTAGGTGTGTGTTATGCCATTATGTAACTGATATTGCTTCAGCATCCTTGTACTGATGGGCATTAATCTAAGAACAAGAAAAAGAATTTGTAAGCAAAGCTCAAACAGATCGATATAATTTGGGTCCCAGTTAACAACATAGAACTGCTTAGTTAAAACATGGAATGATCCTGAAGGAGCTGCTGATTATGTTAAAAAAAAAAAAAGGAGATGGGTCTACATTTTTCAATTGTTTTGAATTAGATTTTCTGAAAATGTCAAATAAGCAGTAGTATTAAAATATTAAATTACAGCCCAGATGAGATCCGGAGCAGCCGCACACGACGGCCCCTCTGCTCCTTAAAGACTATGATCCGGGAGATCTACTAACCCATTTTGGCACCCAGAGACTTACAGAAATGCATCTAGACTGTGAGCTGAGCTGCGACCCCATGCCGCCCGGGGAGGGGGAAGGATTTTCTCTCCCAGCGCCTTCTTTCTACAGGGAACATGGCAGCGGCAGTAGCAGCAGCAGCAGCGCCCACGTGGTGTTCACCATTTTCTAGGACTCACAACCCAGAGGTACAAGCTTGTTGTGACGTGGCACGCAAGAGATCAGGGGATGCGGGTGTTACCGGCACTCCCTTCGCCCAGATGAGATCCGGAGCAGCCACGCATGACATGTCCCCACTGCTCCTTAAGACTATGATCCGGGAGGTTCTACTAACCCATTTTGGCACCCAGAGACTTATAGAAATGCATCTAGACTGTAAACTGACCTAAAACAACAGAAATCCAAAACGGCAAGCTCCTATAATCTTCATTCTCAGCCATGGAAAACAAACTATCAAATGATGCCTTTTCAGCAGGTTTGATTGTTGGGGCAAATTTCCAAATAATAATAGTCAGTTCTCTGTTGAAATATTGAATGTATCCAAAGTATAGAGAGAATAAAATGAAGATCATTGGTCACTCAGGTGCGGGGGGCCGGGGAGTGGGAGGGCGGTATATTGGGGTGCTTGGTGGGTGAAGGGATGGGGGTTTGATTATTATATGACTGAGACTTAAACCTTAAAGCTTTGTAACTTTTGTCATGGTGATTCAATAACATAAAATTTAAAAAAATAAAATAAAATACTAAATTACAAAGGATGGCAGTAATATTAAAATAAGATTGTAAAAAGTAGAATTATACAAGTGACGAAGGTAATATTGAGGCATTAGATTATGGTATGTAGGTCAAATCAATTTGCCACTTTGTTTTGAAAACAAAGATTAATTGCTATATATCTATGGCATTGCTTAAACACTAACTATAGTATTTCATGATTATCAGAGCTGATGAGTGTAAAGGAAGTCTATCTAACTAGCAAAACCCTAAGTACCTACTGCTTAGTCTTTTTTTACCTTCTCTCTCTTAAAATTTGTATTGATTTAACATTTGCTTTCTATACTAGAGAATTTCAAGATGTAATACCTTTATATGAGTATAAAATATATCATACTACCACCAATGTTATGGGACATTCCACCACCATGATAGATTTCTCTTTTTGCTCCCCCTTTTCAATGCCCTCAGGTAATTACCGTAGTTTCCACTGTGTAACAATTAGTATTGTTTTTTAATTTAGTCTGGTTTAGTTATTGTATTCTACATATTGGCAAGCTACCCGTGGCATATTCGATATGCCAAAAACAGTAACAACAAGTCTCACAACGGAGATGTTACTGGTGCCCGCTGGAGCAAATCGATGAACAATGGGACCACAGTGCTACAATGCAGTGCTATATATGAATGAACCTTTCAGGAAATGATCACCTTTCACTTACATCGTTTACTGTTATAGCATAACCAGGTTAAGTTCTATACATTTTGTTCTATAAGACTCAATTTCATTTTTGTAACAGCAGATTGCTAGTCACTTACAGAAAAATGTTATGCCAAACTCCACAGTAGAACATAGGACATTGGTGATACAATTATTTGTGGTCTAAAAGATGACAACACTTGCTATGAGCTTGTGAAATATTCATTTAATTTTCGTCCTGTTCCCCAACTGTGATATTGCAAAGAATAATAAGTTTTTAAAAGGTATAAGAATGCTTTCATATGATAATTAATAATACTTATTTCTTTTAGTAAAGTTTTCCAAAAAAATATATTTAAAGTACGTTGTCTCATCAAAAAAAATCAGGGAAAATCTAAAATATAATTGTTAGGACATATTATGCATCATGCTACTTAAAAAAAAAAGATGCTTTGATGACTTCTTGGTCTAAAAATTTTAACTTTCCATTCTATACTAAACTTAGTGAAACAATAATAAACTATTATTATTTAAGAAACAATTTCTTAAGTGATTATATATATATATTTGGACAAGAAATATATATTTGAACAAGAAAGCTGTCCAAGTATAGAGAAAAGACATGTAAATTTCATAATATGTAAGATCACTAAGACTCTTACTGTTGCTACTAATGCATGGGCTGCACAGGAGAGAGATCACCAGTGCCATAGTACGTTAGAATTAAACTAAATGCTAATAAAACCTAAAATCATATCACTCAAAATGAGTTTGCTTGACATTTAGGTCATCTTTTTGAATCTAGTATATCAAGAAGTGGGATATCTACAATGTACTTTCCCCAGTAAGATCTCAGAGTTGGTCATCTCAGGTATGACGATGAAAGAGAATAATAATGAATAGAGAGCAATGAAGAGTGGTGAAAAAAATTTTAAATTTGACTAGGGACTGCCTCATGATTGACTGATCCCATTCAATTCTACAATGAAGAATGCTCATTTTTCCTGTTCATAAAAATTACTGTATGTCCCATCTCAATTACTATGGAGCATTTTATTTTTAGTCAGTTTTCTGGAAATGGTCATTTCCTCTAGATATAGATTTCTATATCTATACATAACTATAGATTTCTTCTATAATATCAAAGGTAGAGGTCTTATATTTTAGCCATACAAACACAGGCACATTTTCTAAAGACAAAGGCAATATGATCTAGGAACACTTGTCTTACTAATGAAAATAGTTCACAAAATAAACTTATTTTTTCTTTTATTTAGGGTTTGTGAAGTAGCCTACACACACCATACAATGAATAAAGTATTCAGTGATGTAATACATATAGTTGGGTGTGTAAATCAATTAGAATATTTCCTTCAATGTGTGAGGCCTAGAGTTAAACCTCTAGCATTGATGTTTGGGTGGAGAGACAGAATTATAGCCCCATAATATAGAAATATATAGAGGTTACAGTTGATATTATTTAGTAAAAAGAATCATTTTACTTATTAGTAGAAAGTTCCCTTTGCTTTGTTTAATATATACACATATATACATATTAAGTGTGTGTGTGAATACTCTCTATTTACCATCAAATATTTGTTCACTCATTGTGATTTCCATAACATACACAATATTTCATTTCCTCAAACAATACAACAATTCATAATAATGACTATAAGCATGTTCTTCTATGAATACATAATACAATCTATGCAGAGCTGAATCTGCCCAAAGATACAAATACCTAACAGATTCTCCTACAGAAAGCAAATGAATGTATAAACAAAAGAACTATACTGAAGAATATGGAATGCAAAGCAACAAAAAAAAACATGTAAAGATTTATGTTTATAGTTGAAACTGTCAAATATATATCAATAATCAAGGACAAGAAAATGATAAGAAAAATAAATGCACTAACATCTGTTATGGATGGTTTTCATTATTTAATAATAATTTCATACTATATTTTAAATAACAAAAATTAAAATTGGGAGCTGTTGGGATCAGAGAGATAGCACAGTAAATAAGGTGCTTGCCTCGCATGCGGCAGACTGGGGTTTGACCTCAGCACCCCATGCAAAACCCCCAAGCACCACCAGGAGTGATTCCTGTGTGCAGAGCCAGGAGTAACCCTGAGCATCACCGGATTTGTCAAAGAAACTAACAAATAAGCAATTTAATAAAAATAAGAAGTTTTTCAGGATGATATCTTTCTTTTATAGATTAATATTTTGTCATCCATGTCCTATATACAATGAACCTGCTTTATTAGATATATAATTGCTGAAGGCTCCTTAGCTTGAATATTTAATCATAAAAATATTCTGATTTTCTATGGGACATAATATCATAAACCAATTCAGATATATATGCAGAAACCAATTATCCCAATAACCTTATATATTAAGAAAGAGTTTCTCAAATCTTTAACTAATGTCACAGTTTAGGATCACAAGAACATAACTACCTCTGCTTTGTAGAATTATTCCATTTGGAAACATAGATTTTATCACAATGTTACTATTCTATCAATAAATATAAAGAATAAAGATACATGCATAACTCAATGCTTAAGAAAGCATTGAATATATGTGTTTGTGTGTATATCTTTGCTTGAAAAAATTTAAAGCATTTTACCCTAATTATTTATTCATCATTAGTACACAACATTACAGAATTTCAGGGGTATAGATCAATATGTGTTTATAGATAGGATTTCCTACACCCAAAGTTCATGTGGCTTCCCATTACCACAAAAGATATCTCGATGCAGTCTGTCACTCTCTTTTCCCTGCATTTAACTGCCAGAGTTTTTCATCAAATTTAGAATTTAGTTTTCTTGCATATAACCAGTTCATTCACGCTGTTTTTCGTAGAGCGAAACTATCAGGTAATTATTTTTCACTTCCTGATTTCACTTAACATAGTCACCTTAAAATCTATCTATTTTGTACTAGATGATAGCTTTATCTTTTAAAAGACAAAATAGTCTCCTATTATATACAGACAGAAATGACCTTACCCATCAGAAAAAAATGCCATCAGAAAGAAATTTGTAAGGTTCAGAGATATGTCTGGGGAAAATAATGGGTTATGGCAGATACCCCTGGACATTCTATCCTAAAATCCTATTCTTTATACTTTGATATGAAGAATAAGAAGCTATCAGATATAAGCAAAAAGCAGACTCACCAGCAGGCATCTTCTTGGTGAACTCTCACAGCTTGGAATGTGGATGCCATATTGGACTCTTTTGAAACATATCCTAAGGGCAAATTCCTGAGGCTAGCTCCACCTACCCCTAGATAATAGTGGAGCAACCTTGAGGCTGCATTGCTTGCTTAAATCAGCTAACAGAGACTCAGCTCATCCAGTTCCAAAGCTGACCAGTATTAAGCTAGAACTTCAAGTCAGAAAACACCTTCAGGACCTTTCAAAGTACAATCTATTAGCAACTATTATGCTCCAACTGAGCTCTGAAGGTTTGAATTGGAACCTCAGATGAAGACTCAGTTTCCTCTTCAGCTCATCCCACACACAGGATGCCTTGTCATTACCAGGCCCCTGTAATTCCAGTATGGCAGCCAGGGAGCTCCCAGGTTCTAATGACCTTAATTCACTAATTGTCACTCAAGCTCACTGTCCCTGTGCTTGGTAGTTGCTCTCCCAGTCTGCTGAAACTTGGCATGCAGGTATGAGCTCAACATCCTGGTCTCCACTGTTCATGCCGTCTGGAATTTTGTGCACAGATGCCTCCAGATGCCCACAATTTTGGATTTCACATGAATCCTTAACAACAGTCATTCCAACTAAATATGGCCCTAAATGACACTGAGGTTTACTCAAACATCTATTGGATACATCTATTGGTGCATCAGTTTTGAATACCAGCTCACCATTGTTGTTCTCCACCACCACCAATGCCCTCTGCCTTCTGTCCATTCAAACTAGATACTCTGGTACTTTGGGCACTTGTGAGTCAGAACTCCTGGTCACTGCTCATGCCTACCCAAATTCAGTGATTAAGTGCCCCAAGATGTCTGAACTCACAATTTGGAATTCTTGTCTCCTCGATCTTGGAGCCACAGCTCTTGCAAAACACTCATAAACTTATACCACAGAACACTAAGCAGATTTATTTGGTCTTGACATTTCAGATGCTGCCAGATGCTGGCAGACTCAAATCTCCTGATTGCTGCCCGGGTCTTCTTTGCATGGCAATTGTTTTTAACCCCTTGCCATCGGGACTACCATTTGATAACCAGATCCACTTGTTTTTTGTTATCATGCACGTTGCTCTGTAGTACAACTGCAAACTCTAAGGGATCATTCAGGCCTTATGGTGTTGTAATTGCAAATTTGGGGCAAGCATCCAGACGACCAAGAACTGAGAGCCATAGTTGCTGCCTCATTTTTCAATTGTGAATCCTTAATTACCACACCAATCTGCTTGAACAAGGATCCTTGGCTCTCACCCTCACCGAGTATCGAGGATAGAGAAGAAGTGAAAAACATACTTACCTTGACAGGTGCAGATAAAAGCCTGAGAATCAGAAAACCCAAGGAACAACAAAGTAACCTAAATTCTATGATGAAGACTTTGAAACAAAAATTCTACCAATTTTCACCAAAAGGAGAAAATGAAAAGGAGAAAAACAACTTTCAAAAAGAAATTATGAGAAAAATCTGATTGAACTAAAAATAAATTCAAATTAAAAAAATACAATACAGGGGTTCAAAAGCAGAGTCACAGAAGCTAAATCTAGAATCAGTGACTGTGGAATGAGGAAAAGAAAGAACACAAAACAAAAAGTAGAGTTGAAAATGAAGGTAGTATAAAGATTTTATGAAATAGCATTAAGAGAATTATCATCCACATTACTGGCTTTTCAGAAGTGAGGGAAGAAAAGAAAGAAAAGAAATTCACATCTGAAAGCATAAAAGCTGACAACTTACATTACTTAACCTGAAGTAGGAGACATAGGTCCAGATCCAGAAAGATCAGAGTTAAAAAAAAAAAAAAAACATCCAAATGGGAAAATATCAAGACATATTATGATTGACAAGAAAAAGCCAAAAAAATTTAATAGCAGTAAGAGGAAGGCCAAGTATCATCAATAAGAGAATCCAGTAAGATCACTGTCAACCAATTAAACTGTAGGATAGAATAGAATGGAATGCTATATTCAAGAGTTGAATGAAAAAGACATCCAGCCAAGAACACTCTCTCCAGGGTGACTATCACACAGATTCAAATGATCAATAGGTTTTTTTCTATACAAACAATTAAAAGAATTCTGACTATAAGTCAGCTCTGCTTGATAGACTAAAGGACCCACAGAAGAGGAAAAAGGCAAACAAAAAAAAAATATCCAAAGCAACTACCCTACTTGGAGTATAATACAATGTCATCATCATCATCATCATCATCATCATCATCATCATCATCATCATCATCCCATTGATCACTGATTTTACCAAGTGGTCTCAGTAACATCTCCATACGTCCTGGCCCTGATATTTTAGAAGCCTCTCTTTACTCATCCTTCCCAACAATGCTGCATTGGAGGATCTTTCAGGGTCAGAGTAATGAGACCCATCATTGCTACTGGTTTTGGCAAATGAATACACCACAAGGAGTTTTCCAGGCTCTTCCATGTGGGCAGGAAACTCTCGGTAGCTTGCCAGGTTCTCCAAGAGAGAGAACTAGGCTATAAGATGTCAGAGAACTAGGCTATAAGATGTCACATGGCCACTAAGCAGCTGCGCACTTCCGGGAGCTTAGTTTTATAGTCTCTGGATGTTGGCAGTTGGTGGGATTACACGGCGCCAGAGGCAGTCCCTGGGTGTGACCGCCTAGCTACTGGAAAATGGGGAATCTGGGTGGAAAAGGCCCAGTCCCGATCCAAGCAGACTTGGAGGTCTCAGCCCTGGGTCCCACACACCTGGGTTCCTCTGCCTGTTCCTTCATGCGTAAGGCTCGTCCGAACGTGTGGAGAGGGGCCTTGAGCATGGCTGTGGCTAGGCTCCGGAGGTCTTTGGCTGTGGGAGCTCTGCTCAGGGCAGGGAGGGAAACTGAAGCCCATGCCTTCCGAGGGGCCCCGGGGAAGACAGTCAGGCTGGGGGTGGGGGGCGGTATGAGACTCTCTGTGTCACTCTCTATACATACATATATATATATATATATACATATATATATACACACACATATATATACATACACACATATATACATATATATATATATTTTTTTTTAATTTAGAATGTTGGTTTTTCCCAACCTATGCTCAGGAGGCTTGTGGTCCCTCCCTGTGAATTAAAGCCCATTGGACCGAACAAAGTGCTAAGCTGAGTACTCTTTGGGCTTGTAGTATGATACTTCAAAAACCACCAAATAAGGGGGAAATAAGTCAGAAGCAGAAAGGTGAAAACTGAACGGGAAATATATGGGAAATATAAAGACACATGGGAGGGAATCAATAACATTCCACAGACCGCAGACTGCTCACAGCACTGAGGTTACCAAGATAGGGCAGGTGAGAGTTGACTGAAAGGCGCCAAAGGACTATGGTGGAAGG
The DNA here is from genome assembly GCF_027595985.1 of Sorex araneus. Taxonomy (NCBI): domain Eukaryota; kingdom Metazoa; phylum Chordata; class Mammalia; order Eulipotyphla; family Soricidae; genus Sorex; species Sorex araneus. The sequence continues at coordinate 128,106,340 of NC_073307.1, read as the reverse complement.
ATAATAGAATTCTGGTGGTGAGCCAGAAAGTGATGTAGTATTGTTTACCATTAAACATACAAAATATTTGTACTCTTTAAATCAATGTTACCTAATATAAAATAACTAGACAATTTTAAATTAAAACATATTTTCAATGATGTGACTAAGAGGTAGGGGTGGAGAAGGAAAAGTTTCAGTCCATTTAAAATCACCCAAACCAAAGGATGACATTCAAAGATGAAAGTAAATGGAACTAACCGAAGAGTTTGGAAATGTTAGAAAATCTTATACTATTTTACATTATTTCATCTCACTTAAATTTAGGAATGGGACTGAACACTTTAGTACTCTCATCTCATTTGCAAAGGAAGAACCAAAAGTCCCTGAGGAAATATTTTGCCAAATTAAAACTGCTTCTACATGATGAATCCTGTGATTAAGCCCCTTTTGGATAAGAGACCTGGGCTCTAGCTACCCCAGCGTTATGGCCGTCTTAGGGAGACCAGAGAAAGTGTCAACATGAAGAGTTTCTGTGGCACTTGGAAAAAAGAAGAATTACACAACTGACGAAATTGGGGAGCTCTTTAGAAGCTGTGATCATTATGATATGAAGTGTATAGTTTATGGACTCTATTTGCTGACAGGTAATTGAAGTCTCTTAAATGGAAATGGAGAAGTATTCAATTTCACAAAGGTTGTTGTTCTGGTGAGAGCACAGAAAACAGCATCACTGAAAGCATCATTTTGGAGGGAAAGTAAATGCCCCTGAGAGTCATTATGGCTATAGTTATTGAAACTTTAGTGCTAAAGAGACACATTGAAAACGGGCAAAAAGAGACTGGTGAACAGAAGAAAGTAAAATTGAGTTCTTATGGGGAGGAAAAGGCACTATTTCATCTTCCCAGATTCTGAGTCAATTTCAGTTTTCTTGATAACAAAAGTGTCTGTATTAGACAAACTCAAAACTGGAAAAAGCTAAAAACATCTATATACTCAGTTCGGTGAGTATGCCTTTTCTATTTCCCCTAACCCAAATGGCTAGTCTCCCCTATGTACCCTCATGCTTACCCAAATACGAGTCATTATTTTTTTTAGACTGAGTTCAAAAAACACCATACTTCTAGAGACTCCAGTCTGCCTCCTTAGTCCACTTAAATTTCCAAATGAGATTTGTGTCTTTTCATTTTTCATCCAAGGGCTGGTGAATGGAACAACAGGAGACACATACCCTGTGATCTTCTCTATGAACTGCATCTGTTGAGTTTTGCAGGACAGATTCTGCCTGACTTTATGAGGAAGCTGCCTGCATCAGAGAGTGAAGGCCTTGCTTAGCTTATATCCATGAGTTATGTGGTTGCCTTCATTTGCTTTATTAATCCAAATAAAAATCATTCATGTCACAGTGTGCCCCACAAAACTTTTAATATGAATTTAAATGATAACAAACAATCCAAATAAACAAAATAAGTGGCATGATACCATGATCATTCATGTAGTTCATGGCATATTCAAAATCTTAATATTTTATTTAGTATGCTCTGGATCATGCTTTTTTAAGTCCTAATACATGTCCTACACATACAAAATCTACCTTTTATCCCACTCCAATCATATTCCCTATGTTCCGCTGCACCACTACCACATGAGAGAGGTATTTTAAAAGGTAAAGAATAGCCATTTCTCTCCAAAACTATGCGGCTGCTAGTGCGGCCTCCTGACCTCATATCTCTTCATTCTCAGCAATGGAAAACAAATTACAAAATGCTTTCTTTTCAGCAGGTCGACTTTAGGGGGGAGGAACTCCAAATCAATGATAGTGAATTTTTTGTTGAAATATTGAATGTAATCAAAGTAAAGTGAAAGTAAATTGAAATTTACCAGTTACACATGCGGGGTGGGGAGCTGGGGAGGTGGGGGGAAGGGGGGAGGTATACCGTGATTCTTGGTGGTGGAATATGTGCACTGGTGAAGGTATGGGTGTTTGAGCATTATATAACTGAGACTTAAACCTGAAACTTTTGTAACTTTCCACAAGGTGATTCAATAAAACAATAAAATAAAAAAAAAAGAATAACCATTTCTCCTGGTAATATGCTGGCCTGGAGTTTTGTGTCCCCTGACCCCAACACTAGATAGCTTTAAGAACACTTAAGCTATTTGGTTTCAGCAAAATAAAGTTGATTAAGAACTCTGAATTGGATGTGAGTTTGGACACTAACTTCCATAAAAGATTTAAATCAGAGCTTCCATTTGAGAATGCATCAGTAAGCTTTGAATAATCTTTTCTTATAATGAGTTTTATTGATTTTAATCCTTCATTTCCTATGTAATGCATACAGCACTGATGTGTACAACAGTTCTATTCTTAAGGGTTTTTTTTATCACCTTCCTTTATATAGACTTTTTGTTTTTGTTATCAGAGAACTTGAATTCCACGATTATAAAAAAAATGACTGTCTTTGAATAATCTTGATAACCTTCTGCTAGTTCATCATTAATCACCATATCAATTTTATCACCAGATGTTCAACTTTTCCTTTATCATTGTAACCTTTTACACGATTTGTCATGACACTTTCCCCTTTCTCTTCTGGTAACCACTAATTGGTTTTAACTCTAAGTTTAGTTTTGTTTTTCCTTTATTTCATCCATTTGTTTCTCTCCATGTACGATACAACTGAGTGAAAAAGTAAGGTGTTTTTCTTTTTCTATCCTACTTTACAAAGTTTAATAGCCTGCTTAAATATTTTAATATCTGTCATTTTCCACTGTTTATACATACATCTTCATTATTTATTGATTGATCTCTCAGTTGCCATTGAGATTGTTTCCAGTTTCTGTAAATAATAGTGCTATATACATGTAGGTGCATATTTTTCTTCAAATTAGTGAGTTTTAAATTTTAGGCAAATACCCCAAATCAGCATAGCGGGTAGGGTGTTTGCCTTGCATGAGGCCAATCCGGGTTTGATTCCTCTGGCCCTCTCAGAGAGCCCAGCAAGCTACCGAGAGTATCCCACCCGCAAGACAGAGCCTGGCAAGCTACGCATGGCATATTCGATATGCCAAAGACAGTAACAAGTCTCACAATGGAGAATTTACTGGTGCCCACTCAAGCAAAATCGATGAACAAAGGAACTACAGTGCTACATTGCAGTGCTACCCAAAAACATAATAGCTGGATTTAATGAAGTTACCAATTTTAATTTTTGAGGAATATCCATAACGACACACATACATAAACACACACACACACACACACACACACACACAAAGTATCCTATCCCCAAACTGGAACTTTCTGTAAAATTTCACTAAAAGGTATCTGAAAGACATACCTGGTGATATTCCAGGAGTTTAACACATTATTCTCTACCAACTACAAATAACTTTCCAGACATTTGTGTGTGTGTGTGTGTGTGTGTGTTTATTTGCGTGTATTCACACATACCACAAGCAGTGTGGCTCAGGGCTTGTTTCTGGCTTTGACAAGATCCAGTGCATTCAGGGCGGTAAGGCCACAGACTTTTTTCATGGTTCTGAGCTCAGAGATCATTCCTAGCAATGCTCAAAAGGACAATAATGGGTGCCCAGGATAGAACCCAGTTCAGCCGTGCAGTACAAGTGCCCTAAATGCTGTACTATAGCTCCAGCTCATCACTTTCTAAAGATTCTAATATTTTGATATTCTAATAGTTTGAAGACATTTAATTAAAGACAGAACTTTTTTTTTTTTTTTTTTTTGCTTTTTGGGTCACACCCGGCGATGCACAGGGGTTACTCCTGGCTCTGCACTCAGGAATTATTCCTGGCGGTGCTCAGGGGACCATATGGGATGCTGGGATTTGAACCTGGGTCGGCCGCATGCAAGGCAAACACCCTACCCTCTGTGAAGACAGAACTTTTTATTTTTTATTTTATTTTTTATTTATTTTTATTTTTTTAGTTTATCTTTTATTTATTTATTTTTTTTTTTATAATTTTTTTATTGAGTCACCATGTGGAAAGTTACAAAGTTTTCAGGTTTAAATCTCAGTTATACAATGCTCGAATACCCATCCCTTCACCAGTGCTCATATTCCACCACCAAGAATCCCAGTATAGCTCCACCCCACCCCCTCACACCCCTAACCCCCCCACGCCCCTAGCCCCCCCCACCCTAAGCCCCCCCCGCCTGTGTAACTAATAAATTTTACTTTACTCTCACTTTGATTGCATACAATATTTCAACAAAACTCACTATTATTGTTTGGAGAGTCTCTCCCCTAAAGTCAGACCTGCTGAAAAGGAAGCATTAGATAATTTGTTTTCCATTGCTGAGGATGAAGAGGTATGAGGTCGAGTGACCACACTTAGCGGCCTCTCAGTTTTGGGTTTCTGTAATTTAGTATTTTAGTAACTAAGTCCAGAGAGATATCTGCCAGAAGTTGCATCGTTGCCAACTTGTACTTCTCAGTTACATTATATTCCACATATGAGTGCAATCTTTCTATGTCTGTCTCTTTCTTTCTGACTCATTTCACTCAACATGATATTTTCCATGTTGATCCATTTATATGCAAATTTCATGACTTCATGTTTTCTGACAGCTACTTTTTAAAAAGCAAAAAATGGGGGGGGGGTGTTATTGTTTATTGATTGCCTTCTTTTTCTTTCCATTTTATTTATTTTTTTTTGTATTTACTCTTGTGCTATCATTCAGACCCTTATGAGGTGGTTTGGGAGGTATAGAAATATAGAAGGATCCCAAGAGAAGATATAAGTTCTTAGAGCCAATATTCTTGTGTACTTGCTTTTACCAACTTGCAGTAACAGGGAGAATTCAAGAACTACTCAAAAAGTTACCAGCGCATGCTGGCCAACACTAGTCAAAGTTGAGGCCACTCGTTTCAAACTCAAAAAGCCAAAGCATTTCCAAACTCACAATCTGTATGTTCTCCAAGTATTAGAGGCAAGTCCAGAGAGGCAAAAAACAATCTCCCACATCCATGAAACTTCAGCAAAGTTTAAAGGAGTTTGATAGTTGCCACTGAGAGACTGATAGACAGACAAGGATTTCACTGGGGTCCTTTTTAATTACAGTGGCTTCCATAGGTTGGACTTCTAGCAATGTGTACATACATAATGAACTTCCTATGACAACCTAGAGTATACTTTTTGAATAAGGCAGCATTTAGCATCCAGTGCCTTCTAATTATAATCTCTCAATAAGATAAAAACTTTATTATAAACTTCTTTTACACTGTAGGATTTTGGAGAATACACATAAAATTAGAATTTCAATATACTTCCAAACCTTTTATTCAAGAAGAAAATAATACCTTTTTGGTATGCATAACAGAAATAAGGTGTTACAAAATGTAACTGAAGATATTCCACTTTTATAGAAAATTAGGAAACATGTGGTACTTAAGTCATGTGCATAATTATAAAGTAAGATATTTCATAAGAATAAGAAATTTATTTTAGATGTTCAAGTTCACAAGAGGTCTTAGGATGGCATGTATAGTTCTCCATTTGCAAAAAAGTAAATGACTAATTAATTGAAAAAGAATTAATCATGCTCTCTAAGTTCAAAAAATATAATAAACACAAATACTACACTGACCATGAACCAAAATGAATTTATATACTAATTTGTTTATGACTTCTATAATTTATTTGTAGTCAATTGCTTGAAATGTTTACTGGGACCAAAGATAGTAGAGGGGCAGAGCACTTGCTTTGCATAGAACCAATGTGGATTTGAGCCCTAGAACCCTATAAGCCACGCCCACCCTCCTTCCCAGCCCCCCACTTTCTCACCCTCCCATGCACTACCAGGAGAGATCCCTGAGAGCAAATATAAGGGTAAGCCCTGAACATTAATGAGTGTCACCCAAAAACAAACAAAAGTTTAACAAAATCTCTTGAGGACAGATATTTTATGTATTTACATTAATTCATGAAGAATTTGAGACATTATAGCTTAAAATTACAGGGATATGAAACTGGATGGTCTCTACTCATACATTTAAACCCTGTTTTCTTTTCATTTTCTAATAAAGAAAAAATAATATTATTTATTTAGAATAGCTTATATTATATATGATATTTTACTATCATGAAAATAGAGTTACAAACTATTATGTTTATAAAAACATCAAATTTTCTGAAGGAATTATTGACTCAGAAGAAATTCTACCTGTGGTACTTGGTTTTAAATTTTGAATTTTGCATTCCAAACCTAAGGACACCAATCAGTTTGTCCTGAGTCTCATTTTAATCACATATACAATGTTCTCCATCATATTTCTACCAAGGGTTAACATTATACAGAATTCAGAGACTTTATTTTGTTCCCTGATATTTACATGGAAGAGTATTTTAAGAAAAGGTGAAAAAAATACAGAAATCTGCATGTAAACAATTATATTTCATGTCTATCTATGTATACATGCACATATGTGTGCATTTATGCTTAAATTGTCCCTGTCTAGATGCTGGAATTTTCACAATGAGGTCAAAATATTGATATTAAAATATTCATTTAGTTCTTTACTTAGATCTTAATGCATATATTATTCACCTTACAGTCAACTGCTTTATGTAAAACTTTATGTTGAAGCCAACACAGAAAGCATATGTATAACAATACTGCTATTCAAATGACATAAATCAAGCTAGGAACAATAACAATATATTACATATAAAACTTTTCTCTTTTGAGAGTGAAAAAATGACATTTTGACATATTCTTCTGCTAAAGTATCACTAGCTTCTCAACACATTCAAATGTATTTCTTGGTTTGTATAAACTAGTGAAAATTTTAAAGTATCAAAAATAGTAATAACAAGAAAAATTAATAAAAAGGTAAACTAGGAGACAATCATAATATGGGTCAAGAACAAAGATCGTAAAAATAGGAAAGTGAAAATCTTCATTACACAGAAGACTAGACTAGACCTTTTGATTACTCTCAAGTGGGGAGATATAAAAAAAATCACCATTTCCAAGAAATGCAAGCAGGTAAATGAGAGATAGAGTTCCAGGCATACTGCCTCCTGGTTCCCAGAAAAAGGAAATACCAAGTATATCTGGAGAAAAGAATCCCTGGTTTAAATCCTCAATATTCCCACAAAAGAATATATACCAAATCTGTACACAAATATTATCCAATGAAACAAGGATATAAGCTTCTATTACTGAAAGACAGAAATAAACATATAGGTCTAAATTCTTAAGTATTGATATGCTGGAATAATAATGCACAGTACATAAAGTAACTGAGGATAAAATGTTATTTTTAGGTATCAAAATAAAGAACAAGAAAGGAGTGCTCATAAAATTTTGGATCTGATAAATTTAAAAAACAGTAGGAACAAAAATATGATTATTAAAATATACAACTCAAAATTATTTAGTAGATTGCATATAACAAAGGTGTGAAGTTAATTATTCAGATTAGTTACATTAATAAATTACAAATTACTCTAAATACAGAGTAGAAAAGAGATATAATAAAGGGATGGTTAAGAGACACAGAATAAAAGAATTAGAAGGTCCCAGATTCATCACTGTATCTTTTATTACGTGTCTTCAAGTTGTCAGCATCCCTAGAAAGTGGTTTTGTAATTGCAGAGAACAATGTGCCAAGCTCTTGAAATATCACCAGGAGTGTCTTTGAAATGACTTTTACTAAAAGTTTATAGAAATAGACACTCAACTTAAGCCTCAAGTATTTCTTTCATATAGGGTGGAGGTCAATGCCTTGTACTTCTAAACAGAATTTTTCATAGTAATGTACATTATAGATTGGGTAAGAAAAGACCTAGACAGGTGAGAGATATACTTAATAAGTCATTACAATAGCGTGATAAGAGTTATGATAGGAAAATGAAAAGGAGCCAAGCTGTAGTGTAAATTATTTTCTTGCACCAACATACCATTCCACCATGTTCACTTTCTCTCTCTTCTCCCTCTATCTCAACCTCCACATTAATATTACAAAAATCATTTAAAAGATTTAACCATTGCGTGCTTCCTTATTACCTCTAAATTCTTGGATGTATCTCCTTATCCCAGAAAAATATCACTTTCCATATAGATATATTTTAAGTCAGGAAAAGGTAAGAGAGAGAGGGAGAGAGAGAGCAAGAGGGAGAGAGAATGAGAGATAGAGAGAGAGGGGGAAGGAGTGAGAGAAGGGAGAGAGAGAGAGAGAGAAAGAGGAGAAAAGTGCTTGCCATAGAGGCAGGGCGGTGGGTGGGGTGGGGACTGGGGATATTAGTGGTGATATATGTACACTAGGGAAAATAGAGGTGCTGAAACAGATTGAAGTAAAATCATGAACAACTTTGTAATTGTATATCTCACTCTGATTCAATTAAAAAATCAATTAAAAAACAATAAACAAAAAAATAAAAATCAATAAATTCGTGTAATACATATAGTTTATAGACTGAATTATTTTTGGGTTTGGGGGTCACAACCAGTTGTGCTCAGGTTTTTGGCTCTCAGGAACCAATCTTGGCAAAGCTTGGGCAACTATACAGGTTACCAGTGATGGAACCTAAGTTAGCTACATTCAAGGCAAGTGCCAACCTAGTACTGTCACTCAAGTCCTAACTGAAATTTTTATCCCAACAATGTCCAGTGCTGGGAAATATACGCTGTACAGGGGTTCCACTGTATGACTGAATACAATGAACAGCTTTGTGATGCTCTATATCATGGTGATTCAATTTTAAAAAAATTAAAGAACCTAAAACGAAAAGGTTGAAATACCATATATATGGCTGAAGATACAATACAGGAATATCTACTGAGTTACCTTCTTGGGACGCTCCAATCTGGGATACTTCTCACTTTTAGAAACTAGAGATGAGACATTATGCAGGATGAACTTCAACCCGAACCTGTCTAATGTTTCCTAATCAAGATTACTGGCAAGAATACTACACACATCACTCTACTAATTATATTATGATGCTAATTTGGAGCACCTAGTGATGTCTGCCAGGCTTTTCACAGTAAAGTCACCATCTCTCCTTTCTAATTGCTTATCCTAATTGGTGAGGAGATAATCTCAGATTTTAACAAATGACAATTCTCACCAACTTCCTCTTACTAGTCCTAGTTTGTATTAAATCTCCTATCTGAACTGATAAGTACTGTGAGGATTATTAAAGGGCAACCATTCCTTTTCTGACCCTTCTACAAGCATAAAAGTGTAGATGCATATATATACACACAGGCACTCAAATCCCTTACACATGCATTGTACATATATCTATAAGTACTACTTTGAAATGTTTATAAGCATTTTATCTAATAGTAAGAAACTTTACTCCCAGTACCATCATGCATTTACTTTTCGTTCAATAATTTTTTCTGTTAACTTTTTATTCCTTTTTCATGTACCATACCTTACATGTTATTTATATATGGACCCTATGCTTTAAATGTTATACAGTGATAGCACATCAGGTAGGGAATTTGTCTTGCACATGGCCAACCTGGGTTCGATTCCTTCATCCCTCTCGGAGAGCTTGGCAAGCTACCGAGAGTATCCCACCCGCACGGCAGAGCCTGGCAAGCTACCCGTGGTGTATTCGATATACCAAAAACAGTAACAAGTCTCACAATGAGGACGTTACTGGTGCCTGCTCAGGCAAATCGATGAGCAACGAGATGACAGTGATATCAGTGATAACTATAAGTTAAATAGCACTGTAGCATTGTAGCAGTGTCATCTTGTTGTTCATCAATTTGCTTGAGCGGGCACCAGTAACGTCTCCACTGTGAGACTTGTTACTGTTTTTGGCATATTTACTACGCCCTGGGTAGCTTGCCAGGCTCTGCCTGTGGGCAAGATACTCTCGGTAGCTTGCAGGACTCTCTGAGAGGGCCGGAGGAATACACCATAGCTGCTAAATACGTAAGAAAAATTATCTTGGACAAATTAAAAGTTAGAATACTGGGGCTGGAGATATAGTAATTGGGTGAAGGTGTGAGGTTAACCCGTATTTGATCTCTGTGATACCATTGTCCCACCAGCACCTACAGGATCGATGCCTGAGCAATGCTACTACTGGCAGTAGTCTCTGATCGCAGGGTTCCAAAATCAAACAAGACAGAACACTGAGAATAGTGCCTGACACAAAGTATATGCCATGCAATGATTAGCTATGATCAATTTTCCACTTAGTTCTTTGTAACCCTTTACTTCCACATCATTGCTCAGTTGAGTAGAATTGTAAATAAGAAAATCCTAGTCAATGTACATGTGTGAATAGATATGAGTACTTTTTTTTCTCCCAGTAAAAGCTGAATATTGGTATTAGCTGTTTCAACGTATTTCTTTAAAAGCAAGCAAATAGAAGTGCAAACAGCGACATTAAATATCAGAATTCAATATTATAAAATTTCATTTTAGATGTAGCAACCCCATATAGATAGATAATATACAGAGATACAGAATATAGATATATAACATGTTGATATATGATATAATATATAAACTTCCATTTCCTAAAAAGCAAAATTATTGTCCAAACCTGCTTTATTATCAGAAACATTTAAACATATGATCATACAACTCTCATAAAACATTTATCATCAAAAGTGAAAATAAATGCAATAAGCACTGAAAATAAATGCAAACAATAATAGTGAGTTTTGTTGAAATATTGAATGCAATTAAAGTGAAAGTAAAGTGAAATTTATCAGTTACACAGGCAAGGGCGGGGCTAGGGGTGGTGGGGAGGGCTAGGGGTGTGGAAGAGCTAGGGGTGTGGGGGGACGGGGTGGAGCTATACTGCGATTCTTGGTGGTGGAATATGTGCACTGGTGAAGGGATGGGTGTTAAAGCATTGTCTAACTGAGACTTAAACCTGAAAACTTTGTAACTTTCCACATGGTGACTCAATAAAAAAATTAAAAAAAAAAAGAGAATAAAGAACACCAATAAATAAATAAATAAATAAATAAATGCAGACATACTAACACTAAACTCACTGTTGACTCTGATCATATATATATAGTTTTAATAATCTAATCCTAGGATAGGTCATTTGAATTTCTCAAATTCCTTTATAGTATGTTAGTAAGATATTTAAGAATGTATTTCTTTAAAATAGATTTGGTTTGAACTTGGTAAAACACCTTTTAGTCTTAAATGTACTGATAGCTTACTATTAATATTCATATCTGGTATGATTAGAAAATCATAGTAAGAGGGGATAATAAATGTTATTGAAAACAAACTATTTCACTTGATCATCAAATTATTTACTTTCTCTTCCTATTTATTAGGATACCCACTCTGAAATTTCCATTCTGGAAAATGTTTGTTCAGGCTGAATATATTAATCTAAAAGGACTGAATTATAAATGTTAGTGAATGGCTCTATACGGCACTAAAGCTTATTTATAATAATGTGCAATAATTTCATAAGATATATGATCACTCAAGTTCCAGGACATCACAGATTAGAACAAATGACTATTTCCTCATAAGAATCACTATGCAAATAGCTATTATAACTCAAAGTAGACTCAAGCGTTGCAATTCTTCGAATTTGCTTCAAATAATGCCAGAGCTTGCACAATGAACAATCCCTTATCTTGGGTAACAAATAGTTCCAAAAATATAAGCAACACACTTTTTGCATGACCCGAGGCCATCTTCAAGAAGGCAGAAACTGTTTAACATGGTTAGGTTCATTTATGTTGTAAGCTTGAAATGAGATAAAAGGCTTTAAAAGAAGACTTATGTAATTTCTGAGACATGATGACTAACTCCAGGCTAGAGGAGCATTCGGGGATAATGAACCTGCTTCCACATCTGTTTCTTCTTAGATATTCAACTTTAAAAAATAACACCCATTTTTACTAAAATTTTCTAAGGTAGGAGTTCCACACTTCTTTTTATCTGAAAGATTATCAGAGTGGGTGGGTGAAGGAGGAGGAGGAAGAAGACTAGAGGAAGCAAGTGTTAGGGATAATCATGCCAACTACTTTCTAATCTCTAAAAATCCTAGCAACCTAGAGACAGAAGATTATCAGCCTGGTCACCACTGAGGAAGAAATTGGTGCCTGGAAATTATAAAGTTGTATATTTACGGTGTAAGTACAATTGCTATTATTATTTATAGTATTAGTTGAGCCAAAGTTATTGTCTGGAAATCTTCTAATTTGGAAATACAAACACATGCATTAAGATATTTTATTTAGCAACTTGTTTAACATCTGATGAAACTGGTAAACCCAGAAATCTGCTGCACAAATAGAATGTGGTTGTGCGTGAGCGTGTGTGAGTACCTGTACATGTGCTCATGCTACATTATACAAGCTGACTAGAATTTAGAGTTTTTCAATGGAGAAAATATATGCATTAACAAAAATTGAAATATTTTATCCACAAATTTAAGCTGAGAAATCAGACACATTGTTTTTTCCATCCAGAGTATTCTTTAAAAGATAAGTTATATATCTATTTGTAAAAATAAAATAATCATGTTTAAGTCTATTGTAAAATCATTATAAATTCAAATATCTTCTAACAATAAGCATCTGTGAGAAAGGGCAATATCCTACACTATTTGGATGAGAGAAGTTTTAGACAGGTTGATCTTTGACAGTGTTAGAAATCTTTATTAGACACGTAAGAATAGAGTATGGGAGTGATTCTATAAAACTGACCATTTTAAGGTATATAATGTAGTCAGTGAAAATAATTCTTACAGTTACCAAGTATGTATTATGTCGCACAGCTTCCAGGTTTTGCTAGAAGTGTCAGTGAGCAAGACTGGCATGATGCCTTATAATTTTCAAGTGAAATGAGATAATCAATATAAAATCAATATTACATGAATGACTATAAATGGGTTATAAAGAAAACAGCTTATTAATGGCAAGGGATGTAAACTAATGTGAGTGCTCTCTAGGAAGGGCGATTAAAAACGGAAAAGTTAATTGATGGGAGTGCTACTGGGCTGAGGTGGGGATGAGAATAAATCAACTATGTAAGCTCAGATCATTCTAGCAAGAGGGAACTGTGTATGGAAAACGTTCTCTGGTGTCACATCTTATGGACAATCATATATTAAAAACATTTTCATTACATTCATAGGTGAATGGACTGACATTAGCATGAAGTTAGCTCTTGATGATAATTTAAGTAATGTATTGTCTCACTGTAAATGAGCTTAGGTTATTACATTTTGATTTCTATTGTTAGACTTTTGTTTCCACAATGACCTTAGAGTTTCTTTTTTTATTCTTATTATTTTTTGGATGGTCACACCCAGCAATGCACAGGGGTTACTTCTGGCTCTGCACTCAGGAATTACTCCTGGCGGTGCTGGGGTACCATATGGGATGCTGGGAATCGAACCCGGGTTGGCCGAGTGCAAGGCAAATGCCCTACCCGCTGTGCTAGAGACAAACTACTACATAAATATAAATGATAGTTAAGTGTCGAGATTCATTTGCAATTAGGAGAAACAAAGAATACAATATTATTCTTCACATTAAACATCTATATTTACTCATATGTATGTTTATGTTGCTTATCTTTAATCATATTGAAATAGGTAAAGTAATTATAAAAAAGAATCCAAAACATACACACAAACATTGAATGAATGATAACTAACTCATAGCACATACTTTGTATAAGTAATGCTTTGCTTCCAATAACAACTGAAATAGATATTCTTACAATTTTTTGATCTGGAAAATGAGGTAGGGAATTGACAATGATATCAATAATAAGATAGACTTTATAAATAAAATGACTTTATAAATAAAAGTTGAGAGGACTTGGACAAATCATTAAGAATGAAGCCTATTCAGTGCCTACTACCCAGAATAGCTTGAAATTGTAAATATCAAGAAATCTTAACAGGAACTAAAATGTTGTGCGTTCAAACATGGTTAACTTTATTTTTGCTTGTGTCTGAGCATGTGTGAAGTGAAATAGTTTTATTTACAGAAATATTAGGGGAGAGAGAGAGATAACAGAGACACGTGTTCAAGATAACACACTGGCTTTAGTAGAAGGAAGGGGGCCCAGTGACTGAGACAAAAAAAGCTAAAGAAAAACAAAGAACTTGCACAACTCAGGTGGAGATGTTGGTAATTCCCTGAATGAAAAAATGAACCTTAACTACACTGCCTTTTAGAGTAAAAAGAACATTCCAGTTCGTCTCAGTATTTAAGACACAGTTCCCCCTTCTCCTTTGATAATTCTTTACTATTTCGTCTGAAACCAATTCGCCACAGTTCTTTCAGTTCTGTTCCCAGTATGCACTGGGCATTCCCAGATCTCTCCATTCTTCCTTCTACAACTAAGTGAAGCCATCTGCCTCTCTCACATATTAATGCCAGGCCTCCTAATGGCCTTTGTTCTTGTGCTCTTACTGTATTTCACAGATGAGGCTAAGTGCTTTATGCATAAGAACTAAATCATGGTCTCTATTATGCTTACATTAACATAATGGTTTCTCTCAAATTTGGAGGGGATTCGACTTTAACACCAGATTTATGAGTTTCCACATGGTTATCTGCATCTTTTCTCTTTCCAGTCCATCCAAGGCTACCTTTATGTTTGCAAATTTATCAGATTTGTACTTCCTTAAAATATTTGTAATACTACTGTATAGGAACAGCCCTAAGAGTCAGTTATTCGTTGACATCTTCCTTATAGATGTTTTGTCCAATAACATTAAGTAACTAGTCACTTTTACATTGCTTTCCATTGTTTTTCATCATTTTTTGGCTTGTCTTGTTTTAAAATATTTTTTTTTCTTTGGGGGGTTACTCCTGGCTCATGCACTCAGGAATTACTCCTGGCTGTGCCCGGGGGACCATATGAGATGCTGGGAATTAAACCTAGGTCAGCCACGTGCAAACACCCTACCCGCTGTGCCATCCCTCCAGCCCCAAAAGAATTTTTTTTAAGTGGACCACATTTTTTGTTTCTGTTTCAGCAAGTACCTCCCAAATAGTCTGAAAAACACTGAATTACATCCTACTTGTAGCTAAATTACAGGCAGATTATACCCAGCAGTGCCTGTGTGGGGAGGTTAGTCTTTTTCCAAAGTTGCCTCTAAACTGATATTTGTCTCCTTCAACTGGTATTGTTATTCATTTGTTTTCATTTCTGTTTAGTTATCAGTCTAATTTACTAAATGTTATGATTTATATTTATTTACTTTTTTGCATTATATCTTAGGATATGATGCAAAGATATAATTCAAATTAGTCTTTAATTTTAGTATTTTCAATGTACTGAATCCTATTATTTAGAATGCTGGTTACTGACTAATACTCAGTAGTAAATTATTTTTGCTCCTCTGCAAAAATCGTTACTTTATGGTTGCTTTTGAAAGATACCTTTTCACAGTGTAATTTTTCCTGACAGACATTTCGTCTCTACAATTTAAAGATACTGTAACACTGTTTGATGAAAACCATTATAAGTTTTGAGAAGTTAGCTCCTGCCTAATTATTGTTAATTGTAGGTATTGTGATTTCTGTGAATCTTTCAGAGAATCTTTTTTCACAACCTGTGGTTTTCTACAATGTATCGAGATATGTGTATACGTTAATTTATGTATGTGGTACTCACTTACTTTTCAAAACTGAACATTGCTATCTTTCAAATACTCTGGAATCATGTCTCATTCCCCTCTACTTTTTTCCAGACTTACAATTAGTTATATGTAAAATAAATTTCATCTTCATATCTTAACCTAATTTATATTTTTCCTTAATTCTCCTGTCCTATATTTTTCAGATTTACACACCGATTATTAGTTCCTTTCATATATGACAATTCTGTAGTTAGATTATGTTTTCACAATGTGGGGGATCAAACTCCAGACCTCACATATGAGAGGCATATACTTTGTCACTGAGCTACATCTCTGACCTTACAGAGAATTTTTTGTTTGTTTCTTTGTTTTGCTTTGCTTTGTTTTATATTGTCCTATATTGAGGACTGTCATCCCATTGCTCATCGATTTGCTCAAGCGGGCACCACTAATGTCTCCATTGAGACTTGTTGTTACTGTTTTTGGCATATCAAATATGCCATGGGTAGCTTGCCAGGCTCTGCTGTGCGGGCAAATACTCTTGGTAGCGCAGTGGGTAGGGCGTTCGCCTTCCACACGGCTGACCAAGGTTCGATTCCTCCACCCTTCCCGGAGAGCCTGGCAAGCAACCGAGAGTATCCTGCCCACATGGCAGAGCCTGGCAAGCTACCCGTGGCATATTCAATATGCCAAAAACAGTAACAACAATTCTCACAATGGAGACGTTACTGCTGCCCGCTCGAGCAAATCGATGAGCAATGGGATGACAGTGACAGTGACAGTGATATTGAGGACACACTTGGTGGTGCTCAAGAGCTGCTCCTGCTGTGCTGCTCACATGTTTCTTCCATTGGTCCTGACGGCAATACCTTCCATGTGGTGGCAGGAATCATGCCCGGCTTCTCTACACTACAAGTGCTCCAGCCCTTGGAGCCATCTCCCTGGGCCTGACAATCAGTTTTTATGTTAACAGTCACATGCCCATAACTCAAGAAGCTCTTATTGGTTATTTTTATTTATGTTCCCTGTGCTTTACATTTAAAATATTTTTTATCTATACATAAATAATACAATATTTGGCATTTTTAGTTTTAGTTTTCAGTTAGGGTGTTCAGGATTTACTCAGAAATCACTCCTGGTGTACTCATGAGACCCTACAGGGTTCCAAGAATATAACTGAGGACAACTACATACAAGGTTGAGTGCCTTAACCCCTACACTATCGCTCCAGCACACAGAGTTGCCTTTTCAACACACACATCTATCTAGCTCTACATGTATGCGCATGTAAATGTATGTGCATGCACATGTATGCGCATATATTGGTATGTGTAAATATGCGCATGTACTTGGAGGCATGAATCTGAGACACAATAAAGAAATAAATGGGTATGATAAAACTAATAATTTCTAAATAGTGGTTTGTTTTGTTACTTATAGAGGTTTTCCATTTCTAGTGAAATGGACAATAAAGATGCACTGCTCTTTTAAAGCAAAACATGAAAATAAAATGTTTATAATATGATTTAAAATACTCAAAGCAAACAGTCAGTCTGCCAAAAAAATTCAACTACTTACTTTGACTGAAATGGGTTCCTATCCTGTTTTAATTTTGTATCTTTGGCACTGGGCACCATTTATTTTAGTATGCATATTCCTTCCATTGTATTCTCTCTAACAAAAGAATATTAATTTACTGAAAATCAGAATTTTCTGTTTTCTTTACTTTTGAACTTAGCATAGTGTTTTTCTTAGTGTATGAAATTAATGTCTTTAATTAAAATTGTAATTGAATCAGTACAAATGTAACTTCACTTGGACTCAAGATTGAATTAAAAGTAAAACCGCATTTATTATGATTTAGAAATATGTAATAACCTCTGTTCTAACAAATCACTTATTTGTTAATTAAATTTATCCAGGTCTGACTTTTTGCCATGAAGAGGATTAAAAGCTATTCAGTTTTAAGGGCTTCAGTAATTCCTTGTGCATATGGTGTTCTAAATAGGGCAATTTCATTTTCATCCAAGAGCAGATTCAGTCCTCATATCCATGACTGTTCTGAGTTAAAGAGGGAGAGATGAGAAAGTGTTCACCTGTTCGATTTTATTTTCTCTTTGGAGTATTAGCAGGATAGAAGGGTTGAAACCATCCTTGTTTGTGATTTCAGTCTTTCGAGTATTCCAGGATAATTCTCACTCATAATGATAGTTCACTAACACAAGGATGGAGGGGCTCAATTTAGAAAATAACTGCAAACAAGAGAGTGGTCACTATAATTTTAAGAACAAAAAAATGGAAGAAGTGCGCTCTTTGTCAAAGAACAAATTAGTGAAATCAAGGATGAACTTAGAAAGTGATTATTCTGGGAGCCCATAATTTGACAGTTTTGTTTAAGAAGAAGCAGACCTTGTTAACAGTAGGAGCTAAATTCAAAGAGTTCCCAAAATGCTCTTAAGGGTCTTCAGAATGGAAAATAAAAAAGAGTTGTGTATGACAGTTTTCTTTTTTTTTATAAACAAATCATGAAAAAAATTGATTTAATGTCAGTTAACGTCGGTTTGTTTGTGGGAGAGATACACAAGCCCTGCTCTGCAGGCTATATTGGGCCAACCCAGATGAACCATTCAAGGTTGTGGATTGACAATGTGGTGCTGCTCAGGCAGGAGACGCCCTACCCTCCAGGGCCACACCCCACAGTGCTAGTCAGTCTTCATGGTACTAGGGCTTATGTTACTGTTCAGGCAAAGAACCTCTTACCACTCCTTGGTTATTTCCTTGGCCTTACAACAAGCATTTTAAAAGGAGGAAATTGGTGAAAGCAGAGAAGAAAACAGAAAGTCGGAAAATATCAAAGAGAAATGATATAGTTTCTTTGACATTCAAATGTTTCCAGATGGCGAAGAGTTTGAAAGATCTTCCAGATTCTATCTGAAACCTGATAAATAACTAAAAATTCAGTGTCTGCATCTTTTGCCACTTTTACATCATCCATTACCTCCCTTCATGCTTTCAACACACACACACACACACACACACACACACACACACACGTACATTGATATCATTTGAAATGTTTTCTATTACCTTAGAGGCATACTGATGATTTGGCAAGAGAGAGAGAGGGAGATTCTTTTTATCTACTCCTACGTTTCTGGATCTTGCAAATAGGGGGAAAAAGGGTGTAAAACAATTGATGTCATAAGTTTAAACTTGTGTGCTTTTTGAACCACAAAGAATCGTGAAAAGATATGTAGCTTAAAAGGAACTTCTGTATTTTCATATCTTCCCAATATGCTCCTCTTCCCCTGTGCCTCCTCTTTCGTTAGCCTCCTCTGCTCCTCTTCTCTCTCTGCCTTCCCCAACAGCACTTCCCTTTCACATTTGGCACTGACCAAAGATGCTACTTCATTTAAAAAATAGATGAGAATAAAAAAAAGAATCAAGCTTTGCCAATTGTTCTATTTCTAAAACACAGTTTTGTCTTAAGAGTCGTGTTTATTTATTAAGAGGCTGTTGAAAAGCATATTGAAATAGAAATCACTCTGAAATGTAATGTTAGTGATTTTTTTTTAAATTACTGTGTGAAAGTAACAGCTCTTATGTTCTCTGGCTCAATCTATAAAACCTACAGTTTCCATCATGAACATTGGCATTCATAGCAATGAAGTAGATAAAGCTCTTTCAGCACTTTTGGATAATAGTTCTTTTGTTATTATTATTTATTATCCACTCAGATGGAATTTAAAAACTTAGCAAACGTAAGATATCAATTAACACGGAGACTACTATCGCCAAACGACAGCCATGCAGGCACCAGCAGTAAAGATGCACAGAGATGGACGCTTTCACATTAATTGTATCGATGTTTTGTAATTACTGCAGAAAATAGCAAAGATATTACAAAAGGGATGCACTCTAGAGCAAGTTAGGTTATTAGTCTAAGGAACTGGTTTAAGATCTGTAATTCTGGATAATCCTCAAAGCAAGCAGGAAACAACATGTAGAGATATGACTAAGTTTTCCATCACACTCATTCTGTGTGAAATACAAAGAAGCATTGTAGCACTGTCATCCCATTGTTCATCGATTTGCTTGAGTGGGCACCAGTAACATCTCCATTGTGAGACTTGTTGTAACTGTCTTTTGACATATCAAATATGCCAAGGGTAGCTTGCTAGTCTCTGCCTTGCATGAAGGATACTCTCAGTAGCTTGCCAGGCTCTCTGAGAGGGGTGGAGGAATTGAACCCGGGTCAGCCTTATACAAGGCAAATGCCCTACCTACTGTGCTATCACTCCAGCCCTGAAATACAAAGTGAAATTAAAATTTCTTCTCACCCATTAGAATTGGAATCAGACCCAGGACCCAAGAGCCCGGGTCCTTACAAACTCCTGTAAGGTGGCAGCATCTACTATTGTGTTAAAATAAATAAAAGCCTGTGCCTAGTATACCTCTAACACAGTGGTTAATTTGAGTTTCGACTTTTCCACACCTTTCAATAGTAGGTATTGGTATAATATATATGCTAAGTCCTACTCTAAAGACAGTCATTTAAGGATTTTGTCTAAATGGAGTATACAGACCAGAAATAGGTGCTCAAACTTAGAAGACTTTTGCCTACATAGGGAGCCACCACATATTCTTCCTTGAAAATATTGGTTCACACAATTCAAGTTTATGTTAGAATACAGGAAAAAACTCATTTACCAGTAAGGGGAAAGCAAAATGCTGAAATGAGAATTAAAAAATTCACTAGGAAAGAGTTTATCTTGTCTCAATAATATGAAAACAATGTAAGAATGTCTCTACCAAGCACAGCCTTGGACCTACTAAAAACTGGATTATATTCCCCCTCAAATTTGGTTAGTAAATCCTAACCCCCAAAATGACTGCATTTGGAGACATGGCCACTAAAGAGGCAATTAAGAGCAAATGGCTAAAGGCTGTATTGTGGGTTCTTTTCCTCTAAGAGTGGTACTGTTTAATGGGAAACTAAGGATGTGCCAGGACATTTTAAGGAGGTAGTGTGAGGACACAGCAGGAAGGTGGTCAACTAGAGAACAATCAGGAGACAAACCACAAAAACCTCTGATTTTGAACTTCAAGCTTCTAAAGTATATGATAGCAAACATTGTTGCTTAAGCAATTCAGTCTTTTTTTTTTTTTCTGGGAGCAATACTAAACAGAACCCTGATTAACACAGACCCTGGAAACAGGCATCGGTTGAGGTCTGCATGCAGATAACGTGAGGAGTTGGTGTTCTGCCACTAAAAAGAGAATTTACAGGAAGTTCCTGCATCTCTATATATGACAGTTTCCACATCTGTATGGTGGAAGAATTCAAAAATATCTCTAACATATTTACATATTTACGCTGAAAAGAAACTGTAATTTTCTTAGTTGTACAAACACTCAGTGTTTTAGTGTTTTCCCTTCCTTTTCATGGTAATCTGTATTTGTGTTTTTTTTTTCTTTCCTCCTTTCTCCTCTGTGGTGCTGTGCAGCTTGTACATTTAGTCACGGTGCTTACCCTATGTTGCATGCACGGTGCATGTATGCAAACTTCACCACACATTCCTTTAGCTGTGGAGCTTTCCAGCCTTTCCAGAGATATTCTTTTCTCTCTGATGTATAGTCACATTCTAGATGTATCACCAGAGGCCACTGCAGTGTTCACACACCTGGCTGCGAAGGGTCAGACTCCTAACTCGGCTTGCACATCTTTTTAAATATGGTGCTTGCTGATAGTCACACCCTTGAACTGCAGTCAGTGCTGAGGTACCAGGGATCACAGACAGCAGAGCTATCAGTCACCGGCAGTGGAACCGCAGCAAAGATTGCTTTTGATACATGCAGCAGCTTCAGGGACAGAATTCATGACCTCACTTTTGCAAGGAAAGCAACATTGGACACTGAGTCATCTCCCATTTCCCTACATTTCCCATTCCCTTAACCTGTATTTAACAGATTGTAACAGGAACTATAAGATAAATATCCAATTACATAACTTGTTTGGAATGTGCATGTTTTAATACCACCATTTAGACTATAAAAATGAAGACAGACTGTAGAGCATGCAGATATTTAGTCAGATATTTAAGAAATATTTGTTGAGCATACCCTATATGTGAGACACCATTAATGTTGAGAATAAAACTTATAAAGAGGATTCACGGGGTATACCTTTCCTCATGGACAATAGAGATTTATAGGAAAATATATGCACGTTAATTCAGAAATAAAGCAACCAACTACAGCACCATTTGTTTAATGAGTGTATTCAAAGGACTCTCTATAATATACTGAATTCATGAGAAGGTAATTACTTCTCCCACAGACAAAATTAATTTAGGAGTTGGATTGATAACCTAAGCATCATAATCTAAGATAATCAGTTTAAAATCGGTGATGAAATTACTCTGGTTAGTGTCAGATCTAGTTATCATCATTTCCGGATTGCTACCGGGCTATCTGCTCAATAATCTGCAACTTTGTTTGCCATTGGTAATTCCTTTAAGATAAATTGACTGGAACAAGAGGGATTTCCAGGTTAGGAATGGCTGTGTGGCCCTAGAATACTTCAAGGAGGCCATCAATAGAAATTGCGTTAAACAGGGGCCACCAGACTAAGGGGGTAGCCAGTAGGACACAGACAGAAGTAGGAATCAAGGCTAGAAAAGAGCCAGAGTTGGGACAGTTTGAGTAACAGTTTTAGAGTACATGAACAACAATTTAAGCTTCATTGATTTATTTAAATTTTCAGAATTCCAATTTCCATAACTCAGCATAAAAATACAATTAACTTCCCATGCATGATTATTATTTAACTTATAGTAGACAATACTTCAATCATTATTTTATATAAAAAATGTGAAAATCATTTTTAATGACCGTCAATTTCTGGCACATCATCACATGAATCATGTGAATTTGTGATTTGACTCATCAAGGTCATAGTCAAAACACATAGTTGTCACTGTCTTGTTAAAAATATCTACTCAAACAAAGAAATGGCAAATGTAGATGTTAATATAAATGGTACTGATAAATGACAGAATTCCATGAACTGTCCTGAGTGTCTGAAGGAGGCACTGAAAAAAAAAAAAAAAGAACTAGCAGATATTTAAATTCTAAAGGAGCTAAGGGGTTGGAGGGAGAAAAATGCAACTCACAAACACAGTGAACAGTGTGCCTCATCAACAGAAAAGGCCAGAAATAAATTAGCTTCAGCATATGGAACAAAACTCTTTAAAAAGGGAATTTTTATCCAAAAAAAATGAAGATGTCAAAACAATTAAAGATAAAATTTTACCAACCTTTTATGATTTTTCCACTTATTCTCAGGGTGGAAAATATATAATATCTGCATATATAGGCTGGAGCAATAGCACAGTGAGTAGAGTGTTTGCCTTGCACTCTATCCCTCTCAGAAAGCCCCGTAAGCTACCGAGAGTATCCCGCCCACATGGCAGAGCCTGGCAAGCTACCCGTGGCGTATTTGGTATGCCAAAAACAGTAAGAACAAATCTCACAATGGACACATTACTGGTGCCCACTCGAGCAAATCAATGAACAACGAGATGACAGTGCTACAGTGAACAGTGCTATCATCTTTTAACTCATAAGGGTTTGCAACCAGTTGACATCAGACCCCATCCCTTTATATATATATATATATATATATATATATATATATATATCTCAGGTGGAAAAAAAAGTTTATTACAAGTGTTCTCTACTTTTCATCTGTTTCTCAAAGGGGAGAAATATAAATAATGGCTCAACTAAATCATTTCATTTACCATGAGTTAAATATCAAAAGGCAACTGAGTCACATTTCTATGTAAAATATGCTTATCTTTTGTTACAAAAATTACAACAAAGAATATGTTTTTTTAAAGAACAGTCTCTCGTTTTTTTTATCCTGCTGTGGCATAAGAGAAACCTGGAGTCATAAAATGTTGGAAGAGATTTGAAATGAAAAATACATGTAATATATCCCAAACTAATACAAATACAAAATGCTTTCAAAAAGGTCCCTGAATCTTTTCCATCCAGTCTTTCCCCTGAATCTTTCTATCTTTTTTTCCATATGCCAAATCTACTTTACTTCTGGCAGAGCATTAAATAATATCCCATTAATAATTGGACCCATTTTCTTTTTCAAATAACTGTCACTGTCACTGTCATCCTGTTGCTCATCGATTTGCTTGAGCGAGCACCAGTAACGTCTCCATATTTAGACTTGTTACTGTTATTTAGACTTGTTATTTTGGCATATTGAATGCGTCATGGGTAGCTTGTCAGCCTCTGCCATGTGGGCGAGAAACTCTCAGTAACTTGACTGGTTCTCCAAGAGGGGCAGAGGAATCAAACCCAGGTTGGCTGCGTGCAAGGCAAATGCCCTACCGCTGTGCTATGGCTCCAGCCGATATTTCAAATAACAGTTTTACGTTATCCAGGCTTCAAGCATGAAACCAGTGATATGGTTAACCAGCACAGAATAAATTAAACTAGCCTTTCCATCTGAGAAACAAGGATAAAATATGCTCAGTATGTGCTACAAAGTAACATCCTATCATGGTATGGTAAAACTTAAAAGCAAATCTGCATTTATATATCTCATGCACAATCTTATCAAATATGCAACTAGACTTATTCAGATGTATCAGTGTAATGAAGAACTGAGATAATCCACTTAACAGATTTATCAAAAATATATCATCAATTTCCCAGCTCTCCCAAGACACAAAATCACAAAAATCACAAAATCCCATTAATCACCGATTTCTCAGGCAGGATCAGTAACATCTCATTTCTTCCTTTCCCTGAGATCTTAGAAGTCCATCTTGACTCGGCCCTCCTAGCGATGTTGCACTGGGGGCTCTTCAGGGTCAGGGGAATGAGATCCAGCTTGTTACTGGATTTTCCTTATGAATACACCATGGGAAGCTTGCAAGGCTGTCCCATGTGGGCAGGAAACTCTCAGAAGATTGCCAGTTTCTCCCAGAGGGAGAAGTAGGCTACAGCCGTGCACTTCTGAGAGCTTGCTTTTAAGTCTCTCTGGATGTTCGCCATTGATGGGATTACACACACCTGGGTTCCTCTGCCGGTACCTTCATGCATGAGCCTGTCCGAACGTGTGGAGAGGGGCCTCCAGCATGGCTGGAGACTTCCAGAGAGATTTAAAAGCAAGCTCTCAGATGAAAGTGATGCAGAGTCTCTTGCCCGCACGCCTGGCTGTCTTCCCCAGGGCCCCTCAGAGGGGATGGGCTCCAGCCTCCCTCCCCACCCTGAGCAGAGCTCCCGGCGGCCAAAGACCACCGGAATCTAGCTACAGCCATGCTCCCAAGCCAAATTTATCAAAATAAAAATTAAAGGGGAAAAAGAGAGTCTGGTGAGAGTGACAGTCCACTTGCCTGGCATGTGGCTGCTGGGTTATTTCCCCAGCACACCCATTGGGTTCCGGAAGCACCAACAGGAGTGATGTCTAAGTTCAAGACCAGGAATAAGACATGAGCACCAGAGGCAATGCCCCAAAACAAAGCAAAGCGAACAAACCAAAAGAGAATATAAATAGTATTAATCTGTGAGGCCAAGAGAAAATAGATGAGAGAACATTAACTAAAAGATCAGTCTGAACTTTTGAAATACAGTGGAACTGAGTAGATGAAGGATCAAATAAAATCATGCAGTGGAAATTCCATGAGACAAACACTAAAAAGTTTGTCACACTTACACATTTTAGAAAGCTGGTTAACTTCTAGATCTAAACTGGATTGATGTTCTGCCTTTAAAGAGGTTTATTTGACAGGTACCTTCCCCTTAAGCAGAGAGGTAATAAGGTGAGTAGAATTAAATGAGTCTACTGAATAAGAATGATCACCTTGGTCTACTCTCATAGTTCTCCCCAGAACATGCCAGAAGCATATTCTATGCCACACATCCATAATCTGCAAATAGTGTTCCATTCCTAATATATAATACAAAGAAATAAATCAAGAAACAGGGGGCTGGACCGACAGCACAGCAGGTAGGGCATTTGCTTTGCACATGGCCGTCCCGGGTTTGATTCCCAGTATCCCATATGGTCCCCTGAGCACTGCCAGGTGTAATTCCTGAGTGCAGAGCCAGGAGTAACCTCTGTGGTTGCTGGGTGTGACCCAAAAAGAAAAGAAAATAAATAAAAATATATTAAAGAAATTTTTAAAAAAGAAACAGGCCAAAGACTTTCCATATAGAAAGTATTAGAGCCTAAATCTTTAGCAAAGATCCATATATCTTAATACTACCTAAGCAAAGGACAAAGGGAAACATATATAGCCATTCTTTGCTTTCAAAGAGTTTGGATTAGTCCACTGGGTTTTTTTTTGTTTGTTTGTTTTGGGTTTTTTTTTTTTTTTTTTTTTTTGCTTTTTGGGTCACACCCGGCGATGCACAGGGGTTACTCCTGGCTCTGCACTCAAGAATTACCCTTGGCAGTGCTCAGGGGACCATATGGGATGCTGGGATTGGAACTCAGGTTGGCCGCATGCAAGGCAAATGCCCTACCCGCTGTACTGTCGCTCCAGCCCCCCACTGAGTTATTTTTTGAAGCAATAAAATATTACATATTTCTATTAACAAAAACAACAACAAAAATCTACAGAGGATTTTACTTTTAAAAAAAGGCAAATAGCAAAAATAGCTTCAACTTCCATTTGCTCTGATCTATTACACACACCCAAAACAATATACACCCTGCCTGTAAAAACCACACCTATGAGGTTCTGCCAACTGCCTTCCCCCAGGCATATATTTCATACAGGGTGCATACTCATCCATATCATTTCTACATACTTTAGTATGTTAAGTGTTATTTATGATGTTATGTGTTATCTGACACCAGATGGTAAGGGTATATTTATCTGGGAATTATCAAAGGTTTCTCTTTATAAATGTAAATGACTTGAGGGCATTTTGACTTAAAGTTTTCACAGCAATGCTGTATTTAGATAGATAGATAGATAGATAGATAGATAGATAGATAGATAGATAGATAGATAGATAGATAATGAGGGGAAGCTGCCTAGATAAAATGAAATAGAAGACAACAGATACAAAGAAGCATATCTATTAAAAGGTTTATGGGTGACAAAAACATTATAAAAAGCTGACTGGAGAGATAGTACAGTGAGTTAGGTACTTGCCTTTCATGCAGCCAACCCAGATTCAATCCCACCACTCATATGGTCCCTGTAGCATAAATACATAAATAAGTAAGCAAAGTCTGTAAGTAAATGATCAGATATTAAAATATTTTTAAATTTTATTTGTTAATCTAGGAGAATATATGATATAGCTTCATAGGAGATTTCCATAAATGTATATATGGCAACAATTGGAATATAAGCTGTAACAAAAATTCTCAAAAATAATTTGGTGATATCCTTTGTGCAGCTTACCACTAAGCAATTTCAAAAGGCCCATGATCCTTGTATTTATTTATTGCTATGCAAAGATTATATTCTAGATTCTTTATAATAACTATCAACAAAACACTCTTCCTTAAACTTTTTCCAAGGTGAATTTGTTTTTTTTTTAAAAAAAAAGCTCTTCCTAAAAATATTGTATTTCATGGTACACTAGCAAATTCAAGGTTATTTTTTAATTTATCTCAGGCTTGCCAACTATTAGCTATATTACTATGTAATTTTCTTAATTTCTAAAATTATTTCCTTATCCTTGAGAGATTTTTTTCTCAAAATGTGAATATAAGTTGCATGAGCTATAGTTTGTGTTAACCAGATTGCATAGTAATAGACTCATACATTTTTTGATAGTCTGATAAAATTATGCACAAGTATATAGTGACAAATCAGTAGTACGTGGTAAATACAATTACAAATCTTCTGTGACTTTAAGGCATATCTCACAAATAAATATTTTATTTTACTGAGAAATTGTAGAATATATCTAAGTCTGACTCAGACGGAAACAATGATTCAGAATCTCCCCATCTTTTTTTTTTTCACTTCTTAGTATGTCTTAGTATGAAATCATCACCACGAAGAGAAGGTCTTAGGGCCACTCCTGGCAGACTTAGCCAACTGGGTCAGACTGTTCCATGGTAGGACCTCGTGACATTCAGGTAGAATTCTAGAGTCTTGGGGATCATCAGAGACATACCCATCCATACTGAGATAACCATGAATTACTGAGAATAACCAAGATACTTGTTCATGCCAGGCATTTACCCCTGGCCCCTGAGCTATGTGTCCAGTTCCAAATGAGGCCATGCTTAAGACAATGAAGAACATAACCAGGCGAGTCACTGATTATATAGACTGAAACACTATAAAAGCCACAGTGTAAAATCATATTTACACAAGATACTCTTATATAAATAGTCATTGTTCAGTTATATCAATGAGTAATATTTCCAGAGTATATAAAATAAGTTTGCAAAACATGATCTTTTAAGAAGTACATGCTAAAGTAACTGCTATCCATGATTTAAATTCTAGAGTAATGTCTAAATGGGCATAAGCACCTCTGAGTGGGTGATTTCTTCACATCTGGTAAGAGTTATGACTAAGTGCAAGCTGTTCAATGTGCTGCATACCACCAACTCACTCATCCTTAGAGAAATGTGTGAAAAATAGAGAAGTATCATTCAAAATCTTTGAAGCACAAGGAGACATTATACCAAAGGCAGCATTTTCCTCAGTAAGGAAATTTGAACTCAACATGTTGACCTTAATTTTTACTTCACTTTCAGCTACTGATACCTCAAGTACCTATGATAGGCATGAAATAAGGCAAAGAGAAGGATGTTATCAGAAAGAAAAACATAGTTTCTCTTTTTGTACTTGAATTCCATTAAAGCTGCTTTATAGCATTATAATTTTATCAAAATAAAGAAATATAATATCAGGAATATAAATAAATTCAGAAACTACACCTGTGAATTGTTTTCAGATATTTTGGTTCATTTAAATTTTTCTTAATCTTGCAAACCATGACTATGCCATGACTTAAAAGAAAACAGTTTAAATATCAATGTCAGTTAAATATAATCAATTTCATTTTACTTGAGTTTTTATAGGAACATTTTTACCAATCATGAGACAATATTGGAATGTCTTATAATTTTAATAATAGAGAAAGCAGTGATAAACGGGGAGGTGGCACTGTAGCACTGTCGTCCCACTGTTCATCGATTTGCTCAGGCGGGCACCAGTAATGTCTCTACTGTGAGACTTGTTACTGTTTTTGGCATATTGAGTACACCATGGGTAGCTTGCCAGGCTCTGCCCCGCAGGCGGGATACTCTTGGTAGCTTGCCAGGCTCTCCGAGAGAAGCGGACAAATTGAAACCAGGTCAGCCACGTGCAAGGCAAATGCCCTATGCGCTGTGCTATCGCTTCAGCTCTAGATTATTAAGTGTCTTATTTACTTGGAGGTTGATGTAACTTCTCATTGAAGCATTTGGGTGCTATTCTTGCTATGTACTTGAGGATGTAGAGGGTTCTGGTAATCAAATAGGATTGTCAGGATACCTAAGAGCTCATATTATCTCTTCAGACCAATGTCATACAAAGTCTTAAATAAACACATATCATTTTAGGAATTATATATTGGTAGATACAGTTTGATCATCTTAGTAACTTCTGAGAAACCTACCAGGAAAATGTATATAACAATAATACTTGCATCTGAAAACTATTTTCCACAATGTCTTTTTTTCATCCAATTTCACTGTATTTCAGTCACAAGGATATGAATATGGGGTCTTATGGCATTTGAGGAAACATGGATAAAGATGGCACTGACTTCTAATATGTCTTTTAGGGTTGTAAGCAGTCCTGATTTAAAGGGTGGGGCTTTTTTTTTTTTTTGGTTGTTGTTTTTTTCCCTCTTGCAGAGCAATTTAGGAAGTTTGGTATTAACTGAAGGGACAGCCAAGATAGTTGTACTGATGCACTGCCAATTTTAGAAAATAATTTCACACATCTCTAATCTCTGATGAACTGTAGAATCAGAGGGAACATGGAGATAATTCTCTCTAAATATTTTGTTTTATACAAGGTGACTGGAGGGCACAGAAAGAACAGCAAGCTTTCCCATGTTCAATCTTGAAAATGACAGACTCTGCCTAAATCTGTTTTTTTTGCAGACAAGAGATTGAGAAAGGGTATAAACTACAGAACCTTGAGTTGAAAATCAGATGAGAGTGTGACACCCTCTAGCTCCTTAAGTTCTGTATCTTTCTAAGCATCTACAATAAATATACTTCTTTGTGGATTGTAGAACAATTGGAAAGGTGAACACTGGTGTCAGGAAGTACTATATCTGTATTACTCACTGAATTAACTTGAAATAATTAAATGCAGATACAAATTTGAACCTAAATTTCTTTACCATTACAGTTGGCAAGGTAAGTAACAGGTAAGGTTTTAATGAGTGTAAAGAAACAATGCAGTGTCCATTTAAGACTTGTGGGGTGCTGGATAGTATTACTGTCCATCCAATACTTAAATGCTAATGGTTTTTACTGTTGTTGTTATTATTAACATTCCCTGTCCTTAAGAGATAGGACTCATAGCCGAAAATATTGGGTAAGAAAACTAGCTCAGGAAAGATGCATGTCAAAAACTATAAAGGTACTAATAGGATTTAATAACAGGGAACTTTCAAAATTCTTTTTTTAGGCAGAGTTCTTTTACATTTAATCTATTGTTTACAGTAATATTTTCAAATGTATGCATATTTGTTAAATAAAAAATTATAAAGTGTTGATCAGTTCTGAATTTATTTTGTGAATTCACTTTATATAATCACCAATCTCCAGTAATTTTTTCCAATCGCATATAGGTTCACAGTACAATGGAAATCTCAGTTCCAAATGAAAAAGTCTTCTGGAGCAGTGTTTCACAACCTTTTACCAGCTGTAACCTGATTTTGACCTGCTTCCTTCCTGTGACTTCCCTGTTCTACCAGTTGATCCCTTAGTCTTGTGTTATGCCCCGCCTTTTAATTCAGTTTTCATCAGGGCACTCTAGAAGTATCCCATTAGCCCTGTTGAGAAATACTGCAGGAGAGGCTTGAAAAATAAGAGAGTTCACCTTCATTTGGAGAGTGTCATGGGAAATTAGAGTTCTAAGTACCTGAAAATTTTCCAACACGAGGACAATTTTTTTTTTTTAAATCAGATGACCTTAGGTACTCTAAACTAGAACTTGCTTTTCTCTGATTATTCGGGTTGATGGTCAGAACCAGACTATGAGAAGAATATTTTTCTTATCTTAAAATATCTTCACCACCATTTTTCCCCTATAGACCTGGGAATTACTTTAGCAACAGAAAATGCACTCTCTCCTTCAATAATAAAATAACTGACTAAAATATCTATGAAAATTAGTATACATGCATGAGCACATATTTGTCAGTGTATAAATAGCTTCACATATATATATATATATATATATATATATATTTCTATTTTTGGTTACACCAGGGTAAGTGTATGTGAGTGTTGTATGTCTAAAGATTTCAGTGAGGAGACAAAAGAGTCTAAGAGAGAGCACTTCAGTGATACTGAAATTAGACATTTTCCCCAAAACTACATCTGATGGAATCATGAAATAGTGTGGGAAATCGTCCCCCCCACAACTATAAACCCCAAGGTCTGGATTGTCTCCTGGGGAGAAAAAAACAGCTTAAATCTTAGAATATAAACTGGTATCAGCAAATAGATGCCCAGAGAGAACATAGAACATAAATAGGAAGCAAAATTGTATCCCGGGAAGAATAGAATAAAATGGTTAAGAATTTTATTGCTCCAGTGGGGCTGGAGTGATAGCACAGTGGGTAGGGTGTTTGCCTTGTATGCAGCTGACCCGGGTTTGATTCCCAGTATCCTATATGGTCCCACGAGCACCGCCAGGAGTAATGCCTAAGTGCAGAGCCAGGAGTAATCCCTGAGCGTCACCCGGTGTGACCCCCCCCCCAAAAAAAAAGATTTTTCTAGATGTATGGACCAACATGTGCAAAATTAGAATAGGAAATCTCTCCTGTCCTTCTCTATACATTAAGGGAACTTGCTGGTTGGCTCTAGTGATGAATCCCAGTCTCTGCTCTTAACATACACATTGGATCTGGATGTATTTACTAACTGTTCTTAACGTCTCTGGAAACTTAATAACTCACTTGTAGAAATGAGGGTGGGGAGCAATATTATATCAAATAAATGGCCAGCTTGGGTGCTTCTGGGTGCTGCTCCGGGGCTTCTAAGGCTTGGACAATTCCTATTTGTTTATATCACTCCCTGCAATGGAGCTCCACTGGACAGAGGTCGAAGGTGCCAATCTGACTCGCTCTAAATAAAGCATGAAGAAAGCGCAAAGCAGGAGAGATGCTAAAAGGTTCTACAGACGGGCAGGCAGCTGCAATAATGAGTGATTTATTTTTGATTTTGAAAAAAGTATTTTATTCTGCAAATCATTATGTAAGTATGCAGATCCTTATTATTAGACTGTTTATCTGAGTAGGAAGTGTTTAATTTTGTGAAATTACTAACAACACTCTTAATGTTTAACCAAATGTCCTTTAGGATAATGATGAATTACTTAATAGATTCAACCGATCCGATTAAGTCCAAGTCTTTGGGGACAGGCTGTGTTTGATATTATCTACAGTTTCCCTCAGAGATTTGCTGGCTCTATTGGTAAATAAAAGCCATGAGAAGCCAGAAGTTGCATGGTCCTTTCCTCACCCACTCTTGTATGACACATGAGTCCACCCTAAATTGAGCACAGCAGAGCAAGCCAGGCTGGGAATCACAGTTGGACTTTTACCAGAAATCACTGGGATTTGCTAAATAATGTGTTTCTCCAATATGTGCTCAGGCAAAGGCAAACACACATTACCAGTTTTTTCTGTAAGCAGGATGCACTCTTCCTTATCCTTGGAATGCCAAAAATAAATTGCCCCTGACTTTACCTTTATACTTCCCAATATGTAATACTTCTGTTTTTTTTTCTTTTAAATACTCTAAATCTTAAAGCAAATTAAAGTAAAAGAAAGTGTGGATTTCATATTTCATAAACCTAACTTAAATATCATTGCCAAGAAGCAGATGATACATCTTCTTGGAAAATCCAGTTGCCTGTAATTGACATAAATGCTGAACAAACTCAAGAGGGACTAGTACATGGTAGAAAGCTTGCCACAAATGGGGGAAGGGTTGCAGTTATGACAGAGAAGGGACCACTATAACATTGATAGTTGTAAATAACCACTCTGGATAAGAACTGGGTGCTGAAAAGAGGTAAGGTGCTATCTGCGTTAACCTTTCAGTAACTGTACCGCTAACCACAGTGCCTACAAGGAAAAATGGAACAGAGAGGAAATGGGGCTGGGAGGAGAAGAGCAAGAGAGAGACAGAGAGACAGAGACAGAGAGACAGAGAGATAGAGAGAGGAGGAGGAGGAGGAAAAAAAGGAGAAGGAGAAGGAGAAGGAGGAAAAAGAGGAGAAGGACAAACAGAAGGAGGAGAAGAATGTCTGCCATAGAGACATATGGGAGGTAAACTGAGGACACTGGTGGCAGGAAATATACCCTGATAAAGGGCTGGATGTTGGAACATTGTGTGACTGAAAATGAATTATGAACAACTTTGTAACTAAATAACTCACAGTGATACCAAATTAAAATGATTTTTAAAAAGGTCAACAAATCTCCTACCACAAAAACTTCTTAAAATAAAAAAAGTAATAATAATAATTTTTTCAAAGGTCTCTAGTCCAGAGAAATAGTACCACAAGTAAGTCTCTTGCCTTACATGGGGGTGACTCGGGTTCAATCTGAAATACAGACTCCTAAGCCCGACCACAATTCAACCCACAGCACAGAGCAAGGTTTAAGCCCTGAGAAAAGGCAGGTGTTACCCAAAATAAACAAGAAGAGAAATGTGTTACTACTAATTGTAGTAACAATTTCCAGAATGAGAGAGTTCTTAATGCTATCATAGCCAACCACAGTATCTGGCAATACAAGAATTTGGCAAATAAGGAAATAAGAGTTAAGAGTGAACAAGTACCATATCCCTGCAATAGAATTATTTATTAATCTCCATCTAAATTTTACTCCACAGTAATTATTTGTAAATTTTCCTCAGGTAAGGATATATAAATCAGGATTTTTGTGATAACTATTCAAGATTATTGCAAAGAAATTGCCATAAATAAACTGGAATCCAGTTTTTCTTAAAACAAATCCCAAAATACTAGAAATGGGGAAAATTTAATTTTACATATATATGTGTATATATATATGTATATACATATATACATATATATATATGAGACCATTGAGTGTTTATTTTACTTCTAAAGAACAAACAAATGGTAAATGAATCTGGGAAGAATAGTATCAATAATATTTATCATTCACTAATTTTCTAAATCCCAAATGTGTCAGATAGACTACCAAGTATATTGAAATTTTGCCAAGTATTATTATCTTCAAGTGAAAGGGACTATGAAGAATACTTTAAGATAACAACATTTATAATTAATTAGTTGATTGGCAAGACTACACAAGGATGAAAATGAAGTTCATATATTAAATTAACAAAAATAGTTTTATCTCTAGTATGAAAAGCACTATGTAGCATTAGTGAGAAAATCTAGATCAGGGACTATTACATGATTATCACATATATATGAAATAGCCACATCTCCTATAAAGGCTGCAAATAAAGAGGTTGGTTTTTTTTTTTTAAAGGTGGTCAAAATTTTTTAAGTATTATTATAGAGACAACTTTGGAAAGTTGAAATTATTTTTAACAAGTATATACTATAATAAAAATTTTTAAAGTAATTGTTCTTACATGATTAAATAAAATGTTCATAAATAGGATTGCTCATGTTAATTATTCCTTACAAATGAACTAGAGGCAGGACTTTCCAATATGTTTCAGAAAGAAACTCTTTCCACAGTGTCAATTCCCTTTCCCATAAAAGAAAGAAAAAGTTATAGTGAAAACTATATAGTTCAATGTTGCAAGTCCTGTAAAATTTATGAAACAGGAGTCCCAAAATTTTGACTTGGAAAAGTAAACTCTCTCATTTTTTAATGTTTAAAAAATTTTGGTTTTTGTTTTTATTTGTTTTTTTTTGGGGGGGGGTCACACCAGAGATGATCAGGGGTTACTCCTGGCTCTGCACTCAGGAATCACTCCTGGTGGTGCTCAGGGGACCATATGGGATGCTGGGAATCAAACCCGGGTCAACCGTGTGCAAGGCAAACACCCTACCCAATGTGCTATCACTCTAGCCCTATCAGTATTTTGTTTTTAAATCTAGGAATGAAGTGAGCTTAGAGTTGAAGTCTTTATAAGAATTGAGGAATTTTTTTCCCACTTCCTAACATTACAGTTTCAGGTTAATGTTACAGTGAAAATTACACAAAATAACATCTGTCTTCTGCCCTCTGGATCAGATAGCATCTAGAATATTATTTTCCTATTACTAATATAATCAATCCCCATTTATATTTTTAAATGTCTAATCAGTGTTAAAAATCATATATCCAGGATCATTTTAATGTTGCTTCCTTCTAATCCCTCCTCCTTTCCATGCTTACTCTTTTACTAATGTATTTTGTGACAGGAAAAAAAAAAACTTGAAATAAATATTTCATAATACATCGTAACAAAAACAACATGAAGTGATAAGACTTGCATAGTTTTCTATCACTCACTTTGAACAAAGAGTTATTTGGTCCTAAAGCAGAAAATTACTTGTTTTTAGAAACACAGTATGTCTCCATATATCATAAATTATGTGTGTGGTTGGGGGTGTATTTTAATGTTCCACAGTCTAGAAATGAGTCACCCCCAGGTGTACATCATAGTACTGTATGGAGTTGTTTCAAGGTTCCTAGAATTTTTGCCTTCTTTCGAAGGGTTTATATGTGCTTTAAAAGATGATTAAGCAGATCATCACTTCTTGAAGAAGTTTAATTTTCTTTGGAACATTTACATTTTAATTGGAGTTGCATGCTAGCCAAAATTTCTGTCTATTCTAAGATACTCTCACTCCCTCTCAATTTCATCATAGTTTTGAAAGATTCTAGAGAATTGGGACCTGAACAGAGCATACAAATATGAAATTTGAAATTCACCCAGTTCAATGTTCAGCTTTATGCAGGATAAATTCTCCTAGGTAATTTTGTGCAGTTATTGCTTAAAAAGAAAAGATTTACATAGAAATATTTTTTGAAAGGAAATTGGATAACATCAGCCATGGGGGAGGGCAAAAGTAAAGTACTAAGTAATCACCTACGTTCAAATGAGCAAATTTACCATTAAATAAGTCATACATGTTAGGCATCATTTAGTCAACTATGACATAATTACCTTTATAAATCAAATAAAATGGCATTTTAAAAATAATTGATTTTAGGCAAATTTCATAATATTGAAAATAAACTAACTCTAGAATCATGTGTTGCTTTCCTGGATTGAAATATCTATATATTCTATTTGTATTTTAAAACACTTGACTGGAAAAGTATCAACTGGGGAGCTAGAATTCTCACTCCTGGGAAATTCTCCCAATGAAGGAAAAAAACAGACGGATGAAATTAAGGAATGAGCAGATCTTTGAGATTCTAAATTAACTTAGACACGCTTGATCCTTTCTTAGGATCTAGACGGATATTCAGTACTAGTTTCAAAATAAATGTGCTTTATAAATTTTTTTAAACGAAATTAAAAACACATACCAAAAAATGAGATTACTTTGAAATTTTCTTGATTTGACTTTGAAAATATAGACTGGTCACTGCACCAAGGAAAACTTGAAGGCGAAGCTACAAAGAGATCATATAAATGCCCTAAAGTGCAACCTAATAATAAAACCTGAAAATGAAGAATCAAGAATAACGCACAGACAAAAAAAAAAAAAAAGTTTTCCAGTAAAGTTTTGGAGCCCTTTCAACAGGCCAGCTCTTGAAAGTCTCCAAAAATTCTAGCTCGCAGGCTTGCGTAAAAAATATCTGGAAAAGAGAATCCACTAGAGTGAAACTTCATCGTAACTGGAATCACAGACTGGGGCAAACATGGTCCAATAATTTTGTCTCCAAACCTGAGAGCGCCGTGGACCGGGCAGCGCAACCTCTACGAAGCGAGTTTACTGCAATGCACTGAGACCGTCTTAGGAGAGACACCCATAAAACCAATTCCCAGAAATGACGAATCCAGCTTCTCCCAGGGACCGCGGAGGCTCAGAAATCAGTCATCTCTGATGCAAAGTGAAGAGGCAGTTAAAAAAAGAAAGAAAAAAAGAAAAAGTTCCCCACCTCTGCGTCGGGTGAACCTGCATAGGATGTTCCCACATAACTGCAAGGGCATGAAGGGGGTGGACATGACGCCCGCGTGGAGGGGGACCAGGGTTCCAACTGACCTTTTTGCTGTTTAAAGGACTGAATCGAGCCTGAATGATGGACCATTTTCACCCTGCGAGTTTCCGGGTTCGGAAGCTGTCGGAGAGAGAGGCGGAGTAACAGTAGCCCGACTCTTTTAGCCGCTCCCAGGCTCCACGCAATCCCGGAGCCCCGGCCAGCGCTCTGCAACCCGACACCTGCTTTAGCCCGCACTTCGCTCACAAAGCTGCGCGCCGCTGTTGTCAGGGCAACACTGCAGGGCGGTCCAGCGTCCGGCTCCCCTTAGTGGCTACTTGCGGAATAACCCCACCGCTCTGGTGCATCCAGTGCCGCAGTGTGGGTGGGTGTTGTGCTGAATTTCCTGGGCCTGGGAGTGGAAAACTTGTCAACTATAAATAAATCCCAGAACATCGCCAGAGCTGCTAGTAAAGTTCAGCTTTCTCAAGTTTTGAGGCCGATTATTAAATCTGAGCACAAAGGAGGATGTTCTAAAAGTCCGTTCTAAAAACACGGACACAGAACTGTCTCCGGTCTCAGCTCTAAGAGGGAAGCACTGGGTGATGCAGAGACATTTTCCTCTTAAGCTTAAATATGGAAATTATGAATGCGTCTACTTATCCAGTATCTTAGTTTTACTCTTTAATGGTACTAAATGGTACTAATATAGCATGTCACAGTTGACCTGTTTTGTATTGTATCTATTGAGACCTTGAATCATTTATGATAGTTACACTTGGCTACTTACTTGCCTAGAAAACAGGTGTTTGCAAAAGAAGAAAGAAAAAGAAAAGGAGCAAGAGAGGGAAGGAAGGAAGGAAGGAAGGAAGGGAGGAAGGAAGGAAGGAAGGAAGGAAGGAAGGAAGGAAGGAAGGAAGGAAGGAAGGAAGGAAGGAAGGAAGGAAGGAAGGAAGGAAGGAAGGAAGGAAGGAAGGATACCCTATCACAAGCTTCTGAATATTAAAACACCATACAATAGTTAAAACACTAGTATTGTGACTGTATAAGAGAAAGTGAAGATGAGAACAACAGAGACTTCTCAAGATCACATAAATCAATGCATTTGAGAGAATACACAATATCCAAAAATCACTGTCATCCCGTTGCTCATCGATTTGTTCAAGCGGGAACCAGTAGTGTCTCTCATTGTGAGACTTACTGTTACTGGATTTTGGCATATCGAATACACCATGGGTAGCTTGCCAGGCTCTGCAGTGCGGGTGCGATACTCTTGGTAGCTTGCCGGGCTCTCGAGAGGGGTGGAGAAATCGAACACGGGTTAGCCTCGTGAAAAGCGAATGCCCTATCACTGTGCTATCGCTCCAGCCCATCCAAAAATAAATTTCAGAAATATAACGATGCTACTGGCCAAAATAGAATGCTCACCACATTTTAGGTTTTGTCTTTTGAACAGCCACAAGTATATTTACTTTTGTGAGTTTTGGAGGTTTGTGAGATAAACACAACATCAAGTGAAAAGTCAAATAAAGGATTTTGTTGCTGTTGTTAAAAAGATAAATATTGAGAGATTTTGAATGTTTTAACACCTTAAACAGTTTGTTCCTATTTGTGTGCTCTTTAACAACAACAATGCATACTATAAAAAGGTTAAAGGGATATAGTTTTGATCAAGTGGATATTCCAGTTACATACATCTGTGCACACTTGTCTGGACCTGAGTTTAAAATTGCAATCTGTTCTCATCTCTGAAGGTGGCCTGTGCCCAACCTGGCAGTTCTGACTCACAGTCTCTGTTGGGTGTTCAGTGACTGAGTCTGAAATCATCTGAAGTCATAGAAGATAAATTGAAATCCAGTCTTTTTTGGAGGCACAATATAAAGTATGCACATTCTTCTTCAATGAAGAATAATGGTCCTTGTGGAAGAAAAGGTTGAATCTTCAGTAAGAGTTAGTTTGAAGGAAATATGTGATGGTGAAGAATTAACTCAGTGTGACTTTATTTCCAGCTGAAGTCCTCATGGAGTGACTTCTCAGAGACTACCTCCACAAAGACTCATTGCAAAGATATTTTTAAGGAAGGGCACTGAAACTAAGAGCAGCAACTGACTTGTTTGGCAGTGATTTTTATTTAAAAATTTGTTTATGTTAAAATGAACTCATAAAATTTAAAAGTAATTCAACTCATAGCTCATTCTGATATAAGCCAGCTAAATGGATTCTAGTATAATCCTCATGGGAGCTGTACAAAAGAACCTCTTGAAAGCCTTTAGGGACTGGCCTTTTCAAGCCAATGTTCTCTCTTTAATATGCATCTCATTTGCTTATCTTTATGCTTCTTCGATTAATTTTCTTTCATTCAGGAGAAGCCCATAATCTCTCTTGAATGTGTATTTCATCTTTCTCTCCTCCCAATTCTTTCTCAGCAAATTTTGTTCAATATAAACTATCATGGTTTATAAAAATAAATGTATCACTGTATCACTGTTATCTAGTTGCTCATTGATTTGCTCAAGTGGGCACTAAAGGTCTCCATTATAAGACTTGTTGTTACTGTTTTTGGCATATCGTATAGGCCAAGGGTAGCTTGCCAGGCTCTGCAGTGCAGGAGAGATACTCTTGGTAGCTTTCCGGGCTCTCCAAGAGGGGCAGAGGAATTAAAGTCGTGTATATAAAATCTAATGTGTGAGGATTAAATTAAATAATGCATTAAAGTCTAGATCAAGAGAAACTAATGCCAGATAAATATTAAAATAATTTTAAAATTAAGATCCTTTGGTTTACATATTTTTCATTAAAATGTATTTATTTGTTTGCTTATTATTCACACCAAGAAATGCTCACCAAGAAATGCCCAGGCTCACTCCTAAATCTGTACTGAGGGATTATATCTGTCAGTACTCAAGGAGCCTATACAGTGCCGGGTATCTAAGTAGGATTAGGGACATGCAAAGCAAGCATCTTAACTCCTGTACTATTTTTTTTCAGTGATTTTTATTTTCTCTAAAAATAAAAAACCTCCTGGGGATGGAGTACATTAGGTAGGGTGTTTGCCTTGCACACGGCCGACCCAGGTTCAACTCTCAGCAATTCATATGGTCCCCTGAGCACCACTAAGAGTAATTCCTGAGTGCAGAGTCAGGAGTAACCCCTGAGCATCACTGGGTGTGACCCAGAAAGCCAAAAATAAAAAAATAAAAAATAAAAACACTTCTTCAAAGCATTGGGATTTGAATCACAAATATTTCAAAGTATATTAATATAACATATATGATTAATAAGTCATTAATATGTAATAACATATTATTAATATATGTTATAAATATATGTTATTAATATATAACTGAAATAATTGAATCACTGGTTCTTTATACATCCAGGTGCAGGAATATTTCCAATTTTCTACAACATATCCTCTTACTGAGGCAGAAATAATAATTAACACAACCCAAAAGAAGGCTAGGAAATGTGTGTTAGAACTACAGTCAATTAATAATTTGAACCTAATTAAAATAATTTGAAATGGCCATACAAATAGTTTGATATTCATTCTCTGTAGAGGAGCTCCCACAAGCGCTCTGGAGTTTTTGAGGCCCCATGAGCAATCCTCAGCCAGGTAGTTCAAAACCAAGCCTGAGGATGCAGTGCTTCTCAGATCTTGTGATGCCTGAGGTTACATAGTATCTCCTGGGCCACTCTGGGAAAGCTTGGGGCCTTCTAGACCCCTCTCCAGGGCTTGAAAGATCAAGTAGTGCAGAGAATCAAACTTTGATTCTGTGCTTGAGGAGCATGTGCCCTAACCTTTGCACTATCTCAGAAAATAACTTGGCATTTCCAAAACTCTAGCACCCTAACCTCTAAGGTTAAAATGTGATTAGATTATTTTCCTATAAAGTTGATTATTTTGCATTAGAAACATTTTAGGTTGGACTGACAGATTGAATAGCAGAGGACTCAAATAACATCTTTGATTGTTTTAAAATCAGTCCTGTAGAGAAGGTTGCTAGAGTAACAGCTTTATGAGGGGCCAAGAAAATTCCAAGCACCATCTGTTTTAGGGAAAGGCAATATAAAAAGAAGGGAAAACGCTCTCTCTCTTTCGTTCTCCCTCAATCTGGGTGCTCTGTGTGTGTGTGTATGTGTGTATGTGTGTGTGTGTGAGAAAAGAGAGAGAGAGAGAGAGAGAGAGAGAGAGAGAGAGAGAGAGAGAGAGAGAGAGAGAGAGTATGCTTTGGAACTCAGCAGTGGCAAAAGAGGTATTTAAACAAAAATTGCTTCCTATATCTGTAGCATTGTAGCACTGTAGCACTGTCATCCAGTTGTTCATCAATTTGCTCGAGCGGGCACCAGTAACGTCTCCATTATGAGACTTGTTACTATTTTTGGCATATCGAATATGCCACGGGTAGCTTGCCAGACTCTGCCATGAGGGTGGGATACTCTCAGTGACTTGCCAGGCTCTCTGAGAGGGACATCGGAATCAAACCCAGATCGGCTGCGTGCAAGGCAAACGCCCTATCTGCTGTGCTATCGCTTCAGCCCTATATCTATATCTATTGCTATATCTAATATGTAAAAATATTTTGATACATTTCCAGTGTGCAAAGCTGGGAATTAACATTGAAGTTAATTAGAGAAAGTCTCATTAGAGAAAGATAAAATAAATATTGTTTTTTGTTTGTATGTTTGTTTTACTATATTTGATGTTGAGGTTCTATCTTTAAGCCTTAGTAATAAAATGGTTAAAGGATTTTAAAGAAACTTAAAGAATTTTCATGAAAGTAATTACTACCTTGACTGTTTTGAACTATATATGGATATTGCAAAGAAATATACCCAAAAGAGTGTAAAACAATTATTTCTATAGTGTTAGTATTAATAGTATTAGTAATACCTAGGAGTGCTCCGGGATCATTCCTGGAACTGCTCAGGGGACTTTATATTATGCCACAGACAAGTCAACTGTCTTACCTGCTGTACTAACTCACTGTTTCAAATACATCTTTAATCCCTCTTCTAAACCTGTCTTTTCACAACTCTGATTTTCCTTCTTTTTTTTGTTCCTGTCTTGGTCAGTGTCTGTTTGTTTCTCATTGGAGTTTCCGCTGTGTCCATCGGGCACTGCACTAATCTTTGCCTCCCAGAGACGTAAAACAATTCTGTTCTTTGCATCCATAAAGGATTTTAGTCTTAATTCTGAAACATGACCATTTGCTCAGCCAGGAAATATAAGTTTCCCTCATTCTCCTATATCATTGGAATAAGAAAGTTTTACTGCTATCTTTTAAAGTATTGAATACATGTATCTATATAGGTAAAGAAAAATAAAATATTAAAAATATAATCTAACACAACTAAATTTATTGAACAGATTCTCAACTTGGGCTGGAGCGATTGCACAGTGGGTGGGTCATTTGACTTGCACAGGGCTGACCCAGGTTTGATTCCTCCATCCCTCTCAGAGAGCCCGGCAAGCTACCGAGAGTATCCCGCCCACATGGCAGAGCCTGGCAAGCTACCCATGGCATATTCAATATGCCAAAAAACAGTAACAAGAAGTCTCACAATGGAGACGTTACTGGTGCCCACTCAAACAAATCGATGAACAATGGGATGCCAGTGACAGTGCAGTGCTATTCTCACCTAACTGGAATATATTTCTTGATCTGTCTTGCAAAAATATTTTTTTAAAAACACTTTTCTTTGCTTTCTCTATTGAAGAATGTCCTCCATTTGCTGTTTATCTTTCGTGTTGTACAAGTCTAAGTTGATATGTCATCTCTTCCCTGATATACCAGCCTACACATGTTTTCTTCTGCTCTTCGTCCTTACTAAGGAAAAAAAAGCACTTAATTATACAGAATCATGAATTGTTCCCTGATTCCTTTATGCTGATTAGTCATGTCTTCTCAACTATTAGTTCTATTTTAAGTTTTCCATTTCTCTTAACTGATGCATCACCAAATTGCACCTTTAGAGTGGTGAGTGTTATATATACCATAATGCCTAGTTTGGGGTTTCCAAGGAAAGAAACATCTAGGAAAGTATGAAGCCTTAACCTTAGAAATCTTGGTTAACATGAGTGCTTTATTCCTTGAGAGAATACATTTACTTACTTAGCCCAAGATTTAACATCTGTAAACTGGTTATTTGATGCTTAGCAAAAACAAAAACAAAAAAAACAACTTTGGGGTAGAGTATGGATTTTAGTCAGACAAATCTGGTTTTGAGTATGGGCACTATGACAGTTTTATCTCGTATAATACCCACCAATCATTTACTTTTCTTTCTGTATCTATTGACTGTCTGTCCTCATTATTATAGTTGTGTTAACCAACATCAGTATTGCTATATACACATTGGGGTGTGAAAGGGGTTACTGTTAATGATTACACTGGATAGGACCACAGATGCGGAGAGTATGGCGATCCTTCTAGAACAAATATTTGAGCCATAAGCACTTTGCAAGTAGCAGGAGATATTTTTATTTTCTGTTCACCTTTCTCTTTTCAAATTTTTTTCTTATAAAAATGAAAGATTTTTACTAATAAGATTCTTTGTTGGAACAACTCATCAATCACTTGACAAGGGCCAGTTAAAATTAACAGAGAACTGTTTTATTGCCTCCATCTCCCTGATTTCTGATTTCTGAACATAATAGAACAGAGGTTTCAGGCTGATAGGCAAGGCAACCGTTTTCTTTCTTTCTCTCTTTCTTTGCTTTT
Organism: Sorex araneus; assembly: GCF_027595985.1. Lineage (NCBI taxonomy): Eukaryota > Metazoa > Chordata > Mammalia > Eulipotyphla > Soricidae > Sorex > Sorex araneus. Next base: position 128,062,661 of record NC_073307.1, on the reverse strand, counting down.
TTTTTTTTTTTTTTTTGCTTTTTGGGTGACACCTGGTGATGCATAGGGTTACTCCTGTCTCTGCACTCAGGAATTACTCCTGGCGGTGCTCAGGGGACCATATGGGATGCTGGGAATCAAACCTGTGTCAGCTGTATGCAAGGCAAATGCCCTACCACTGTGCTATAGCTCCAGTCCCTGGAATCATTTTCTGAGGCCTTTATGGTATTAAAAAATATTTTACATAGTGCCAATATTATAAATTTAAATGTTAGGATAAATATCTACACTTCTTTTGAAAAAATGGGAGAAAACACCTGTTTAAATTGGTAACAATTCTCAACTCTCTAAAACAAAGAAGTTAGTACCTCCTTCCTTTCTCCCCAATCCATTACCCTGCTCCTGAAGGTAAGATTGAGTTAAATTCATTACTCTCTTTGCTATATTATGGGATGACTGTGTAAATATTTTAAATACTCTAAGCTTCAAGTGAACCTTCTTCAAGGGCTTGCAGCGAAGGCTTTCTAATATTTCAAAATCACAGGGGAAAAAAAATGTTGCTACTTTACTTATTTTAATTTTATTTAAGACCTGTGGTCTACAAAGCTACTGAAAGTTGAGTTTTAGGCATACAAAGTTCTACCACTAATTCCACCACAAATGTCGACTTCTCTCCACCAGTGTCCCCAGATTCTGTCCCGCTGTATCTATCCCCACCCCAGCCCCCAGCCCAGCCCGATTCCTTGACAGACACATTTTGTTTGTTTGTTTGTTTGTTTGGGCATCACGCCCTATAGTGCCCAGCGCTTACTCCTGGCTGGGCTCTCAGGAATCATTACTAGCAACATTCAGTGGACCTTGTGTGGCAAGGATGGAACTCAGGCCAGCTAGTTGCAGAGCAAATGCCCTCCCACCTATTCTATCACTCTGGCCCATCAGGCACATTTTTAAGATTGGTTGTTATAGTTTGAACCTCATATCATTTTTCTAATTATACTGTTATTATTGTTATGAATAACCTTGATACAATTTATAGATAAAACAAATATTACATTTAAAGTGAATATGATATTACTTTAAAATGAGTTCTGTAGAATTACCATTGTTGATTCTGTTGTTTGGATTCACAGATGTACACTCCTCTAGACCATAGATGTACCAGACACGCTTGACCCCTTGCCCGTTGTTTCCAGTCGGCCTCTTCTTACTTCCCCCTTGATTACTGTTCTCTCTCCATAAACTCTGGGATCAAGGGCTATTTATACACCCACGTTTTAATATCTGGTATTTCCTCATCTAGCTACTCTTTATTGCACAGATAATGAGATAATTCTTCTTGTCCTTCTTCAGACTTACTTAATTTAACAGGATATTCTCCAGTTCCAAGTGGCAGTGAATTAAACAATGTTGCCATTTCTTGCAGCTGCATTGCATTCTATTGTGTATGTGTTTGTGTGTGTGTGTGTATGAGTTAAGTACAAGAGTTAAGATGTATATAAATCTTAAGATGTATATAATCTTAAATAAATATAAAGTGTATATATATTTATATACATCTAAACTCTTGTACTCAGCCCTACAATGAATAATGGCATACATATATCCTTTTTGAATGAATGCTATTGTTGTTTGAGGGCTAAGGATAGAAACACAGAAGTCTGAATTCCTGGGTTCTGTAGCAGCTCAGTTCTTACTCTCCTGGGAAATCACCATACCATTTTCCATAGTGGCTGAATAGAACAACATTCCCACCAGCTTTAGATGAGATTTTTTTTAACCAGATCCCAGCCAACACAGATTGTTCCCAGTTATTTTGATATAAAATTGCATGAGATTTGTTAAAACAAAAATGGAGACTAGAAAAAAATTACTGGACTCTGACCTGCAATAAAATTTTTTATGATATTATCACTAATGATATTATAGGTAGCTAATAATACAGGTATTTGTGAACTGATAAATGTTCTGTCCATCAGATGAGCATTCCGATGATAGTAAGTCTGACAACTCACTGCTAATTTTAATTTTTTTCTAACAATATTTTAATATCTTGCTAGAATTTATAGTTAAAACAAATATTACATGTGAAATGAATATGATATTACTTTTTTAAAAAAACTCAGAAGTCAACTCAATATTAAGTTAATATAACTTATAAACATAATGAGTACAGATGACAAGGACATGCTGATTATGGAGCTATATTTCCACAGAGTGTAAATTTAGATTTAGGAGGTCCATTAGATTACCAAGATAAGGCCTTGCTTTTGGAATCTTTACTATGTTTTCTGAACATCTTTTGCTTGTAAAAAAGAGATAAAACCCAGTAAATCATTACTCACAAGGGTTGGATTATTTTATTATCTGTTTAGTTTATTTGTTGTACTGTCTTATTTCTGAGTATTAGATCCTAAAGATAAAGAGAGCCAATTTTTTTATGAAAGAGAGAATAAAGTGGTCCTGAAGAATCTAAAATTTTGAAAATGGATATACTAACATGTAGCACTGTAGCACTGTTGACCCATTGTTCATCGATTTGCTCGAGTGGGCAGCAGTAACATTTCCACTGTGAGACTTGTTACTGTTTTTGGCATATCGAAGACAACACAGATAGCTTGCCAGGCTCTGTCATGCAAGCTAGATACTCTCCGTAGCTTGCCAGGCTCCTGAGAGGAATAGAACCCGGGTCGGCCGTGTGCAAGGCGAACGCCTTACCCGCTATGCTATCGCTCGATTCCCCAGTATACATACAAAAAATCAGAAAATAAAAGGAAAGGAAGGCTGTCTGATTTTTATTTTCACATAGACATCAAGATATGTCTCACACCTATATGGAACATCACAAATTTTGTGTTGGTGCCACCCATATACAATTAAAACAACAATATTAAGCAGAGCAGCTATCACTGGATGAGAGTTTTTGCATGTTCAACATTTAGTTTAATCCTCAATGTTAAAATGTTAGTGCTGTTATGTACAAAAAATTAAGGGAATTATTTAGCTTACTGAAAAATCATGCAACTAAAATAAATGTATAACCGAGATTTAAACAAAAATAATCTGCCGTGTAAAGCCAGTGTCATACACTATTACTGCAATTCAGTCTCTTAAGTTGTCTTGAAAAGGTAGGGAAGTGACAAGCTGGGAGCTGCTTTCATGGCAAGGCTTTGCTCAAGTGCATTCAGTTGATAAGATCTTATTCACTGTCACTGTCATCCCATTGCTCCTTGATTTGCTCGAGCGGGCACCAGTAACGTCTCTCATTGTGAGACTTATTGTTACTGTTTTTGGCATATCCAATACACCACGGGTAGCTTGCCAGGCTCTGCCGTGCAGGCACGATACTCTCGGTAGCGTGCCAGGCTCTCTGAGAGGGGCGGAGGAATCGAACCACGGTTGGCCTCGTGAAAAGCGAACGCCCAACCACTGTGCTATCGCTCCAGCCCAAGACCTTATTAAGTTTACTTAATTGAATAAAACTTTCTAATGTGGATTAGCCCACAAATTATACGTATTTATTTTAATGGAGATATATATCTCCAGGCTCTGCCGTTCGGGCGAGATATTCTTGGTAGCTTGCCAGGCTCTCCAAGAGGGGTGGAGGAATCAAACCCAGGTTCAGCCCTACCCGCTCTGCTATCGCTTCAGTCTCACATTAGTAAAAAAAAATTTATGTTAACCGAAATCATTGTACAATATCAGGATTTGGCTTTAACAAGGATTTTTCTTTTAAGTCTTGGACTTTGAGGGGTGAAGAGATTGTACAATGGGTAAGGTGTTCGCTGTGCAGGAGGCTGACCCAGGTTCAATGCCCAGCACAGTCCCCCAAGCACTGCCAGGAATAATTCCTAAGGGAAGAGTCAGGAGCAAGTCCTGAGTAATGCCAGGTATGGCCCAAAGACAGAGCCTGGCAAGCTATGCATGGTGTATTTGGCATGCCAAAAACAGTAACAAGTCTCACATCGGAGAAGTTACTAGTGCCCGCTAGAGCAAATTGATGAGCAACGGGATGACAGTGATAAGTGATGACAGTGATACAGGCAGTGATATATTTATTACAGTAATATGTACATAGCACCTTATGAATATTTTATTGACAAAATAAGCATGGTAGCCTTATCCTTTCTCTCAATATCTCTCTCCTATAAAATTTTATTTTGTGAAAAAATTTTAAACCTTTGTCTAATGTGATCATGGTGGACTTGAAAAACTTACACTGATGAATTGACTAGGGCTGATATTGGGTACAGTAGATTATTGTTTAAGAGCAAATAAGAACAACAATTTTCAGTTTGTAATTAGGTTAAATTTTATTTTCTAAAATACTTTGGAGTTTTACAACAAATTTTCTTTAAAAATAAAATAAAAGTACAATCATTCATTATTTATTTGCTTTATTTACTTGCTTATTTTTAAGGAAATTAAAAATTGTATTAAGAAGCAAACATACTTAAGGTGAAAAGCCATACCAATCTCCCAGAATAATGATGTGAAATTCTCAGCAATTACTCAGATGACTTTAATTAAGATAGAAAGATGGATTGGCATTTAGTATGAAAGACAGATATTGTTCTGCATGCCTTTAGGGATGTCTGTATCGTATGCTCATGGGCTTGCCTAGTTATTATCTTCAGAAGGATGCTTATAACACAAGCAGAAATAGCTACTAAAGGGACTGACTCAGATTGTTGCTATGAGGCACCTCAAAAAATTAATATAGTGCTGCATAAAATTTGTATATTCAGTCTGAAAAAGATTGCTAAATAGCTAATTTTGTCAATAACATTTTGAGAAACTGCCATTATCAGGTCCTAGACAGCAGAGATAGTAACAAAATTAGAACAAATAAAACTTTCCTTTTGCCATTCAATGCAGATAAGGAGTTTTAGGGGATGAAAAATATTAAAATAGAAAAATATATGTTTCATGAATAAAAACATATGCCATGGAAAGTGAGGAGACATGACACATTAAAATGATATTCAAGGTAATTCTCACAGAGGAAATGAATTTTGAATAAAGTTCTAAAGAAGGTGAGGCAGGGAGCTGGTTACATATCTGGAGGAGTTAGATATCAGACGAAACTCAGGTCAACTGCAATTTGCTGAGAGGTCAGTATAATTACCAGGAGACCCTGTACACTATTAAAATACTATTAGATGTGAGCTGAGGGTTGGGAACTGGGTGTTCCTTGAATCTAGGTCAGGTCTGAATGGAATAGAAAGCTTTGGAGCAGAGGAATACCATTAAGCTATGAAATCATTGTTGCAGTTGTTTTGCCAGAAGAGATTATAAGAGGTTAAAAAGGGAAAGTCCTAGTACACCGTAGTAGGCCATAGTATACCCTCGTTGGAAGATATGCCAGTTGTCAGAGGGGTATGATGGTACTGTAGACAGTAACAATGAAGTTAATAAGGATCATTTAGATTAAAACATTTTAAAATTCATTTGAGTCCCAGAACAATAATAATTAACAAACTGTCTGTGGGGAATGAGACTGAGACAATTAGCCAAGAGATGTAAGTAGCTTGGTCAGAGCACAAGAATGATAGATTAGGAACACAATTTGTTGATTAAAGCAATACAACTAAATACCAAACCACCGAGTCACACTGAAAACAGGAGATTCAAGCTTCAACAATCAAAATTTAAAATATGCCTGTCAGGATGGCAAGCTGGGGATTAAGGGAATGGGCCGAGGGTAACTGGGGAAATGTGGATAAAGGAAAAAAACTAGTGGTGAGGCTGTTTCTGGAACATAGTATGTCTAAAACCCAAACGTGAATAACTTTGTAAATCATGATGCTTTAATTAAAGAATAAAATTAATTAACCAAACACAAATGCAACATACAATTGATCTTAATAGCAAAATTCTAAGTATGCAAATAGGGTGGTTGAAAAAAGCATGTTGTCAGAAGACCAGGGTTGGGATAAAGGAAAACGGTGGTTAAAAGCTACAGACTTTTTCCCCCTTTTGACAAGAAGGGGGTTGGGACACAAACAGCAGTATTCAATGATTACTGCTGTGTCTGTACTCAGGAATCGCTACTTATGGTGCTTGGGAGACCATCTGTAGGTAAGACTGGAATCTAGCCTTTCTGTTAAGATTGGAATCTAGGCAAGGTTAGTGTATTGCAGTATTTGATTGGTTAATAGTTTTAAGCAATCTGAATTCAGTATATCCATATTTATTTAGAGTTAAGACAGTGGAATATCTTCAACCAGAATAATCTATTATATGAAAAGATCTCTAACAAGTATTGCCAATAGTTTCTTCTGGGGAGTGATTGCACCGGGTGATGCTCAGAGGTTGCTCCTGCCTACACACGCATGAATTAATCCTGGTGGGACTCAGGAGACCATATGGTTTGCTGGAAATCAAACCCAGGTCAGTGGCATGCAAGGCAACTGCCCTACCCACTGAACTATCTCTCCAGCCTTTAATTTTTGCTCCTTTTATGTTTTCTTCCTTAACTATCTACTGAGTAATTTATTCTCAATGTAAATCTGTCAAATTTAACAAACTAATTATTATCAGTCAGTAAACTTCCACTGGTTAAACAGTTACCTATTTTTGGTTTTTTATTTTTGGGGTCACACCCGGCGGTGCTCAGGGGTTACTCCTGCCTTTTGGACTTAGGGATGACTCCTGGCAGTGCTCAGGGGACCATATGGGATGCTGAGAATTGAACTCGTGTAGGCCGCATGCAAGGCAAATGCTCTACCTGCTGTTACCCATTTTTATTCTTGATGATTTGGCATCAAAAAGAAGCTGGTTACTCATTATAATTTATATTAACCTGATATCAGGACTCCATGCCAGGCTGTTTTCACTCAAGGCACCTTAGAAGGGGGCGGGCAAGAACCCTTCCCGCTCGAAGGGACCCAGCCCCGACAGCCAATCTCCACTTTCTAACTGCCACCATGCTCCAGGTCACTTTTCAGACCTTTGCAGCCATGCGACACATTATAAGACACTTCCTACCCATTTTCCATAATCACCACACCATATTTGATGGAGTTCAGACAGTAGGCAGCAAATCATAGAGTTTTATATATATATATATGATATCCATATATCTATATATCTATATATATCTATAACCTCTCAGAGAGCCAGGCAAGCTACTGAGAGTATCCCGCCCACATGAGCAGAGCCTAGCAAGCTACCAGTGGCATATTTGATATGCCAAAAACAGTAACGATAGGTCTTATTCCCCTGACCCTGAAAGAGCCTCCAATCATTTGGAAAAACAAGTAAAGAGAGGCTGCTAAAATCTCAGGGCTGGGAGGAATAGAGACGTTACTGGTGCCAGCTAAAGTAAATCAATGAACAAGAGGATGACAGTGACAGTGAACCTGATATCATGCAATTATTTTAGTTTATTAATATATTTAAACATTATGGGGCTCTTTGATTTTTACATTAGTGCATATGTGTGTTTACATTTGAAAATAAAATAGTGGCCACAAAAATATATATTAAAGTATATATTAAATGTCTTAGATTAAAAGTTATACACTTTTCAAAATGATCTCTTACTGATGAATTTACTAATATGATCAAATTAAATCTAAATGTATGATAAAATTAAATATTTAAGATGTGGTTAGGATTTCTAGCTGCCTGATATGCTAAAATGTTATAGATGATCAATTATATATATGTTTGTGTGTATATTGGTTTTTGGGAACACCTAGCAATGCTCAGGGTTTACTCCTGGCTCTGGAATCACTCCTGGCAGACTCTGGGGACCATATTTGGTGCCTAGGATCAAACCATGGTCAGCTGTGTGCAAAGCAAATGCCTTACCCTCTGTTCTATCTCTCTGGCCCAATAATAATATTTTTAAATTAATCATTTGTCTTACATTTTTATACTTCCAAAATACATTGGCGATTTTGTTTCATTGTACTGGAAAAAATGTTGGTGGGAGTACCTAGAACTCTGTCTTTATTACTCACCTTCATTATATTTGCTTTTGTTAGCCCACACATCCTTCTCAAGCCCACGATAAGATGAACACAACTTTTGCAGACCTGTCAGAGAAAACAAAAGCATAAGAAAAAAATGTTTGGATATTCAGTAGAGCAGAAAGCGACTATAAATCACTCATAAAAATTATGTTGTCTGTAGATGCTGTAAAGCTACAATTTGATATAGGTCACGATAGTCATTAATAAATGTGTAGGAAGACAAAACTTTGAGTAAATTGTATCAGGATCTAAGCAAGTGGGTAGGTTCTATTCACTGTTATGCAAGGTGATGTAGCTGTCATCTTCAAAGCAGCTTAGAATGGCTAGATTTTCCAATTACATTTTTCTTTGGGTGAGTAATACTTTCTCCTAATATCCTACCTATTCAACCTTAAAGGATTTATTTTCTCTTTACTCACCTCCTGCCTACCTTGTAGCTAAATCATCATTGTCTTAATGTGTTCTCAAAGTCCTTGCCAATGGACTTTCACTTAATTTACTCTCCACACCTAAAAATCCTGTCATCCATCAGGTTTCTATTAAGATTTATCCTTCTGAGGTTCCCTTGAAATGTAATTTCTATGTGAACCCCTAAATAAATCCATATTTATATAGACATATACTCTATAACAAAAGGTCAAATTCATGGGAAAATCTTATCAACAGTAATAATGGGAAAACTGGACAACCAGACTCCCACAAATTAAACTGGATAACAAACACATATATAAGATATAGCTCAAAATGGATTAAATGTTTGAATAATGCACAAAAAAATAACATAAGTGATACACCTCAAGATTCAAAATCAGATTTATTTGGAGAATGAACATTTTGTGCAAGGCATTTTGTATTCTTCATGAAGACTATTTTACAAACAATTCCTTCATTTGAAATTCAGTCTTCTAATACTTCCCATTCTCTCTTAATGACTTTTCTTCCCTATTGAAAGAGAAGTTTGAAGCAAAATAAAGAAAATATACATAGTTCATATTCACCTTCAGGCTCTATGCCATGCATTCTTACCTTCCTAGCTGATACTCTAGATCAACTAATTGCATTTGCAACTGTTCTCTACTCCTCTACTTACTTACACAGTAGTTTCTACACCTCTCTCCTGCTTAAAAGGTCATTCTAATTCCTCCCTTATCTCATTTTACAGAATTGTATTCATTATCCTCATGTCACAGCTTGATATATTTTATCACACATGGATGGCATTTTTAAAGTAATTTAATCCTTAAATTAAAAGGAGAAAAATATTCTTAACTGGTTCTGGCTTCTTTTATAAATTTAGTTTTCTATGTTTACTCTCAAATTTCAGAAAAGTACAGTTAATAGTTACTCCCAAATTTTTTTCTTAAATATTGTACAGAAATTATATTTGTTCCCATAGTATCAAGATCTTTTTATTTCCGAAGTCAATGGTGAATTTTTAGATTCTGACATATAGCTAAGGGTAATTTGACATAATTGTTTATGTCTTACTTTTTAATAAACTTGTTTATTTTATCTCCCAGCGGGAGTTAATATATAGATGTCCAGTTTGACTAGGTGTAGTTTCTCTGTCTCCATAATATCTTCCTCCCATCCACTGGGCCATTAACTTTATAGCTCAAATTTTTAACCTTGTTTATATATTTATCCTTATCTTGTTGATCTCATTTTTCTGGTGGTTTTAAAAATTACCCTAATAATACTTAAATGGACATCTAAAATCTGTATATCTTTTTCTAACTCTAGGTATTAATATCATATACATGTCTTCTTCATGGTTTGTCTTAGATTGAATCATGTCCAAAAAATCATGTTCAAAGAATCATGTCCAAACTCACATTACCAAACAAAACTTTGGTTTCTTTTGTTTGATTGTTGCTATAATTATCACCATGATAATTCATCGGTGAAAGAAAACACTTGTGATCAACATTTTTAATCTCGCTCTCTTTCTCTCTCTCTCTCTCTCCGTCAACATTCGTTCAGTCTCAAAATACGTTCGTATTCTAAATGGAACTTGTCATTATCTGCATTGCTGTTTTCTATTGTAAATCTCGTAACTGATCTCTCTCTTTCTCTCTCTCTCTCTCTCTCTCTCTCTCTCTCTCTCTCTCTGTCAAACCTAGGGGAAGTGGGGTCTGGACAATGAATATACATGAGTGCAAATGAAGTGCAACTAATATCATTCTTTAGCCTGAAACTCTTCATTCAATGAAATCCTATTTCATACACACATAAATATGTGTCTATATACATATATGTACTTATGTATATGCATTTACCTTTATAATGTAATATAGTCATTTTGATCTTATAACCAGCTCTGAAAAGCCTGAAATAATCTGACTTGAATTTGCAGGTATAAAACATACTCTATTTCTGGAACCACTTAAAAACACTTGTTGATGTTTTCCCCCTGATGCATCAGAATCCCATTTTTCTAGCTTTCATCAAATATAGAGTTAACCTTTATCAGCTATTCATCAGTCTTGTATTTTATTTCTCATTTAGGAAACTCAGACTGGCAATAGAATAGTATATAGACATTGAATTCTACTACAATCTCCATATGTTTAATGATTAAGATAGTAAGGGGGGGTTGTTTGCTTGATATTTTAAAGCAGATGGCTTTATTTCATATTTTCTCTTAATTGTGTTTTACGTGGCATAATTACAATAGTGCTAACTTTTGTGTTTGGACCAAAGTTATTGCCCCTCACCACCACCAAAGCGCCCCAATCCCCCCACCTCTGTTCTTACGTATCTGCATTTACTGTGTCCTTCCTCCCGCCCTGCTATCCCCTCTACATCTTAATCTCAATGGTCCAATCAAAAGTCAACATTTTGTTCCCATTTGTTATAATATAGTCCCTTCTTTTGTTTGAGATCGTATTTTTAAAGATTTTTTTTAAAAAATTTGTTTTTAGTTATCATCTAAGGGATTGAGAATATAGTGGAAAGAATGGTGTTTGAGTCTCAAAAATGCTTAGCTTTTAAAGAGAAGTTAAGATACCAGGGACTCTGGGGGCTGGAGCGATAAGATAGTGGGTAGGGCCTTTACCTTGCACGCAGCCGACCCAGGTTCGATTTCCAGCATCCCATATGGTCCCCTGAGCACCGCCAAGAGTAATTCCTGAGTGCATGAGCCAGGAATAACCCCTGTGCATTGACAGGTGTAACCCAAAAAGAATAAAAAAAAAGATACCAGCGACTCTGTAATCCTAAATCAAATCATTGAATATCCCTCAACCTATTTTCCCTGTAGTATGGCAAATAACTTCCTAATGATTACTTTGGAGTTTAAAAAAATACATTAAGAATTTAACAAGATACTTTGGGTAAAAACATACTTAAAATCAGTGTCTTTTATATCACTAATTCTATGACTAATTAAAATAAATATAAAAATAAGATTTGTCAGCAGCCACTAGAAAGTTATTTGCAGAGTGGTTGAAATAACACTTGGAAGAAATAACCAGCAATTTATTTTTAAAGCACAGCAAAAAAAATTATTTTTAAACTAATAATAGAAGTAGAATGATGAAGAAAGATAACACTTAATTTCTCTGAAGCGTCTCTAGTTGCTGATACTGATAGAATAAGATACATGCTCTGTTTTCCACCTCATTGCCTAGGTTCTACACATTTGAAAGGTTTTGTTTTTCTGAGGGTGTTGATCATTCTATGACAGTAAACCCATAAATACTTGTCTTTGTTAGACTACTGAGAGTCACTGGCTATTTCTAATATTGACAGAAATGCTAATGAAAAGCATTCCCATAAAAAACTAAAGTTTAAATGGCCCTCATAAGTAAAAACAAGGTAAAAGGAACACTTAAGGGTACCTATAGGTAACATAAAGAAATATTGAACTAAAATTTTATATATATAGTTATATATAATTATATATGTGTGTGTGTATGTGTGTGTGTGTGTGTGTGTGTGTGTGTGTGTGTGTGTGTGTAGTTGAGTCTCCCTCCCAACCCCAAGCAGAGCCCTGGCAGCTGAAGAGCTCCGGAACCCAGTTACAGCCATGCTCAAGGCCACTCTCCACATGCTTGGACGATCCTCACACATGAAGGAACTGGCAGAGGAACCCAGGTGTGTGGGACCTGGGGCTGAGATCTCCAAGCCTGCTTGATGGAGACTGGGCCTCTTCTGCCCAGATCCCCCTTTTCCAGTAGCTAGGCACTCCCACCTACAAACTGCCCCCAGCGCCATATAATCCCATCAATGGCCAACATCCAGAGACTATAAATCCAAGCTCCTGGAAGCGTATTATAGCCTTGTTCTTTCTCTCGGAGAACCTGGCAAGCTACCAAGAGCTTCCTGCTTGCACAGGAGAGCCTGGCAAGCTCCACATAGAGTATTCATATGCTATATACAGTAACAATGATGGATCTCATTCCCCTGACCCTGAAAGAGCCTCTAATGTGGCACTGTTAGAGTAAAGAAAGAGTAAAGAGAGGTGACTAAAATCTCAGGGCTAGGACGAATGGAGACGTTACTGGGCCTGCTTGAGCAAATCAACAATTAATGGTATGATAGTGATAGTGATAGTGATAGTGATATATATATATAATGGAGAAAATGTCTTTAAATTCTAAAAAAGTACTGAACTAGTCTAGGGTAAAAAAAATTAGACATGCATAGATAATACATACATGCTTTCTCTAAATTCTTGAGGAGATTGGGAATATTTGAGTCAGAGAAGAAAAAGTGTTAGCAGTCATTGATTCGTGTCTTAAGCTACAGGCAGTGATTTTGTAAATTTTCTCCTGATGTAAATATAGTAAACACTTTGACAATTAGAATTTTAAGAGTTATACCATATGGAATGAGTTGGCTTGCATTTGTCTTTTTTTATTTCTAAAATAAACAAATTTATCTTGAATAGTCACCAGTTATTGTAGCTTTAGAAAGGATTTATCTTAACATTAAAATTTTTAGATGGGGGCCAGAGTACATAAAGTAGGGCATTTGCCTTGCATGTGGCCGACCTGAGTTCAATCCCAGGCATCCCATATGGTCCTCCAAGCATAGCCAGGATTAATTCTTGAGTACAGAGCTAAGAGTAACCTCTGAGCATCGCTGGGTGTGACAAAAAAAAAAGCAGAAAAAAAAGTAAGAAACTTTAGATGATCTTTAAGTTATTTAATTTTGATTTATTTATATTTTTATAAATATTTTAATAAATAAAATATTTATTTATTTTTGCATGGAGGGACACACTTGCTGTACTCAGGGTTTACTCCCAATTTTGAGCTGAGAAATCACTCCTGGCAGTCTTAGGGAACAATACGGGGTTACTGAGATCGAACCTAGGTCAGCCATGTGCAAGGCAAGTACTAACCTCTGTTCAAATTCTCCAGCTCCCCTGTAGATGATCTTTAAGGTTATTTCCATTTTGAATTCCTGATACTAAAGAATTCAGAACAAAAACATATTTAAGTGACAATAAATTTAATATTTCTCATAGTAAAATCTGGGCTGGAGTGATAGCACAGTGGGTAGGGCTTGCATATGGCCGACGCAGGTTTGATTACTCTGCCCCTCTCAGAGAGCTCAGAAAGTTACCGAGAGTATCTCGCCCGCACAGCAGAGCCTGGCAAGCAAGCCGTGGTGTATTTGATATGCCAAAAACAGTAACAAGTCTCACAATGTAGACGTTACTGGTGCCAACTCGATAAAATCGATGAGCAAAGGGATGACAGTGGTACAGTGATAGTAAAATCCCGATTCTTTTTAACATGAAAATGATGAAAATCTTTAGAATTGTTAAGAGATACTGGTTTTTTTAGACAGTATTTGTCAAATCACTGACTTTGTTATCATTCATCAATGATGAACTAATTATAGTAGGAAGATCTACAATTTTCATAGCCATGCTGTGATTTTCTATTATTCAACATGCATATAAAAAGAATTGATGACCTCTTCTCTTTCATAAATTCTTATTTGAGAAAAAATTGAAAGATTTTAATAAAAGTTATATAAAGGTTAAGGGGGAACTCAATTGAGTAACTGATTTTATCCAAAGACCTTATTAAAATATCTACAGTATTAAAAAAGATATTCTTTGAATCTCAATGACTTAAGTTTGTTGTTTAATATTAGTAATGATAAAAGCACTGTAGGGAAGTTAAATGTTAAATTAATCTGAGACAGGACCATTCTTGACATCTCATGAATACAATTTTTCATATTTTTTATTTTAGAGACGCTGATATTCAGTTTAGAGAAACTAAAGAAACTAAAATAAACTGCTGCTAGCAAGAAAGTTTTAATAAATTCATTTATGGGCCAAGAACTCATTTTCTTTAGGTACCAAGAACATTTTTATGTAAATCAATGCAATATAACTTGACAAGACATCTGAAAGTAGCACTAAAACTTAAAAAAATTAAACTAATTCACTCCTTTGTTAAAAAAAAAAAAAAAAAACACCACAAAGACAATGAAGTAGTTGTCAGCAATGTGTTTAACACTCTGTTTCTACCTTTCTTCTAGTTAGGATTGAAATCTGCTTATCCAAGAAAATTTCCAGTTCACAAGTAAAAATAAAATTGTCTAGAAAGAGTCAGCTCTATATATAATTCGAAAGCAGGAAAGAAATAATTCCCTTGAGAACATAAAAGAAGCAGTGTGTGGGGGTGAGAAGTGAGAGGAATTTGTCTCAAAATATTTATTGGGCTCTGTTTTCTCATATTTTTTCTATGCAATAATACTTGAAAAACTATTAAGACATACATTAAAATCTTTTCATTTCAATTTTTGCTGATATCTGGTGGACATTCAATATTATTTTCCATATCTATATTTTATATATGCAGAAATTCTTCCTTTCTTTTTAAAAAGTACCAGTAACTTTTGTTGACATGATACTGCAAATTACTGCTGCAAAATTCACGCCAATCTGCTAATTAGGCTTACTGATCTTTATTGCTCTTGACTTTAATGTGTTCATTGTTGTGAAGAGGAAAACTAAGACTTTTTCATATCAGACTTTTAAAGAAAAGTATTCTGGAACTGACAGAAATAGAAATTTATCAATGAGTGCCTTTATGTTATCACTGTCACTGTCAAGTCACTGTCATCCCATTGTTCATCGATTTGCTCAAGCAGGCACCAGTAACGTCTCCATTGTGAGACTTGTTGTTACTGTTTTTGGCATATCGCATATGCCATGGTAGCTTGCCAGGCTCTGCCGTGCGGGCAGGATACTCTCGGTAGCTTGCTGGGCTCTCCGAGAGGGACGGAGGAATCGAACCCGGGTCAGCCTCGTGCAAGGCAAACTCCCTACCTGCTGTGCTATCGCTCAGCTTTGGGGGCACGGTTTGGAATTTGGAGTGGAAACATTCAAAATACGGTGGTGGGAAGGTGCAATGGTGGTGGAGTTGGTGTTCGAATATTAAATAAAGTGAATTATTGTGAACAACTTTATAAACATTAAAAAAAGTGTTTTGTAAGTTTTGATGTGTTTTTCTATGTCAAGGTCTTGTGTGAGAAATGTGCTTAGTCTACTGTCTACTGAGTGTTTTGTTTCTTCAATTGGAGAGTAGGAAAGATAGCTACAATTGCAATAATAACAACACAGTAGTGCTATTGTGAGGAATCCTAGACATTATACTATAGAAAGATAGAAAGCTCTAGTACAGTAGCTGCTGCATAAAGCAAAAAACTAGAAAGAAAAGGAAATGTAGACATTAAAGGCTACAGTTTAACTCATTAGTTTACTACAATTTATGTGAAAAATATGATCAGAATACTGAGTGACATTTATAAATAGGCCAGAATGCAATCTATCAAAATATATTATAAGCAATAATTCCCCAAACTGTGGACAACAATATTTTTCAAAAATTATTTTCACTGAGCATACTCTAATCTCTTGCTCCTTGAATTTAAATTAACTGTTTCCCTGGAAACTTCAAAAATGTCCCATTTTTTGTGGCTACTCCACCAAACACACACTCTCACATTGAAGTACAGTCAGAAATGTTGGTTACGTAAGGTAACAGGAGTACTTAGGTGAATAAAATTAAAACCCTAATTATATTTATTGAGTGATTTATTAATTAATTCTGGACTAATTTACTTACCTATATTTGGGTAGGGCATTTGCCTTGCATGTGGCCAACTCTGGTTCAATTTCTCTGCCCCTCTCAGAGAGCCCGGCAATCTACCAAGAGTATCCCATCCACATGGCAGAGCCTGGCAAGCTGCCCGTGGCGTTTTCGATATGCCAAAAACAGTAACAAGTCTCACAATGGAGATGTTACTGGTGCCCACTCCAGCAAATAGATAAACAATGGGACAAAAGTGCTACAGTGCTATAAACTGATATTACTATTGCCAGACTTTATATTTAATGACAAGTCATTAATAAAGTGATATTTTAGTCTATTGAGTGACAAATGTCTCCTAAGTTGATCCTTTGTGTGTGTGTGTGTGTATATATATATATGCACATATATATGTGCATATATATGCGCATATATATACACATCTGTATGTTTATCACTAATGTTCTCAATGATTATTATATTCTAAATTGTGCTCATGAAGAACTTCAGACTGAAAGTTTGTGGAGCAGGGCAATGGGCAGTGGAGCAGAAAAAACCCGGCGTTGCAAAGTGGCCCTGAAGTGAAACCTTACAAGCGGGAGTAACTTGGCAGAGATAGCAAAACAGGGTGCCTGCATCATGTGTCTGGCCTCGAGCCTCATTCGACCCCCTAGTCACGTACACCTAAAATCCAGAAACCGACACCGGAAGCAAGTCATCCTAACTGCAACATAAAGCCTTAAAAGGGCTGGACCAAGGGCAAAGCAGAGAGGAAAAGGAGATAGGCCAGTAGTGTAAAGCTCTCGGTGATTGGACCTCCTGTAAACCAAGACTCTAAAAATGTGTTCATTTGGCAGTAAAGTGAGCTGTGTTCATCTGCTCCTGGAAGGGTTTCTCCACCTGCTCATCTTGCTTCACCCCCCAGCCAGACTCCTGCCCAGACCCGGTGCTTAATGTGTCTGGGCATGTTGGGGATAACTGTTCCCCAACAAAAGTGATTTATTATTTAATATGATGTAAATGTGGTATCCCCAGGACAAAAATCTGAGCCTTCTAGGTACGAGTGTATTTTATATTCTGCACTCTAATTTGTCAGCAATTGCAAATATGGTACAGACAAATATTTATTGTCACTTTATATTCAATTCAAAATATGAAAAATTTAAAATTTATTTACTTAAGCCAGAATAATGAACATACTGTTATTTGGGGCTAGGGGTAAGTGCCACGCCCATCTATATTCAGGGCTTAATCTCCTGGCTTGGTGCTCAGGTTCACTCCTGGTGGGGTTGGGCAGCCTTATGCAGCATCAGAGAATGATCAACAATTAGCCTTAACCTCTGTCCTATCAATTTGGCCTCAGAGTTGGTCTATTTTGAATTAGAAGTAAAGCAAAAAGAAATAATGAAAGATGAATTTGGGGATTTCTTATGGTATCATTTAAGGCATTTTGAATGACAAGTTATGAAATATTTGTTTACATACTTCTTAAATAAGAATTTTAAAGTTAGCTAAATTCATAGTGATTTTAGATGTAAGGGGTCTTAGAATCAATTAGGCTCTTGATTTTTTCCTCTGCTACTGAGTAGTATTAGAAGTTCCTCCTTGTGAGTACAAACATTTGTAAGCTTTCTGATAAGGACAATAACATCTGAGAGTGAGAATGAGAAATAATCACACTTATTTATATTTCTAAAGCAGGAAGTATTTTCTACAAGTCAAAAATTATTTCTTCAGATCCCATATGTGCTTGATCATAGCTGAAGGGTAGAAGTTTATCATGAATTGGTAAAAACAGTGATGTTTCATTTCAAATTCTGAGCACAACCCTTTCTCTCAGCACGTACTCTCCTCACATCTGAAGAAATTCTTGTGGACTAGTAAAGTGGAAGGAACGTTCTTGAACAGGCAGCCAACATTGTCCGCAATACCTAAAAGTTACCAAAAGTTCATTGTGCTGTCGCTCCAGCCCAATCAATGAACTTAAGCTACCTAAAGAATTCTTTTAAAAAAAAATTATTGAATCATAAAGCATTCTTAAAATACTACTTCTACATGCACTATTTCTAAGGTAAGAACTTTAAGAGACTATGCAATATTTAAAGCAATAATTTTTTTATTTGACAGATGCCCATTTTGCACTTATCCTGATTTATTCTATTTATATAAAGGAAGCTATATGTTATAAATGTTATAGTCACTAAAATGTTAAAAACAACTGAATATCTAGTAGAAAGTCATGCAACAATTAGAAATTTCTTGAAACACACACACCCTCATTTTATCACATACAATATTGACAGTAAATCTGATTAATGACATGAATTATGTCAAATATATGATGATTCAAAAGGGCTCAAAATATGGTAGCTTCATTAATACTGTGAAATTCTTTTCTTTTTCCTTAAAAATGTTGGTTCCAGTTTTTTGAATTTAATGAATATAAAATATTTCACACTTCCAAGGCAAACTGTGTTAAGTCCCACAATGTATTATTTAAAGCAAAGTTATTTTAATTTAGCTCATAGTTGAGCTTTGGAGACTCTCTGAATATATCCTAAAATATAGTCAGGAATATTTGGTATAAGTGCAAGTGTAATGGATCCATAACTTTAGTCGTGTTTTCAAAGGAGTCAGAGAACTAAAATTATTTCAAGATTTTTAAAAAATATTATTTATTAGCAGAATGAGAGGGAAATATATTTCCAAAATCTCTAGTGAAACCAACCTTAACTATAATGAATAAAATATGGTCTGAAGGTGCTGAGTGGAAGAAAGGAGCCTTGAGTCAACATTGAGGTGATTCTGGCATTCTGGTGGGGGCAGGGTAAATTGCAACACAAAGTAATTTTATTGTTACTATTTCTGTAAATAAAAAATCCAAATATTGTAATTTGTGTAAATAAACATTTAATTATTTAGTAATGAGTAAATAAATGTAGTAAAAAACAAACGGGTCAACCTGACCTTTTAAACCCCTTTATTCATATATGATTGATTTTGATTTTATGAACCTACTCAATGATTTCTAAGAGCATCTGGGATTGAAAAATATTGAGTAGAATAAAAGAAAAAATGTGTACAGATGTTTTACTTCCAATTTTTTTGTGATAACTAACATTTCCAAGTAATTTATAAATGGAAGGTGGTTGTTTTACACTCATGTATACAAAATGGACATCCTATGATGTAGGCAGCTGTGGTTTCTTGTACTTTATAGAATCTCCATGTAACTTCAGTAGGACATAGAGAAATTATACAATCATTATGTACCTCTCCCTAACCACAGAATTTTTGAAAGTTTTTCCTAAGCCACATGTTTACCTCCTAAAATTTCATCATATATTTGATGATGTAATCAATGCCTGTATTTTCTTATAGTTCCTAGAATCCTCACCAGTTGTTGGTATACATGCAACAATACATCATCACTATGTATTCTCATACCTTCCATACTTTTGTGGATTTATGATTACCTTCCTAAATAGCTTTTTGCTAAGAAAAAGAGTCAAAATAATGGAGTTAAACCACCTCATTCTGTACATTTTTCTCTTCTCTTTCTCACAGTGTGAGATTGTATTTGGCAGTGGAAATTGCATTTTCCTCTTTCTTATGTGTAAGAGAGAATTCTTTTATATAACACTTTCAGATGTACCTAACCAAGTTTTATATCCAGTCTACTAGTTATGGGTCAACTAATAGCAGTGATTACTTAGAATAAATTTTTTATTGGTTTTGGGGCCACACCGAGCAATACTCAGGAGTTACTCCTGGCTCTATGCTCAGGAATTGCTCCTTACTATACTTGAGGGAACTTTGGGATGCGAGGGATGAAGCCTGACTCAGTGTCATGCAAGGCAAGTGCCTTATCCACTGTAGTATCTATGTGGACCTCTAAAAACGTATTTTGAAAAATGATTTTCTGATATTAAATATGACTAAGATATGTATTTAACAAAATCTCACTAAGTATATGAAACAAAAGAACAAAATATTAATAGATATATTTATTTAGGTAGATCATGTGAAGGAATACAGCATATGCTCTTTAAGTTCAATTAGTATTTCGTATCTAACTTGGATATGTATAAATGGTATGACCCTGAAGTCATTATTATTTCAGACAGTTACAGGAAAGGTGAAACAATTTTTCAACATCTTGGGAAATAAGAATTAGAAGCACTGGAACATAAACAATGGAATAGACCATGATGTTTCATACACTATTTAGAACACAGTAGAGCATATGAAAGTTGTATCCTGACACCTGTTTCCTAATCATGTGAATCGTGCTGAAACACACACACACACACACACACACTCACACACACAGGCACACACACAAACACACATGCCTCCATTTATTTAACCATACCAAAAATAATCTCTTGTAAAGCTTCCTAAATTGTACAAAATTTAACTTTCTTTTAGAGTTCCCACAATTATGAGAACCACATTCATCATCATTTAGATGCTTTGTGATTGCAAAAAAAAGAGTGAACTGAGACCTAAGGCTGGAAACTTGTCTCACAGACACAACACACATTAGTGATAGAATGAGATTCAAAGTCATGTGTCCTATATACTAGAGGGTGTGCTTTAAAATAATTTGTAGTTTTCCCCTCTGTGTATGTATATGAAAATGAAGGGAACAAATAATTATGATCACAAGGCATTGTCTTGTAATTTCAGAAAAGACCCTATTTACAGGGGTAAGGTGAGTAAACACCTTTTGAAAATGTTTTGACTTGCATCAGATAGGAAGGGCTCAATTTAAAAATAGGTGTGCTGTACCACACAGCAGAGATAACTGCATAATATGATTATGTGGGGAAAGCAGGTGAGGAGAAAATCCCACTAGTAAGTGTGTAATTCAGTGTGATTGAAATGTATCATCAAAGAAAACAAAAATTATCTACCCTTAATTGAGGTAGATTAGATTTAGTCATCATGGTATGTTTGTCACATAACATAACATATCTAACTTTATTTAATCTTTACAATCACTCAGTCAGGAGGCTATTATTGGGGGAGGAGAAGTAATAAGATGACAGAGCAAATATTCTCTAGTAAGAAGTTGAAATCAAAACTATAAAACACATTTTCTTTCAAATTTATTTTATATAATGAAGGAAAATCCTAAGGAAAATTAGAAATAGAAATTTAAACCACATTTTATAGGTATTTCAATGCCAAGATTAAAAAGATTGAGCTTAATTTTAGGACAATCATGTCCCAATATTGTCATATTCTTGCTGTATCTTAGGAGGCTTCTTGATGTGCCAAAGTATATGTTAGAGTATTAAGTTATTATTTACAATTGTTAATATTTTCGGAAAGAAAATTTCTTTGGGCATAGGATGGAAACTGCTTATATACTCTTAATAAATGCAAAATCACAGATAACATTAATAGTATCAAACAATTTCATGTAATTCATATACTTCTCAATGTTAATATATGAATGACTTCTCAGTCTTTCCTATGGTATGTAAAAATATCAAAAAATAATCTCCCTCTAACCAGTTTCAGATTATTAGTTGAGAAAATACTTTTCTATTTGTTTATGGTCCTAGACTCTGATTTCTTTACATTTTGAAAGTAAATTATAGAATCACATTTCATTTCAAGGTCAAATGTAAATTAATTAATATTTATTCTGTATGCCATCACTAAATAAATTTTATGGCATTCTACACAAAATGCCAGTTTGCCTTGCCTCATCATTTCTTGTGCTATTTTTCACATGTTTACATGTGCCTTAAGGGCTAAAAAATATTCAAATATGTTTCCCTTTAAACCTAAATGAGTTTGATAGAGCAGTACCCATTGGGAACTGCATATATATTATATATAAATGCAAAGGAGCTTCGTTCAATCTTAAAGGTACTATAGACTTCAAATTTAGCAGTAATAATCAGATGCTTAAAATAGAATTTCCCTGAAATAAATCTGAAATTTAAATTTTTTCACAGTAATATATTATTGAATATACATTTATAGTATTTACTTCAGACTTAACACTGGACAGAAGCTATGGGAAAAAATAAAGCTGTATACAATGTATCAAAATGCTTTTGTCTCCTCGAAATCAAGTACGGTCACATTGGCACGTCCCATCCTTCCTCCCCCAAGCCTTTCCCCTTAACAGGCACAAAGTAATTTACTCATTTTTTGCTAATTACAAGGAATTATCAGAAAATAGAAATGGCAATTTGTGATAATTGCTATATCGCACAATGGTGTTTCTTGTGCCTTGGTCTAAGGATTTATTGAACTGGTTCGTGCTAGTTGAGTCTTCTGTGTTATCGTTTTTGCTCATTGAACTTGGTGGTCTTCTCTGCAACTTCTCCATCAAATTTGTTGTTCTTACTGGACTGTCAGTGCTGTGTCAAAGCACAACCAAAATAATGGTCACTGCAGACCAGTATGATGACACCACAGCTGACGTGTGTCCCTTAGAGAGCCAGAGTACATGTGCCACCCTGCCGTCACAGCAACAACCTCAACTACAAAGAGAATTATTTGGTTTTTTTGTTTGTTTGTTTTTTGGGTCACACCCGGCAATGCACAGGGGTTACTCCTGGCTCTTCTCTCAGGAATTACCCCTGGCGGTGCTCAGGGGACCATATGGGATGCTGGGATTAGAACCCAGGTCGACCGCTGCAAGGCAAACGCCCTACCCGCTGTGCTATCGCTTCAGCCCCCCAAAGAGAATTATTAATGCAAGAGTAATTTTTTCTTTAGTTTGTGTTGTCACAAGCAGTACAAACTTTGTTGTGTCTGCTAAGGGGGCAGACTGGGGACTGGAGGGGCGGAACTGGGGACAATTCATGAAGATAAAGTGACTGGATTGGTGTTGGAACCTTGACTGCCTGAAAGAAGTGTATTATAAACCACATTGTAAACCACAGAATTTAAATAAAGTAAAACCCACATCCAAAAGAACAAAAGCCGGTGTTGGCACAAATGTGGGAAGAAAGGGACTCTCCTTCACTACTGGTAGGAATGCCGACTGGTTCAGCCCTTTTGGAAAACAATATGGACCATTCTCAAAAAGTTAGAAATTGAGTTCCCATTTGACCCAGCAATATCACTCCTGGGAAAATATGAATATATCCCAGAGAGACAAAAAGGTATAGTAGAAATAACATCTGCATTTGTATGTTCATTGCAGCACCGTTTGCAATAGCCAAAATCTGGAAAAAACGGAGTGTCTAAAAACAGATGACGGGTTACAGAAACTTTGGTACATCTACACAATGGAATACCATGCAGCTGTTAGAAAACATGAAGTCATGAAATTTGCATATAAGTGGATCAACATGGAAAGTATCGTGTTAAATGAAATGAGTCAGAGAGACAGACACAGAAAGATTGCACTCCTCGGTGGAATATATAGTAACAAAATGGGAGACTAACACCCAAGAGTAGTAGAGAAAGGACCAGGAGGTCTGCCCCACAGCTTGGAAACCGGCCTCACATGCTGGGGGAAAAGGCAGCTGAGATAGAGAAGGGAACACCAAATAGAGGATGTTGGGAGGACCCATTTGGGTTGGAAGATGCATGCCAAAAGTAGACTATAGACCAAACTACATCACAGGGAGCTTGCTAGGCTCTACCATGTGGGCGGGATACACTTGGTAGCTTGCCAAGCTCTCTAAGAGGCTCTTGGTAGCTTGCCAAGCTCTCTAAGAGGCTCTCTAAGACATATATATAATATATATATATATATATATATATCACTGTCACCCCATTGTTCATCGATTTGTTCAAGCAGGCACTAGTAACATCTCTCACTGTGAGACTTATTGTTACTGTTTTTGGCGTATCTAATACACCACAGGTAGCTTGCCAGGCTCTGCCGTGTGGGCTCAATACTTTTGGTAGCTTGCTGGGCTCTCTGAGAGGGGCGAAACAATCAAACACAGCTTGGCCTCGTGCAAGGCGAAGTCCCTACAGCTGTGCTATCACTCCAGTCCATATATATACATATATATATATATATCTATATATATGTAGATATATATATCTAAAATTTTATGGAAAATGAGTAGGGAGTGTCTTCGGCCGTGTGGTTCAGGAATATGTTCACTCATGAATGAGGCTTCGCCTGAGTGTGTGAAAAGTAGCCTGGAGCATGGGACAGTTGGGTAGTGGAGCTCGGCTGCCAGGGCTGGGTCCCTTGGAGAGGGGAGGGCTCTCACCTGCCCCCCTCTGGGGCACCGCAAGTGGAAACGGCCTGGCGTGGAGTCCAGTGGCATGGTTATGGGAGCCTCATTTTATGCTCCCTTCCAGATACCTATACCATCTAATAATGCCATTTTCCTACCCAAATTAATCACCAATAATCCTCAATAACCTCTTTCCTTTTTTTTAATTGAATCACCATGAGATACGGTTACAAGTCTTTCATGATTGAGTTTCAGTCATAAAATGTTCAAACACCCATTCCTCCACCAGTGGACATTTCCCACCACCAATGTCTCCAGTGTTTCTCCTGCCACCCCCACCCCCTACCTCTGTGTCAATTTCTAAAAGTGGCATTATTAAAACATTTCTTTTCCTTGTATAAAGCTGACCCTGACTTAATCCCCAGGACCACATTAGAATCCCTTGAGCACTGCCAGGAATGACCCCTGGACTCTGAGCAGGGAGTAAACCCAGAGCACTGCCAGATGTGGAGTTCTCCACCCCATAGGAAGCTTTTGTTTGTGAAGTTTCCTTTTTATTCATGCCCTTACCATTTCAAAAGACTACCTTTATTTTTCTCTATTGTCATTGAGAAGTGAAGGCCTGGTCTTGGGGAGATAGCAGAACCTTGGTGTAATATCCAGTAACTTATGACGCCTCAGCCTTATGGGTAGGTCCCCTATGGTCCTTGGCACTTCAAAGAGCTCAGAAGCTCTGCATCCCTGGTCCTATCTGGTCAGATTGATTGAGTATTCCCAGGAGCAGCCCCCAGTCCTCCTGAAATCTATTTGAGAAATTTATGCTTTTCAAATAAGAGCAGGCTTAGCCTAAGTCTCTTTCTCCGTGTCTGATAGTACTCTCATAGATTTGATAGTGAAAGCAGAGATTAATGAATATTTTTAATTGTCAAACAATAAGACATTGATATAGACAGATATTTTCATTAGCTTTGAACTGTCATGATCAGATTGTGGGACCACAACAGAGTGTGAACCCTCTGCAGTACAGTGGGTAATTACAGGGGGAAGAAAGACGAAAAAACTTCAGGAAGTGAACATTACTGGAGTTACATGCCATAAACTGCCTGGCTAAGTCTTCTGAGAATTCTCAATTCAAAACCAATGAGTACATCTCTCATAATAACAACAAAGTAGAACTATCTCAATAGCAAGGCCTGTGAGCACTTACTCAACACTACACTGTAATTCTATTTGTCACTCATCATCTTCCAGACTGTTCTTCCAGTCTCACAAGGCATGGTGTCTCTTCTGAACTTATACAGAAAACTTTCCATTAGTGTTTCAGGTTTTTCCTTATCATTTATTTCCTGCCTTATAGTCAAAATGTTTTTTTTAGATAACTGCTATATTTTACTTCTCTCATCTATCTATTGCAATCAGAATAGTCTTACTTAGGATAGAGTAGAGGGTAACTGGAGTGACTAACCTTTCTCTCCACTCATCCCTTTCTTCCTAGTTACTGTGCACTTCACATATGGCCTTGATATCCCTAGAACACTAAGCTCATACATGACCCAATGTCCCTATTCTTGTTAAACTTTTGCCTAGACTCTTTTCCAGCTCCACACTGATCCACTCATGCTCTTTTTCACAACTTTTTCACTATTCAGATTAGATTAAATTGCTTCCTCATGATTAACACTCTGTCTTCAATTTATTTTCCCTTTTGTAGCATTTTTTTTTTGATTTTTGGGTCACACCCGGCGATGCACAGGGGTTACTCCTGGCTCTGCACTCAGGAATCACCCCTGGCGATGCTCAGGGGACCATCTGGGATGCTGGGATTCGAACCCCAGGTCGGCCACGTGCAAGGCAAACGCCCTACCCGCTGTACTATCCCTCCAGCTCCTTTTGTAGCATTTATTTATATCTAAAATTACCCCTACTTTGTTTATTTATTATTTCTTATTATAATACATTAAATGTAAAAGCAACTAAACTCTGGTTCATTAGTTTATGCCTAATCTTGAAGCATTCCTTGATGGATGCTCCGTGACTGTTGAATAAATGTAATATAAAGAAAGCTAAACTAAAACCCCTAAGTAGATTTTAGAATTTGTCACTTACTATTTTTTTTCTAACTTTACGGAGAGAAAATCTATGAGAAAAGCAAAAATAAAAAGATGTCACATTTTAATAAACTCTAAGCCTGGATTTGGAGCTTAATCTACCAACTGTAGATTTACAAAATTCACCCGTCAGTGATTATTTACATGTTACATATGAGGTGTATGAAACCATCCACGTATCCTGTGTAGGAACAAAAGTGCTGACTAATTTAGGGTTTCCAGTTGGCAAAGCTCTCTCCTCACACTGTTCTGGAAATTTTCTTTTCCCATTCTTTTCCCAGGTACACAACAGTCAATGGAGCTGGTGTGAAATTAGAAAGAAGTGAGAAGCAGAGGCCAGAGGAAGTAATCCTGCCCAACAACTCTGGTAATTACTGCTGAAACTATCCACTGTAGCACTATCCACTGTCCTCTTGTTGTTCATCGATTTGCTCAAGCGGGCACCAGTAACGTCTCCACTGTGAGACGTTTTTTCTGTTTTCGGCATATCGAATACGCCATGGGTAGCTTGCCAGGCTCTCCTGTGCGGGTGGGATACTCTAGGTAGCTTACCCGGCTCTCTGAGAGGAACAAAGGAATTGAATCCGGGTTGACCACGTGCAAGGCAAATACCCTACCCGCTGTGCTATGGCTCCTACTGAAACTAGAATGACAAACTTTTCTTGGTATGGTAAAAACAAAACAAAACCACCTAAATCTGAGTATACATTTACTACCTATGCACAGAATGACGAAAATCTTCAGTCCTAATTTATTTTTTTTTTTCTGACAGGCACTTTCTTAGAACAGTAAAAGAAAAAAGTAAAGAAAATTCCACTTTT
This sequence comes from Sorex araneus, assembly GCF_027595985.1. Lineage (NCBI taxonomy): Eukaryota > Metazoa > Chordata > Mammalia > Eulipotyphla > Soricidae > Sorex > Sorex araneus. The sequence goes on along the minus strand of NC_073307.1, from coordinate 128,035,537 downwards.
TTCTGTCTATTGACACAAGGTCCATTTGATTCTTTCTAAATGACTTCTCTTTCAAATGTCAGCGCCATTAGACATTCCCCAGTATATATCATCTCCATAGTAATCAGGGAGAGGAGAGGTGAATGAGTTCTTCCAATTATCTGCCCCATCACACAATAAGTCTATTATCAACACTCTTCTCTCACACTTCCTCTGCTTGTATGACCTGTCTCCATGGGAAATAAATAACCAAGTTGTTACAAAACTGTATATATAACTACAGTATATATATATATGTATATATAACTACAAAACTATATATATAACTGATGAGAAGCAAAGGCTTAGAAACACACATTGCCTGCGTTTATATCCTAGTTTGAGCTATTATAAATACATATATATTATAACTTTGGATAATTCATTTAATTCCTCAGTTCCTTCATGTCCTCTTTTATATAGATGTAGAGAGAAAATATCTGCCATAGAGGGCTGCTATGTTGAATAATAACATCTCGTTTCACATCATCAACTCTGAAACTAGAATATATGGATTCAGAGTCTCACTTTTTAAGCTTACTGAGTGTGTGAACTCGAATGAATCATTTGACCTTGGTGTGTTTCTGATTCGGTATCTTTGAAATTAGGATGGCTATCTTTGAAATTAGGATGGCTCAGTGCCCCACTAGGAAGTTTGACATAATAAATGTAAGGTCACAGAATAACTGTAATCAAACAGGGAGTGCATATAGTTACTGTTATATGGAGAACTAAGTAAGGGTCACCAATGTTCATAGCATATTTAGGAATCGTGTGTCAAACATGGGATGAGGTAATCAAGGTAAAATAGTGTTCATGATAGACTGGGTTAATCCTTGTATAGCATAGAGTCTGATGTGGCATCATCCAGTGAATTCGGCCAATAGTTTTAACTGACAGAAAAGCACCTCAATTACCCAGGGCTTAATTTGACTCATGACAGCTGGTAACTTGATAAAAATTTTGTAAAGTAAGATAAAATTCAAGGTATTTTCATCTATTGATAACTGTTTTTCATAAATTTGCAGCTGAATTCGTAATCTTGACTGTCCCAACTTTCCTGAGAAAGAACCTGAGAGGAGAAACTCGATCAGTTCTGGAACAGAACTGAAGACTCCCAGGAGGCAGATGGAGACTTCTGTCAACAACCAAGAGTTTCTCCTGGACCTAACAACAGCCACTATTGCCCCAGAAAGGGCCTGGTGCTTTAGAGTTTTGTGCTAATCCCAGTAAGGAAAGTCCACCTATATCACCTGCATCCTTAATATGCAGAGTGGCCTGATAACAGCACTATCGCCATCTGCTGGAGATTTCAAGCGTCACCTCACAGCGAAGGGATCAACAGTGTCAGTCAACGAGATTCCCCCAAGGGGATGCCTACCTATGACACAAAGATTAGGAAAACACAGTACTACATCAGTGGTTTTGCAGGTGTGACAGAACATTCGAATCACCTGAAAATATTAAGAAGAAAAGATAAAGAAAAAAATAAAGACCAGTATCTAGCCTCTAACCTGAGCAATTATGATCTGATTGGTATGCGTTGTGTCCTAAAATGTCTTAAAGCACTAACATTTTTCTAGATGATTTCAATGTGTAACCAGAATTCAGAACCAGTGAGAAAAAAGAAAACAAAGCAAAACCAATATGTCAGACTTTGATAACAAAATGCAGTGGTTTATTTCACATATATCAAATGCAAAACTATTTCAAATAGTTCCCATTTTTCTGTAGTGAATGCAGTGATAGTTTCCAGGTTTTAGGGCTATTTTCAGAGCCTGCAAGCTATGTCTCCCTTTGAAATTTCAGGAGCGGGGATGCTGAACTGCTTATTTTCAGATGGGAAGCAAAAGGAAGATTCCCCGGCACAGTGAGCCAACGGCCATCTGTGAGGATGGAACTGTGCCAGTTCGGAAGGTGAGGTTTGCCAGTTTATCTCATGTCAGAAGACAACAAATGAAACCCCCAAAAAAGCCTTGGAAATTCACAGCATTCCTAGCACCTTCTGTGTCAGATATTCAGGAAGAATCCAATTCTAAATTAGAAGCACCAGCTTCCTCGGAAAGGCCCCCAGAATCTTCGCAGCTCTCCTCAGGGGGTGCCTTTGTCATTCATTCCTTTCCATGGGCTGCTGAGGTCCTGTATCTGATGGTCTCATGAAGCATTTCATGATCTAGTACATGACAAAGGGTAAGGCTGCCCAGGGTTGGTCTGTCATATTGTATCTAGAGCCAACGTTTTGGCGACTTGCCCATCGGCAGGCACTCAGCTCATGGTTATTATATTTGTTTCTGCTGAGATCCTGTGCCTATTTATTTTGTCTCATTTAGTGGAATGAAGATGCTACTTTATATGACTCAACGCTTCTGAAATTTGTGTATTCAGATATACCTGAACTTACAGGAAGAACACATTTAGGGGCCATGGACTTACTTAGTAAACAATGTTCAAGGTCTTCCTCCAGTAGTTTAAATTTATATGCTTAGTTGCCAATTATGTAAATGTTTTTTTTAAATTCCTCTTTATTTGCTACATTGCCTTCATTTCCTATATTTTATCCCTAAAATTTTTTGATAAATTCCAGTCTCTTGGCAAAATATACGCATATTTTTGTTAAAAGACAAGAAAATAACCTCTTTTGATTGCTTACAGAGTTCTCAGAAGCCAATGAGAAAATAAAACGTGTAGTTTTGGCTCCCTCTGGTGGCGATTCTGAGACAAAGCGTTTCATACTGCACAGCTCTGTTTGAACATCATCCTTAGAAGCAAACTAGGCCAGACGTCCAAAAATCTAGTGGGAGCGGGAAAACACAGTCCGCAAAATGGACCTTTATTAATGCAATAAATCCGGGAAGAAATAGATTCATATTCTTCCACGTCTGAATTGAGAGCTAGTAACTGACTTTGCTCAATGATGAGTATGCTCTACACACACACACACACACACACACACACACACACACACACACACACACGTTCATATTACATAATCAGCCCAAAACCGCCACATGGGATTGTGTCAAAGATGGTGGGAATCCCATTCTAATCCACATTTGTCTCAAATTCAACTCATTAGTAAGTACAATTTCTTTTATGTCACAATGGTCCTTTTGCAATCTTCTACTACCGCCCTCACAAAGTTGAGCCCGGGCTGAAGGAATCAGTCCCTCCTAGCACCCCACTGCTTTTGTAGTTTCATACTCTGTTGAAGCAGCACCAGAGACCAAGAGAAGGGAACTTCTGGTCAACCTCAGATTCAGCCCTTAGACTGAACCCTCCTTGCTCTGTGACCCATAAGACTGCAATCACCCCGGAGTCTCACACAACGTTTCCGTCACAAGCAGACACACTGATCTTTTCTGAATTGCTTCTAATTTGGGTGGGGGAATGGGCAGATTAAGGGCAGAGCAGCCCCCATGCAGTGCTCTGGTTGTCCAGGAACCAGCAGGCTTTGGTTTTTCGATGAGAAGGTGGGAGGCTGTGATGTTTTGCTGGGGCTAAGGGCGCTGGTGGGACCGGGAGGGTGTCTCCAAGATGCGCTACGGGGAACGTTGTGGTTCTGCCATGGGTGAAGCTCTGTGTTATCTCCAGTCCCAGGTCCTGGTATTTTCAAGTCTCTCTGGTCCTGACCAAGCTGATTATATCTTTTGCTCACACTTTCTCATTTTGCTTGAATATGATTTTATCTCAGGTCTCAGTTAAAAAAAATACCAAGAGATGTCTCTTAAATTGGTCACCAGCTTGCTAATTCTTTCTCTCCTAGCCCTTCCACTTGCTTCTTTAGAGCGCTGAGCACACATTGCAATTTGTAGCCTATTAAATTGTTAATTATCTTTCCCCCTATAATTATAAGCCCTAGTAGAATTTAAGGTTCAGGTTTGCCTTGCTATTACATTTCTAGTGCTCTGGAGAACCGGTGCTTTAAAAAACGTTATTGTAATGCTATATGTATAAGTGGATTCAGTTCTTACAAAATCACTAGGTCCAAATTGATCAGATAAGATTAAATGTCCATTTTTTTCCCTTGGCAGACAGGTGGGCTCTGTTACTTCTCAGTTCTAATAATAAAAATACCAGCTGCTTTTTATATTCAAATAATTGTTAACTGTTCTAAAAAATTAAAGAGAGGAATCATCCTCTCAGACTTGTGAGCAGATTTTTTTGGCGACACTAATAAACCCTCATTTAGCTCATTACCTTGGCCTTCTGAGCCAAGAAGGACACACTAGAAATTACTCACAATTATTTTCTCTTAACTGATATGAAATACAGTTAAATCAAAATAGGTTCAAGGATAGTTTCTGTACGAAAATGTGAAATGTGGTGATGTTACATAGCTCTTAGAAGAAAAGAATGGAAAGAGGATTTTTTTAATACTTTACAGAAATACTAAATATTTACACTGTAATACTAACAAGTTTGAGGCAAATGACTTAAAAATAAATAGCATTTATATTATTTGATCTATCACTTTAGAGAAAGCATTAATCTTTCAATTTGTTTTCTTGTGTCAAATATCATTAAAATCTATTAAAATGAATTTGTTCTTTTTTCTTTTTGGGTCACACCCCGCAATGCACAAGGGTTATTCCTGGCTCATGTACTCAGGAATTACTCCTGGTGGTGCTCGGGGGACCATATGGGTTGCTGGGAATCGAACCCGGGTTGGCCTCGTGCAAGGCAAATGCCCTACCCGCTGTGCTATTGCTCCAGTCTTTAAAATGAATATTTTTAAAGAATATGAGAAAAGTAATTGTAGAGTTGTGATAGGGACTTATTCAAAATGTGTTATTTTCCTGGACCTGATCATGTTTGTAGATTATTTTATATTAAAAATTTTAGATATTATTATTCATGTTGAAGATTTTATGCTAGCAATTTTGTATACATTTTTTACAAAATTCTCACCAAATTAGAGGCCACCAAGATATCACAAAACCTGGAATTTCCTATGATGCTTCGTTTAAATGCTATGTTTTCAATTACTTTCCCATCTTAATAAATATTTTTATGCCACAGTCATTAAGCTGAAGCTTAATCTGTATATGCTGGATTGAATTTAATTTATTAGTGCAGTAGCTGAGGTGATAACTCAAAGGGCTAGTATGCAGAGCTAGCATGCGTGCTTCTCAGGCTGGAGGCCATGAACAGTCCTTGGAGCCACATGGTTTCCAGAGTAATAACTGGAAATATTACTGAGCACTCAACTAGGAATATCCTCTAAGAACTTTTGAATGTGATCTCCTTGTGAAAGAAAAGAAATTAAAAGAGAATTAAAAGTTTGGTTCAGGGATGTAGCTTGCCTTACATGGATGAGGTTAAATCCTCAGCACTGTAATTAATTTATTTAAAGTAAAATTGGGCTGGAGAGATAGTACAGAGCTTAAGTTGCTTGTTTTGCAAGTAGCTGATTCTGGTTTGATTTCTGGCATAAGACGTGGTGCCCAAACACAGGACCGGGGTGATCCCTGGGCACAGAGCAAAGAACTAGCCCTGACTCCCACTGGGCATGACTCCAAAATAAAAGTAAAGTAAAATTAATAAAATAAAACTTATATGATGACTACAGGGTATGAGATCATCTAATTTCATTTGTGGTTGGCTATAGATTCTTTTCTAAGTTTCATGACAGCCAACAACAACAAAAAACTGATATACTGATTTATAGAAATCACATAATCTACTAAGGGAAGTCCTTTTATTTATTTATTCATTTATTCATTTATTCCTTGCGTAGGAAAAGTGTATTTCAGATTCAGTCCCGCACCTCAGATATAAATGTTTTCCTTTGGTTTGTAATAAACAAAATAGCCCTTGGTGACAGAACAGCATTGTCAATCATATTTTCAACTAAAAAAAAAGGAATTTCAAACCTTCTTATCTCTTATCCCATGGCAGAGCCTGGCAAGCTACCCGTGGCGTATTCAATATGCCAAAAACAGTAACAACAAGTCTCACAATGGAGACATTACTGGTGCCCGCTCGAGCAAATCCATAAACAGTGGTTCAACAGTGCTACAGTGACAGTGCAGGGCAGTGCTTATCTAACTTCCTGAAGTACTGAAGTACAGAATCCAAGTGAAGTTCAAGAAAATCTGAACTCGGCTGAGCCAGCGTAGCTTCACGGGGCGGGAGTAGCACCGTGTCACCCTGGCAATATTCTTGGATGTGACCCCAGAGCCTTGTTTGGGAGTTTTTCTTTCACAAATAGTTTCCTTGAAAAGCGTAATGCTTCACGTTTCCCTGCTACTAAGATCAATTCTATAACAGTAGACAGTGTAGGTGCAGATTAATGGCATATATATGTATACACACACACACACACATTCTCTTTGACACAGGGTTATGTACAGGGGTTGTGTCTAATCAAGTGGCACTTTCATTGGTAAGCCGTGTGCTCTTAGGGCCACAAAGGATGGGCTGGCAACACATCTTCCAAAAATGTTGAGGTTCTTAAGGAAGACGATCCTGATTACAGCCTCACTCTAGTTTCAAAAAGAATTATAGAGCATAGTGCCTGGCTATTTCACTCCAAGAAATATTTTCAGGAACTTGGACGTTATACTTACCTGTACTCTTCAATACTCATCAACTCATCATCTGTTCTGCCAAGACATTCTAATGAAATCTCCACTAAATGTCTTTGCTGACACTTTACCGAGTGGAAATTACTGGAGCAGGGTAAGGAAAACAATATATAAATGCAAAGTTTCGTCTACCTTTTTCAAATTTTAGTTTCTGAATCTTAATAGTTTTCCAATGTAAGTGTGAAGAAGAATCTTTCCAGACACATGGGATAGAGATTGGATATATTTCCTTATAACAATTTGGGTGTAGTACCCTTATAGACCTATATTCATTGCTGTTTTCTCTTAATTTTGTAAATCCCACCTGAAGATCAGATAAGTTTAGAAATGCTATTTCAAAGAGAATCATATATATTTATCAGTCACTCATTTCAGTCTCACGCATGAAGGAACCGTCAGAGGAACCCAGGTGTGCGGGACCCGGGGTTGAAGTGTCCAAGCCTGCTTAGACAAGGACTGGGCTTCCTCCTCCCAGATCCCCCATTTTCCAGTAGCTTGGCAGCCACACCCACAAACTGCCCCTGGTGCAGTGTAATCCTATCAATGGCTAAGATTCAAAGACTATAAAACAAAGCTCCTGGAAGACCTCTTATAGCCTAGTTCTCCCTCTCAGAGAACCTGTCAAGGTACTAAGAGCATCCTGCCCACATGGCAGAGCCTGGTAAGCTGCCCGTGTCATATTTGACATGCCAAATATAGTAACAATGATGGGTCTCATTCCCCTGACCCTGAAAGAGCCTCCAGTTCAGCATCGCTGGGAAGAATGAGTAAAGAGAGGCTGCTAGAATCTCAGGGCTAGGACGAATGGAGACATTACTGGCACCTGCTCGAGCAAATCAATGATCAATGGGATGACAGTGATACAGTAGTACTCATTTTTTGACTAGTAATTGGTTGCCTATTCTAGCAATGTATATGCCATAGATTACCCAATATGCCTGTTATGTTTAAGTTAATTAACCTTTTTATTTCCCCATTTCTTTATAAGTAAAACAGTTAATGATATTATTTCATGAATTGATCAAGAATCACTTCAACATATAAAAAATACTTTGAATAGCATTTGGTACATAATAAAGTACTAATGCCATTATGTGTCAAGTGTTAGGGAATAAAGTATAAAAGGAATAGACAGTCATACAAATATTATTCTGTTCTTACTGGTGATTTGGGCAACCATGGAAATAAGCTTGTCAGACTCCAGAGAGCACAAATGATGCACTACCCAATCATTGTGATTTAATGATTTGGTATTAATTTTTGCTCACAGCTGTTCAGTACTGATAAATGACTTTAGTCAGGTCCCCTTCTTTCCATTCCTGGAAAATGGGGAGTTTTTCTGATGGGTCAGACTTATGGTAATCAGGGTGCAGAAATTGTGGAAGGTGGTAGTAGAGAAGTTGGTATTGACTGTAAAGTGGTAAAAATAGATTTTTCTCATGACAGTGTAATAGTTCTGTGTCTAGATTTCATTATTGGGTACACAACTCTAAACACTTGAATGCATGATATAATACACAGACAAGCTGAGTCCATCTACATGTCCTGATTTTTATTTTATACTATATTTGTATAAGGAGTGAAAGTTGTGGAAGATCAAAAGATGAAGGATAGCACTCCCTTCTGTACACCACACACACACACACACACACACACACACACACACACACACATGTGGATGCCTGCATATGTATATGCCTTTCCTTCATGAAAATATTCATGAAACATGGTCATAATGAAATTTCTGGAATTTGGGGAGTGAGGAAATAATTTGTAGGAAATAATCTAAAATGTTGAACAAAATATTGCCTTTAATTTAGAACAAAAATCTTTGAAGGCATTTTAATTAATTTCTACCAAATCTCTGGCTCTCTGGTAACCTTAAAATAAAATAAATCACAATCATGCAAAAGAGTCAGGGTCTGGTAGTCACTAGGGAAAGAAGAATGTAGTCGGAGACCTTCAAAATTTTATTCCTCAGAAAACGGTCATAATTTAATTTAACTTGTATTTCCCTCAAAACCCTGTTTGTAGGATGTGGGATGGCAGTATTGTGGGTAGGGTGCTTGTCTTGCATGTGGCTGACCTGTGTTCAATCCCCAGTACCACATAGGTAACTTGGAGCTCTGCAAGGAATGATCCCTGAGTATGAAGCCAGGAGAACGGCTTGAGCATTGTCTGTTGTGGCTTTGCCCCCCCCCCCCGAAAACAAACAAACAAATAAACACTCTGCTTTTAAGGACTTCTTGATTTGGCTAACTCAGAATTTATATGCTACAAAAAGGACATAATTTTGAGCATCTTCTCATCTGATTTTTTCATATTTGTATGTTTTTTTGTTTGCTTTTAAATTTTGACCCACAGCTGATGGTGCTCAGGGATTATTTCTGGCAAGTTGTGTAGGAGTAACATCTGTAGTGCTTGAGAGGTCATAGGTAGTTCCAGGGTTACACTGGGGTCAGATGCACACAAAACAAGCTCCTTAACTATCTCCCTGACCCTATTCCTGAGAGCTGTATCTTCAAGTTCTTAGCCTCCCTTTCTCTCTCTTCTGTCTTTCTTTTTCCTGTTTGATGTTGTGTCAGATGGAAAGTATCTATATATTCTTGATATAAAATCCTCTTCAAATACATGATCTGCACGGTGCCTAAAGGTTGAATTTCCATAAGATAATTATTTCTTCCTTTTCATTCCACAACTTAGTAATAGATATTCGGAGAGGAAACAGTGTGGTAAGATACCTATGTTGACATACAAGTCACATCACAGTATTAGTTTCAGTGTTATATCAATATTATATCTTAGTGAATATGGAATAAGTATGTGAAGAATCTTTAATTTCTCCATATGGTAATCTGATTTATTTTGTCACTTGAAGAGAGCTATGAGAGAGAGAGAGTGATAGAGAGAGAGGGAGAGAGAGAGATTCTTAACAAAATAAGGAATTAAAGATTCAATTAAAGAAGCATTTATTTTCTCTGCTTGGGATTAATGTTATAGTCCAGATACCATCAACAATTTCATTCTACCAAAATTAATTCTTTAAAATTTGCATGAACCACAACATTCCTCAAACGGACAAAATAATCTTAACAGGGGAAGGGAATGGGTGAGAGGTATTACATTCTTTGACTTTAAACTAGAGTACTGAGGGCATGAAGCAAGCAGCAGGTCAATCTGTACCTGCAGGGTGTGTGCATCAGGAGTCTGATGGTGCATTTAGGCTTCCTGATACCCCAAAATTGCCACTGTGCCTTTGGCTGCATCACAACAACTTGGGGTAAAATTTGCCAAGAAACTAAACAGCCAAATGTTAGATATGTGTGAGCCACGCCCACAAGCCACCTCCAGTTCAGCTATACAAGCACATTATCGGCCTTATTTCAAGAGACCCATAAATAAATCTCAAAAGAGATGAAAAGTCACAATTAATCTCAGACCTGTGCATGGCTGAACAGACCAGGGTAAATCAGAGGGGGCAAGTCATACTTGGAGCCCACACAAGCAAATTGTGGAAGCCGCTTGCTTCCACAATCCAAAATTACTGCCATAACCCTGCCTGACTCCACCATCTCAGGATGGACCTCACTGAGATAAAATCTATTAAAAATTCGGCTTGCAGGTTTTATGACTGAAATCGCCAGTCTTTCATGGAGTTGGGATGGGCTACCTCCCTCCTCTTCCCAATACTCCTGGGAGCACTGGCAATCACCCCAATGAACCAACTCCAGCAATACCATGTCAGCTCTTCTACCAGCCTTGCTTCAGAGATCCATAAATAAATCCCAAAAGAGACCAAAAGCCACAGTTAATCTTGAATTTGCGTATGGCTGAACAGACCAGGGTAAATCAGAGGGATGTGGGTTGCCCGCCCGAACAGAGCCCCCTGTAGTTGCTTCCTTCCAATTCAAAATTGCCACCATATCCTCAGGTTGACTCCACCATCCCAGGAAGGATCTCACCAAGATATAATCTGCTGAAAATTCAGGTATGCGGGTTTTGTAACTGAAATCTCCAGGCTTTCTTGGTGTTGAGATGGGCTACCTCTTTCCCACCTCCCCATACTTCTGGAAGCCTCAGGAGTCACCTCCACATCCCAAAGCTGCCACCCAGTTAAAACGCTACTCCAGTCTTACCATCCCAATAAAAATACCTACTGCCCTGAACCAACACTATGGTCTTGGTACCTGTATTGCAAACCATTAATGCACAAAAGGGAAAGTACTTTGTACCTGTATTGCAAACCATAATGCATAAAAGGGAGAGAAGATAAAGAGCAAGAAGGAAAGCGCCTCCCATTGAGAAAGGCTGAGGGTTGGGGGTAGGATGGTGGGGGATGGTGAGAGGGAAACGGGACAATGGTGGTGGGAAATGTACATTAATGGAGGGATAGGTACTGGATCACTGTATGATTGAAACTCAATTATGAACAGCTTTGGAATGGTCTGTCACAGATATTCAACTAAACTTTTTTTTTTTTTTTTTACAACTTACAGTATGTTTTGTTTTATTGCAAAAAATTTGAATTATACTTTTGGGATTCATATATACATATACTATTTGCCACAAAATTTGATTGAGAAAATTAATATGTAAATGCATGACATTTGTAAAAAGGAAATTGAGAAACTCATTTTACTCTGAAATTTAATTTTTTTTCAAAATATCTCTTTCTATTAACATTTTCTTTTTTTTTTTTTTAATTTTATTTATTTTTAATTAGAGAATCACCGTGAGGGTACAGTTACAGATTTATACACTTTTGTGCTTATACTTCCCTCATACAAAGTTCGGGAACCCATCCCTTCACCAGTGCCCATTCTCCACCACCCGTAAACCCAGTGTCCCTCCCACCCTCCCCAATCCCATCTCCCCCCCACCCCACCCTGCCACTGTGGCAAGGCATTCCCTTCTGTTTTCTCTCTCTAATTAGCTGTTGTGGTTTGCAATAAAGGTGTTGAGTGGCCGCTGTGCTCAGTCTCTAGCCCTCATTCAGCCCGCAACTCCCTTCCCCCACATGGCCTTCGACTACAATGTAGTTGGTGATCGCTTCTCTGAGTTGACCTTTCCCCGGAACGTGAGGCCAGCCTCGAAGCCATGGAGTCAACCTCCTGGTACTTATTTCTGCAGTTCTTGGGTGATAGTCTCCCACTCTGTTATTCTATATACCATAGATGAGTGCAATCTTTCTATGTCTGTCTCTCTCTTTCTGACTCATTTCACTCAGCATGAAACTTTTCATGCCCATCCACTTAACTACAAAATTCTTGACCTCCTTTTTTCTAACAGCTGCATAGTATTCCATTGTATAGATGTACCAAAGTTTCCTCAACCAGTCATCCGTTCTGGGGCATTCTGGTTTTTTCCAGATTCTGGCTATTGTAAACAGTGCTGCGATGAACATACATGTGCAGATGTTGTTTCGATTGTACTTTTTTGCCTCTCTGGGATATATTCCCAGCAGTGGTATTGCTGGGTCAAATGGGAATTCAATATCTAATTTTTTGAGAATCGTCCAAATTGTTTTCCAGAAGGGCTGAACCAGTCGGCATTCCCACCAGCAGTGAAGAAGGGTCCCTTTCTCCCCACATCCTCTCCAACAGCGGTTGCTTTTGTTCTTTTGGATGTGTGCTAGTCTCTGTGGTGTGAGGTGGTATCTCATGGTTGTTTTGATCTGCATCTCTCTGATGATTAGTGATGCAGAGCACTTTTTCATGTGCCTTTTGGCCATTCGTATTTCTTCCTTGGTAAAGTTTCTGTTCATTTCTTCGCCCCATTTTTTGATGGGGTTGGATGTTTTCTTCTTGTAGAGTTCAACCAGTGCTTTATATACCATTGATATCAACCCCTTATCTGATGGGTATTGTGTAAATATCCTTTCCCATTCTGTGGATAGTCTTTGGATTCTGGTCAATGTATCTCTTGCGGTGCAGAAGCTTTTTAGTTTAATGTAGTCCCATTTGTTGATCTCTGTTTTTACTAGATTGCTTAGTTCCGTGCCACCTTTGAAGATACCTTTATCTTCAATATCGTGGAGGGTTTCGCCGACATTGTCTTCAATGTACCTTATGGTTTGTGGTCTAATGTTGAGGTCTTTAATCCATTTTGATCTGACTTTTGCGCATGGTGTCAGGTCAAGGTCTAAACCCATTTTTTTGCATGTGGTTGTCCAGTTGTGCCAACACCATTTGTTAAAGAGGCTTTCCTTGCTCCACTTCACATCTCTTGCTCCCTTATCAAAGATTAGATGGTCATACATTTGGGGTTGTGTGTAGGGATATTCCACCCTGTTCCATTGGTCTACGGCTCTGCCTTTGTTCCAGTACCATGCTGTTTTAATTGTTACTGCTTTGTAGTAAAGTTTGAGGTATTCAACTAAACTTTTAAAAAAAACTAGATTATAAAACTATAGTAATTGAAATGGAATGACACCAGCATAAAGATCGATATTGGATTAAGAGGGAAAAAAAATGAAAGCCAAAGAGTAAGTCCTTAAATGTTTGAACAGTTAGTATATGAAAAAGGGGATAAATAACTTGAAGCAAGGCAAGGATAGTCTCTTCAAAAAATGGTACTGAGAAAACTTACCGGCTACATGCAAACAAATGGAACTAGGTCCCTAACTCACTTTGTACACATTGGTTAATACAAATTAGATTAAACTCCTCAATGTAATACCCGAATCCATTAAATTCTTCCAGGAAAACATAGGCAGAACTGCCTATTACATTTACCTGACTGTAGTCTTCTTTGAAATGACTCCACGGGCAAAGAACACAAAAGCAGGAACAGATGTGGCTATGCCAAACTTGAAAAAGTATTCATGGCAAAGAAATGATGCCCATAATAAAAAAAAAAGCCACTTTACTAAATGAGAGAAAATATTCCCATATATATTGGTTGAGAGGCTAATTTCCATGATAAATAATGCATTCATTGAGCTCAATAGCAACAAAGGAAGATAGATTCAACACATATTTCATCAGAGAAACATGAATGTGGCAAACAGACATGTGAGAGTCTATTTTCATTTATTATCATGGAAAATCAAATCAAAATGTCATTAATATGCCAGCTCACACCTGCAATAATGCTCTCTTTCAAAAAAAGTGACAGCCAGTGTTGGCAAGGATGTGGAGAAATGGGGACCCTCATTTACTACTGGTGAAACTGTTATCTGATTCAGCCAAAATGAAAAATGGTGTGGACTGCTCAGAAATTTCACAATATCCAGTGATCACCATACATCAATGTATGTGTATCTATCTCAAGAACACAAAAGCATTAATTCACAAGGACTTATGCCACCTACATTCATTACAGCATTATTCACATTCACATAATCAGGATCTGGAAACAACCTGTATTCATCAACAGATAAGTAATGAAATTGTGGCATATACACACACATGCACAAGCACACACAGTGGAAATGCTACACAGTATTGGGAAAATATGAAATCATGCAGTTTGCTACAAAATGGATAGGATTGGAGGGGGATCATGATAAGTGAAGTGAGTCAAAGAAAAATCATAAAACAATGAATGATCTTGTTCTTTTGTGGAGTAGAAACAACCAAGGGGATTAGACAGACCCCAGCCCTGAGGTATTGCCAACAGAACGGGAAACTGAGTCTGCAAGTTGGGGTGGGGATAGGGCTGAAGAAGTTTTCTTAGAATAGTGGTGGATAGTTGGTGACACACAGGTGGAGGGTTGGTAGTGAAATAGATAAAACAATGAAAACTGTGGTTGATTACGTTACTTCAAATTTAAAAAATGCTTCAGACAAAACTATGATAACTATCTTGATGTGGTCTTAAGTTTATATGTTTTATAAGTTTATAAATTCAATAAATATCAAAATGAGAAATGTTTTCGATTCTCCTTGATGAAATCGGGCACACCTGGCAGTGCTCAGGTCCTAATCCTGGTTCTAGGCTCAGAGATAATTCCTGGCAATGCTCAGGGGACCATATTGGTGTTGGGGGTTGAATTTTTGTATTGGCCCTGTGCAAGGCAAATATGTTGCCAGTTGTACTATGGCTCTAGCTTCCTGATTAAAATCCTTCGCAAGAATTAAATTATGTTCTTTAATAGTAATCCCCCCACATTTTATAATAGAATCAGTATATATTAAGTGGATAAGTAGAGTTATAGTTTATATTCTTTATATCCTTTTCAGTTGCTCCTAACTCCACTCCTGGAGGTTGCCTTTGTTCTTCTTGTGTTTTTTGTTGTTGTTCTTGTTGTTCATTTGTTTATTTTGGATGGTGGTGGGGGAGGTCACATAGTATAGTGCTTAGGGACAACTCTTGGCTTGGTGCTCAGTGTGTTATAGTGGGTAAAAATCTTCAGGTTTTATGTCCTCAAGCAGTTAAAATTAAGAGTGGGAAACTAGAGAGCAAATGTCAAAATTCAGTAAAGGTTTTATTTAGGAAAGGAATGGAATGTATGGCAGAGAAGCTCCCAGATCAAGCTCCCAGAATCATCCTAAAGCAGGATTCTCGAGAAAGGCAAAAGGTTTTCCCCTTTTGTATCCTTTTAACAAAAATGGGAGGGTGAGCATTTTTAAAGGATGCTCCAAGAGTGTGGGACATTAAAGACTGCAAGGATACAGAGATGCTTATTTTCTGGGTTCAGGGCCTAGGCCATCCAGGTTATTTGGCATCACGTAGGCCTGTTCCTCTGACATCCCATACTGGTCATTCTTTTGCTTAGAGCCAGATTCCTTTTCTCACCTGTTTGTTCCCCTTTTGTCCCTAGCAGGCATTCACTCCCTGTGATGCTCAGAGATCCTCTAGTGGTGGCTTTTTGGGCCAGCCCTCCTGCATAGAAAGCAGTCCATAGAGTCCAGTCATCTGAGCTATATCACTGCCTCCCCCGCTACAGTTTTATAGCTTTAAACTAAGCACATGCGCTAGAAGCATTCCTTCTTAATGATGTATTTGAACTGAAAGGCTATTTCACATTAGTTCAATCAAAAATGATCACTGTCACTGTCACTGTCATCCCGTTGCTCATCAATTTGTTCGAGCGGGCACCAGTAACATCTCTCATTGAGAGACTTATTGTTACTTTTTTTTTTTTTGGCATATCCAATACACATGGGAAGCTTGCCAGGCTCTTCCGTGTGGGCTCCATACTCTCAGTAGCTTGCCGGCCTCTCCGAGAGGGGCGGAGGAATCGAACACAGGTTGGCCGAGTGAAAGGTGAAAGCCTAAACGCTGTTCCAGCCCATCAAAAATGATACCACAGAAATATTACATTAAGAATGCCGATGTCTGGTGAAACGGATGAAGATTTAGAGTTCACATGTGTACATTTATTTCTGATTTAAATTGTTTCCACCTGATGTAGGCAGGTAGCTAGGGAAAGGCCCTGGACAATGAAACAAGTCAGAAAAACTTTTGGGAGGAAAATTCCAAGGGTGGTCCACTTTGCGGATAGGATAAGACCTTGAGCGGTGGACCCTGAGGCGATTGGACCCCTCCCCATGAAGGAAATTTCTCAAATTCCCTCGGACCTCTCCCTCAATCTGATTAAGTTTCGTATTTTGGCCCAAAGAAGACCATCACCACTCCCAACTTCCCTGGTAACTTTCACCTAGGTAGAGGCCCCACATGGGGGCAGGTTGGAGAAACTATAAAAGCCACCTTGAACAAAGGAAGAGCGTGCATATGCTGCCTGAGCCCATGTGCTGCTTGCGCCCATGCGGCTGAGCACATGTGTCGCCTGAGCACATGTGTCGCCCGCATCTCCCCTCTGGAGATGTGTCCTTTCATGGAGAAGTGACCTTTCATGCTTTTGTGTCTAATGCTAGTATGTGTGTAGGGGCTCTCTCCACCCCTGGAGAAACCTGTGTTCTTTCTTGAGTGCATCGCATCTCTCTCTCTCTCTCTCTCTCTCTCTCTCTCTCTCTCTCTCTCTCTCTCTCTCTCTCTCTCTCTCTCTCTCTCTCTCTCTCTCTCTCTCTCTCTCTCTCTCTCTCTCTCTCTCTCTCTCTCTCTCTCTCATTCCACACCTTAAAACACCTCCAAATAAAATCTATTTACTTCACAGCTTGTCTACTCCTGAAATTCCTTTCTGCGAGGCAAGACAAGAACCCAGAAACCCTGGCTCCTGGGTGGCAGAGGCAGATGGGGAGAAAGTGACCGTCTTTCCCCTCCCTGCTTCGTATAAGTCACCCGTGGGGCCCACCGACATCACACCCACTTCTGTGAGTGAAGCCAACGCTGAAGTGCAATATGAAAGGCGACCACTAGAGGGCACAGTTACTGCGTGCCGGGCTTACTTAGCCAAGCTCAGATTTAGTGCGGAGCTTGATTGACTAATAAAGGTGACCTCAATAGAGGTTAGTAAAAGCCCATTTCTACAAACAAGAGGGGTCAGTCTGTCAAGTGACAAAGATGAAATATCACCCCAGTTACTTTGATACTATGCTGAGCAATTACGACCCTCAAAGCCCAAAGGTAATGAAAACTAGAAAGACAAAAGAGTGTCATTTAGATGGGGATAACCTCAAGGGAGAGTTCAGCATCTTTACCTTTACACAAGAGAATTGGAGGCAGTTTTCAAACTCTTTAAATTGGTAACTGAAAATGCATTCTAACCAACGGGTGTAAGTCTCATCAGAAATACATCAGAGCAAGCAGTGCTCTTCCTAGCTGAACAAGGCGAATCTGATATTGAATAGGACCCCCTGGGGGGGGTAATTAATTCTTATTAGAATATGTGTCCACAGTTTGTAGCAATTTTATTCCATTTAAAGCTTTGGTGGTGTTTTTGTTTGTGTTAGATGTTTTTGGAAGTACTGAGAATTACACGTCAAGTTTGTATAAACGAAAACAGTTTCCGAAAAGAAGATCGAGTCTGAAGTAGGCAGGTAGATTAGGGAAGCCCCCCCCCCCCCACACACACACCTACACACATTGCAATGAAACTCCAGAGAAGTAATAAAGCCACTAGTCCTAAGGCCTTGTGAATTCAGAAAGCAAGACCTGCTAAGACCCCTCCCTACAGAAAATCCTTGAGATCCCTTAACTCCATTCTTTAATCTGAGTAACCCTGGAGGCTAGCCCAGAGCACAGAGGGCTGGACCCACTTTCCAGAGAAGATTCAGCAAGAACAAAGGTCAAGAAAAGACAAACCAAAGACCACTCTGAACTCAACCCCTCCCTCCACCCCCTTGCAACAGACCCTCAGAGAAAGCCCATGGGGACACCTTGGGAAAAAGTCAACTTGAACAATGGAAGGATGAAGCGCATATGCTGTCCCAGACCTTGCGCCAATGCACCCAAGTGGTGGCTGAGCACATGTGTCGATCCTGCATCTCCCCTCTTGAGATGTGTACTTTCATGCTTTCATATGTAAAGCTGGGATATATGTAGGGGCTCTCTCTCTCTCTCTCTCTCTCTCTCTCTCTGTGTGTGTCTCCCTTTCTCTCTCTCTCTTTCTCTCCTTCCTTCCCCCTCCTACACACCTCAAATATAATCTGTTTTACTTCACTGCTCATCTCCTCCTGAAATTCTTTTCTACGAGGCAAAACAAGAACCTGGTAACTGGGTAAGGCCTAGGACTGACTTTCCTGCTAAGAGCAATTCCTCGCTCCAACCTGAGTATGTGGCTCCCCGAGAAATTGGGTGGCGGGGTCAACTCCTGTGCTGAGAAGACAAGTAGAGGTCAGGTGTGGCTTGATGGCCACCTCTTGGGGGCAGGCGGGCTCTGGTTTGTGCCACACAGGGGTTCATTGCAGACTTTATCAGTCCTAGTTTTCACAGAGGGTCCCAAGGGTGACAGAGATGTATTGGCAGAAAGTGACTGTCTCTCTTCTCCCTGCCTCACACAAGTCACCCGTGGGGAACACCTACTTCAGAAGGGCAGACAGTCAGGTGAATAGTTACTTGGTGACTTTAAATCTCACCTATCAAAAGTGTATCCAATCAAAATAAATAATGAGAAATTTGAGGTAGGGGATAGATGGTATCTGATTAAAGAGCCCCACAGTCAGGCCTGACTTTTTGGCCCTTCAGCATAAACCAGCTTCTCCCTCCTCATGTCTACCCAGGTTGACTGCAGGATCAGGTAGAGATGGCAGCTTCAGGCAGAGCTCGAATGCCCAGACAGTGACAAGGTACTAGCACAGGAATCTTGTCCATGAGCATGTGGCTGGGGCCCAAGACTAGGAAAAGCACGACAACAGGAAGTCACCTGTGTACAGTCCAGGTGCATCCCAGGAGCAGGTACAGAGCACAGGGGTTTCACCTGCTCTCACCTGGTGGCCTAAGAGACCTAAGGGAAAGGTCTAAATATAATAAAATTAGTAAATAAAGTCACTACATAGATTTTTTTTTCGCCCCTCTCAGAGAGCCCTGCAAGCTACCGAGAGTATCCCACCCGCATGACAGAGCCTGGCAAGCTCCTCGTGGTGTATTTGATATGTCAAAAACAGTAACAGCAAGTCTCACAAAAAGACGTTACTGGTGCTCGCTCAAGCAAATTGATGAACAATGGAAGACAGTGCTACAGTGCTACATAAATAGATGTAAAGCCAAATTCCTGGAATTATACAATATTATAAACATACGATAAGTCAACTATAAAATAAAAAAGATAAATATGTAAATGATAGAAACTCCAGAAGACCCAGTCATGGAGGGTCATCCAAGCTATAGTGAGATTTCTCTCCAGGAACTTTACACAGACTTTCCTATGTTTCTAAAGTGGAGAATTTTTCAAAATTACATCAAACTGGCTCATCAGAGTCTAACATGCTGTGGTGTTTTAGAGTTTAACTGACCTGGAGGGTGGGAGGAAAATAGCCAACTCCAGCTCATTATATCCATCCTGGACCACTTGATGGGAGGAGAAAATGACGCTGAGAAACAAGTGTTAAGTTTACAGGCTAGGAAAAGATTTTGAGACTCCATCACAGCACTGCACTGTAGCACTGTCATCCTGTTGTTCATCCATTTTTCTTGAGCAGGCACCAGTAATGTTTTCATAGTGAGACCTGCTGTTAATGTTTTTGGCATATAGAATGTGCCACAGGTAGCTTGCCAGGCTCTGCCATGTGGGTGGGATACTCTTGGTAGCTTGCTGGCTCTCCGAGAGGGACAAAAGAATTGAACCCAGGTTGGTCACATGCAAGGCAAACAGACTCAATCATAAGATGATGAAATGCTTCACTTCAAGATCACATTACTAGCAACTTATTTTGAAGCAGCTCCTTTTAACTGTTAGGTCATATCAGACTACCAAGAAAAAAAGATCACAAGGTATACCAGAAGGCAAAAAAAACACCATTTGAAGAGAAAAAGCAAACATCACAACCAGACATGACAGGAATGTTGGACTTATAAGATAAAATTTTAAAGCAATTATGACTGAAGGTAAAAATAAATGAAGATACTATGCAAGAATAGATGCAAGCAAGAAGAGCCCAGAAATGTGAATGCAAACGAAGTACCAACAATAAATCCTATTGATACAAGACACTATCATAGAACTAAAATACCTTTAATTGATTTCTCAGTAAATTGCACTTGACGGGGAAAAAGAATATTTG
Organism: Sorex araneus; assembly: GCF_027595985.1. Classification (NCBI taxonomy): domain Eukaryota; kingdom Metazoa; phylum Chordata; class Mammalia; order Eulipotyphla; family Soricidae; genus Sorex; species Sorex araneus. Next base: position 128,015,367 of record NC_073307.1, on the reverse strand, counting down.
AGGTATAGGGTATATCGATAGAATCATTCACTTGTATTACTTGTTATCCTGTTGTTCATTGATTTGTTTGAGCAAGTGCCAGTAATGTTTCCGTTCATTCCTGTCACATGCTAGTATAGCCCAATGGCATCTGCTCACTCCAGGAACACAAAGATCCTCAAACTGTTCATTCAGGGTCTTCACAAAGAAATCTGACCATCTTGTAGTTGGGTGGCTACGAGGTTTTTTGACATGCCCTGGAATCCACTTGGTAACAGTTCTTATCCAGCGGTTGTCTCTAAATTGCATTACATGTCCGGCCCATCTGATTTTTGACACCTTGGCAAATGAGAGAGCATCTTGACAGCAAATGAGACAGATTCTTGATCATCAAGGGAGGTCGGAACTCCAGATTCCTTCCCTCACTTGAGTGTAATGTGATACTCCAAGCATAGCTCTTTTGATTCCTTTTTGTGATACCCAAATAGTATTCTCATCCTGTTTTCATAGGGCCCAGGTCTCTGAGGCATATGTTAGTGCAGGAAGAACTGTGGAGTCAAAAAGATGTGCCCAGAACCTGAGGTTCTTTGTCCTCTTAAACACCTCTTCGACGTTCTTGAAGGTGTTCCATGATTCTCTCTTCCTCCTGCACAGTTCAGGTGCCAGGTCGTTTGTGATGTTGTGTTCTCGACCTAGGTATATATAACTGCTGCATTCAGAGGTGTTTGTTCCATTGAGAGCAAATGGAACATCAGGAACTAGTCCGTTTCTCGTGAGCATTGTCTTTGTGAGATTCAGCTGCAGCTAGACCTTTCCACACTCACGGTTGAAGTCGGCCAGTATTCGTGCCGCTTGGCTGATATTTGGTGCTATGAGAATGATGTCATCAGCAAAACAGAAGTGGTGGAGTTGCCAACCATTATCTTCACTCCCATTCCTTCCCATTCCAGTCGTTGCATGATGTTCTCGAGGGTGGCACTGAAGAGTTTCGGTGAAATGGTAACACCCTGCCAAACCCCTCTCTTAACATCAATGATCACTTCCTTATAGAATGGTGAGATCCTGATGGTGAATCTGTAATACAGCTCGAGGAGGATCTTGATGTACTGAGTTTAAATGCCCTATTCGCCTAGGGTTGTGATGACCACTTCAGTCTCGACAGAATCAAAGGCCTTCTTTAAATCAATGAATGTAGACAGAGCAGCATCTTGAACTCTCAAGAAACTTCAATGAGCTTGATCACCGTGTGGATGTGGTCAATCATGCTGAATCCTTTTTGGAACTTGGCTTGCTCACATGGCTGTCCTTTGTCTAGTGTTCTGCCAATCCTATTCAGGATGACTTGAGTGAATAACTTATAGACGATGGATAACAGGCAGATTGGGCGATAGTTGCCAATGTCGTGAATGTCTCCCTTCTTGTATAACAGGACAGTCCTGCTGGTTTTCAATTGGGACGGAATCTTACATTCAGACAGGTAGCGTGTGAAGAGCCAATGCAGTGTATTGATGAGTACTGGCAGCAGATTCTTCAGGTGTTCGGGTATGACCTTTTCTGGACTGGGTGCCTTATGCTTCTTTACTAATGAAATGGCGTGTCAGATTTTGGAAGGGAGAATTCTGGGAATGATATATACAACCTGTGGAATTTGGTATGTGGGCAGGTGGACGTGGCTATCAAAGAGATCTGAGTAGAAGTCATGGATAACCTTTTTCATTGCCCTTCCAGAAGATGTGATAGATCCATTAGGATGTTGGAAGGTAGTCATCTTGGTCTTATAGTTGGCGAAGGACCGGCTGGTGTTGCAAATACTTTTCCCGGCTTCTGCTGCATCAGCCAACACTGCTGCTCTTCTCTCTTTGAGGTCTTTTTTTTTATCGCTTCTCTGCAATGCTTTGCAAGCTTGGATGTTAACTTTGATTGCCTGAGGTTTGTGCCAGACCATGTCTGTGATTGAGCTCCAGAGTTTCTGAAGACAGGTGACTTTTTGTGGCTTTCCCTCTCTTGGCATTCCTTGAGCAATCATGGAGGTGCTAAACCAGTTGATTGTATTCCTTGTTGATGTTGTCAATGATGGCATCTTCCCATATTGCTGCAATAGTGCCAAAGAGCTTTCAGCTGGTGGTCATTCTAGGAGTTCTCTTCTTAAACTTTGCAGCCCTTTCTTCACGCTCTGTGAAGTAGAATTTCACATGAAGGAGACGGTGGTCTGATCCCCTTTGGAATTTTGGGACAACAGCGACATCGTTCAGGCAAAACTGTTGATTGAATATGATGTGGTCAATTTTGTTGTGGAATTATCCACCGGGAGACCCCCATGTCCAGCGTTTAGATTCAGCCTTCTGGAACTGTGAGTAACCATGAATGGTCTTGGTCAACATGATAAACTCAGATGGTTTCTCACACTGCTCATTCCATTCTAGGCCATGGGTCCCAATGTGGGGTTCTTTGGGTGACCTTCTAGGTCCTATATTGGCATTAAAATCACCAACAATGACCTTTTCAAAGGTGTACTCTTCTTTATAAAACTTCTCCAGCTCCATGTAGAACTTCTCAGTTTCTTCTTCATCATAGTTGGAACTTGTTGTGTAGACAATGAAGATTGAAACTGCTGGCAACAAGCCACATCTATTCAAACATAAGCATCTAAATCGGGTTGTGAGGCATTCAAACGAATCAATGCTCATGGCCAAGTTCGTGTTGACAAGGACACCAACACCACCCATGCCTCTACTGTCGCATGTTCCAAGGAACCATTCTTTTCCAGTGTCAAAAATGACATAATGTGTTCAATGCCATCTTGTCTTGGTCAATCCATTGCCATTGTACTTGACCTTCCATGCTTGCACCATCAGGTCCTCGATGGATGCTTCTGATGCCAGAATATGTGCGTTAAAAGTGCAAGCAGTCATTTTAGTCCTTCTTCGTTTTAGCAGGCTAGTTCAGCCCTGAGATTTTATTAGCCTCCCCTTGTTTGTCGTTCTTAACCTGTCGTATGGGGGTCTCTTACAGGGTCAGGGGAATGAGGCCCATTGTTGTTACTGTTTTTGGCATATTGAATACGCCACAGGTAGCTTGCTAGTCTCTGCCATGTGGGCGGGAGGCTCTCAGTAGCTTGCCGGGCTCTCTGAGAGGGATGGAGGCTTTTAGGGTGACCTACAATCGTCATATAGGTATTCTGATGGTTCACCACACCATCAAATATGGTGTGGTAATGATGGAAAATGGGTAAGCCCAAGCCCAAGCTCTGCCCGAGCATCTGGAAAGCAGCCTGTAGCGTGGTGGCAGTTAGGTAGTGGAGATTGGCTGATGAGGAATTTATCTAGAGCCGGCAGGGTGGGTCTTATGGGTGTGACTCATGGGTCACTGGAGATCGGTGGAAGCAGGCAGAGGATCTCTGTTCCTGGGTCCCATTGAGCCTAGCGTCCAAGGTCACAAAGTTCCATATTACCTGGTCCTGTGGGACTTCACTCATGCATGAGGCTTGGCCCGAGCATCCGGAAAGCGACCTGGAGCATGGCAGCAGTTGGGTAGTAGAGGCAGCGAATTAGGAATAGAATCCTTTTAAGATAGGACACATAGAAACCTTTAAAGCTAAAAATATAAAGCAAAGAGTTTGAAAAATAAATGAAACAACGAAAGAAAATGCCCAAGGTCTATGCAGTAGCTACAAAAGGTATAATGTATGTGCCATGGGAAAAAGTGTAAAAGAAATATTTCAAAGAACAAGGATTGAGAATTTTTCTAGATTAATGTCCAAATACTATCCTTTGAGAAAGGAAGTTTGCTTTATTTGCCTATACTATTGCATTTTTAAAAAGAAGATCAGAAGGACAAGTTAACCATTCTGCAGCAAGTTTTTGTTTAACATAGTTTGACAGAAGGAAAGATTTGTTTTCATTGAATCACCGTGAGAACAGTTACAAAGCTTTCCAGTTTAAGTTTCAGTCATACAATGATCAAACACCCATCCCTTCACCAGTGCACATTCTCCACCACCAGGAGCCCCAATATGCTCCCCAACCCAACCCTCCCTCTACCTATATGGCAGGTGATTTCCACTTCACTCTCTCTCCACTTTGATCACAGTCAATATTTCAATAAAAGACACACCATTATTATTTGGAATTTTTCCCAATAATCAGACCTGCCAAAATGGCATCATTAGATAATTTGTTTTCTATTGCTATTTTGAAGAACATATGATTTTTTTGGATTTCTGATATTTTAGTAATAAGTCTGGAGGGATTTCAGCCAAAAGCCACTGGGCTTTGAGATTGGTTTGTGTGCCTCTGGGATCATGGTCGTTCAGGAGAAGAAAGATTTTTTTCTAATACCAATTATTATGAACTATCACTGAAACAGAAATTTCACCATTAAAATAAAATTTCACTTCTTCACAGAAAAAATAAAATAGGAAAAAAAGCAAAAGTGATTGTTTTAGTTAATAAGGGAGCAGGAGCATATTTAATGGCAGATTAGTTTCCACGTGTTATTTCTTATTTTTCAGTTATTGGAGTAGATGTTAAAAGCCTTCATATACAGAATTTAAATACATATTTCTAGAACATCCACCCTTTTTTCTGTCTACTGACCTCAGCATTTAATGGGGGCAAAAGCTAATTCTTATGATATGACTTTAGTTTTGGAATTGGGGATATCTGATTCTCAATATATATATACATATATACATATATATACATATATATATATCCAAATGAGCTGTGGCAGAAAAAAGGTTCCCTACCCCTTCTTTGGAGCTATTAACATTTTCTATTCTCTGAGGAAGTGGGAAAAATGGCCTGATGATTTTCTCCTAAAAGACAGAAAGTGTTAAAGTCCATTCCCCATTTCTACAGAAGATTTCTTTGGCTTGCAAATAGGTTTGTAAGGTTTTATGAACTATAGCTCTCAGCATTTAAATTCTAAAGATCAGGCATTTTATACCTTCTGAAAATAGTGAATAAAGTTTCTGGAAAAATGCAATGTAGATGTGTTAACTTCTCTATAGAATTACATTTCACTGTAGCCAGACAATAGGAATAAAAATAAAATATGTCTCATGGTGGCTCAATTATAAAATGAAATTCAAAACATATAGCTTATTTCCTCTTAATTTTTAATAGATTGGACTTCAGTTCAACAAAATTTATGAAAAATGTCACCTTACAGATAAAATTTAGATTTCCTTTTTTTGTATTGATTCTCACAAATATGTGACAATATCAACAATCATAAAAATTACCGTTGGAAATGCTCATGAGCTAAACATAACTACTAATGATATCAAATTCCACTTGCCTAAAGGTATGTACATACTATCCTTAATATTACATAATACAGTCTATGTATATTGTACATTATATTCTACTCCACATGCATATAAGCATGTACATACTATCCTTAATATTACATAATACATTACTTTATTTATCGTACATAGCACATATAGTCATATCAATTCAAGTCCCTACGCATATCACCTTTAATGGGTATCTCTCGACTACGAACTCATGTGAAACCAGCAAGCCTTGCGAGCAGGATTCCTCTTCTCTCTCCAAACCCATACAATCTTGGGGGTTTTTATTCTCACATTTTACCTGGCATCTGGCTCTTACTTCAGGACCATCTCACCTAAAATCACCCACTGTTTCTTCTTAAATAAGACATCTTGATGGACTAGTGACTAATCAGCCTGTACTCACACATAACTGTGATTTCATAAATTTGGTATTTTTTTTTGGGGGGGGGAGAGGTTGCTATGATCCAGCTAACGTTTAATCTCGCCAAATCAATTGTAGCTGGGCTTGTCCTCTATGGGGGCCGAATAAGTTATGATAACATGACTAATTCTCTTGCACGCATAAATACGTTTAGTGGTCACAGGACATAATAATGACTTGAAGTTACAATTGATAATGTTAAAGGACAGAAGATACCCAGGACAACTGTCACAGGGGCAAAGTCAAATCATACACTTTTCATTTAGCCTTTTGAAAACCCTGGGGCCTTCTCAGGCTGGGAGGAGGCAATCTCCCTCCACTCCCCATTCCCCAGGACTACAAGTGGCTTCATGCCTGGCTTCAAGCCAGGTCCATGTCCCACTGCTGCCACCATGTTCATAGTACGGTTGTAAAAGACAGCTTCACAGCTCCACAACTAATCTCAGAAGATTTGCCACCCTGATAAAAGTCACAGGTACACAGGTATTTTGGCTGAAAAGTTTGGGGCCTCCAACTTGGAAGGGGATCGACCCAGTTCTTTTAGATCTGGGAGTTCCTGAAAGGCAGGGCCACATATGTGGCCATGTAACACTTCCAAATTCCATAATTCTGAGATCTCAGTGGGAGTGCAGTGGATTAGATGGGGAAGTAACATAGAAGCCAACTAAGCTCAAAAAGCAAAATCAATAACACATAAGGCTCAACTAGCAATAAACAGCTCAGAAAATCCTGACAGTGACTTTAATAACCCCATTGTAAGTAAGATATAACAATTTTCACAAATTTTCTTTTAGTGAACAGTTTTTTTTAATGGCCAACCATGGTTCCATTCCTCTATCCCTCTCAGAGAGCCCGGCAAGCTACCGAGAGTATCTTGACCACACGGCAGAGCCTGGCAAGCTACCTGTGGCATATTCGATATGCCAAAAACAGTAACAACAATTCTCACCATGGAGACATTACTGGTGCCCGATGGTGCAAATTGATGAATAATGGGATGACAGTGCTACAGTGCACTGCTAATTTCACTTACCATTTTGTTGTAACTAGCAGTGTAAAATTAATTATTTTGTGGCTGCAAAGGAGGCAGGCTTGGGTAGTGGGTGGGAAACTGAGGACAACTTTGTATGATATATTCTACTTAACTTTTTTTAAATAAAAATTACAGTATCACTGGTATCATCACTGTTGTAATTTATACATTTAAATATAGGAAACTGATATCTAGCTAAAATAAAGGTACATGTGGCAAAAATGCCAGCAGATGGCATCATACTATTTGTATATATTCACTTCAGATTTATGAATTAATAATTCATGCTCAAATTTTGGGAGAAATGAAATATTCATAATTCAACCACGTTAGTACTATAGATTTATTTCCTCAGTGTAACCTTAGATAAAAGTTAATTTGTGATAATAAAAAAAATACTAAAATCTTAGTGACTCTAAACAAAAGGCACTTTTCTTTCATGTTATGCCATTAACAACGTGCCAATATATTGTTTAATGAATCCATCAGTTCTCTACTGTAAGAGCACGATTCTGAAATAGACATTCATCTGAAATATTTCAGGCATCAGAATAGAACAAGAAAAGTAATATCCTGACATCTCCATGCCCTATTTAAGTCCTTTAGTCAAATTTGTAATCCAATGTAAAGCAGTATGTTTAAAGCAGTATGGGTTAGCAATATATGCATTATGAAAATCCCAAAAATCCTGTTAATAACCGATTTCTCAGGCGGGCTCAGTAACCTCTCATTCGTCCTTTCCCAGAGATCTTAGAAGTCTATCTCGACTCAGCCCTCTCAAGGATGTCGCACTGGGGGCTCTTTCAGGGTCAGGGGAATGAGATCCAGCTTGTTACTGGATTTTGCATATGAATACACCATGGGAAGCTTGCAAGGCTGTCCCATGTGGGCAGGAAACTCTCAGAAGATTGCCAGTTTCTCCCAGAGGGAGAAGCAAGCTACATGATATAGCGAAGCCAGCCGGGCGCTTTTTTTTTTTTTTACTATTTATGCAAAACTCAATTTATTTTATGGAATGACAAACACATGTAGAGTTGAATTGGGAATAATATATAAAAGACAATGCCAACAATACAGTGATGGTCTGATAGTAGTTATTCATTGCTAGAAACAAAACAGATTTGTGGTGTCTAGATAGCATTGAATAAGAGAAGAATTGTGTGGTATGCTAGTTATGTTACTATTGAAAATTATATGCACTCTAGTATGTACTTCTTATATTCTTTTTTTCTCAGAAGGCCGCATGCTTCTGAGAGCTTGCTTTTAAGTCTCTCTCTGGATGTTGGCTGTTGATGGGATTACACACACCTGGATTCCTCTGCCCATACCTTCATGCATGAGGCCTGTCCGAATGTGTGGAGAGGGACCTCGAGCATGGCTGTAGCTAGGTTCCGGTGGTCTTCGGCCGCCGGGAGCTCTGCTTGGGGTGGGGAGGGAAGCTGGAGCCCATCCCCTTTGAGGGGCCCCGGGGAAGACAGCCAGGCATGCGGGCAAGAGACTCTCTTACATTACAGTGCACACATTTAATAAACTGCCAGAGATAACACTTGCCTTTGATGTATTTCAAAATATTCATCATATAAATGTTAATTTATTTCTGTCGCATAATAATACAGGTTGTGTTGGAAGAAACATATTTTAACATAAATACTACACAATTTTGGATTAATGTTAGTAAGTAAAAATTTAGATTATTTTTTTATTATAAGAATCCCAATTTTCTGGGTTGGAGACATAGTGCAGGGATTTAGGTATTTGTCTGGCATATGGCTCACACTAGTTCAGTTCCTCGCACTTGGGTATGGTCCCCTGGGTACCAGCTGGAATGATGACAGATTCTGTGACTTCTCTGAACATCATCTCATGCCCTCATACAATGTGGAACAGAATAAAGATTGTCAAGGGTTGCAGGAAGAAGCAGGGGTGATATGGAGAGAGGTGATCTGTCAGGCTGTAGAGTGACCAATTAAGACAAATCAAAATAAGAGTAGCAAGCTTTTAATCTCTTCCTGCCAGAGTATGAAAGGCTAAACTGCAGGATGCATTGTTTTTCCTATTCTGTTATCCCCCCTGTAATAGTGTTATTTTTAGACAAGTAAATGGGCCCACACGGGGTAGCCACACTTCTGAGGAGGGAGAGGAAAGAGAGGAAAGGAACTACGGGTATTAATGAGTAAGAGAAGAGAAAAAATATTCAAGAACCTCCTCAGGTAAGTCCCCTCCCCAAAGTGGGAACCCCAGCAAAGAAAAACCTCTATCTTAGGTCCTTAAAGTGGCCTCAGATGAAGGTGGTTGATTTGGAATTCAGACTATTTCCAACATCATGGGCAACCTGGGGTGGGTGGGAAAGGGGCTAAAGTCCCTGCTTGTCACTCCCTTCAGGGACTGCAGTGCACAGGCTCTGCATCGAGTCTTGGGTGGAAAGGGAAGTTTTCCTTTGTGAGACTTTTCCTTTATGACATTTGCTAAAAAACAAAAAAGCAAGCAAATAAACACACACACACACACACAACCCTTTTGCAATTGCTTATGGTTTAGTCAGAATGATCACACAACCGTCCAAAGTGTTTTGCCGATGATTTATTCAAATACTGAATGTTTAATTGGAGGAATTCTCCTGAAAATCTTGAATTGAGGTTGAATTCTGCCGCACCCAGATAATTCTGAAAGTCCTCACCCCTTTGACCTTATGAAACAACTTATTTTGGATAGAAAATATTTCTAGGGGTAATGATCTTAAAACAGAATAATCAAGACTGAGTGATAGTACAGCGGGGAAGGCATTTGTCTTGCATGTGGCCGACCCGAGTTTGATCCCCAGCATCCCATAGTGATCCCCGATCAATGTCAGGAGCAATTCCTGAGTGCAGACCCAGGAGTAACCCTTGAGCATAGCCGGGTGTGACCCAAAAAGCAAAACAAAAACAAAAACAAAAGAACAAAAAAAAACCCAGAATCCTTAGAATACCCAATTTGGTATTCTTCACCTTACAAGTAGAGAATACTTAGAATAATTCTCCTTCTCCTTCTCCGCCAGTGCCTATAGTACACTGAAGGCAAGAGAGTTTCTTTGGTGTGAATCAGGAGGCTAAGGCACAGATTTGGACATAACTACAAATTTGAACAGGACTTTAAAAAGTTTGATAATACCAAATTCTTATGTGATACAGGTTTACACTTTGAATATCAGAGAGTGAACGTGGGAGTGAGTAGTTAAGAAGTAACTGTGAAGAAAGAAGAGTGTTAGAGATTGGATAAGGAAATGGCTGGTATTGTAATGAAGACGATGAACAATGTGATGGGATAAAAATCACATTGCAGGTGGAAATAAAGGCAGAGTTCACACTCCTCATTCATTCCGTCACTTACTTATTCAGTAGATGTTCTCTAAGTACCTAATATATTTCAAGTACTATGTTATGCAAGGAAAGCAAATATAAAACATCAACTACAGTGTTCCCATAATACTCACAGACTAATAGAAGAAGTTGAATGTACAACATCAATTTTAATACATCCTCCTAAAGGCGGAAAGTGGATTATTGGGCCTCAGAGGATCAGCAACTATACAGAATAGAAGTCAAATGTGCCACTTGATTTCTGTCTTAATAAAATTTAGCTGGCTGAAGAAGGGTGTTCAGAGAATAGGAAATTGCTTCAATTAGAGACAAGAGTATCTGCATAAAATAGAAGTGAGAGACAATGCAGCATTTTACTGAATTCTAAGAATCTTGAGTTAATGAAGAAAAATCTTCTAGCAGGTTTAAGTGATATAATGATCACCATGATTCTGTGGATGATGTTTCTTTTCTTTTTCTTACCTTTTTTCCTTATTTACACAAGCATAGATTATGAGAAACATTCCCCCTCACCAGGGTTAGAGTGACAGTAAAGCAGGTAGGATGCTTTGCATACAGCTGGCACAGATTTAATCCCGGCATCCTATACAGACCCCCGAACCCTGCCAGGAATAATCCCTAAATTCAGAGCCAAAACTGATTCCTGAGTAACTTTGGGTGTGACCTATTCCCCCAAAACAGCCCATTTTGTAGACTTACAGCTTCTGCCATAATGAACAATGACTGAGCATCATGGACTGAAACATATGAATCAAAGTTACTGTTGGCATCAATATCAAACAGTCACACTCTACTCATCATCTGTGTAAAATTAATGTTTCTGTTCAGTTTTATAAAGAATGCATGGGAATAACTCAAAGATCTGGAATGCATGCCTTGTTCATGCAAAGACCTGGATTCTCTCCCCAGAATCACGTAATCTGTGAGCATTGCTGGTTGTGGCTTTCTTTGCTGCCAGCACGATCAGCCTCAGTGTAATTGGGTGTGGGCCCCTGGAATGCCAGGACTCTGCTTGTGAGAAATCAATCCTTTCTAAAAAAAAAAGGTAAAAAAGAACACAAGAACACGTGACATTCTACCGATATCTGCAATCTTTGACCTAAAAGTTCCAAAATCTAAGTATATATAACATTTTAAATAGCGTTCTCATTTTCTTTTATTCCTAAAAAATCACTCTTAATTTTTTGGGAATAATTTTGCTCTCTTTTTCAAAATGTTAATACTTTTATTGATCTGATGGAGAGCATGTCTTTTGTTTGTTTGTTCTGTTTTGAGGTTGCACCCAGTGGTACTTACTCCTGGCTTTGAGCTCAGGGGTCTCTCCTTGTGATGGCTGAAGAACCATACGGGGCGCCTGGAATTGAGAATTTGCTGCTAGTGTGTGCAAAGCAAGGGTTCTTTCTGCTGTCACATCTCTCCGGTAACAAAGTGAATCTTAAGGTCCACGTTCATTTTAAATGGTACGCTTTATGATCATGGCTCCCTGTGTTTCCCAGTTGTAGAATAAAATAGGTTGTTTGAAGTCAGCCTAGTCTGCCACAGGACAAAAATGAGAGAGAGAGAGACAGAGACAGAGACAAAGACAGAGACAGAAACGGAGAGACAGAGAGAGACAGAGAGAGAGAGAGAAACAGAGACAGAAAGAGAGAGAGAAGAAAAGTATCTGCTGTGGTATGGGGTGGATAGTGGTGGGAGGGAAACTGAGGACATCAGTGCTGGGGAATGTACACTGGTGGAGGAGGGAATGTGTGTTAGAACACTGTGTGACTGAAACCTAATCATGAACAGCTTTGTAAGGGTCTATCTCACAGTAACTCAATAAAATAATCTCAAAAAAAATCAAAAATCAACCAGTAGCTACTGGTACTGGTTGGTAGTGCAAGTTTTACCATTTAAACACAGAGAAAGAAATAAATATAAGAAAATAATATGAGTATTGTAAGAATTGTAAGAAGGTACTGATCAAAACCATTAAACAGTAATTTTGAAAAGCAATATGTTGCATCTCTTCCAATACTTCCAGTTTGTTTTTTTTTTTTGCTTTTTGGGTCACACCCGATGATGTACATTGGTTACTCCTGGCTCTGCACTCAGGAATTACTCGGGGGACCATGTGGTATGCTAGGAATCAAACCTGGGTGCAAGACAAATGCCCTACCTGCTGTGCTATTGATCCTGCCCCCAGTATTTTTTTTTATGAAGGTCAAAATACCTTTCAGGGAACATTTTTTTCTTTTTGGGTCACACCTGGCAATGCTCAGGGGTTACTCCTGGCTCTGCACTCAGGAATTACTCCTGGCAGTGCTTGGGGAACCATATGGGATGCTGGGAATCGAACCTGTGTTGGCCGCATGCAAGGCAAATACCATACCCGCTGTGCTATTGCTCCAGCCTGGGAATTGATTTTTAAACTATAAAATATAGTGTATGTATTTACTCACGGAGAAAAAGACAGAAAAGTAATATGTTTTTGTATACCAGCAGATAAATAATTGCATCATACAACACTGTTTTTTCTTCATAAAAGGCAAAATATAAATTCATCTCTAAGTCACTTGTTAAAAAATATTCTGGTCTGATATGTTCTTTAAAATGCATTTTGGATTTCTCACAACAGCCAGGAAGTTAAATTCTCTCATTTTGCTCATGTTTGTTCTCTATGGAAAGTTCTCTTCTGGAACAGAAAGATTTCAAGGAACTGTTGATAAATGATGTGTTGCAAAGGATTACTATTTTGACATTTTATTCTATTCAGAACTAGTTTTCTGGAAAGGTATATCCACTTCTTGAAATTTGGTCCCTTAATAATGTCCTCCTGAGCGACTTCAGAAATATTTTCAGAATAATAAATACACCCATCAAGGAGAGGTTCTACCCAGGGACTGAAGACTTCACAAAGAAGTCACCAAGGAGAATCTGTACATTGTGCATCAAAGTGATTTGTCCCCATGAAACAAAAATAGTCCCAAAGACTTCCATGAGTATAATTATGGATGGTGTCTGACCCTCACTTCCTTGATATTGGGACTACTTATTGTTGGATATCAACCCTAAGTGTTTTAGGCTTCACTGGTGAATTGCCACTTTCCTCCTCCCAGAGAAGCTTACCATACCCTTGTTAACATTCCTAATTTGGTTAAAGTCTATCTTCAACCTTTCCTTTGTGTTGGATATTGACCCTAAGTGTTTTAGGTTTCCTCACTGAATTGCCCCTCTCTTCCTCCCAGAGAAGTTTAACATGCCTTTGCTAGCATCCCTAACTTAGTTGAAGTTATCTTTAACCTTTCCCTTGTACTTTACCTGTCATTGTTACAGTTCCCCAAGTCAGTCTTGATTGCTTGTAAGCCAAAGCTTTCTGGTAATTCTGAACTTGTATTTGTACTGCTTTGTATTTGAAGTGTTGTGTATTTGTACCTGCTTTTCTATTTCCCCCTGTAGCTTTTTATATTTTATTATAGAGCAATGGTCTTTGGTTAAACACAGAAAGACCATTAATGCTATAATCCTAATATTTGGGAATTGGTTGATTCTGAAATGTATCTACTCCTGGTCATAATTATTTGACTCAGTCTTCAGTTGCTGTAGTTCCTAACATCCCAAAATGGAGGATCCCGCCGTGGGACTGGAATGGACTCAGGGTGAGTAGCAAAGCTAACCGGCATCTGAACGGGACATTCTAGAAAACATAAATGCATGGACTTGATGTAAACTATTACAACCTAAGAGACAGGATGACCCATGGGGAAGGACAAGCTGAATAGGACTTAGTCTGGGATTTACAGTAAAATCTTTGCTTTCTCTCAGAGCCCAGATAACTAAGTATTAAAAGCCTTGCTCGCTCTCAGCCCAGAAAACTAATTGTGGGGCTCTTTGTCTCTTACTGTGTTTATCCAAACAACTGCAGGTATTGATAACGTATACATCTAGAGGGAAAGATAAAAGCAATGTAATTGTCCCTGGGAGACAGAGTGTTTTCTTGAGTTGATCTCCCCAAGAGAGTTTCCTATACCAAATGTTTATCTGTGTAAATGATCAATCACACCTATGTCCCTACCTCAACCCCCCTTTAGATGTTCTATAAGTATGCTAGCAACTCTGCATTAAACGGGCCATTTTCACCATCAGATTGTGGTTCCCCCTCCTCCTCATCTCTCTGTCTCTCTGTTGTGGAGCCCTGGGGAGGTGGGGAGGCAGGGGCAGGCTCAGGGCTACTGAACACACATGCCTTTTGCAGCAGCAGCCCCCAAGGTTTACTTTGTGAACTCATTTATCTTGCTCCAATAGTCAATATCACTTGTATCACTTGTCATCCCATTGATCTTCGATTTGCTGAGTGGGTGCCAGTAACATCTCCATTTGTCCCTGTCACGTGCTAATGTAGCTAATGGTATCTGTTCATTCCAGGAACACGAAGAGCCTCAAACTGTTTGTTCAGGGTTTTGACTAAGAAGTCTGACCATCTCATTGGTGGGCGGCCATGCGGTCTTTTGACGTCTCGTAGAATCCAGTTGGTAACAGCTCCACCAAGAACTGTTACCAATTATCAGTAGTGCCTGATTATGTTAAGGAACTGATTCTGTAATCTGACTAATCTTGGCTCAGTTATAGAATCTCTTCTGCACCTCTGGTTTCTAGTTGTTCATGTAGTTTCCAATCTAGTTATCATTCTGCTTGCTGACAACCACAGACTCCCCTTCAATAACTGTTGTATGTCAGAGTCACTCAGCATTTCTTTTGATTAATGTCCGTTCTCATACACTATCTTGGGAGTGGATAGTACTCATGTGGTTTTTAGTTCTAGTAAGTTAAAATTTGTACTTTAGAATTAATTACAAATATTTTGTGAGGTATCAACACCACAGAGAGTCTCTTGCCCGCACGCCTGGCTGTCTTCCCCGGGGCCCCTTGGAGGGGATGGGCTCCAGCTTCCCTTCCCGCCCCGAGCAGAGCTCCCAGTGGCCGAAGACCACCAGAACCTAGCTATATAGCCATGTTCGAGGCCCCTCTCCACACGTTCAGACAGGCCTCATGCATGAAGGTACCGGCAGAGGAACCCAGGTGTGTGTAATCCCATCAGCGGTCAGCACCCAGAGACTTAAAAACAAGCTCCCAGAAGTGAGTGGCATCTTTTAGCCTGCTTCTCCCTTTGGGAGAAACTGGCAAGCTTCTGAGAGTTTCCTGCCCACATGCGACAGACTTGCAAGCTTCCCATGGTGTATTCATATGCTAAATCCAGTAACAAACTGGATCTCATTGCCCTAAGATCTCAGGGAAAGGACTAATGAGAGGCTACTGAGCTCACTTGAGAAATCATAGGAAGGGAGTTTTTAATTTTTGTTAATTATTTTGGGGGACAATGTTTCACGAATCTACACTGGCTATAATATGTTAGCTATACAAACCCATATGTAAGCTTACATCATTTTGTTCTTGGTTTTGAGTCACGCCTATGTGTGTTTAGGGATTGCTTCTAGAGGTTCTCAGGGAACTACATATTATGCCAAGGATCAAACCAGATTCTCTCTTACATAAAATGAATGCCTCAGCCCTTTTACTATCTCTGGCCGCTTAACTTGCATATTATTACTACTTTAAGACTCAAAATTGATTGGAATGTGCTAACAGCCTACTATAGTGTTCCTGTGGAGTGTGAGTAAAAAGAGTAAAACACAAGAATGTAATAGGGAGTAATTTCTATGTAATGTTGGGTTAACAAGAGTGAGTTTTGACTTCCTAGATAATTTAAAAAAATGAGGACATTGAAGACTATAATCTACTTCTAATTTTGGCTTTGAGTTTTCTGGAAGGCATATAAAAGAATTTAAAGCAGTTATTTCAGTTTATTTGTCAGGGAGCAAACTCAATTTCATCTATCTATATATAGCCGCACAATGATGAACACAATGAGGATATTTCATAAATGTTTGCTAAATGGTTGATTGATGTAAGTACATAGTAAATGTGTCATGAATACCATTATGGGATAAATAAGAATGTTGAATAAAGTCTCTTTTGGAAAGTTCATTGTCCTGATCTATACAAATTAATAAATGGGTATTATAATACAAAGATAACAATCAAGAAAAACTAAGAAAATGTTGGGTAATAAACTATATACTTCTTTAAGAACTGAATATATCAAACATTGCTATAAAACGAAAGAATTAAGAGGAAATTTTATGTTTAGTGCTATGAAAGTGCTAGTATAATTTTAAATGTTTGCAAAAGTAGTTTCTTTTGAAAAATACATGTTGCATTTGTCTCTGTGCAAATACCTTCAGTGTATATTTATTGACCCTAAATTTTTCTTATAAAGAAATCTGTGGTTGAATGTATGTATATAAGCTATGCAACCTTTTTCTTTAGCATCAACTACATAAATTGTCATTCCAGAAGTACATAAGCACTCTGAACTTTTAAAGGAAAGTTGATTACTGGAGATATTTTTGGCGTCTCTATTCTTAAGAATCTGTCAGAAAGATCACTTATCCAGAGAGGAGTTAGGTCTCAATATGACAAAATTTTATTTTCATTTATCAGTCTTTCAATATGGAGTTGCCAATAGAGTATTGTCTGAGCAATAGTGAGCTGAAATTCCCCAAGTTTACTCTAGATAAGATGATCTGTCAATCAGTAGGCAGAGCAGCTTCCATTTTACAATACTTAAAAATGTCAGACTATTTTTATTGATTTCCTATAATGATTATCCTGAATTCTATAACAGGGGTAGAAATGCAAAATTGCCCATTTTGAAATTCTTTACATAATATAAACCATAATATGCGAAGACTCAATATATTTTGTTATTTGTAGACTTTATAGTTTATCATATTAATTGCAGCATTCTTATGCCAATATAAATGAAGGGATAACTGGATAATGATAATATATCATGTATATACTCACAGGAATACTGTTACCCAGTTATTAAAAAAAGATAAAATTGTGAATTTTAGAGTAGCATGGATGGAATTTTGAAGTGATTATATTCAGGGAAATAAGTAAGTGAGTGAGAGACAATCAACATGTGCTTGCTATCTTTGAGAAATATAAGCCCTCAGGGAATATGTAGAAAATTAAAAGAAATGAAAGATTTCAGAGTTTTTTATGGGAATTATTAAATCATACCTTTTACCCTTTAATACTTAGCACCATCTTCTAAACTTGACATAAATAGTAGCCCCTAATTGTTCAAATGGCTCTAGAGGCCCTGCTATTTTCACTGATATTTTAATTGCATTTTATAAATAATTGGTATGTATTATGCATTCCTCATAAAGGATTATTCTCTGTTCAAATAATGAAATCAAGTGTAGCTTTTTTTTATTAAGACAATTTTAATTTTGTTAAGAAGTTTTAGGCACCATAGTTTACAATACTCTTAATAGTAGCGTTTCCTGCATAAAGCATTGCACCACAACACCCTCCACTTAAGCATCCACTTTCCTGTATCATTGTATTGGTGTCACCCATCCTTTTACCATCCAATTCCCGCCACCATCCCATAGTAGGAAGTCATAAACTTCCTATTATGAGAACTAAGACGAGTTCTCAGTTTCTGTTGCCTTTGGGCATTTATCATTTTCTTACTTTATTTCATTATACCTCAAATATGAGAGAAAATATTCTGTATCTATTCCTCCCCTTTCTTTACTCAGCATGATACTCTCCAGATACATTCATGTACCAGCAAATTTTATGGTTTTGTTTTTTAAAGCAGAGCACTTAGTATTTCGTTGTATATATTTATCAAATAATCTGTTCTTGGGTTGTTTCTAGATTTTGGTTACTGTGAAATGTGCTGCAATGAACATAGGAATGTCTTTTTGCAATAGAGATTTTGTGCCCTGGGATTGAATGATAAGTTGTGCAATTGCTGGGTCATATAAAAGCTCAAGTTTAATTTTTCAAGAAGTGCTCAACATTCCCATCAGCAGTGAGTAAGGGTTTGCTTTTTCCTACATCCTTGTCAACACTGTTTGTTTTTGCTCTTTGTGCTGTGTGCCAATCTCACCATAGTGAGACTCTTTTTAAAAATTGGATTTTTAAAAAAGTTCTTTTTTTGAAAAAAAATTGTTTCCTTGATGATAAGTGATACAGTGTTTTCATATTTTAGTCCTCCTCCTCCTCCTCCTCCTCCTCCTCCTCCTCCTCCTCCTTCTCCTCCTTCTTCTTCTTCTTCTTCTTCTTCTTCTTCTTCTTCTTCTTCTTCTTCTTCTTCTTCTTCTTCTTCTTCTTCTTCTTCTTCTTCTTCTTCTTCCTTTTTCTTCCTCCTCCTCCTCCTGCCTTTCCTCTTCCTCCTCTTCTTATTTGGCTTTTTGGGTCACACTGGCAATGCTTGGGGATTACTTCTGGCTCTGCACTCAGGAGTTACTCCCAGTGGTGTTCACAGGACTATATGGGATGTTGTTGATTGAATCCAGGTCGGCCACATGCAAGGCAAATCACTTCCCTGTTATATTATTGCTCCAGCCCCAATCCTGCATCTTCTTTAAGGAAGTTTCTGTTCATCTCTTCCTTGTTAGGTTTTACCAATGCTTTATGTATCTTAGATATTAACCCTTTTTAGGTGAGTGCTGGGCAAATATTTTCTCTGTCAGTCTATGGGGTACTTTTTGTCTTAGCATGTGTCTTTGGTGTTGCAAAAGCTACTCAACTTGATGTAGTTTTCTATATTATTTTTAATTTTTTTTATTGAATCACTGTGTGGAAAGTTACAAAGCTTTCAGGCTTAAGTCTCAGTTACATAATACTCGAACACCCATCCCTTCACCACTGCACATATTGAGTGAAAGGAGTCAGAAAGAAAGAGACAGACATAGAAAGATTGCACTCATATGTGGAATATAAAGTAGCAGAGAGGTTTGAGCCAGCAATGCAACTTCTGGCAGATATCTCTCTGGACTTAGTTACTAAAATACTAAAATACATAAAGCCAGAACCTCGCGGTTGCTATTGTGGCCACACGACCTCAGTTTTCTATGTTATTTTGCTTCTACTTCCTGGAGTCATTGCAGATTGAGAATTGAGTCATCTAGGATTCCCTAGATTCAATGTCATGATGTGTTCTAAGTTTTCCTTAATATAGTTTATGGATTCAGGTCTGATATTGAGGTATTTAGTTCATTTTGATTTGACTTTTGTTCACAGTGTTAGGAATGGTCTGTGTTCATTTTTTCACATCTACAGACCAGTTCTCCAAGCACTATTTTTTAAAGAGGCTTCCTTTGTTCCACTTTAGAATTTGAACCTCTTTGTCAAAGATTAACTGTTCACAAACTTGATGATACATCTCTGAACTCTCATTCTATTCCATTGCTAGAAGAGTCCTACTCTTATTTCAAGTTGATAAATAAGGCTCAGAAAACTTATTTAAAACATTGTGACAAAATGAAAAATAGAGAACAGTATTCCACATTTTACCAGATATTCATAAGACTAATCCAAGATTCAGAAAAAAACAGATGTCTATAATTTTTTTGCCCATTCATTATGGAATAATGTCCTAAAATATATCAATATGGGCAATGCTTTTAAAGAATTTACACAGATATGGTAAACTATTGACTATAATGTGTTATTAGAATATCTGGTCCAGATCATTTATTTCTGTAGTCCTGTCTTTATAATTTTTCATGTTCATTTATCCATATTCTTTATTCAAGGCAATTTTAGATAGTATAGCAATGCACTAGCACTTAAAATATTTAGGCTCTCTTACCCAAAGAAATTGATTGGAAAAGTGATAATCTTGCTTTAGTACTTGAAATAATCTGATAATGCCTTTCCTGGAACCAGTACAAGTACTTTTTAGTCTCAACCTTGAAAAGTGACATTCCTTGAGATGGTTGAATTTGTTTCCAGATAGCTGAATTCACAGCATAAAAAAAATCCAGATATTATCATTCCTTTCAGAACAAAATTTCAATATGCAGAGAGACTGGTTAGCAGTGTATGTAAATTTTGTATATGCCTTTTTACTTTTTTATAAGCTACCACTTTGGTCTCTCTCTATAACCTACTCATAATCCTGTGCAACAGATTTAACAGGTGAATAAGCAGTTTATGTCCTTTTTTGTTGGCTTTGAAACCCAGATACACCCAGGAATGTGGGAATGTCATAGACTCATTTCTAACCCTTAGAAGATGGCAAACACAAAGTGGGCTGCATGATGGATGGCTAATGGCTTATAGAGCCTCCGTCTATTTATACAATTGATTGGCTGTTGTGCCTTGGGTAGACTATTACTATCTTTAAATTTAAATTTCTTCATCTACAAAGAGAAAGTATTGATGCATGGATTTCATAAGACCAGTTAAATGAAAACATTTTCCCCCTGTAAATTGTCAAAATGTGTCCAATAAGTTTCCCTCGTATTTTGATATATTTTATTTTACTATTGTCGAGCCTTAAAGTATTAGATCGTCTTGTATGTATGTGTAGACAATTGCTATGGGTCATTGAAATGGTTTCCAACAGACAGTGCAGGGATAGTGTTTGCTTCCTGTGGATGCAGTCATCATTAATGTGGTGCTAACACAGCCAATTCTTCCTTCATCTTTATGTCAGACAGGGGGCTCTGACCCCATCTCATTGTCCTGTTTGGACTGGACTTTCAATTAATTAAAATCTAACAAGAGAAGCTCATTTTCACACTGTCTGCATTTTTGTGTGTCAGTGATATTATACTCTCTTAGGTGGGTCACTCAAAAGGTTTACAGAACACTCACACATCGGTGTCCTACTTTTCATGTAGAATATACCTTTTCATGTATGAACCCTAGAAAGAGCATTGATAGGTTAATTTGTTTTATCTTTAGAAAAATATTCTTCACTAGGCATGGATGGTGAAAAATAAATATAGAGTGTGAGCAGAGAGAAAAATATCATTTAAACAATTAGGACAAGTTACACTTATTTTTTATATTATAATTCACTTTTAATAGAAAAGGTATCCCATGGAAGAATTCAAACAAAGAGTTTAAATACATTAGATATTATAAAACTAAAGAATGTGATTAATCTATCATTCCCCAGTCATCACCAGCCTCTGTGTATCACAGAATCTAAGTTTTTAGTTCAGAAACTAGAGGAAATTTCTGTCTGGAGAAAACCAGAAAGATTTTCTGTAAGAATGTCAATATTCCCATTGACTTGTTAGTGATTTCCTCTCTCCAGAATAATATCTCTAATGATGCCTTTGCACTAAATAAGTAACTTAAAAAATCTTTCTTTTAAAAAATTGTTAAATTATTTGACTTTTGTGTCACTTTTAGAATCTACACAGAAGTTGAATTTCTTTTTATGAAAGTAGAGCATGCTGCATACATTCTTTGGTGAATTTAAATATCTTATGCAAAATTTCAGATACATTCTTTGCTCTAAGGAATTAAAAAGCTCAAAGAATACTTGAGAAATTTTTATGTATTAAATGCACCATATTATTTTAAAATATAGTTTTGGTGGGACTGGAGCTATAGTACAGCCAGTAGGGTGTTTGCCTGGTATGCAGCCGACCAGGGTTCAATTCCCAACATCCCAGATGAGCACCAGCAGGAGTAACTCCTGAGTGCAAAGTCAGGAGTAACCACTGTGCATCGCAATATATGTATATATATATATATCGCAAAAGCAATATAGTATATATATATAGAGAGAGAGAGACAGAGAGAGACAGAAAGAGAGAGAGGCTAACTTTTGTTTTTAAATCTTAAGTAAAGGGAAATTGTCTCATTGAAGAAAAAAATTAATTTCTGCTTTTGCTTAGTTCTTACAGTGAATTTTTAATTTTAGTCTATAAGAAAGATGCGAAACTAGTCTCATTTGTTTTTATTATAAGTGATTGATATCAGGAATTACTGATTGATATCAGAAAAAAATAAAAGCATTTAATTTAGTAAATTTCTATGCCTAGGCCTAGAAGATGTCAGTTTGATATTTGTACCTCATTTAAAAAAAAATATTTATTCACCATACAAGTACTTTTACCATAATACAAGAACAAACTTCTTACACCCTTATTTTACTCTCTTCTCTGAAAGTTTTCATTATTTAGGTGCTAGTTAGGGCGTCCGGGACATTCCAGTTTTTAAAAAATGTGCACATGTGCATTAAAATTTGGACAGAGACACATAAGATTGTGCATTAATTTAACAGATTAAGATACTAGCACCTAGTAGAGTTATGTGAAATACTGAGAAAGAAAAAAGTATAGATGCCTTTCATTATACAATTACACCATGGGTGCCACCTGCATTTCTCCCTACAACTTCTATGTCATCCTTGACCACTTTCTGGGTCCCCAGACCAAGAAGACCCCTTCGAAACCCCTACTGAATCTCAAATTGTGTAGATGCATTAGCGTCTGTATAAAAACACCGTATCTTCATCCTCACCAATTTCAAGGATTCTCAGATCTTTAAAAGTATCTATTTTAACATTTCTATCAGACAGATATATATTTACTCAACTGCATTACTAGTGAAGTAGCATCCTAAGTGCACCAACATTGTTAGACTAATCTTACAAAGAGCACTGCCTGCTGAAACCTAGCAAATCATATTAGACCTCATATCTCGC
Organism: Sorex araneus; assembly: GCF_027595985.1. Taxonomy (NCBI): domain Eukaryota; kingdom Metazoa; phylum Chordata; class Mammalia; order Eulipotyphla; family Soricidae; genus Sorex; species Sorex araneus. The sequence continues at coordinate 127,992,693 of NC_073307.1, read as the reverse complement.
ATCTGAAACTAAAATTCTAGCACCCCAAAGTCTTTAGGAACAATGGCGAAATAAAGATTTCATCTACGCTGGCAGATAGGGACAGAAATCCTGGAAAATCACTGAGCTTAAATCAATTCTCAAGCCTAATTAGTGAGGAACCCCAATCAATGCTCCATACAATGTCCATGGAACTAAAACAATTACTAGAAGAAAAATTTTATCAACTTTAAGATGAACTGATCCAGGGTATCAAAGGGTCCATATGGATGGAACTGAAGGAGTTAAAAAATACAATATCAAGTTACAGCAAAAGAATTGAACATGCAGAGAACTGTATCAGAGATATTGAAGACAAAAGAATAAGATGCCATCTCACAACACAAGGACTGGCACATATCCAAATGAACAAGAACAACCAGTGCGGGCACAGATGTGGGGAGCAGGGTACCTTCATTCATTGCTGGTGGAAATGCCAACTGGTGTAGCCTTTTTGGAAAAGAATATAGATATTCCTCAAAACAACTAGAAATTGAGCTCCCATTTGAACCAGCAATACCACTTCATTCAAATTTAGATGACGTTCTTTCAGTATCTAGAAAAATCAACAATAACGTTTGTATGGAAACAGAAAACAGCGTGAATAGCCAAAGCCTTAAATACTGAAAAATAAGAAATTGAGAAGTGCTTTATTACTTAATTTGGAATTGTATTTTAAAACTGTGGTGATCAAAACTGTATGGTACTGGAAAGGAAGTGCCAATACAGATCAGAATCTCTAATAAATAGCTCAGAATCAAATACCCTGTAACAAAATCACTTATATAGGCAGTTATTTTTCTATAAAGGAGCTGAGAATTTCAAACAGGGTAAAGATTGCTTCTTCAACAAATGTTGCTGGGAAAATTGGATAACTACAAATAAGAAAATATAGCTCGGTCCACATCTTACACCTCAAACAAAAGTCAATTCAAAGTGAATCAAAGACCTTTAGATCCGACTTGAAACTGTAAAGTACGTTGAGAAAAATATAGGCAGACCACTTCAATATCTGAACCTTAAAGGTGTCTTTAGTGATCTGATAATACTACTAACAAAGGCAACACAACCAGAAATATACAAATGAGCGAGCATAAAATTAAAGAGCTTCTGCATGACAAAAGAAACATGGTTTAAAACTAAGTTCACTGAACAGAAAAAAAAATATTTGCGTTCAACATATAAAATAAAGTTTGATATCCAGGAAATTTAAAGTACTCACCATGGTCAACCAAAACAAAAATAAATTAAAAACTCTATCAAAAAAAGAGAAGAATAAATGAATAGGCACTTCTCAGAGGAAGATAGGCAATGGCCAGTTTGTACATGAAAAAGTGCTCAGCATTGCTTATTATCAGATAAATCCAAATTGAGATGACAAAGAGATACCATTTCACACCAGTGAGAACGGCACATATCAAAAATAGTAGGAACAATTTGTGGTGGCAAAGAAGTGGTGAAAAAGGAACTCTCAGTCACTCCTGGTGGGAATGTTGTCTAGGACAAGTCTTATGTAAAACAGTATGGAGAGTTCTTAGTAAACTTAGAATTAAACTGTCATGTAACCCAGCCATAGCACTTTTGGTTATCTACCTCCAGGGCACAAAAACATATTCCCAAAAGGACATATACACACCATCATTCATTGCCACACTCAGTTAAGTAACAAGATATGTGATATACACATAGACACACACAATAGAATACTATGCAGCTGCAAAGAACAATGAAATCATGCAATTTGCTGCAATGTAGTTGGAATTGGAAGATGTCATTTCTTCTTCTGACTTGAAGTAGAAACCAGAAGAAAGACAAACACAGGATGTTCTCACTTACCTGTGGCATATAGAATACTGTATGAGAAAACATAGTAAAAGGGGGATGCTTAGATCACTTTTGACTCCAGTGTTTAGAGAGGAGAAGAACAGAGAAAGAAAAAATCATGGAAGTAGAGGAAGGGAAAGAGAACTGGAAGTGATGGATGTACAGGCATGAGGGCTTTAGTTATCTTGATGATATGGGTGAGTGTCATAGCCATATACCCAAAACACTCAACAAAACTGGAAACATGAGCTCTAAGCTGCAGCCAATGAAACTTTGTAATGTATCTGTCAAGTTAATAGATGGAAACAGGATAGGGGTTGCAGTGGGGAGGGAATATGGGAACACTGGTGAAGGGACATTGATACTGGTTGTGGGGTTGGCGTTGAAGTATTATATGCTATAACTCAACCATCAATAATTTTGTAAACCACAATTCTTTAGTTACAAAATGGGAAAAAAAAGTATTATCTAGTTGCAGAACTGAAAATCAGGTGTTTTGATTCGTATTATCAATTCAGAGCCTCATCCGTCCTTTTCAGTACGCAGACTATTTCCATATTGAAGGATGGTGGTGATGACTTCTACAGAAGTTTTTGCATAAATTCCATTCACTGTCAGTCCTTGTAAGCCCCAGGCAGTAGGAGTCTGTTAAATAGCAGCCTTGAAATTTTAACTGTTTAATTAAATTTTGTACATTTAAAAAGAAAAGATTGAACAAGAATACATGAAGTGTACTGACCTAAACAGGGATTTAGATTTTGCCCAGGGCATGGTGTGACTTTGAGATATATGCCCATCACAGTCTACCCCAGCTATAAGTACAATCAAGATTGTGTCCTCCAAAAAAAGGAGGTTTTACTCTCTCTTTCTCTCTTTACTCTTTCTCTCTTTCTTTGCGCCACCACAAATTGGTGGAACATAGACCTAGTCAACCAAAATATAAAGTGTTCAGAGGTGCTAGCAGCAAAAGACAAATTTTTCAATGCTTCCATCTTTTAATAAGCAACAGGTTTTTGCAAAGCAAAGGGTAGACAAAGTTATTACCCACTAAATCTTCCAAAAGCTGGCCTTCCTCACAGATTGCATTTAGGTTGGGGCCAAGTGAATAGTTCTGGTTACATGATTTGTAGAGCACAAATAAGGCAGGTCACTTCCAATCTGAGGGAAGAACAGCTTCTCCTCAACGTTTTATCCTCCTTCTGTTGCAGTGAAAGCGGGGTTACATATTAAATATTTTAATTACATATTTAGTGTGGACTGGAGTGATAGCATAGCGGGTAGGGCGTTTGCCTTGCATGTGGCCGACCTGGGTTCGATTACCCCATTCTTCTCAGAGAGGCCCCCAAGCTACCAAGAGTATCCCACCCGCACGACAGAGCCTGGCAAGCCACCCGTGGCATATTCGATATGCCAAAAACAGTAACAACAAGTCTCACAATGGAGATGTTACTGGTGCCCGCTCGAGCAAATCGATGAGAAACGGGATTATGTTTTCTCTCCGACAATTTCTTTCCTGAAAACTAAAATTATGAACTAATTAAGCACATTATGTTACATAAGAATATAAGAAGCATATACTAGAGTGCATATAATTTTAAATAGTAACATAACTAGCATACTACACAATTCTTCTCTTTTTCAATGCTATCTAGACACCACAAATCTGTTTTGTTTCTAGCAATGAAAAACTACTCTCAGACCATCACTGTATTGTTGGCATTGTCTTTTATATATTATTCCCAATTCAACTCTACCTGTGTTTGTCATTCCACAAAATAAATTGAGTTTTGCATAAATAGTAACACATTGTTGTCTTCACAAAGTTCCAAATAAACAAAAACATATGATCAGTGTATTTGAAGGATGTTTGAATTAAGTGGGTTCTACTCATATATGCCAACCCAGAGTGAAACTCTCCAGCTACAATAACAGGTAGTCAGTTGCTTTTGTGTAGTGTTTTTAGAAGTGCTCTCAAATACGAGTTATGGTCAATATTTGATTTTATTAGGTTCTAGCTCTGCTATTAAAGAAAATATATATTCAAAGGCAATACAGGAATATGGTGTATTCTTTATAAAAAGAATATCACAAGGGTTAGAAGCGTGTTCCATGGGATAGAATATAAATATGTTTGCATGTGTAATACCCTGGCTTCAGAGTTCAGACCGAATGCCTCTAACCCTAGTACTGTTGGTATGTGGCCAGGTCCAAAAGAAGAAGGTTGAAAATTAAGACTATAGAATCAACATTTTATTTTAGCACTATGAATGTGACACAATAAACAAAACATGCACACTAATCTAGTTTAGCTACAGTAGTTTATTTCAAGGACACATAATTAAAATGATTACTGAGGAAAAAAAGTCTTTGCCTCTGTTAAAATAAATAACATCTGACATAACTTCTTCTTGGTTTCTCTATATTTCCTGTGACTAATTCAAGTAAACAAAAATCAAAGTTAAAGACACATAATAATGTTCTAATTTGTAAAAACAAGTCTTAACTAGAAAAAGATAAATATGTAAGATGTAAGTTTTAAATCCTTTTAGAAAGTGATTGTAGTTCCCAACTAAATGAAACATCTGGATCTTTCAATTGTACTTAATTCTCTTCAAATCCAAAAGTCACATAACAGAAAGATAGTAATTGAAAACGGCTCCTGCTCTAATTAAGTTGAGTTGAAACAGGAGTTTCTGCAAATTTCATTTCTTTCAAGTCCCAATGGCTTGTTTCTTGGTTTTGATACTGAGAAAATACAAGTGCTTACAACTCTACCAGTTACTGTGTTACTGATTATGTGTAATGGAATTAGCACATATAAGATGCATAAAGCCCAGTGAAATAAATGAAAAATTTATAAATGTAATCTTGTGTACCTAGAAGTATAGTGATTGGTAAAAGTAGCATTCAAATAATGGGAAAAACTAAATAATAAAATCCTAAGTAAGCAATTGGTACACCAGTAGAAACTGTCATAGATATACTGAGACTATACACAAAAACAAAGCTGAGCCAAATAAAAACCTGAGATTAAATAATGAGGAAGAAATATAAACAAAACATAATACTAGAAGAAAAAAATAACTGACATTTTAAAACATTGAGAGGAAAGTTTTTTTGCTGTCCTTTTTAATTATGTTCACATTCCTACTGTGTTATAAGAAATTATAAATAAAGTTTGCTACCTAAAATATAACCATACACTGATTCAGAATAAATTTAAACTAAGGATAAATGATTCATTGTATATCACAAAAACAGGCTTAAATCACTTGTACACACAAAACTCAACGATTATGGAAATAATTACCCATATTTTCAAAATGTAGATTTATGAAGGACTGAAGTAATAGCACAGTGGGTAGGGCATTTGCCTTGCATGTGGCCAACGGGGTTTGATTCCCCTGTTCCTCTCAGAGAGCCTGGCAAGCTTCCGAGAGTATCTGCCCGCAAGACAGAGCTTGGCAAGCTGCCCATGTCATATTCGATATGCCAAAAATGGTAACAGCAAGTCTCGCAATGGAGATGTTACTGGTGCCTGCTTGAACAAATCGATGAACAGCAGGAAGAAAGTGCTACAGTACTACAGCTTTATGAACCCAAAATTCCACCAGATCACAGGAGATTAAAATGTAGAATAGGCAGAAGAGGAAAGTATGTAATATTGGACTGAAACTGTAGCTATCCACTCAGTTTCATTGTCAATATTCAATTATGCTTTTTGGAATTATTCCCTGAGGAACTTAGAAGCTGACTATCAAGTTAAGCAACGTATTTAGTGCCTTCATTTTCATTTCTAAATGTCACTACTAATAAAAGAAACCACATATCTTATGGGAAATGACTGCTTCTAAGTCTATATTGTGAAAAATCCAAGATTATCCTAGAACATTTTCTACTCAAAAACTAAAGGAATACAAAAAATTTGTTTAAAAACATAAAACTTATTTAAAGCAATTGATCAAAGTGAGTAAAATTTTGGAAACTAATTTGTTGACATCATTAATAAATTATATTACATCTAATATAGTTTTAATTTATAGAAAAACAAAATATGTTTACAGGTCACCAAAATATACTGTTAGTATGTTCAGGACAAAAGCTGTTAATCTATAAACTCTCCAAATGTGCACTGTTAATAAATTTGACACGTTAATTGTAATATGTTTATAATAGAATACTAGAGAGTGAACAGAATGCATTATTTGTTGTGTTATTTAGAAATATGAAAGAAAATTATAAATGTTATGTTGATTTAGTCAAATGCATAAATGTACATATTGTGGGATTTTGTTTATTTTAAGTGAAAACTTAAAATCTACTACATACCGTTGAATTTTGTAATAAGTTTCTCTTTGGCATAAAACCCATGTAGAGATGGGGAGTGGGGCCTATCACATGCTGTATTGTTCTTCTTACCCTGGATGATGATTACATGCATGTGCCTAGTTTCTTTTTTTTCCTTTTCTTGCATTTATTTATTATTATTATTATTTTAATTTATTTATTTTATTGAATCACCATGTGGAAAGTTACAAAGCTTTCAGACTTATGTCTCAGTTATACAATGCTTGAACACCTGTCCCTTCACCAGTGCACATATTCCCCCACCAAAAACCCCAGTATATCTCACACCCTCCCCAACCCCCCCACCCCGTCTACGTAGCTGATAAATTTCACTTCACTTTCTCTTTACCTTGATTACATTTCCTATTTCAACATAAAACTCATTATTGTTGTTGGAGTTTCCCCCCAAAAAACAGCCCTGTTGACAAGGAAGCATTTGAAAATTAGTTTTCCACTGCTGAGAATGAAGAGATACAAAGTCTCTTTGGTTTAGGACTTCTGTATTTTAGTATTTTAGTAATTAAGTCCAGGGAGATTTATGTCAGAAATTGCATCATTTCCCTTCCTGGGGCAGCATGGGGCTATGGCTTAGTTCACAGTCTAGAGACATTTCTGCAAGCAGCTGCTGGTACCAAAAGCAATCTAGCTGGATTGTAGTCGATCAGCAGCAGAGCAGCCACACAGACGTGTGGCCATCCAGGTTGCATCTCGTGGAGCTGTGCCTAGTTTCTTAATGTTTGTTGAGCTTTCTGTTATTTAATTTACAAATAAAAGAAAACTATCCATGAGTTTCAATAGAGAATAACAAAATTAAGTAAGGAAATAAAGAAGAAAAACTTTATTTGATAGAAAAATTAAAAAGATGATAAAGTTGCCATTAGGAAACTATTGTAATAGTTGTTTCAAGTTAGGATATCAAAAGATGCTTAATTATTGGGTAAAATAGTTCTTGAGACTGAGAATATTTATACAAGCTTCACTTCAAGTAAATCAGTAAAAAGCTATGAAATCTATCAGGAAGATAGGAAATATGGGGCCTGGAGCCATAGTAGTGTGAGTAGAGTTCTTGCTTGGCATGTTGCCAACTTGGTTTGATCCCTGGCATCACATATTTTCCCCTAAGCCTTACCAGGAGTGATCCCTGAGCACACCAAGAATAAACTCTAAACATCAAAAGGTAGAGCTTAAAAAAGCTAAAAGAAAAAATATAAATATAAAGATTTCATATAATATATAATAATATTTAAATTCTTGGATATGGGATCTTTTTCTATAAAGAACATAGACTGAAATATCTAAAAGTGACATTACTACAACTTACATTTTAAAAACTCAGCAAAATAAATAATATGTAAAAAACTTAACTATTGAATCTTTGATTCTTCTCAGTGATATATACACATATATTGTACATATGTACATTTAGAGATAGAGATATACATACTGTATCCTGTATCACTGTCATCCCATTGATCATTGATTTGCTCAAGCCAGCACCATTGATGTCTCCATTCATCCTAGTCCTGAGATTTTAGCAGCCTCTCTTTACTCGTTCTTTCCTGCGGTACCTCATTGGAGGCTCTTTCAGGGTAAGGGGAACGAGGCCCATCATTATTACTGTATTTAGCATATCAAATATGCCACGGAGAGCTTGCCAGGCTCTGCAGTGTGGGTAGGCTGCTCTCGGTACCTTGTCAGGTTCTCTGAGAGGGAGAACTAGGCTATAAGAGGTCAGCTGTAAAAAATATATGCCTGGGCAGAAGGGGTGCAATGATGTGTATTTGCGGGCACTTGGGGCAGCTCTCTCTCTCTCTCTCTCTCTCTCTCTCTCTCTCTCTCTCTCTCTCTCTCTCCTGCCGCTTGTGTTTGGTGCTCTCTAGCCATTGTGTATGGAATGGATCGGGTGCTCTGCTTCTGTGTGTGCCGCTATGCTCTTTTATGTCTGTCTCTCTATCTCTTGCTCTGTCTCTGTCGTCTCTCCTCTGGTCTCTTCCAATCTCTCTTCTTCTGATCTCTCTCACCAGAGCCCTTCTGCTTCTTTCTGGAGCTCCACTCACTCTCACTTCTGACTCTGACCCTTACTTCGACTCTCACCCCTACTTCTGACTCTGACTCCAGATATAGATGCATATCTATTAGTCATGATTCTCAAATTTTAAATAAATTTTAATATTGGAAATAAAATAAAATAACAAAAATATTGCTATAGTTTCGACTCCTGTATATATTTTATTTTCACATGTACTAAAAGAGAATCCTTGTCAGTTTACTGCATAGTGGTATTGCAGTATTCAGCTCATCGCAGAGGTTACTGATTTGATTCATTCAAGCATCTCTTAGTGTGGTCCTGGAGATCCTCAAGGCCCTCTGGTGTGTCCCTGATGGCCCTTGGGACTTCACAGACTAAGCAGCAATTCTATCTTGGGTCCTAGCTTAAATCACCATCCTGGTTGACAGAGTAGGGCTGAAAGTGACCCAGGACTCTCTGAGCCCAGCTTCAGAGGCTTCTCCCCCTCCTAGATAGTGCACTTAAAGTCAGGGGTGGTCTCGCCACACACAGGGAGCATACCTAAAAGATTAACATTTATGAAACTGCTACTAAATATATGTTGATTATGTTCTAGGAATATTAGAGGAAGAAATGAGAGGTTCCATAGTGAAAACTTAAGGCCCTAGGCTAACCCACCATCTGTATTTAAGGGGCAGCGATTTTTAAAGGCCTATGCTTAATAATTGCATTTTCTTTAAAAATTCAGAATCCTCACATTTAGAAATATACATTATTAAAATCAGCAACATTTTAACACAAGTTGCCGTTATATAAGTATATACACGTATATATACAATTATGTATTATTATACATCATATACAATTATATCATACAATATATATACATACAGTAATATATAATATATGGTGTACTTATACAATAAATAATATAACACTTATATAAAATATTATATAATTATATCTGTATACATAAATGTGGGGCTGGAGCGATAGCACAGCGGTTGGGCGTTTGCCTTTCACGAGGCTGACCCGTGTTCGATTCCTCCGCCCCTCTCGGAGAACCTGGCAAGCAACCAAGAGTATGGAGCCCTCATGCAAAGCCTGGCAAGCTACCCGTGTCATATTGGATATGCCAAAAACAGTAACAATAAATCTCTCAATGAGAGATGTTACTGGTGCCCGCTCGAACAAATCAATGAGCAACGGGATGACAGATAGATAGACAGATACATAAATGTAAAACTTAAAAATAGTAGGCATCTATTGCCAATATAATTTTTATCCACATGAGATAATCAGGCTTCCTCAGTTCTTGGAAATAATACCAAGCTTTTTACTTTATAATTTCTGGCTCTTCAAATTTTCATTATGGTTTTGGATCTGATCTTTGCATTTAAGACATGAATTAATGATCCTATTTGATGCTTAAGGAGTATCACAAAAGGTATTCAGATATAATGAGATGCCCCTTTTCTCCATGTGGCAGTAATTTAATTTGTTTGGATGAGCGCCTAGGCAAGGGAATTACAAACATGCTATCACACATTAAGTTTAGATGGAACTTGACTCATATTATTTACCCAGGCAGTCAAAATATTTTTCTTATAAAATTGGAAGCAAAGAAGAGAGATTCTATTTAACAAACACATTTTAGGAAAGCCTGATTATGATATTTCATGTTTCCATGGGACAATTTCAATCAAAAAATCTTACAGACATATTACAGGACTGTGTAGGATAGAGAAAAATGGTCCAGTGCTTGTGCTTTATTTCACTTCTAGCAAAGATAGTTTCCTGTCCTTACATACTCAGCATCTTTGAAATAGGATGAAGTGAATTTTTGTTTGTTTTTATTCTGTATTGTTTTTCTAACGGCACTGACCAGAATAGATCTTTGAGAAAACTTTATTCTCAAAAAAATGACTGATAAGATGAATGACAAGATCTCAATATAAATTTATAAGAACAGCTTTCCTAAGCATATAGAGATTTCATCTATGCCAACTATTATAAGGATAAGAATTGCAGTCACTGAAGAACAATAAAATTAATAATATCCTATGGTGCCAAACATTAACGAGAGACTATGTAAGCATTACAGAATAAATTCATTTGTTTATCACAGCAACTATATGTGAGAATTACAGAATAAATTCATTTGTTTATCACAGCAACTATATGAGATATGTACTATTATTGTTTGGTTTTATAAAAACATATAGCAGGTTTAAATATTTGTTGAGAACCTTTTCTAGAATATCAATCCTGAACATCTGGATTTAGTCTATAGTCCTAATGTCTAAAACAAATGTCTATGCTACATTTGACATGTTTCATTATACTATATGCTACACTATATTATGCTACTCTATTGAAAATGCATTTTTTCTTCACTTTATTTCTTCAATTGATTTGAATTACCAATTAATCTGGTGCTGACAATAAAACTGAATAAAATTGCTACAAAAATGTTAGCTGTGTAGAACATTTTAAACTTAAACAATTTAGTACCCTTGTTATCATTTATTCTTCACTGCCTGCACATTTCTTGAGTGCTTGGCATATTCAAGATATTCAGACTAAAGTTACAGAAGTGACCAAGACAAAACTGGATGTGGGCATTCAGACAGCAAAGTAGTAGCAATATATATGAAAAAAAAAAACACTCAAAACTTGAATTTTAGTGCTAAGAAAAGAGTAATAAAGCGATAAAGGGAAAGGGCTGTTTAATAGGTGGAGAGGGAAAGTCTCTTAATTAATTTGACATTTGAGTTGAGACTTCCAGAGGTTAGTCTAGCCTGATATGGATAAAGAGTATCCTAGGCAGAAGGAATAGTTAGTAGATTGATTATTTATTTATTATTTACTGTCTTTTGGGCTACACCTCGCTGTAGCTACACCAGGCTTACTCCTGGCTCTGCACTTATCAGATGCAGCAGGGATCACATCTGATGGGGCTTAGGAGACCATAATATGTGCTGGTTATTAAACCCAGGTAAGCCGCATGCAAGGTAAATGCCTTACTGCCGTAACATTGCTGAGGTCCTGGGAGTAGTTAGTCACTATCACTGTCATTCCATTGCTCATCGATTTGCTCGAGCAGACGCCAGCAATGTCTCCATTGTGAGACTTGTTGTTACTGTTTTTGTCATATTGAATATCCCATGAGGAGCTTGCTAGGCTCTGCTGTGCAAGCGAGATACTCTCAGTAGCTTGCTGGGCTCTCTGAGAGGGCAAGAGGAATTGAAGCCGGGTTGGCAGCGTACAAGGCAAACACCCTACCCGCTTTGCTATCACACTACTGTATAATAAAGCAAGGAACTGAGATAAAAAAAAAAAGCAGCCCTGGAATAGTTAGTAGAGAACTAAAAATGGAGAGGACTGTTTTGGCATTTACAAGAGTAGAGAAGTTTGGGCTACAGTCAGTCAGGATTTATTCTTGAGAATCTGAATAGATATGCAAATTAGTTTTGTTGATTCAGTGCAATGAGATGGTACTTTAATCAGTATAAATGGGAGGCCATCACTTTGTGGTCACCACATATATAATGAAAATCATTATCTTAATAATCGTGTTTTGCTGTGCTATTTTTCTGTTTAAATAATTAATACATTACCAAATAGTTTAGTGATATCTAGATGTGCTTATGCATGCAATTCAAGATTTATTAGGTAAAATATTCAATGTTAAAAACATAACTACAAAATTTTAAATCCCATTAGGCCAAATTATGATTAGTTTAAATATTTTCAAAATACTGAACAAAATATACACACACCTTTATAAAATCTTAAGAGAAATTATTTCAAGTTAATAGAACTTTCAGTTTAAGGTTTCCAAAATTGTTTTGTTTTTGCGTTAAGCTTGGGACTTTGGATTCCCAAGTGCTGAGGCGGACAGAGACGCAAACACGATAATGCAAAAGCAGTAGGAGTTTTATTCTAGTTAACTGGGGTCAACCATCTCACCCAGAGTGGTCTCTTGATAGCGACCCAGACTTTCGGATGCAAACAGCTTATGTAAAGTTTGATTACATAAGCAGTGGACTGGAGCGATAGCACAGCAGTAGGGCATTTGCCTCGCATGCAGCTGACACAGGTTTGATTCCTCTGTCCCTCTCAGAGAGCCTGGCAAGATACCGAGAGTATCCCGCTCACATGGCAGTGCCTGGCAAGCTACCCGTGGCGTATTCAATATGCCATAAACAGTAACAAATCTCACAATGGAGACATTACTGATGCTGCTGGAGCAAATTTATGAATAATGGGATGACAGTGCTACAGTGCAGTGCTAAATAACCAGTACAGGCCTTACAGTTTCAGGAAAATCTTATATAGAAATCAAATAAGAGTATTTGTCAGGTATCTAGGGTATGTGGGTCCTGATAGGCTCATTACACCTGGCAGTTGCTGGGTATATCCTCCATAGTTTCTGGCACACTGTGATTGATTGAGCCCACTTGCTTGACTCAGGAACTTTCCAGGTGGATTCAGGTTGGCTGGGGGTTCAGGTTGGCTAGTTGCACACTGTTTGATTTTTAGGAAACTGAAACTGTATTTCTGCTGCCTGTCATGGCATCAATTTTGCCCTTACACTTGAACCACACCCAATGCTACTCTCGGCTTACTCCTGACTCTGCTCAGGGATATCTCCTGGAGGGGTTCAGGATACCATATGGGGTGCCAGAGATTCAAACTGGATTGGTTGCATGCCAGACAAACACCCAACTATCTGCTCATCTGTTCAGAGTTTCCAAGTTGTATAAATATTTGAAATAAACTAACTGTCCCCAAATAGTGGTTAAATAAATTTTGGCATTGCTGTATAAATAATTCTTAGGCAACAAATAAAACAATTTTATAGTAATTTGTTAGTACTATCAAGACTATCATTTAATTCTCCCTACTTTATACATAACAATGACCTCCTTCTAAAATGCCATGTAATTTCCTTACTCGTTATGTAAATATTACCCCTGCAATTTTCCTATTCTGAAACTAGTTTATGGTTTATAATTCATTGCATCAGAGGCAGAGTTGAACAATCCAGCCTTCCAAAGATTCCAGGCTGTGTAATCTACTCAGAGAGTCTCCATCAAACACACGGGTATAACTGGGGGTCTGTGGTGACTCAGCTCTCATTTTATGCCAGCACAGTCCTCAGAGAGAAGACTCTTGGCAGGCTACTCTGATTCCCCAAAGCACTGCTGACTAAAAGCCAGAATGCTCATCAAAGGCCGTGGATCCTGAGAAGAGTCGTTAGCCTTAACCCCAGATGATCTTGTTCATGAGGGTCAATAGTCTGAGGAATATAAAAAGAACAACTGGAGAAAACTCAAAGTCTTGTAAAAGGAGAAATCTTTAATATGGATGGTTTTAAGGGATCATTTTACAAACGAATGAAGTTAGAAAACGAAGGATCTCAGTGTAGAGTTGAGGATTGAACACCATCTTTTGATCCTTCTTATGTTACAACTATTTTATAGACTATTCTGACAAATGCTCTTTCATTGAAGACCCTCCACTCCCACCTCTAGTCCTATGTACTGTCTCTGTTTCAATCCTTGCCATTTCTCATTAACCCCCAAACAAACAAAAAACTATTTTATGCCTGTTTCCGCACCATCAATCTCTGATTTAAGACAACGAGTTACATAGAGTTATATAAGTTAACCCATTTTACTGCACAACCTACTTCCAAGGTTTTGCTCATTTAAAATATATGTGTCTAGAGAGTCACATTTTCCAAAAAAATGAAAGTCTTTTTGACAACTAACCCATCTAGCCCAATCAATTTTCACTTCAGGATGACCTACCTTTCTTTCAGGGCATGATCCCAGAAGAAAACAAAGTGGTTCTAAAACTAAAACAGAATGATGCTGAGAATAAATGATCCAATAGTCACAATGACTTTTTTAGCAAAGGAAAGAAGCAAAAATGTGTAGAAATCATATATTAATTGTTCTTTACCTGTAAATGTGTATTACATGTGTATTAATATAAATAAACTGGTATTTAATTATTTCATATTTCATACATATGAATTACTGCTTATTCAAAAACTTGAATGCTTGATAGATTTAATTTACATATGTTTTTTAGAATTACCCTTAGCAGAATTAAATTTTGGTATACATTTGGAAGACCCTAAAATTAAATAACAGTAAATTCACACTCCACATCTAAAAAATGTTGAAGTTCTACATATGAAGAACTCTACATATGAAGTTCTACATATGAAGAACTCTACGAAAATGCTGAAGAACAGTATGTTCACATTCTATATCTAAAAATTTGCCCATGAGAAAGCAATGGTTTTTTAAATGGTTTTAAAAGAGCTTAACATAGAGTTGTGAAGAAAGCTCACTTCTTTTCAATGTTGAAAACAAACAAGGATCATTGGTAATACAGAGATAGATGTTCCTTAATAGATTAGAAATTAAAAGCAGAAAAGTGAAGGCTAGCTTATGTTTAGTTTTGTTGGTATTGGTGATTTGGGGCCACGCCCAACAATGTTCAGGGCTTACTCCTGACTGCACTCAGAATTGCTCCTGGTGGTACTTTGAGGACCATATGGATTGTTGGGGATCAACCTTTGTTGGCTGTGTTCAAGGAAAACACCTTACCCACAGTACTATTACCCTCACCCCTAGGTAAATATAGACAAAACATAAAGACAAAACTTTCTTCTAAAAGAAAAGTAGCTTTGATTATATACGCTAAAATATGAAAAAGGGCTTCTTGCTCAGAACTAAGAAATGACTTGCAGCATTTATGTCATGTTTTGCATTTAGCAAAGACTCTTTGCTTCAATTTTCCTATTTTATTTTCACAAAGGGATTAAGCAGATGTTAATATACTGAGTTAGCAAAACAGGGTGTACAGAAATAAATGGTTTAAAGAGCTCAAAGGGCTCATTCATGATCACAAAAATATAACTGGAAGATGTAGGCACCTGATCAGATGATTCAAATCTTCACTTACTGTTGACAAAGCATACTATGCTTTTCAAACATTTAAAGACAACAATATTAACTACACATAAATCAAGACTCATAAACCGAGATCTCCAAGGCTGCGCGGATCAGGACTGGGCCTCTTCCACCCAGATCCCCCATTTTCCAGTAGCTAGGTAGTTACACTCAGAAACTGCTCCCGGCACTCTGTAATGCCATCAACATCCAGAGACTCTAAAACCAAGTTCTGCATCATGGCCACTCCACATCTAATAGCCTAGTTCTTCCTCTTGGAGAACCTGACAAGCTACAGAGACTCTATTGCTGCTCGGGAGATCCTGGCAAGCTCCCTGTGGTGTATTCATATCCCAAATACAGTAACAGAAATTTACATACCTCTCAGAGAGCCCGGCAAGCTACCGAGAGTATCCTGCCTGCATGGCAGAGCCTCCAAGCTACCCGTGGCGTATTCAATATGCCAAAAACAGTAAAGATTGGTCTCATTCTCCTGACCCTGAAAGAGCCTCCAATCGTTGGGGAAGACAAGTAAGGAGAGGCTGCTAAAATCTCAGGGCTGAGTGTAATAAAGATGTTACTGGTGCCCGCTCGAGTAAATTGACGAACAACGGGATGACAGTGATACAGTGAAATCAAGACTGAGGGTAGTTAGTGCCAGTTGGATTGAGGAGTCAGGAAATGTGTAGAAATTCCTAAATAAAGTCAATATGGAGGAATTAATATTAAGGAAGAATATGTTTCCTTAATCTAAGATATAAAAAAATCAAAATTTCTGTTGAAGGCAAAATAAAATTATTTTTGTCAGATCACTGAAACTTGGAAATAACAGTTTCTAGAATACATGCTTGAATGTTTTTTCTTACTTGTTCAAAATCTGATAGTTTGCCTTTTTTTCTTTTTTTTTTCTTTTTTTGGTAGGGGCACTGTCTGTGTTCAGTGCTTATACCTGCCTTTGTGTTCAGAGATCACTCTGAAAGTGGTCAGGGGACCATATATGACACCAGGGATTGAACAGGGGCAGACCACATCAAAGCAATTGTCTTATTACCTGCATTCTCTGTTCCATTTTAAATTTTGACTTTACTTTATAAAGATATTTGAATCAACAAAACTTGAAATAATATACTGCTGTGGCCCCAAATTCACCACCATACCTCTCTTCAGCTTTTTATTTTCCAGTTACTGTCCTGTCATAGCTGCAAAGAACTACTACTTCATTCAGCATGTGTCCTTCCATAGGTGTAAACAGTCGATGACTGATGGAGGTCTCCATTTTTCTCATCTTGGGAAAATTCTGACTGTGACAGACCATTAAGTTTCAGATCCCTCGGGAATGCTAGCTTAGTCATTAAGGCTTCATCACATAAAGTTGCTCTACTTCCCTCTCTGTGCAGTACTGTTTCCTTGTCCCCCTACCTTCCATGGATATTGATATCAATGAAATATCTTTATAACAATTTATAAATAGGATAAATATTTCTCAGTTTTTGCCCTTGTCTGTGACAGTTATAGCTTATGACAGTTAATAAAGGGAGTAGGATGGCAAAGGAGAATGCAAACACAGGGTTTTTTTTGTTATTATTTTTACTGAATCACCTTGAGGTACAGTTACAGACTTACAAACTTCAGTGCTTGCGTTTCAGTCATACAATGATCAAATACCCATCCCTACACCAATGCCCATTTTTCATCACCAATAGTCCTAGCATCCCTCCTACCATCTCTACTCTATCCCCTTCACCCTGCCTCTGTAGCAGGACATTCTCTTTTGCTCTCTCTCTCCTTTTGGGTGTCATGGTTTGCAATAGAGGTTTTAAGTGGTCCTCATGTTTGGTCTATGGTCTATTTTCAGCATGCCTGTCCCATCCCGACTGGGCCCCTCTTAGCACCCATTCTCTATATGAGCCCTTCTCTATCTGAGATGCCTTTTCCCCCAGCATGTGAGGCCAGCTTCTAACATGTGGAGTAATCCTCCTGGTACTTATCTCTACTGTTCTTTCGTATTAGTCTCCCATTCTGTTACTTTATATTCCATAAATGAGTGTAATCTTTCTGTGTCTGTCCCTCTCTTTTTGACTCATTTCACTTAACATGATACTTTCCACATTGACTCACCTATATGCAAATTTCATGACTTCATCTTTTCTAACAGCTGCATAGTATTCCATTGTGTAGTTGTATCAAAGTTTCTTTAACCAATCATCTGTTCTTGGGCACTCAGGTTTTATTCCAGATTCTGCCTATTGTAAACAGTGCTTCAATGAACATATAAGTGCATATGTCATTTCTACTGTACTTTTTTACATCTCAAATATATTCCCAGAAGTGGTATTGCTGGATCGAATGAGAGCTCAATTTCTAATTTTTTGAGAAGCATCCATACTGTTTTCCAAAAGGGCTGAACCAGTTGGCATTCCCACCAGCAGTGAAGGAGAGTCCCTTTCTCCCCACATCCACATCAACACTGGTCGCTTTTGTTCTTTTGGATGTGGGCCAGTCTCTGTGGTGTGAGATGATATATCATTGTTGTTTTGATCTGCATCTCCCTGATGATTAATGATAAAAAGCATTATTTCATGTGCCTTGTGGCCATTTGGATTTCTTCTTTGAGAAAGTTTCTGTTCATTTCATTGCCCCATTTTCTGATGGGGTTGGATGTTTTCTTTTTTGTAGAGTTCAACCAGTGTCTACAAAATGTCAGGTTTTAAGGCTAATTTTTCACTGCCAATGGCACTGGATACTCTTTAAAAAAATTCCAAATTTAAGAAGTAAAGACAGCTTGTAGCATTCCAGTTTAGACTTTTATTCTAGGAAGTTCTAGAGGAAAACTTGTAGCAACCCAGTTTAGAACTTTCATTCTAGGAAGTTCTCAGGGATAACTGGGCTACATATATAATGTATATATATATATATTTATATATATGTTTGCAGGACTGTGTTAGGTGGTAGGAACAAAGACTTGAAAAATATGAAGTGTGTGTGGTAACCTCAGGCTACATATGGCATCTTTGTGGGTGAGCTAGTCCTTGTGCTTCTTATTAGGAGCATCATTTGTCCTTAAGCAATAATCATCTGGAAAATTTAAGAGGACAAAATTTTATTACTAACAAGACCTGGACATTGCACTTTACAACTGAAAGTTCCACAGTGATATTGCAAGAGACAGTAAGAGAGTTCATGCCTGTTATTCTACTCCATTGTAGTTGATAGAGGGAATAAAGATTCCCTTGTGGATTCCAAAGAATCAAGCTGAAAATTTAAAAAGGATAAGGATGTGTGCTTAAAAAGCACATGGTTAATAAAGAAATCAAAGATACAAAGACAGCCTCCACAAAAAATATTTACCAAATGCCAATCTGAAAAGGGTTTGACATCCACTATATATAAGGCATTTGTAGAACTTTACAAGAAAAAAAATCCAATCCCATCAAAAAAATGGGGAGAAGAAATGAATAAAGAGACATTGTTCTTGACACCTTTTCCAAGTGGTAGACATGCATACTTAACTATGCCCAGCAGATGGCAGTAGCATGCAGACAAGTCATCTATAACTCTCACTAGGAAGTAGTTGCACAAAAGAATATATTTTCAAAACAGGTGTCTGATGATAATCATAGAAATTATAAATAAAATATTTTAAATCATTAATTAAATAGTAAAAATAATATGCATACCATTTTTTTCAATTTGGTGTGAATGTTATAAATATATATTTAAGCATATATAATTTATCACAAAATCATTTCAAATAGAACAAGATATTCTATGCAACTGATTTAGCTTATATTGAAACATAATAAGCCAGCTTTGTCTATGTTATCTAAGGAAAACTATCTGCCAAGAAGTACTTGAAAAGAAAATTGTGACCTAGTAACAATTTTGTCATTGTACAAAAGACTTCATGAGGATAAAGGGTTATTCAACACTTGCTGTGATTGTATTTAGGATTACTGAAATAAGAACTATTTGCGTACACTTTAGAAAATATGTGAGGATAGTTACAGCACTCACAAAGTTTACTGTACTGTACACCTGCTTAAAACTATCCATTAGTTTCTATCAGTGTGTGTGTGTGTGTATGTGTGTGTGTGTGTGTGTGTGTGTGTGTGTGTGTGTGTGTTGAGCCACATTATGAGGTGTTCAAGCCTTGTTTCTATCTCTGTGCTTGAGAATAAATAACTGTTGGCAATATGATGGTGGTGCTTGGGGGACCATAGTGGTGCTTTGGATTAAACCCATCAGTTACATATCTAGCATGTACCCTAACCACTGTACTATCTCCCAAGCCCCTTTATAAATTTATGAAGTAACTATCCTTCTTTTCTACAGATTTTCCCCTACTAATGATTCAAAAGTCTACACTAAAGGTCACGAAGATGACTCACTGAATTAGTGTGGATTCGATCACAATAGAAGAGAAAAATCCAAGTTAGAATGTTTAGTTCTAACCCTAACACTAATATTTCCTTTAATTCAATAGACCATATTCTTCTTTGGTTTAACATTATAATTGTACAATTCTTAATATTCATCCTAATCTACACTTTGTTCTTAATGGCTCGCTACCATGGTGCAAACCATGGTGCAAACAAGCCCTAATCAGAATCTAAAGCTGACTACTAATCATGACACTACTCCACATTTAGTTGAGGCATAAACCCTCTTACTTTGTTTTAATCTTACCTATTCCTCTACACTGGACATTCACTAATATCTGATCTTTAGTTCTCAATGATAAAGTTCTCAGTACTTCTACAATGGCCAAACACATGAAAGCAATCATTTACCCCTATCTTAACATCATTTTCAAATTCTTCTATGACCTAATCTTCGATGTAACATAATTATAACCTCATCCCTAACCCTAACTGTAATCATAAACCTAAGACTAGCCCTAGCTCAAACTCATTTAAGTGGCCAAAAGTATAATATTTTCTTGTCCCAACCTATCTGATCTGTCACCGTCACTGTCACTGTCATCCTGTTGTTCATCGATTTGCTCGGGCAAGCACCAGTAATGTCTCCTTTGTGAGACTAGTTACTGTTTTTTGGCATACTGAATATGCCACAGGTAGATAGCCAGGCTCTGCCATGCTGGCAGGATAGTCTTGGTAGATTGCTGGGCTCTCTGAGAGGGGCGGAGAAATCCAACCCGGGTCGACCACATGCAAGGCAAACACCCTACTCGCTGTGCTACTGCTTCAGCCTAGTTATATTATTAAGAACTTTAAATCTAGTACTTATTAAATAACAGCAGGCTATTTTAATCTCTAGGTGGAGTATGAATCATTATAAGCTTATGTAACATTAACAAAGTTTGAAAGATAGCAAATGTATTGTCTCAATCTCATCCATATTCATGTTTGTCAAACCCACATATAATACCCATAATCTTGAAATCTATTGCTTATCAGAAAAAAAAGTCCAGGAACAGACATTGTACTATATAACCATAGTACAATGTAATTATGCTACATAGCACTGTAGCACTATCGTCCCATTGTTGGATCTCATCGATGGATTTGCTTGAACAGGCACGAGTAAAGTCTCCATTGTGAGACTTGTTGTTACTGTTTTTGGCATATCAAATAGTCCACTGATATAGCTTGTCAGGCTCAGCCATGCGGGTGGGATACTCTCAGTAGCTTGCCGGGCTCTCTGAGAGGGACAGAGGAATCAAACTCAGGTCGGCTTCGTGCAAGGCAAATGCCCTACCTGCTGTGCTATCGCTCCAGTCCTACGCTACATAGTATGAGATATTTAACCAATAAATCAACATGCAGAAAAAGTATTCCTATGTATGATGTGGCTTTAGAGGAAGAATAAAGCAGTTCTTCTCTTCTGTTGAAAATATCTTCCTTGATAAGTGAATTGTATGAAGCCCGAAATTCATGGTGTCTCAACTTTGATGTTTAGGTAAATCTAATTTACAAAATGTGTGTTGTCTCAGTTCACACTAAACCTGCTCTGTGACACTTCACCTTTAATCAACTAGCTTTCAAGTGGTCTTATTTATTTCTGTGACCCTACCGAGAAAATTGAAATGGGGATACATTTATCTTTTACTTAGAACAATGGGTTTATGGGCCAATCATATATAAAATAAAGTCATTGTTGACAGTTCCAGGATTCTAGGAGAATCCCTATCGGCTGTTTTGTGAAGTCACCTACTTCCATAGGGGAAAATGTGGACAGTGACAAAGACCAAAAAGAATTTGCTCTTTTTTCTTCACTCTAAAAGTTTGGGCTTAGAGAAGAATCAATGTTTGGGATGTTTCAAGTGAAAAACTGTCTGAAAAATTATTTCAATATTATAAATAAAGAATCTCACAAATGTATTTACATTTTGACAATAATCCTAAAAATTTACCGGATATTACCAAAAATCATCCTGTGGATGGAAATAACATTTTTTAATGAAAATAAGTCATTATATAAGCAACAAGATAGAAGTAAGGATATATTTCTTTAAAAATTATTTACAAATACAGGAACTTTGGTGACAGGAAGCTGAAACTGCTGTGGAATTTATGTTGATTATATGCCTAAAACTCAATCCCAATAACTTTGTAAATCAGTTTTTAAATAAAACAATAAATAAAATCAAGGAAAAAATAAAAATTCTTTACAGACAAATAGTTACATAATCATTGTTATATGAATAGACTCTCAAAGTACGTACAGCAAAAAATTATAGAGAAAATATGACTGGATATTTCAAATGGCTAATTAATAAAAATATCATGTATTTTTTGCAGTTTGTGTTTTTTTGATACTTTGTCAGCATTGAAAAAATGTAATTGTAGTAATTTTCTTTTCCAACTCCAAATAAATGTTTCCTTTCTAACCAACTATTATATGCATAATTTTGTATTGTTATTTCTTGAAAGCAGTATTACTAAACTTCAGGCTTCATAAATGATGGGACATTTCTTAAGCCAGAAATAATTTCCCATTTGAATTTTCTGAGACTTTTAAGGTCTCTTTTTCTGCCACTTACTTATCTTAGACCAAATTTGAAATATTCTAGATGAGTGTGTAAAACTATATGTAAAGTCAAGAAGACTTTTTGAATCAAACTATTTTCTTTATATTCACACCGTGATTTGCATTTAAAATAGGTCTTTTAAATTTTTCCTAAAATGAATGTGCCTTTTTATACTTATAATAAAAACACAGGCTTACACAATAACAACGAATTGCTTCAAGCCATAAACAGGAGAACATGGATGGGAACATTGCAGTTTTCTTGTTATGTGATGAGCAACCTCAGATGTCACATTATCTTTTGTATGTTTGACTCTACGTAGTTACACCAACTGCAAGACAATTTAACACCATGCCTCAAAGAAAGGTTCTTAAAAATTTGAAGAGTTCTCGAGGAAGATCAGTTTGTTCACTTTCCATATTAAAACCAAGGCCTGTTTTCCTTCTGTGTGGAAAGTTATTGAAGATTTTAATTCAAATTAAATAAATAAGAAATACAAAATGGAATAATTAAGTAGACTTAGATAACCCAAGAGCTTTAAAAGAAAATAAAAAAAAAACAACTCTTTGAAGTTTCTAACTCATATATTTAAGGCTTTTTCTTTATTTAATATTTTATCATATGGCCTTAAACATTCCCTGGAAAATGATTTTTTAATGCTTTCTACTTTATTCCTCAACAAGGGACAATTTTACCCCTGTAGGGTATATGGCGATACCCTAAGATATTTTAATTTTCCACAATGGTTGGGCAGTCTAAAGAACATTTGGTATATGTTATACCAAATAAGTTAGTGATGATGTTGACACTTCCCTACACAGGTTCAGGTGGCAAATAGTATATGAAAGTTGTTGAACGTCCTGTCATTAGGCAGTTTGAAATTTAAACAACAGTACAATGTCACTATTTTTCGAATACCAGGGCTAAAATATAAATAGTAAAATTAAGAACTGGGTGAGTGTCTAGATCACTAAACTCTCATTTATTACTGATGCAACTGTGGAGTGTTACAGCCAGCTTGGTGAACAGTGCGGCAATTATTTCAGCTTGGTAAACAGTATGGCAATTATTTCAGAGTTTAACATAATTATCAGATAAATATCAATTTTAATTTTAGGTCCTTACTAAACAGATTAAAAATTTATATCTACTTTAACAACTTGTACATGAAAGTTTCAGTAGCTGTATCCATAATCAACTAGTACTTAAGCATCCAAGTGAGTTTCAGTTGGTGAATGGCTAGACAAACTGTTATCTCCATACAATGGAATAATACTCCGCGATAAAATTAAATTTTTTGCAGCTCTAAGTCTCTTTTCACCCTCCTCAAGGCTCTTTCTCTCCTTCCTTCCTCCTTATAGGATTCTTTCTGTCTGCCTGGGCTCATTGTTTAGAACCAAACAGCAGACTGTCACTAATTCCTAAGTCACTACTAAATTCTACCATACTGCTAAGACTTAAGTCCCCTCTGCACTCTTCCTGAGGCAGGATGTGATAAAAACTCAATTCAAAACTCAGAGAACCTCAGCACACCTGAACAATCAAGAGTCTGGGCATGCATCCAGGTATTTGTGTCCTCTTGCTTGCAGAAATAAAACCAACTTTTAAAGTCTGGTTTTGTCGGTAATTCTTTTGTTCACACCATGAAACCACTGGCTGGAAGGTTATTCCATTAATACTATACTGAGGGGCAATTTAGGGAGCCTTCTTTTGAGGTAAGCCATATTTTTCCATTTTCTGCCTTAAAGCAAGCTGTTTGTGTGAGATGGCCCCAAATTAAGACCCTCTTAGGATAGTGTGTTACGGTCATTGAGAATTTAGTAATTGGAAAGTTTAAAAAAAAGAGGTCATTTCGGATTATTTTTTATCACTAACAATTTTGAACAGGTTTGGAAATCAGTGGTATAAAAGATCAGTTAGATTTTATGTCCCCTTATGTGAGAAACTCTTCAACTGGTTAGTCTGATAGATATTTTACCTAAGGTAAAATATCAACTGATTCTGATAGACATTTTACCTAAGGCTTCTAAAACATATTTTTTGGTCAAATCTTTCATTCCCAGTACAATATTTATTTGTTTGTATACTTTTATACCATGATCATCTCTCAATTATACTTCAAAGTCAGCTAATGAATTTGTTAATGATTATTTATTTTGTTGATGTTAATGATTTTGACAATGATACTGTAAAATGTGGAAAGAATCCATTAGTATTGCAAAAAAGTAATTTGCCATTCAGTGTGATGAAGCAATACCACAGGTCTTTCTACAAAGTACAATGCATCTGGTGCTGTCATTAAATTTATATTTTTGCTGTTAATATTATAATTTCTATTGGGTGATATGGTTTATCTGTGGTATATAGAAAAATAAAACAAAAAATAGATAATATCAAGTAATAATAAACCCTTAGTCTTGGACTAAAGAACTGAGACTACCTTAATACACTTTGGGTGGGGAGAGTTCATAAGATGGCAACGATAAGGTGGACTGGATATAAATCAAAAACATTGGGAGAGGGTCCTGGGCATTTTGGAGGTGATGGGATTTGATGACTGCAGATAAAAACCATAAATATTAGCATTATTGTAAACATTTAACCTAAATTATATTAACTTTTAGAACATAATATTAAGAAGGCAATAAATAGACCATTATACAGTTAAAGATTAAACAGGCTCCAGTGGTTAGTTACATTACCTGGAGTAACAAAACTGTTAAGTGACAGAGCCAGTATAGAGATCTGGTTAATCTAACTTCAATTTTAGCAACTTTTCTTCAATATGATAAATTTTTCCACCTAGGCCCTAGACTGGACTGAAGCTATAGCATAGCAGGTAGGGCGTTTGCCTTGCATGCAGCTGACCTGGGTTCAATTCCATCCCATATGGTCCTCCGAGCACCGCCAGGAGAAATTCCTGAGTGCAGAGCCAAGAGAAACCCCTGTGCATTGCTGGGTTTGACCCAAAAGCAAGAAAAGAAAAAAGGTAAAACTAGCCCAAATTCTAAGACTTCATAAAATATAAAAGTTTATCCCAGAGAGCAGTCACTGAATGTAAAGGAGAAAATAGTATTACTTTTTTCAAATTAAAAAATATATGAATTCTTAATGATTATGTTTTGTTATTTTGACCTTGGTTGGTTGTTTTCAGGGCTTATTCCACTCTCTGATCAGGAATCACCCTTGGTGGTGCATGTTTAGGGGCCATATGTGGGCTGAGCATTAAACCAGGGTGGACTGCATGGAAAGTCAGTGCCTTATCTGCTGACTTATCTCTCCAGTCCCTTCTAAATTATTTTCAAGATCAGCATCATCTTGCATTATACCTTTCTTTAAATTGATTGTACATTTCATCTTTTCAGATATGTAGTCCTTTCTACCTTATTAGGATTATAAATCAGAAACTATATATTGATAATTCTACAGTGGGATTGCTTTAATTCTCCTTTTAATTCTCCTTTTAGTTGGGTTTGATTCCTCTGCCCCTCTCATAAGGCCTGGCAAGCTACCGAGAATATCTAGTCTGCACTGCAGAGCCTGGCAAGCTACCCGTGGTGTATCCGATATGCCAAAAACAGTAACAACAAGTGTCACAATGGAGACATTACTTACTGGTGCCCTCTCTAGCAAATCAATGAGCAATGGGATGACAGTGATACAGTGATACAGACCCTAATCTCTGATCTTTGACGATAACTTTGAGAATGTAGAACATGTCAGAGCCAATTCAAGAACTGTGACCCATTTTTTATTCTGTTTTCCTCACCTCCAAAATATGAGGTCCCAACAGCTTCTCTGTATCAGAACACATGTGAAAATTAGAAATGCAGATCTTTTTAGACAAGGGATTAGGATATAAAACAAAAAGATCACTTTTTTTTAGATTGCATAAAATGAAACATAATTACTAATTTTTAGAAAACTGGAAATATAAAAAAGTTAAACTAGCTTGATACTCTTTATGTCTTGACTTGAGTGTGGCTCCACTTAAAGGTAAAACACATGTTTTACCTTAGAGACGCTAGCAGCTAAATTATCCCAGGAAGGCCCAGTCACCACTGTGCCAAGATCTCTGTCCCTTAGGCTGGCTGGGGGCAGATCGAATCCCCATGGTCCCAAAAACTCAGTGCTCTGCCCAGCTACATTCAGCTCCCACTGTCACTGCAAGAGAAACATCCCAGTTTCAGGACTGATCTGAGTCCAGAGAGTCACCTGCTGTTGATCGTCCCAGCTCCAAAGCCCCTGAAGCACGCAGCCGCAAACACAGTAGTGCAACACATCCAAACTTCACAGAGCTCACAGCCCAGGAGAAACAAGAAAATGGGAAAACTGAGTTGAAATCCACTAAGCTCAATGAATGAAAGCAATAATATAGGAAGACTCACACCTAATAGCTAGGCATATCCTTCAGCCATTATTTTAGCAACACCATCATGATTTATTATATATATCATCATCATCATCATCCCATTGATCCTCGAATTTCTCTAGCGGTCTCAGTAGTGTCTCCATTCATCCTAGCCCTGAGATTTTAGAAGCCTCTCTTTACATGCCCTTTCCAATGGTGCCACATTGGAGACTCTTTCAGGGTCAGGGGAATGAGATCCATCACTGTACTGGTTGAATATGCCATGGGGAGTTTGCGAGGCTCTCCCATGTGGGCAGGAAACTCTTGGTAGCTTGCCAGGTTCTCCCAGAGGGAGAACTAGGGTAAAGGATGTCCAGGTTCTCCCAGAGGGAGAACTAGGCTAAAGGATTCTCAGCCGTGTGATTCCAGGAGCTTGGTGTTATAGTCTCTGGATGTTGGCCCTTGGTGGGATTACACAGCTCCGGGGGCAGTCTCTGGGTGTGACTGCCTAGCTACTGGAAAATGGGGAATCTGGGTGGAAGAGGCCCAGTCCTGATCCAAGAAGGCTTGGAGGTCTCAGCTCTGGGTCCCACACACCTGGGTTCCTCTGCCGGTTCCTTCATGTTTGAGGCTCGTCCGAACGTGTGGAGAGAGGCCTTGAGCATGGCTATGTTTCGGCTCCACAGTTCTTCGGCTGTGGGAGCTCTGCTTGGGGCAGGGAGGGAAGCTGAGGCCCACCCCCTCGGAGGGGCCCTGGGGAAGACAGCCAGGTGTGGGGGCAAGAGGCACTCTCTATATGTATAGTAATAAACATTATAAAGTGAATTATTTAATGCCTGCTAAGGAAGCAGGCTTGGATGGGAAACTAGGGAGATTGGTGGGGGAAATGGCCCATTGGAAATGCGACTGTTGAAATTTTGAATACCTGAAACAACTATATTATGAAGAACTATATATATGGTGTTTAAACTATGTTAAATATTTTTTGAACCAACTAATATGGAACCCCAATTCTTTAAAATATATATGTAGTGGTGCATTACTAATCATTTGAATAAAATATTAAAATCTTTAATTGAAATAGTCCTTTAAAAGGTACTTTGTGACTTTTTTGCTTTTACACCTTGGGAGGTGATTTTTACAATCAAGCTTAACAATATTTCTATTCTGTACAGAAATATTTAGGGTAAATAGAGAGATAGTAGACCACACAGGACATTTGTCTTGTACATGCCTGACCCAGGTTCTTTCACTGAAGCCTCTTAGAGTACACCACCAGAGATGACCTCTGAGTGTAGAGCAGGAGTAAACCCGGAGCTTTGCCAGATGTGGTTCCCAAACTGAGACCCAAACAAAACAAAAGATATATTAATTACTTTGAATTTTGATGTCTATTTGAATATCTTGTAAATTATTGAATTTTGTTAATGTAAAATTACATGCAGAATTGTGTTTCTCTATGAGAAATTCCCATTGTCAATGCTAGAAAGAAAAGAGCACTTGCTTGAAAGTGCATGTTTTTAATCAATCATGTATAATAATGGAAGATATTTTGATATAATTTGTTCATCAATATTTTATTGACCTATTATGAGTTTGTTAATAAAAAAATAAAATGTATTAGGTCATTTTATGACTTCTCTATTTTTACTCATCTTGTAATCTAGGGTAGTATTAAGAGAGAGTTAGACCTACTTATATTTGTTCAAGCTGTAGCTACCACTTACACACTTACATTTGGGACAACAACTCTGTGTCTCACTTGTTTTTACACTACAATTGCACTAGCTTTTTGAATTATTATGAGAATTAAATTAAGTTACACGAAAATGTAGAAGAATGTCTGGTATTAAGTAATTAATAAATTATCATTATCGTTATCACCATTGGCATAAAAAATGAAGACATTTTGGAGGAACAGAGAAATTGAAGAAATTTTTCTATGCAAGATACTTGCTAGACAGAAGTAAGTAGATTTAAGTTCATATCTTAACCCTTACTGAAGCAATTAGATTACAGATACAGAAAAAGGTGTATGATGAACTTCTTGTTAGCATTTGTAAAAGCTATAGGAAAACAAATCTTAAAATACTGTGTTTATAAGTCTCATCTAACTATGAATTTAGTCCTATAAAAATATACTCTATCTTCTCAAAAACACATCTTTAAAAAATGATTTTTTTTCTTGGTACTGTATTTCCCAATAATTTTAATTGATTTTGGAAATTAACGTCTATTAATTGAAATGCACAGATTTTAAATTAGTAAAGTCAAGGTAAAATGTTAAAATGATCATATTAATATGATTCATATTAATATGATTCTTTACTGCATGTTCATTCATGTACTCAGTATTCAATTTATAGTTTCAATGTACATATTGTGTCAGCATATCAGAACCTCACAAAAATATTTTTCAAATGAGAATAACTTACTTACATCACTGTATCACTGTATCACTGTCATCCTGTTGCTGATCTATTCGCTAGTGTAGGAACCAGTAATGTCTCCATTGTGAGACTTGTTACTGCTTTTGGCATATAAAAAAACCCTACAGTAGCTTGCCAGGCTTTGCTGTGCGGGCAGGATACTCTCAGTAGCTTGCCGGGCTCTCCGAAAGAGATGGAGGAATCAAATTAGAGTTGGCTGCATGCAAAGCAAAGACCCTACCCACTGTGCTATCGCTTCAGCAAGGTATTTTAAGAAGAGAAAAAAAGATAATATATTCAAGGGGAGATGAGGATATTTTGAAGAAAGGTATTATGGAGAAGCATGCCTGAGTTGTTTCCTAATCCCGGAGCAGCCAGGAGTCTGATAGATAAGTCAAACAAATTTGTGTCCTGCCAGCCAAGTTACAGTGGCGACAACATAGTGGTGAAATTGTACCAAAATCAAGTTCTAAAAATCCTGAGATGAAAGGTATTGTTTTATTAACATAGAAATCCTCTATGTGTATAACACTTGCCTATATACAAATTCCTTACTAGTGTTGTTACCAAATATCTAGACTGCCATAGCACAGACTTACTTCCTTATTTTTACAGACTGGCTTTAACTAGATTCAAATTTTATTTGCACTGGGCCATAGATAATACAGTGGGTAAGGCATCTTGCACACGGCTGGTCCAGGTTCAATCCCCAACACCCCATAAAGTCTCCAGAGTGCCATAGGAGTGCGGGAGTGATTTCTGAATGTTGAGTCAGGATTAACTCCTGAAGGTTGCTGGGTACGGTCTCCAAACAAAGTTTAGGTGCATTAACAAGAAAATTTCTATTACATTTGTAATGGAAAAGATGCTAGATTTTAAGGATAATAGTACTCTGAAACACGATTTAAAAATTTACCAAGTTTTATCAAAATCAGGCTAATGATATGGAAGATGACCCAAGAAATAGGACAGTGCCATGCTGCCCTGTCTTTGGTATCTTCTCCTACACAAATAACATTCTTCAATTATCAGTGATCTTTTAACAACTGAGAATAGGAACTAAAGAGTGAGTCCAGGAGTTAATACACTTGCCTTACATCCTGTTGCCCCTGATTCAATCCCAAGCATCACATATCATTCCCCGAGCACTGCCAGAAATGATCTCTGAGCAGAGTCTGTAGTAAGCCCCTGAGAACCCACCACCATCAACAAAATAAAAAATAGAAAACAGGATATGGCTTGATGGTAGACTACAGGCCTCACTTATATGAGGTCCTGAGTTTGATTCCAAGTGACCACCAAGTTAAAAAGTTGAAAATGACTTTGCTAAATTTTGCCTTGAATAAAAATTGCATGTAGGGCTGAAGAGAGCCCCACAGGCGGAGTGAGCCTAGTGTTGAATGAAGGAGACTCAGGTTCAATCAATCCCCAGTGAGGTATATGGTTCCCAAGGACAAGCTGGAATAGACCCCGCACTTGTGGGTGTGACCTCACCCTGACACCTCATGGCCCCTCACACTCAAGGGATTTTACACCTAGAAACTAATTAGAAAATGTTTGGTCACATAATAGAACTCAGGTTTTCCAGTATTAAATTCTGAACATCCATTTTGAAGAATATTTCAGTCAAATTCAAGTAATTAGCTTACTTACATAGAGCTAGATAATCTTGATAAAGAACACTGATAAATTTGTCCTCGTATACAATTTTCTCTAAAGACTCTGAAATAGCTTTCTACCAGGAACGTGTAATCATTTGCATCTGTCAAATAATAATTATGCTGAAATTCCCTGTACACTCTTTATTTTTCCTTCAAAATATTAGTTTATTTTAAAACAGTAGTAAATTTCTGATAATACACAGAAAGGAAATTATTTTGATGTCATTTTTATAGTAGTAGTGAAATTGGATAAAAATAATTAGTTGATTCAGAGAAAAAGACCAATTTTATTAACAAAAACCAAATTTCTGTCTTTTAAAGAATTCTTATTATGAGTACTATTAGTAACATAAAACTTGGATTTAAGGATGCTTAAATTATGCATCATATTAAAAATATCAAGAAAAGCTCTGAACATTTTGATGATAAGTTTAATGTCTTTCTTCACTTCAAAGTTAGCTCAAGTTGCTACAAAGTATTCTTAAAAATCAAATCATAAAAGCTAAATTGCCTTTAGGAAACTGCAGCAATGCACTTTTATTACTTTTGAATAATTCCTGCAATCACTGTCTTTGCATATAGAGACGTGCCTCTATCTTTTCTTAGTCTTTAAGAGACTTTGGATGACATGCAGAATCACTAACAGAAAATGTATTTAAAGTTTTAGCTTGAGTTTCTTAGATGTAAGTTTTCTGGTAATGAATTGTTTGTAAACTTGTGTCATCTGAGTAAACGTCTGTTTTCCTTGAAAATATGAGTGTATAATCTCACAAATAATGTTTAATCATTTGGAATCATCTGGCCCTAATCTTAAGAATGAGTATACTTAAAAAATCACATGGAGGGACTAGTAGATAGACATGGTACTTGCCTTGCATGAGGACAACCCAGGTTAAATCCTGAATACTCCATTTGGTCCTGGAGCACAACTAAGAGTTATCCCTGAGCACAGAACCAGAAGTAAGCCCTGATCATTACAGAGTGTGGCCCCCCAACAAAAACAAACAAAAATCACTTAGTATTAAGGTCACTAAACTCATCATTTTTTAGAAGAAACTTATGAAATGAGATTTTTCTTTGAGGTGACTGCTTCAGCCAAAGTTTAGCATACATTAACCTATCCATTGATAAATAAATGTGTATTTTATTAGGGTCTCATTTCTCAGAAATGAGATATTTCAGAAATATTTCAGAACAAAGCACTATCTTCTTTTGGCTTTGAAGTTAGACACACGCAGATTTATAAGCAACTTCTGCCAGGAGGAGAAAGGATTAGCTCACCATGAAATTAAAATTCAATGTTTGTAAGATGAGGATTGTAATAACACCTACCTTTCAGAGTGAATATGTGTTTTTTTTTAAAATTTATTTACTGTTTTGTTGTTTTTCCTGTTCTGTTTGCTTTCATTTTTGGACCACAAAACTCAGTGCTCAAGGCTCCCTTCTGTCTCTGGGCTCAGTGATCACCCCTGGTGGGCTCAAGACCATTTGCGGTGCTAGAAATCAAACCCAGGTTGCTGATTGCAAAGCAAACACTGCACCTTCTGTACTGTCTCTCCAGTCCTGTATATGTGTTTTAAATGAGCTGTAGAATGTCTATCAGGTTGCAAAAATTAGATTTTTTTTCATTTTCTAGAATTCCCCAAACTGAAGTTAGGAAGTAAATGTTACTCCTATACTTCAAAAGTATATTAGGGCCCATTTAAAAATTATAAACACAGGGCTGCTTCTCTTAGCATAATTTCAGCTCCAATCTCAAAATAAGAAACATAGGATAATAAGAGGAAAAAAGAATGATTTTCATTTCTCAACTATGGGTTGCTTTCTCCTGACTTTCCGTGTTGGACAATGCAGTTCTCTTTGCCTGAGAAGTCTTTAACTTTTTAATTTTACCTTTATATAAAAATCACAGGAGACTATTCAAATGTTTGTTCCATTGTGCATTCTCTACAGCATCTGTCTTACCTCTGTCTGTCAGATATTAACATTCCTATCATTTCCATTTCATGAACATACTATTGATAAATTTTTTGTAGTACTAATCAAATTATAAATTAATAGATTGGAGTGCTTTTCTTTGGACTACACATTCTGTTTTACTATATCATCATGCAACATTCTAGAAAGTTGCTCTAGTCAATAACAATTTAGTGAATGGGGTGCTGGAAATAAGTATAATTTAGCAAATTATTTGAGGTCAGTCTGAAAATATGAATTAAGGCATTTCTGACATTTTAGTTTCTGACATATCCCAAACCTGAACAGTTATATGAATGGACTACAGACTAATATAAGGAAAATCAGTATCGTGAACCCTAAGTAATTGATCTATTTTCTTAATTCTGTTTTAACATCATCTACATCTCAAACTCTAAATGACCTTCTTATAAATGAATATCAAGATAGCAAAGTACTATATGTAAGTAGGATATTCTAAAATTGTTAGTAAAACTCATTTAGATTTTTATTAGTGGTCAACTGTCTATCTAATAATAATAAGTTCTGCATTAAAATTTGATTAACTCCCAGCCGGGGCCGGTGCTCGGCTCCGGCCGGCCGGGTTTTCGGCCCGGGTGCCCATGCCTCTGCAGAGCCGGTGGATGTGGAACGAGCGGGAACCAGAGACAGCTTTAGGAATTGGGGTTCCAGCAAGTGCTCGCACCCATGTATGGAGACTGTGAACTAAGCTTTTGCCCCACGCCGGCTAACGGAGGAAATAACCTTCCTTCTTGGTCTCTCTCCCCGCCGGGAGAAGGCGTGTTGTCTGACATTTTGTGGGTCCGTTAAGAAGGTATGAACTTTTGGCGCGAAAAAAAAAAAAAAAGTGTGCTTTGAACTTGAAACAGCCGCGGGAATATCGGGGCAGCCCCAGCCGGGGCCGGTGCTCGGCTCCGGCCGGCCGTTTTTTAGGCCCGGGTGCCCATGCCTCTGCAGAGCCGGTGGATGTGGAATGAGCGGGAGCCAGAGACAGCTTTAGGAATTGGGGTTCCAGCAAGTGCTTGCACCCATGTATGGAGACTGTGAACTAACTTTGGCTACATGCTGTTCCAGGAAGGGGAATGATTCATTTTCAAACTTAAATCTTCGCGGACTTAATTACTATAATACAGAAATTGGAAACCGCGCGGTGCGGCCGCGCGGCATTTTATCTCTTCATTCTCATCAGTGGAAAACTTATTATCAAATATTTCCCTGTTAATAGAGCTGTATTCTTAGGGGATAAATGCCAACAAAAATAGTGAGTCTGTTTTGAAACTCTAACAACAATAGTGAGTTATGTGTTGAAATCTGGAATGTAATCAAGGTAAAGAGAAAAGGAAGTGAAATTATCACTCACGTACGAGGTGGGTTGGGGGTGAGGGGTGGGATGTATACTGTTTTTTTTGTTTGTTTGTTTGTTTTGTTTTTGCTTTTGTTTTTGTTTTTATTGGTGGTGGAACATGGGCACTGGTGAAGGGATGGGTGTTTGAGCATTGTGTAACTGAGATATAAGCCTGAGAACTTTGTAACTTTCCACTTGGTGATTCAATAAAATAAATTTAAAAAAAATTTGATTAACTATGAGAGATAAAAAACAATAGAACTTACTGAACCTTTTATATAGGTGTAAAACTGAGACATAGAGATAGTCTGTATTTATTCACATAGCTTGAATATGTAAATATTCATCTCTGGATGTAATAGTCTTTTTGAATGAAACATATTACTGTTTTGTAAGTATAGAATTCATGAACTTGATACTTTTGTCTTCTGCAGGACCAAAATCATTGAAAATGTATAATATGATTCAGTTATTGTAGGATAGCAATGGGTTTGTCCTTTTACCCTTGCTGCAGCGAACTTAGTTTACCTTAAAGCAATGTCCTTTCTGTATGGACACAGGAAGACAGTTAATATTCTGTTTTGTAACTTGGGAGTTGATTGACACCAACAATATTTACTCTTGGGTATCTCAACTCAGTTGCCCTTAGTTCCTAACACCCCAAAAGCAGGGTCCTGATGAGTGACTGAATGGATCCAGGGCAAGCTGTGAGCTATCCTGGCATCAAAATGGGCCAGGCGAAAGCTCATCAATACTCAACTACAAATTGAGAGCATGGTCATAGACAAATGCTGTCATGTTCCAAAGGTAACAATGAGACTAGGACCCTGCTGGGATTAGGAAGACTAACCTGACCTGAGGACTGTGGTCTGGAATATATAGTGAGATGTCCCTAGGAAGAACCAAACTTTAAGTTTGATATATCCCTTACTGTGCTCATACAGAATAAAATTGCTAGAAATATTAGAAGTAGATTTATTATAACTATTTAAGTGGATTACTAGCTGAGGAAAGAAGAAAGCAACACATCCTGGATGGGATCCTGCCCTTAAGTGGATCTCCTAGTAATCTGGAGTAATCACCTTAGATGAGGTTTTGTTAATCTCCTGGAGGAATGTTCTTAACCCTCTTTGTTGATTTGTTAATGTCCAACCTACCTTTGTGTCACTGTCCTATGTGATTGTGATACAAACTAAGACTGTAAGAAAAGTAGAGGGAGAAGACACAGAAGCAGAGCACAAAGCAAAAGAGAATCAGAGGGTCATCTGAGCTAGAAGCAAAGGAAAGTCAGAGTCAGAAATAAAGGCCAGAGTCAGAAGTGGGAGTAAGTGGGGCTTCAGAGAGAGAAACAGAAGGGCTCCGGAGAGAGAGATCGGAAGAAGAGAGATTAGAAGAGACCAGAGGAGAGACTACAGAGACAGAGTCAGAGATAGAAAGACAGACAGAAGAGAGCACAGCGGCACACACAGAAGCAGAGCACAAGGAGGAGCAATCCAGACCCAGTCCATACACAGCGGCTTGAGAGCATCTAACTCGAGCGGTGAGAGAGAGGAGAGAGAGAGAGAGAGAGAGAGAGAGAGAGAGAGAGAGAGAGAGAGAGAGAGAGAGAGAGAGAGAGAGAACCACCCCAAGAGCCCACAAACAACACAAACATCATCACCCCCTTCTGCACGTGCGCACCTTTGTATTTTTTACAAAGTTACAATTTATTAAATTTTAAAGTTGATTAGTATGAGTTACTTAGCTTTGGATCACAGCCAGTATCAACTCCTAATATGATATTTTTCTCTTTTCATCATTTTGCTATGTGTGATTTGAGCTCTTGAAAGGTCATATATAGAATTTGTCACTTGATAATTGATATAGAATAAGACAAAGTAAAAGTCTGAATAAAGATAGAGGATTTAAACTAAAACCCCATTAGATATAATAAGTTTTTTGTTCATATCCTGGGCATAGTAGTTTTAGATATTCTCAAGAGAGTTAACTATCAAATTCATTGTTGATATATCATTGATCATGATATTTAATACAGTGTGTATGGAAATTTTAAAAGTGTCTTTTAAAGTTTTTTCAGTGAAACCCTTATTAAAAATAGTTGTAAAACAAATACATAAAATATTGGAGAAAATTAAAAAGAGATCAGTGGGCACAAGGTGACTTTTGGTGACAGTATGATTCTTGAGTAATTTATTAGATCTGATAAACATTTTCACTTGGTTTATTTTGGAAAATATATTTTGAATCTATACTTTTTGAATATCAATCTTCATATGTCAATGAGGTAAATAGTATAAGGCAAATAAGATTTTTTAAAAATTATTTAACTTTTGGAATTTAGAACAACAAATATTCTGTGAAGGGTTATTAGTTTAAGAAAGTTCAAAAATGAATATATATTTTGAATTATATACCAGTGTATTGGGCTGGAACAATAGCATAGCAGGTAGGACGTTTGCCTTGCACATGGCCAACCCAGGTTCGATTCCTCCGTCCCTCTTGGAGAGCCTGGCAAGCTACCAAGAGTATCTTGCTTGCAGAGCAGAGCCTGGCAAGCTACCTGTGGCGTATTCGATATGCCAAAAACAGTAACAACAAGTCTCACACTGGAGACATTATTGGCAAATAGATGAACAATGGGATGACAGTGACAGTGATACAGTGATACTAGTGTATCATATTTTTCTTTCTATTTTTCATTTCCAGCTATCTATAAGAATGGAAATAATCTCCAATTATAAATACAAAACAAAAACACAAAAGAAAATTTTACAAAATGTTTTGATATAGATGCCAACTCTTTTCTTAGAGTCATGATTTAAAGTGCAATTCAACCATTTGTGGCTCCCCAAATATATAATATAGATAACTATTTTATGTACATATTCAATATCTTATTTTGCTTATTCTTCAACTAAAATACACCCCATTGTTAATGATAAAAAATCTGTAAACTTGAAAGTCCACACAGACCAAAACTGTACTTGTTTTGTTCCTGTTTCAGATACCCCACACTAAATGCAACATAATACAGAATAGGTTCTTATTAATTATTAAAAAAAAGGGGGGCTGGAATTATAGTACAGTGGGTAGGGTGTTTGCCTTTCACGGGGCCGACCCGGGTTCAATCCTCAGCATCCCATATGGTCCTTTGAGCACTGCCAGGAGTAATTTCTGAGTGCAGAGCCAAGAGTAACCCCTGAGCATCAATGGATGTGACCCAAAAAGAAAAAAAAGAACTATAATAGATAGAATACTTGCTAGACATAGCAAACATAAGTGAACATATAATATAATAACTATAAAATTACTCTCTGCTGATTACTAAACTATGTTCACATACAGACACACAGATACATACACATGCACACACACAGACACATATACACATATAGAAAATAGCAGGGCTTGTGAGATAGCTGATTTTGATTGAAACACCTAACACATGCTTTGTATTCAAAAGACCCCAGTTCAATCTCTGGTGCCACAAGGTTCGAGTAAAACTACCAAATGTGACCCCTAATTATTGAGAGAGGAATAGCTCTAAACACTTTTGATTGTGCCTCGCCCCACCCAAATAACCTGATACTTTTTTTTTTCAGAGAAAAAAAATAGTTGAGAGAAATTTTGAAGAGGAGAGATAGCACATCGGCAGGGCATTTGCCTTGCATGCGGCCGACCTGGATTCAATTCCTCCATCCCTCTCGGAGAGCCTGGCAAGCTACCAAGAGTATCTTGACCTCACAGAAGAGCCTGGCAAGCTACCCGTGGTGTATTCGATATGCCAAAAACGGTAACAAGTCTCAAAATGGACATGCTGGTGCTGGTGCCGGCTCGAGCAAATAGATAAGGAAAAGGATGACAGTGATGCAGTGAAACAAAAGCAAACACTAATATTTATGGTGTCAAAGTATAATAGCTACTCAAACTATATTATGAATCGTTTAAAATGGAATTAATTTTTAGCTGAGCTTTAGTTTCAGACTAGCTCCAGTCACAGCTAAGTTTATACTGAAACATTATAGCAATGTTTATATTTTAACTCTATGTTTTCTGCATTGTTGGATTTTATAAATTGGCGTTGAGAAGACAGAGTCCTAGGGATAGACTGAACTCTCAGTTCAGGTTACATATCCTTTCCCAGCCCAGCAGGTAATAGGCGATAGCAAACTAAACTGCTTAGGTCCACTCTGATTGAAATTTCTTAGTCTTTTCTTCTAAATCAATGTGTTACTCCATAATCATCAATTATTCACGAAAACTCTCAGAGACTGCAGTGTCTTCTACCAACAGATGATCACAATTCAGAAAAGAAATCTTTCTTAAAAGACTTTTGTCAATTAGTTCCCTTGAAGTAGAGGAAAGAGAGCATTGAAACAATTTTGCTACACTAAGATTCTCAAGTGAAACCTTATTAAGTTTTAAAAACATATTTTGAGAAAAAGAATCAGTTTCTCCATACAAAGAAGATAAAATGCATTGACTTTTGCCCCATCAATTACGTGAAATTATAATTGCACTCAAAAAATCATCAAAATAAAATTTCAAACCACTCCTAGTGTAGAACAATCTTTGGTCCTGTTCCTAAACATTTGGTTTAATACTGATAAAGGACCATGGGAATAAGCAGGGCAAGAATTGATATGGTCCTTGTGAAAAAGAATCATCTGGTATGAAAGGTCAAGAGATTGGTTTAGATGCGCCTACTAATCTGGATGATTTAGGCCTTTGCTGGATCCTGGATTTGCACAGACGATAATTAACTCAGGACCCTCTCCACTGTTTTATTGGCCCATATTCTTGGAACATAGTAAAGAAATGCTGCCCACCCATCTTTACTCTGGGGGAAAGATTTCTGCCTTTCTTTGAGATCCTCCTCAAGAGACCGGGATCTGGGAGTTTTCCTGCCTTCCCTTCCCTTTCCTTTAATAAAGTCTTTTCTAATTCAAACGTTTGCTCTCTAGTCCCTGGTTTTTCAATCTTGACTGCTTGAACCTGAGCATCTGTGCAGGTATAAAAAATCTGACATCTCAGTGGTTATGCAAATAAAATTTCATGTCTATGTTTCTGCATGAAATGAAAAACAGGTACATGAGGAACTCCGATGGATTTTATCCTTAAATGGAATAGAATCAGGTGGGGAGGCAAATCTGAGACTCCTGGAGGACTTTCTGTAAAAAAGCAGAAAATTAGCCATTTCCTTCTCCCCCTAAGAATTAAAACAAAATTATCTTTAGTGAGAGGAAGAGAAAAGCTCAGTATTGCCTCAGGAACACATTAAATTCCTTTATAAGACTTAGTTTCCATTTATTTTAGCTGCTAAATGACACAGTCAGAAACCTTGAGAACAGAAGTTAAAGGCCAGAGTCAGACTTTGTGAATTAAAAATAAAGAGTAGCCTAAGCAGCCTAAAGTTTCTAGGCTTGGATTAGAAAAACAAAGAGAAATGCTAATCTAGTTTTCCTACAAATAGCAAAGTGTCTTTTAACAATACAAGCAGTTTATCATTTGATCTACTATTCTCTCTCTACTTATCTTCAACTGCATTCCTGCCTCCTTCCAGCATTTGTCTTCTGAGCTAGAGAAGCAGGCCTTGTCACTACCTTGCCCAACCTGGTAATTTTTTAAAAATAACATCTTCCACAGAGACCATTTCCTTTTATGATGAATAAAAGATTCAAATGAGTGATAACAATAAAAAATTCACTGTCCTGATCCTTGAAATTCTTTGCAGAAAAGCTGACTTGAGACAAAGTTTAAATTAGGCACTATACCATCAATTTGAAACCTTTTTTAATTTCCCAAGAGAATTATTCAGACTAGAATACAGGCATACCTGCAGGGTACCAAAAATAAGCAAGCAAATAAATGTTTACATAGACATTCAAATGGAAACTGTAGGACATTCTATACCCAAGATCATTGCATTCCCCAGGAATTCCCACACCATTTAAAAAATTTATTATTTAAAAATATATTATTTTGTTTTCAGTGAGTTAAGATATTTGAAGTACATGGTTGTGTTATTAAAGCATAGTCTTATGTGCAGTCTTGCATATTATTTCCAAAAGCTCCCTGTTAAAGGTTTTTAACAATTTTTTGACTCAGGACTTCAGAATAAAAATATATTATTTACATTGGCACTGCACATAACTACTCATCAGTCTACTTAAACACACACACCAAAATAATTTCACGTATATCTAGTATTTTTCATTTGCAATGCAACTTTACTTTCCACTTTTTACTATATATAAATTAAGTAATATGTGCAAATACTTGTAAGAACATATTCAAAGTGTCACATATAAAGGAATTATTATTAATATTATTATTATTATCCCAGACAGCTTATGGCAGAGTTTGTAATTCAAATTTTGAAAAAAATTCTGATCCTATTTGATTTTATCTTCCATAAATTGATCATGACCTGTGTTTAATAAAACGGTTTATTGCAAGCAATAATAAATTAATTCAACTCAATTCATCCACATAAAATACCTAGGTTATTCATTTGTAGAGATTTGCTGAACATAATAAATATTTTTACATGATAAAAAGGTGTTTCATGGAATATTATTCTTGAGTATATTCCAATGAATTATATGTATTCCTCTTGTGATTTAAATGTTTTCCAAATACATTCCCAAGACATTTTAATAAAACTTATTAACATTAAATGTATTGAATACAATATGCAAGGTATTGGATAATACTATATTCTATGAAAGTCTAAAATAAAATGCATATAACTTTTTTTCCTGTGATTCTTCATGTAGCACTTCAGAGCAGCTACCGTTAACACCATTCTTCTAAAAAGTCTCTCTCTTCATAAAAGTTCTTCCTTTTTGTATTCTTTGGAGGGGGGCACATTTATTCTTCTGAAAATCCAAATCATATTCTTTGACTCATTTCATCTTTAGTAGACATAATAGTGAATAGTTACCTCTGTGTGTGTTGTGAGATATATATTAGAAAGTTTATAGACTGGAGATAGAAAACTGATGCTTGTGTTAT
Source organism: Sorex araneus (assembly GCF_027595985.1). Lineage (NCBI taxonomy): Eukaryota > Metazoa > Chordata > Mammalia > Eulipotyphla > Soricidae > Sorex > Sorex araneus. Next base: position 127,951,751 of record NC_073307.1, on the reverse strand, counting down.
ATCATTTCTTAAATTTATATATTATATAGTACCTGCTCTATATAATTATATGATTAATCTAATAGTGAGTTCTACTTTTCTAAGATAGCCAAATAAATGTAAGCTCTTCTGTATGTATGATTATCATCATCATCATCATCATCATCATCATCATTATCACGTTGATCGTAGATGTTCTCGAGTGGTCTCAGTAACATCTCCATTCGTCCTAGCCTTGAGATTTTAACAGCCTCTCTCTACTTGTCCTTCCCAACAGTGCTGCATTGGAGGCTCGTTCAGGGTCAGAGGAATGAGACTCATCATTGTTACTGGTTTTGGCATATGAGTACATCACGAGGAGCTTGACAGGCTCTCCCAAGTGGGCAGGAAACTCTCGGTAGCTTGCCAGGTTCTCCAAGAGGGAGAACTAGGCTATAAGATGTTCAAGCTTCCGAGAGCTTGGTTTTATAGTCTCTGGATATTGGCCATTTATGGGATTACATGGTGCCAGGGGAAGTTTCTGGGTATAACTGCCTAGCTACTGGAAAATGGGGGATCTGGGCAGAAGAGGCCCAGTCCCGATCTGAGCAGGCTTGGAGATCTCAGCCTCGGATCCCTGCACACCTGGGTTCCTCTGCTGGTTCCTTCTTGCGTGAAGCTCATCGAACTCATCAGAGTCTCTTGCCCTCATGACTGGCTGTCTTCAGAGGGGGTGGGTTGAGTTTGCCTCCCTGCCCCAAGCAGAGCCATGGCAGCTGAAGCAATGTCAGCCAAGCAATGTCAAATATTACAGGAAAAACATGCAAATACAAAAGTACTCAGGGCCACAGTGCTAGTTAAATGGGCTGGACTGCAGCATATTTTGCATCCAAAAGGTCAAGTTTAATCCTCAGTACCACATGGTCTGGCTAGCACCTCTGGGAACCACCCCAGCATATCATGCGGGGTGTAACCCCTATGTACAGCCAGGTATGGCCAAAAATCAAACAAAATGAAAGCACTCCATGTTTATTTAAAAACTAAAAGAAACAGCAGCTTGAAAGATAGGATAGTATAAGGCACTTGCATTACATGTGGTGGACCTGGAGTAGACCCAGCATTACATTTGGTCCCCCAATGCCAGCACTTCCAGGATTAATTCCTGAGTGCAGAGCCAAGAGAATCCAGAGTCTGGCACCTCAAAACAACAATAAAAAGAACAAAGCACTCAGGTATGTTCTTTCCACCTCACTCAGACTTTACCCATTTTAGTTAAAACTATTCCCCAGACCCCAAAACAAATGAAAAAAAAAAGCATTTTACGGTACTTTACCTTAGTTAAACCATATTTTCTCACTACTTTTAAATCTATGACAAAGGCTATAGCTAACTCAAGTAAAGACGCCCAACTTTGGTAACTGCTGACACAGTGATTCCAAGATGTATGGCACACCAAAATTCTCTTTCATAATTCCCCATCTACAAGTCATTTTATCTTTGTTTGGTTTGGGGGGTCACACCTAACTGTGCTCTGGGGTTACTCTGACTCTGCACTCAGGGATCACTCCTGGTGAGGTTGGGGGACTGTATGGGATGCAAGAATCCAACCCAGGTGGGGCTCCTGTAAGGCAAATGCCCTTCCTGCTGGATACTCTCATTGGCCTCTCATTTCACCTTAGATCAAATCAAAGAGTCTGGGGTAGCAGTATCTTTACTTTGTTTTACTTTGTGGGGACACCCAGCAGTGACAGGGACTGCTCCCAGGGTTGCGCAAAGACTCTGCAGTGGTGAGGATCAGACCTGGGGCTCCCACGGTCATGCATGAATACTGGCCCTGTCATCTAACTCACTCCTTGGCCCACACCAACAAATCTAGAATGACTCCTCCCCCACTCAAAAGGTCTGTTAGTGACTTCAATCATAGCAACTTTGAAATTCTATTTTCAGGCCACACCCAGCCGTGTCCAGGGATCCCTTCTGGAAGTGCTGGAGGAACTGTCTGATGCTAGGGGCTGAAACTGCATCGGCAGCAAGCAAGCATTCTCTCTCCGGCTCAGAATCACAACAACGTTTTGTTTTGTTTCCTGTTTTTTTTTTTTGTGTGTGTGTTTTGGGGCCACACACAAGGCTTACTCCTGGCCCTTTGTTCAGGGACCATCCTGGTGGGCTCCAGAGACCACCGGGCACTGGGGATGGAACCTGGGAGGGCAGCTTGCAAGGCAAAAGTGAGACCTGCTGTACTATTGCTCTGGCCCAACAGGCATCTTTAATTCCCATGGAACTTTTAAAAGTTTGAGAAGGTTTTCATACTAAAATTTCTCCATTTAAAATTTCTCCATTCTGCATGTAATAAGTATATACTAATATGGTAACTTAACTTGCTCAAACCATTCAATAAACCCTTGACTGTTTTTAAAGTACCAGTTACATCAGGAAAGGGAAGGTTGCTGCTTCCTCCTCTTCCCCTCCTGGACCTGAACCTATAATGAAATACTCATTTCCAGTGACTTGTGTTCTTGTTCATATCCTAATTAGGAATGATCAGCAATGCAGATATTGGAATCCTGCAGATGACACTGATGATCTAAGAGGTTGGTTTGAGTATCATGTCATAAGGAATACAGAGTGCAGAGCTGATGGGAGATCTGTGGAGAATGAGAACTCACACACATGAAAAGAATCAAAGTAGTAGTCAAGTCGTGACCCAGGAGTATATATGTATATATATATAGAGAGAGTGATATTATAGAAGTATAGAATATAAAACCCTGTGAGATTTTCTCCTGTAGTTTATCTTTCAGTAAGCTAAAAATTAAAATTCAACTGACAGGGCACCATTCACACATTCATACTTGATTACAAAATCACCCATGGAAGCTGTCCTTATTTCTTGATTTTTTTCTCTGCTGTAGTCATTTAGCATTGAAAATCCTAATACTGATTATGCTCCATGTAAGGTGAATTCTTCAAAAGTTAGCCCTCCTCCCTACCCCTCCCCGCAGGCCAGTGTTTGCCGTCCTGCAGCACTGCAACTTTGCTCCCTGTGACAGATTGGTGAAGGACCCCAGATGGTTTCCCCAGTGCCTGCGTCCTCGGACAAAACCCCTCTCCTTTCCGCTTCCCAAGCTGCCCCCACCGCACGCCAGTTTGCACTGTCCTGCAGTGCCGCAACTTTGCTTCCTGCAACAGGTTGTTGAAGGACTCCGCCATCGTCCCTACTACATAGCTGCAGGGGGCGTGGCCTCCACAGAACTGGGTGTGGCCTCTTTTGGAGAGGCAGCAGTTATTTTCTCTTCCCCAGCAATTTGTAGTAACATGTCAATCTTGACCACCCAATTCTCTAAGGAGCATCTTAGCTATCCTAGATACACAATAAGCCAATAGTCTATTAGTCTACTCCAATCACACCAAAATACTGGTGAACACAAAAATCTATTCAAGCCCAATATATATAAAGGATCACATCTCTGAACGCTTCACTAGAGACCTCACATAAGTTTCAGAGAAACACCTGAGAGGAAAGACATACTCTAGAAGGGGAATAGGTGACCACCATCAACCAAACTCACCCAGAATCCTTCCTCAAAACAAGAAAACAAGAGGGAATAGTCATAATGAACACCCACATACAACGACAATAACATGAAGAAATAGCACAAATCCCCACCACGTGGAAAGGACAATGAAAAGAGTACAGAAGCTTCAAAAGGTGTTACCTACAAATGTGAGCTCTCCAATAAAGAATTTAGAGATGAAATGCTGAAGATGGTCAATGAACTCAATGAAATGATGGAACAGTTATCCAGTAAATTAAAAGAGGACATGAAAGAAACAGTGGGATGGACAGCTGAGAAAATACAGGAAGAATCGAGAACAGAAATTAAAAAATGCTACAAAAAGAAATGTCATGAATAAAGGATTTGGTAGATGAAATAGAAAACTCAGTGGGTGCCCTCAACAGTAGAATGGCTATAGCTGAAGACAGAATCAGTGAGCTTAAAGCCTCAGGAAGCCTACAGGCAACAACAAACAATGGAAGAGACCTCAATATAGCTCTAGGGAGGATCAGAGTCCTAAGGGATGATTTCAAGGATGATCATTGGAGTACCAGAAGGACAGGGAAACAACCCTAATGAAAAAGCCACAGTCAAAGAAATCATTGCTGAAAAGTTCCCAGAGCTGGAGAACACAGGCACGCAGATCCAAGGAGCCCAAAGTGTGCCAGCTAAAAGAGATCCTAACAACAAAACTCCAAGACATATCATAGAATGATGGATGTCACGAATAGAGACACAATACTTCAAGTAACAAGGTCAAAGAAGGAAATCACATATAAATGAGCACCCCTTAGATTCACAGCAGACCTATCAGAGGAAACCTTCCAAGCCAGAAGGCAGTGGTAGGATATAGTGAAAAAAACTCAATGAAATGAATGCTTCACTAAGAATACTTTATCTGGCTAAACTCTTAACTCAAATTCGAAGTAACGATACAGTATTTTGTGGATAAACAACAGCTCAGGAACTTCATAGACTCAAAACCAAACCTAAAAGGACTAAAAGGGCTACTGTAACACAAGATAAATCCCTACAAGCACAACAAACTCCTACAGAAAGATGGCACAAAACCCCATAACAAAAATATCTCTCAGTGTCAATGGTCTTAAAGCACCAATTAAGAGTCACAGAGTGGCAAAATGCATTCAGAGACTGAACCCAAAATTCTGCTTCCCACAAGAAACACATCTGAACAGTGAAAACAAATACAGACTCAAAGTCAAAGGATGGAAAACAATCCTGCAAGGAAATAATTCCCTCAGAAAAGCTGTGGTGGCCACACTAGTATCTGACAACATAGACTTCAGTTTGAAAAAGATTAGAAGGGACAGTGAAAGACATTTTTTATTAATCAAGGGATATGTACAGCAGTAAGAAATAACACTCCTAAACATATTTGCACCCAATGAGGGACCAGCTACATACCTACAACTGCTAATAGACCTAAAGAAGGACATTGTGAGCAACATAATAGTAGTTGGAGACTTCAACATCACCTTAACACCTCTGGATAGATCAAGAACATTAAAACTCAGCAAGAAAATACTGACTTTGAAAGAAGAAATAGAAGAGAGAGGGCTAATATATCTATATAGGACTTTACATCTCCCTCTCACCCCCCCCCAAAAAAGAATACACATTATTTTCCAGTGCACATGGAACATTTTCCAGAATAGACCATGTGCTGGGCCACAAAACATACCTCGACAGAATCAGGAAGATAGACATTGTATCAACTATCTTTCCAGACCATGTTGGGAAAAAAGGACTCTTTTACTGCTGGTGGGAATGCCGACTGGTTCAGCCCTTTTGAAAAACAGTATGCACACTTCTCAAAAAGATTAGAAATTGAGCTCCCATTTGACTCAGCAATACCACTTATGGGAATATATCCTGGAGAAGCAAAAAATATAGTAGAAATTACATCTGCACTAATATGTTAATTGCAGAACTGTTTACAATAGCCAGAATCTAGAATAAACAGGAGTGCCCAAGAACAGATGACTGGTTAAAGAAACTTTGGTACTTCTACACAACAGAATGCTATGCAGCTGTTAGAAAGATGAAGTCATGAAATTTGCATGTAAGTGGATCAACATAGAAAGTATCATGTTAAGTGAAATGAGTCAGAAAGAGAGGGACAGACATAGTAATATTGCACTCATCTATGGAATATAAAGTAATAGAATGGGAGACTAATACCCAAGAATATTAGAGATACGTACCAGGAGGTTAGCTCTACGGTTTGGAAGCTGTACTCACATGCTGGGGGAGAGGACAGATCAGATGGAGAAGGTAACACCAGGTAAAGGGTGTTCTGAGGACCCGCTCAGGATGGGAGAGATGTGCTGAAAGTAGACTATAGATCAAATATGATAGCCACTCAATACCTCTATTGCAGACCACAACACCAAAAAGGAAAGAGGTATAACAAGGGAATGCCCCACCACAGAGGCAGGGGGAGACAGGGTGGGGGGGGCAGGGTGGGGATGGTGGGAGGGATACTGGGATTATTGTTGGTGGAAAATGGACACTGATGAAGGGATGGGTACTCGATCATTGTGTGAGGGGAACACACGAAAGTTTATAACTCTGTAATTGTACCTCACGTTGATCCACTAATAATAAAAAATAAAAATTAAAAAAAGAGGGATTCTCCTAAAGTTAAAAGAATGACCATAACTACACGGATAAGACCTTGACAAAGGATATCAGTGCTGCCTGTGATGTCAGGTAGAATTTGGTTGCCATTAGCCTGGGGAGTAAACCCTCAGAGACACACACATACACACAAACTCACCCACAAATTCATATATATGATGATGTTTGCAAGTGTGTATCAAATTACATAGCATACATAGTTACCCAATTAGTATTAATGCATAAGTGGGTGCCTTATTGACACTATATTTTATTAGCTGCTATCTTTTATAATGTTTTATTCATTTTAGTGGACCCTACAATATAACTTTTATCAATAAGGATAATTTTGTCACATGAATGCAATGTTTAAGTAATTCACAGTATGTTCCTGTAGCAACAAACATCTCTCATCTTAAAAAGCATTAAAATTAGGTGAGAATTAAAAGAGAATGCTGAATCTATTGTATACTTAGAACATCTTTGTAAAGGTATATTTTTAATAGAGATAATACTAAAAACTGTGGTAAGGTACATTCTCTATAATTGCTCATAAATTATTTCTATGATACGTTAGATGAGAACCAGAATCACTACTTTAGAAAGTATTCTCTGTAAACTGCTTCCCAGAAAGCTTTATGGCTAAAGACAGTGGCTGCATTTTATCATTCCAATATAAGAATCTCATCATGAACATTTCATTGTGGACTCTGATTTTTTTTTTATATATAAAGCAATTGCTATTGTAGTCTAGTCCAAGTAACTAAGCATTATACTTTTTTCTATGTTTGTTATCATATAAAAATACAGTGTCAAAAATCATAGTTTGGTGGCTCATATACATACATATAGTCTAATATTCATAGTGTGTAAATACTGTATATATCAATATATGTAGTAATGCTATATACATACAGATATGTGAAATAATAAAGTAAATAATTTTGTCTAGTATGATGAAGATATGATAGAAGAAAACTTTGATTAAAGATGCCCCTAAGTTTTTGTCTATCTTTATCTTTATGTGAATTCCAACCTCTACACAATTTAGTGAACCTTAGTAGATTTATATGGTCTTGTGTAGGATAGTCTTCAATAGTCCTCTTAGTGCTCCCTTGAATATTATCAGAAAGACACTTTTAAATTCATCACTCTTAATTTTAGTAAATCTATTCAACTTTTTAAAGAATATTTTCAGCAGGCGTTTCACAAAAATTATGATTGTTGGGGTTATTTCATTTTACAACATCACATTAGCATTAACTTTTCATTTTACCAATGCAGTCAAAGTATGCATATTAAATGAACATAGATTGCTCTTCTTGAGAGAGAATGAGTTGAAGCCCTCTAGGCAGAGCCATTAAAAGATCAGAGTTACATTAAAATATTCCACAAAGGAGTTGAAAGTTTCTATCAATTGGCCTCTCTGTAAAGTCATAGTGGGAAGAAATAATTCTGTTCCTTCTGCTCATAGAGTTATCTGATAGTCCTCCTTTGGGGAATAGAAGAGAAATACAAGCTATCTATTATACTTGGGGAGTTTCTTTATTTTATAAAATTATATTGCAAGTGACACTCATTATCTAACAACTAAAACATTTAAGTGCAATATTAAATGCAGAAAATAAGAATCTTACATTGATATTTATTTCATTTCACTGTTTTATTCATATAAATGGATCAATAAGGAACTTGATATAGGAGAAATATGATATTATTTCTAAAGGACTAGGAGAGCTTTATGCTTATAGATGGATGGACATGGAGAGTATCATGTTGAGTTAAATGTGTGAGAAGGGAAGGAACAGACATAGATAATTACACTCATTGGTGGGATATGAAAAAATATAGTATGAGACTAATACCTAAGTTCAATAGAAACAAAAGCCAGGAGGACTGGCCCATGTTTAGAGGCTTGCCACAGGTGGTAATGGTGGGACAAGGGCAGTTAACATAGAGAAGGGTTCACTATGACAATGATAGTTTGAAATGATCACTCAAGACAAGAACTGAGTGCTGAAAGGAGGTAAAGGGACAAACATAATAACACTTCAATACCTGTATTTCAAAAAATAATGTCACAAAAAGCAGAGAAGAGAGAAGCATGGGGAGAGAGAGAGACAGACAGACGGAGACAGAGACAGAGAGACAGAGAGAGTCAGAGAGACAAGAGAGAGAAGAGAGGGAGAAGAAAAGTACCTGTCATAGAGACCGGCTTGGGGGAGGGCGTAGGGGGAGGGAAACTGTGGACATTGATGGTGTAAAATGTACACCAGTGAAGGGATGGGTGCTGGAACATAGTACGGCTGAAACCCAATCATGTATAACTGTATATGTCATGGTGATTCAATGAAAAAAAAAAAGGGAGAATAGCAAACATATTACTTGGTGTTCTTCAAAGTGCACAAACTGTCCTAGGTTGGGGTTGGGGTGGGGGCTGGAAAATTCCAGCAGGGGGTAGTGTCCTGTTATGCAACTTTGTATTCTGTGTGTTTTTGTCTATTTTTAAGGAAAAGGTAAATTTCCACTGGGTTGGTGAGTAATTTTTATTTTTTCTGAAAAGTGGGTGCTAGGTCAAATAAGTTTGGAAGCATGTCAAAATGGATTGGCAACCACTGAACGAAGGCCTGGGAAAAGGTCTCTGTTGATTACTATGATCAGGGATTATTAGTAAAAATGTCCTAGTGTAGATATTTTAAGGGCTTACTTTATAAAGACAATGACCTCCAAATTTCATCCTGTATCTTAAGATCAAAGAACACAGAATTTATTTAATTTTTTTGCATATACTTATAAGGAATGCATTAAATTTCCTGTGACATGTAATCACTGCAAAACTTCCTTCATAAAATTATAATAGCACTCATGACAATAGAAGGGAATATTCCTCCTACTGATATTAGCATGTTTTGAATTTCAGCAGAATGGCCAGTCACTTCTGGCTGCTTCTTCTACCTCTATGGTCTCTGAGTCCTACCAGAAGTAAAAGAAAGAAAGGAGAGAGAGAGAGAGAGAAAGGGAGAGCAGAAAGAGAAGAAAGAAAGAAAGAAGAGAAGAGAGATAAAAGAGAGAAAGAGAAACAGAGAGAAAGTCTATGAGAAATGAAGGCATTTATTTTAGTCAACATATTTAAAAGCAAGTAGTTTTATAACTTTTTGATAAATCATTTCAAGTTAAACTTCAATTACTAATAAAACAAAAGAATATATATTTTTTGGTCTCCACATAGTATTATGTATCTATAGTATATTACCACTTTGAGGAGATTTTTCTTGAATATAAACTTAGAGAAAAAAGTCTAATAGACAGTATTTCATGGTTTAAAAAACACATAGGGCAATCATGTGTTTCATTTTAGTAATGGGTGATCAAAGTTAGATTTATTTTACTAAGAACATTTGAATAAATATCTTATTCCAGACAAGAAAAAGTAATTATCACTATTATATAATTTTACAGTCCCTCATGAAGTGTATAGAGCACATTTAAACTTATTATAAACATTTATAATTAATATGTGAACATGTTTTAATAGATATTTTACATTATTATAAGATTATTTAATAATACATTTTTATCTAAATATATCAACTCAAACATTCTTTATTTGAAAAGAGCAAATTATGTGCATAATATATAAACCTATGTCAAAGACTTGATGGGTAATTACAAAAATACTTCTTCATTAAAAACATTATTGGAGACCTGAGAAATTATACAGGTGTTAATGCATCATGGAGTACATCTGGAGACCATTAAACCTCCAATTTATTCAGGAGCACCCCCCCACCACTCCCATACCCAAAGACCATTATTATAGGTCAAATTGGAATTAGAATATCAAGATTTTATCATAAGCATTAAAAAGATAGATATTGCTGGTTTTGTCCTTCATTATTGACGTAAGACCATGTTATATGGTAACAGTAGTATTTACACATTGTATTTAAGAAATACACATGTTGTCATGGATTATGAATGAGATTTGGAGTTGGAGAGAGTCTGGGTCTTTGGTTTTCTGTTCACTAACATCCTACTGTAAAATGTCACTAACATATGCAGTTTATTTGTATAAATGGGAGTAGTCAAATTATTTGATCCTGCATGATTGTGAAAATTAAATGCAAAATACTGGCAAATTATATAGGGTTTTTCTGTCTTGACTTCCATAGTTATAAATTACCTACAGATTGAAGCATTATCTATCTATTTTGCATTTTTGCTTTTACCTTGTTCATTGGTTATGCAGTATATCCAATTGTTTTCATTAAGTTATTTTTAAACTTGTTGGTGACCGCCATATGAATGAATCTCTTCTAGACATTTAAAAAAATCATTCTGAAGAGATGTTAAGAGCTTGGCTATGGTGCAATCCTATATTGCTAAGCATAATCTTTTTGTTGTTGTTGTTATTGTTAGCATTCTCAGATTACTTCATTTGAGTTTTTAAATTTATTTTTCCAACATCAAACCACTGGAAGAATTCTTCAAGAAATTACAAAGTGTTCCATTTAGAAGGGTTCAAATTATGTAATCATCATCATCATCATCATCATCATCATCATCATCATCATCATTCAGTTGATTGTCAATTTTCTTGAACAGTCTCAGTAACATCTCCATTTCGTCCTAGCCCTGAGATTTTAGAAACCTCTCTTTACTCATCCTTAAATTGCTTTATTTATTTTTATTTTGGGCCACACCATGCCGTACACTGGCTTTGCATTCAGGGATCACTACTGGGAGGACCTGGGGACCATATGTGGTGCCAAAGATTGGATCCTGGTTGGTGGCTTGCAAGGCACATAACCAAATTGCTGTAGTCTCTCTCCAGTTCTGGTATTATTAAAGTTTAGCCACATAATTTTTAAGTTGCTTGTATTGTGAAACTCTAAAAAATGTTGTAATATCCATTACAATAAAAAGTTTTATGATAATTATTTTTTTAGAGGCTGTTATTTGATGAATTATAGACTACATATTGATTACAACTCTACTTTATAATACAGGCAGTTATCTAACCATCCATGAGAAAAATCAATTTTTGAAAGAAAATTTATAGACAACCAAATAAAATTGAATTCTTTGGAAGTCTATATTTAACATCTCCGTGTGCTAAGTAAACACATGTATGAATTATCTTTCTGCCAGTAAAATGCATAGCATTTTAATAAAATATGATCTTTATCATTTAGGAACAGAAAAATTATTTATGCAGAGCTAACCAAAAATTTTGGAAAAATCATAATTTATTAATTAATCTTAGCATAGAATAAGAGGTAAATCATTAGTGATTTTTTTAAAAAATGAATATTGATTGGAAAGAAGAAAACATTCTTACATGTTACATGAGTTGAAAAATTTTTATTAAAAATTTAGATTTTTTTGCATTTGTCTTTTTATAAAATTGAGGTGACGTGGGACTGGAGAGACTAACATGGCTTATACTACTGTCAATGCTTATGTTTTTGATACACAAATTGAGATCTTAGAGCATCATATTTATAACATAGTCACACAGAGAAGTAGAAAGATTTTGGGTGGGTTGAATTGCATGGGACTTGTTCCTGGCTTTTTACTCCCACCTCAGAATAGGAGATGATTCTGTGATGGGAATCAAATCCAGAGTCTCACATTAAAAACATGCTCTCAGCCATTAAGCTCTCTTTCCAGCTGAAATTTGGAATGAATGTGGACAAATGTGTTCAGGAAGCACTAGGCTGACAATGTGAGAAAGATTTATTATAAAAATATGGAGACTGATAAAATAAAGTCTGAACAGTTGCATGCACCAGAGGAAATGATGAAGGTCAATCTTTAAATCCATAAGCAGGTAGTCAGTGAATCATATTTGTAAGAAGTTCATATTGCCAAGCACCCTATAGAGGACTGGTATTAAGAAGGTGAACAAAAGGGCAGAATGCATACAAATAAATTGAACTTTAAATTGAAACAAGTGGATGACAAGGTTGTTGACGAAATCAAGGATGTAAGATGGAAATGTTTTTTAGGAGTTTAGAGTATACCTATTGAATTTGAGTCACTGTCAGGAAAAGGGTTGATATTGAAGTCATATAATAGGTGAGACAATTGAATGAAGATAACAGTTGAATCTAATGGAATATTTGTGCCATGACAAAGCTGATTAAAATTAAATAAATGGTGAAAAAGACATAGGTATATAAACATAACTGAACTGGCAAATACATTGTTTATATTGCTCTTTCCTATCCATATCTACTAGATAAAACTGTGATCTTTTTGTAAAGAACTGAGTTTTCCACTTTCATGAAATAAGTTTGGTACCAAATAAGACTATCAAGAAAAGATACCATAGAAATCTCTTTTCTTATAATTGAAAAAAAACTTTACAAAATAAATGTATGTCACTGTTTTTCGTAACTGAGTAAACTATAAAGCAAATTTTAAGGTAAATTTTATGATACAATTTATTCTATGAATATGAAATGGAAGGCTTAGTTGGGGGTTGTACATATCATCTTTTCAAACATCTCATAATAAATAAATGTCCCAACTCTCTTGGAAAATTTGTGATTATAAGTAGATGTTTTAACATTTCTGAAGTATTTGAGAGGCAAAAGTCAATGTCCAGTAAAAACGAGAGTTACTAAGTTTCTTTTAAAGTTACTTTGATATTTCACGGCTGTTCACTGCAAGCCAAACCATTACAATTTTTAATGGATACAACTATCAGTAACAATATTCTTCCCTCAAAATGACAGAACAAGTATAAAAAATACCTATAACTATCAAAAAGATATAACTCAAAATAAAGTTCATTGAAAGTATCATTTATAAAGAATCCTAGTGATAACTTGATAAACAGTGCCTTTGTTTTTAATGAGAAAATAAATTATATAATATCCTTAATATAACAATATAAAGGAAAATAACTTGAAAGTCATCTCAAACAAAACAATAACAATAATAGAAAAAGAATCTCACAAACCTAAGCCTTTATTGATCTGAACCTCAGAAGAGAAAAGTTTACTTCATTATAAGCCTTTTTCTGAGTTCATTCGAAGAGTTTTCTGACATCACTTTATTTAAAAAATACCCTCCATTCTTTCAGAAGTCTACTTCTATATTTTGGGAACAGTAATTCAAGAAAATGAAATTGATATCAGTTATGCTATCAAAAAGTAGGTGATATCAAATTTTACTTTTTATAAATTTCAGATGAAAGAAGTGGAGAGCTAGTTTAAGATACTTAAAGGTATCAATGTAAAGATCAGCTTACCAGTCGGGACAGATCTGGAGTGCAGAAGTTCCAACTGACCAGAATCATCAGAGAGTTCAGTCAAACCGGTTAAAGTAATATCTGAGCTGGAAGCATTCTGAAGTCTGAAGCCTTCAGGAGAAAGACATTCCAGTTCAAAATTCACAGCTGACATTGTGCAATTCTTAAAGAGCTTTGGAAATCAAAGTTCATACGACTGAAGTTTGAAAAATCACAGGAAAGGGAAATCACTGTATTTGATCAGTAGTTACTCCAGGCATTCCCGTAAGTATTTTCACTTGGAAGTCCAAAAGAATAAAATTCACAGAGCAGGGTCTCTTAAGGAAACTTTTGCACTTGCACCTTCCCTAGACTGTTAGCTTTCATGGGATGGATGGGTTTTATTTATTTTGCTTCAAGATCTTTTGCAAGCTTTAATTTCAGCAGCACCCACTTCAGCTCAAAGAGGCTTCAGTGGAAAGTGTTTAGGCTAAGTGAAGACTTAGGGAAGGCTGCAAAGAAATGCTTTTAGCTAGTACTAAAGTTCTCATCCACATTTCTGTATACAAAAGATCAGAGGGGAGGGACTAAGGACTGTCAAAAGGCAACTTTATTTCACTGGGCAGCTGATCAGAGGAATGTTTTAATTTGGAAGGAAGTCAAACATAAATGATATTTCCTGGGTCAGAATTGGTGTTTATTGAATGTTATAGTCCTATTATTTATTGAATGATAAATATGAAAGTCAACTCTTGTGAAGATAAAAATCTGAATAAGCCCCCATTTTCTCCCCCAATGCCTTTAATCAGTGATAGAAGCAACAAAATAAAAAGGCTACCATTGGAATTAGAGAAAAAAAATTGAAATATCTGTCTTTGGATTGGAGACATAGCCCAGGCATTGAGATGCTCTCAGTTCATATGACTGACTCTCCTTGGTTTAGTCCTTGGCACTGCGCCGTGTATGATGATTGGTTCCCTAACTCCCCCAGTAATAATTCTGGATCACAGATCTAGCAGGAGGTCCTTGGCACAGCCTGGTGTGGCCCATCTGAACATCCCAGAAAACACCATATATCAGATAAAAGGATAACGTACCAAACATATAAGGACATCAAACAGGTCAATAGTGAGAAATAAAGGAACAAAAATATTATTAAAGCATGTCCAAGTGCTTTTTTAAATCTTCAAAAGAAACATGCAAATGACTGACATGCGTACAAAAAAGGTGTCCAATGTCACTAATTATTTAAAATATATAATAGAACCACAAGAAATTGGTGGGGGGACAATTATAATAAGGTATTAACTACCTCACCATGATTAAAATGTCTATTCTCTAAAGGACAGGGAGTAATATGTTGATGATATAAGGGTAATTTGCATGCATTAAGAGCAAACGTTTAAGTTAATGCAATATCTATTGAAAAGAGTATACATGTCTCTCAAAATTTGAAAAAAATAGAACTATCATATTATCTAGCAGTCCTCTCTCCAAATATATACACAATTAAAATGAAATCAATATTTTTAAGGGTCTTACCATTCACATTCATTTTACAATTATTTACTGGAGCGAGACATACTTATAACTATGAATTGATTAATGAGTGACAAATGGTGCAGAAAATGTAATTATAGATAGATAAGGCTATCAATATTCAATGTTAAACAAGACCCTATCACTTAGGAGAAAGTGGAACAATATTCAGGACATTTTTGCTAAGTTAAATAAGTCATTCAGAGGAAGACCAATAATGTACAGTCTAATTTGCATGCGAAATCTAGAACAACTTGTGGGAATGAAATAACTATGGCTGTCAGAGGGCTGGAGCAATAGCGCAGCTGGTACAGCAATAGCGCAGCTGGTACAGCTCCACCGATCTGGGTTCGATTCCTCTGCCCTTCTTGGAGAGCCTGGCAAGCTACTGAGAGTAACTTGCCCGCAGGGTAGAGCCTGGCAAGTACCTGTGGCATATTCTATATGCCAAAAACAGTAACAAGTCTCACAATGGACACGTTACTGGTGCCCTCTTGAGCATATCTATGAGCAATGGGATGATAGTGACAGTGTTACAGTGATAGTTGTCAGATATGCTGGCTTTGGGTGCAAGAAAAAGATGTTGATCGAAGGGTGCCAGTGATAAGACAGAAAAATGTAGTGAATCTCATGCTGGCACCATGACTATATTAGCAATGCTCTATAAGCTACATTTGAAAGTTGCTAGAAAGTAAATTTTAAATATTTTCAGCATACGCGCTAATAAGGCTTTATTACTTTCATAATTGATATATGATAATTGATATATGTAAGTTGACTTTTGCTAAATGCCTTACCAACATTTATTAATTTGTTTAATATTTTTCTTGTTAATGTGATACATTTTCAAATTTTAACATATTTTTTATTCATATATTAAACTCAATTTTGCCAGGATATATGACTCTTTTTATATATCACTGGACTTAGATGCCTATATTGTATGTATATTTATGAGATTCGTAAAAGCCTATAATTTTCATATAGCCCTGATAAAATATAGTATCGAAGATGCTGTCCTTAAACAAAATGGTAATAAACTTATTTTTCTGATTTTCTGAAAGATTTTTTATTTAATTAGTGTTAATTCTTTCTTCAATACTTGGGGAAACTTTATATTTATAAATTTACTTTTCTAATTAGACTTCTAAGAATCAACATACCATCACCAATGAATGTTTTAAAACTTTCTTAGAGTTGGATGTAGTCAATTTACCAAAGTTTTACTGGGAATAATGGATAAGTTATTTCTTTGAATGCATTAGCTTCTCATTTCATCCTCTACCAACTGTAGCCACAAAAATACTTCAGATAAAAATGCATTTCCACTTATCACATCACATGACCATTATCTTAAACCAAATGTGCATTCTAATAAAAAAAAAGTGATGATTTATGGTTGTTCCCCAAAATGAGTTTAGTGTCTAGCAATTAGGAGACTACTTACAGGAAATTCCCAGGAAAATATCATGGCAATATTCAAGAACATAAAGACTTCATAAAATAAAATTTGGAGGACAAGAGAAAAAGAAACATTTCTTTCTCCTGGATGAGGCAGAGATATATGTGGCCGCTTTTGGAGTAAACTTTCAATTCGCTTTTATGAAAAGTCTTAACAATATACTTTAAGGTTAAGGATATATGTGCATTGTAGCATCTACATTATTTTTTAATGAAGAGCTTAAATTGAATATCTCTTTAGAGTTCTTAAGATAGATGAAAGCATATTACAAAATACAATCAGAGCTTTGTTTCTAATGGTTTGAAGATACACCCTTGTAAAACTACAGACTAAGTTTAATGGCTATCTCATACTAAAATTGATGTTATGCCATAAAATAGCAACTTAGAAGGAGATAAAAGTATTCATTTTTCATTCAGTACTCAAAGACTTTGATTCAAAATAATTAGAAAGCAGAAGTGAGTAATGGAAACAGTGGGAGTTCTAAAATCATAAGAACCTAAATTCAATACTGATTCAGATTGTACTTATCTGCATCTGCTACATTTACTTGATATATTTGAATCTTATTCCCCCAGTGTAAGAAGTGGAATGATGATACCCATGCTATGTATTTTCAGAGAAGATAAAATAATGTATTCAAAGCTGCAAGTATAATGTCTATTCCATGACCAATTTTTCACTCATTTTAAGTTGAAATGTCTGCAATACCAGTCATTTATTTAGATATTAGTTATCAAAATAATGAAAAAGACAAAATAAGGTCTGTGAGTTTATTATGTGGTATTATTGTCAGTGGTAGACTCGATGACCATCAGCACGGGGTAGGATTCCCATGTGGTTTTTGTGAAGTGAAGAGGAGAGAGGTGACAGCTTTGAGAAGGAAATGTGCTGCTTTCCTTTTCCTATCTGGGTCACCTAGGGAAGTGCCTGGGAAGTTCAGGACTGATGGAAGTTTGTGACAAGTCCCTGCATGGATGGATACTCATATCTCACCAGCCCACATGCCTGAGATCCATTGCTCCTCATGGTGCATAAGATTATCACTTGCCACCCAATTTCTCAGGGAAACATGACTTTGGGCTGTAGAGAAAAATTACCTTTTGCACAAGAGGAAGTGAAGCCTAAGTTTTACCAAGGCTTTTCAGGGTCCTTTGAATTTCCTTCACTGAAGGAAAAAATCCAGGAAGAGACAAAGAGTGAAGCATCACTTGTATCTCTTGTATCACATGTCATCTCGTTGATCTTCGATTTGCTCGAGCGGGCACCAGTAACATCTCAATTTGTCCCTGTTGCGTGCTAGTGTAGCCCAATGATATCTGCTTGCTCCAGGAACAGGAAGAACCTCAAACCATTCATTCGGGGTTTTGAAGAAGAAGCCTGGCCATCTCCTTGGTGGGCAGCCATGTGATCTTTTGACGTCTCATTGAATCCAGTCCGTAACAGTTCTAGTCGAGTGTTCATCTCTGAATCGCATTACGTGTCTGGTCCATCTGATTTTTGATGCCTTGGCAAGGGAGATAGTGTCTCTGATCCTTGACCGTCAACGGAGGTAGGAATTCCGGATTCCTTTTCTCACTTGAGTGTAACATGACACTTCTAGCATAGCTCTTTCCATTCCTCTTTGGGATACCCAAATAGCGTTCTCATCCTGTTTTCATAGGGCCCAGGTCCCTGAGGTGTATGTTAGTGCAGGAAGAATGGTGGAGTCTAAAAGATGTGCCTGGATCTGGAGGTTCTTCGTCCTCTTAGCCACTTCTTCAACACTCTTGAAGATGGTCCACACTGCTCTCTTCTTGCACAGTTCTGGCACCAAGTCGTTCCTCATGTTGAGTTCTCGACCCAGGTACACATAGCTGCTGCTTTCGGAGATGTTCGCTCCATTGAGGGCAAATGGAATGTCAGGGACAAGTTCGTTTATCATGAACATTGTTTTGCTGAGATTCAGCTGCAGTCGGACCTTTCCACACTCGTTGTTGACGTTGGCCAGCATTTGCTCCACTTGGCTAATGTTTGGTGTCAGTGAACAATGTTGTCAGTGAAGCAGAGGTGGTGTAGTTGCTGACTGACTATCTTCACTCCCATTCCTTCCCATTCCAATCATGGCATGACATTCTCCAGGATGGCAATGAAAAGTTTTGGTGAAATGGTATCACTCTGCCAAACCCCTCTCTTCATGACAATGATCATTTCCTTGTAGAATAGTGAGATCCTGGTGGTGAATCATAATACTATTCATGGAAGATCTTGATGTATTGAGTTTGAACACCCTGTTTGGCTAGGAAACTGATGGGCTTCGATGACCACTTCAGTCTCAACAGAATCAAAGACCTTCTTTAAATCGATGAACATTAGACAGAGAGGCATCTTGAACTCTTGCAAAACTTCAATGAGTTTGGTCACTCTGTGGATATGGTCGATAGTGCTGAATCCTTTTCGGAACCCGGCTTGCTCACATGGTTGTCCTTCATCTAGTGTTCTGCCTATTCTATTCAGAATGACTCAAGTAAATAACTTACAGATGATGGACAATAGGCAGATTGGGCGATAGTTGTCGATGTTGTGGATATCTCACTTCTTGTACAACAGAACGGTCCTGCTGGTTTTCCATTGGGACGGAAACTTGCATACAGACAAGTAGCATGTGAAGAGCCAAGCCAGTGTATTGACGAGTACTGGAGGCAGATTTTTCAGGTGTTCAGGTCTGACCTTGTCTAGCAGAGCCTGGCAAGATACTTGTGGTGTATTTGATATGTCCAAAACAGTAACAACACTGGGCATCATTTGCCTGACACTGAAAGAGACCTCAATACAGCAGCATTAAGATGGTTGAGCAAGGAGAGGCTGATAAAATCTCATGGAAGAAACAGACTGCCAAAACAAAGAAAGACTAAAATGACTGTACTTTAAACGCACATATGCTGGCATTGGAAGCATCCATCAAGGACCTGATGGTGCAAGCATAAAGGATCAAGTATGACATCATTGGTCTGACCAAAATGGAAGGCATCAATCACATCAAACCTTTTTCAACACTGGAGAAGAACTGTTTCTCGGAACATGTGACCACAGAGGCATTGGTGGCATCAGTTTCCTTGTCAACACAAACTTGACCATGAATCAATATTCATTTGAATGTCTAACAACCTGAATCGAATGATAATGCTTGAGTATATGTGGCTCACTGCTGGCAGTTTCTATCTTCGTCCTCTATGCACCAACATCCAACTATGATGAAGAAGAAATTGAGAAGTTCCACATGGAGTTGGAGAAGTTCTATAAAGAAGATCACACCTTCTATAAGATCATTGTTGGTGATTTTAATGCCAAGATAGAACCAAGAAGGTCGCCCGAAGAATTGCACAATAGGTCTCATGACATAGAATGGAATGAATAGGGTGAGAAACTGTCTGATTTCATCATGTCAACCAAGACCATCCATGGTAACTCACAGTTCCAGAAGGCCGGATTTAAACGTTGGACATGGAAGTTTCCTGGTGGACAGTTCCACAATGAAATTGACTACATCATAATCAATTTAAGATTTTGCTTGACCAATGTAGCTGTTGTCCCAAAACTCCTAAGGGGATTGGACCACCATCTCCTTCACGAAAAATTCTACTTCAGTAGAATTCTACAGTGCAGGGAGAAAGGTCTGCAAAGTTTAAACTTAAGAAGAGAACTCCCAGAATGACCACCAAGTTGGAGCTCTCTGGCACTATTGTGGCAACGTGGGAAGATGCCATCCTTGACAATATCGATGAGGAATATGATCGACTGGTTCAGCACTTCCTTGACTCCGCCCAGAATTCCGAGGGTGGAAAAGCCACAAAGAGTGAAGTAAAACAAATTAATTGGAGAAATAAAGAGAGAGGAGAGAGGTAGATTTTCAAATGTAGAGACAGCACAAATTTCTCAAGAATAGAGAGCCAGATAATACCCAAACACAAGTGTGCCAACTATTTCCCCAAATGGGGAAATGTACATTAAAATCTGAAAGTATAAATCTCAAGAGGAGAGATGTGGGCCACCTGTGTGTGAGCGGCATGTGTATATCACCTTCTCTGCCAAGTTAGTTTATATACATTTTTCCCAAATTCAACTCTCCTACTGGTCCCCCAGGTCTGTTGGGAGGATGGCTGGCAAGACACGGATGGAGTAGTTGATGGTTGGTGATATTTTAATATTCTTTGTATTGCCTTTATTTCATGGTGGAGTTTCTCCTCCTAGGGAGAGGCATACTTTTCCTCTAAGGATCCAACCACCTTGGACCTGGAATTCTTCATTTTTATGGTTTTCCAGGGATCATGGTTTTGTGTGTGTATTGTGTCAAAGTTCTCCATGTCTTCAGGTTGGTTTCAGTTTCAGACACTGTTTTTCCCAGCACCTATTACCAGGGCCTTGGTATCTTCCTCTCGACAACAGCCAGAAAAGCAGAAATCATTATTTGAATATATATACACACATATTTATGCATGCATACATACATACATATACACATGTATGTATATATTTATATATGTATGTATGTGTAAGTTGGAGCGATAGCACAGCATAAGAGTGTTTGCCTTGCATGTGGCTGACCCGGGTTCGATTCCTCTGTCCCTCTCGGAGAGCCTGGCAAACTACTGAGAGTATCCCGCCTGCATGTCAGAACCTGGCAAGCTACTCATGGCGTATTTAATATGCCAAAAACAGTAACAATAAGTCTCATAATAGTGATGTTACTGGTGCCTGCTCAAGCAAATTGATGAACAACCAGACAACAGTGCTCTATATGTATATATGTGCATATATATATACATATATATATACATATATATATGTCAGGTAAGATATTAGCAAAGGAAAAAAAGGACTTGAGAGGTGTCTGCATGAAAGAAAGGAAGATAACAGGTGTGCTTTGTGGACACCTGGAGCAAGCGGCCTCCATGCAAAGTGTATAATCCACAAATGGAGTATGTACTATGAGTAGTTGGGTACAGCAGATTCAGAGTGGGTTCTAATAGATTGTCACAATGTAATTTAGAAACGTCAAGTATCTTGCCACAAACTCGCCAGTTAAGAGCAAGAATACTGGATCAGAATGTTTGGGTCTATGTCCCATGTTATAATTGGGAGGTCACTAAAAATTCTGGGTTTATGTGGAAACAGCTATCTCCAAGAATTGGTGTGAGAACTACATTAGTTAGTAAATATTACTGTGCTACCACATAGCAAACAGTAAAGCACTCTTGTTTTCTTACATTGAAAACAAGTAATGGAATACAGTGGTCTCATTATACTATTCAAAATCACCCTTCAATTCACAACAATATAGTCCAATTAGGAGTATTTTATTTCACATTTTGAACTATTTTATTGATGTGAATCTTATGAAAGCATCTCCTATTCCAGAAATATGTCTTTCTGTCTTATTGTTTTATTTTTAGCTTTCCTTTGGCTAGAGTTAGGAATTTTGTTTCTTTCCAAACTTTAGAAATCATACTTAAGAGCTCTGATATCCTGAACATCAGTGAGCTATACAAATAAACACTTTGAAGATTGATGAATCATAAAATTCAAAGAGGAATATTAAAATTCAAGAAGATATCATTTTGATGTTTTCTTTTTGAAAACTTTTGACAGTTGGGTTAAGATTTTATCTACTTTAAACATGACTGGAATTTGGCATTCAAATAAAATGCAGATCTTATTGCCTATTCTAATGCCTTAGACTATGAATTTGCTGCTTGATTTCCCATGAATTTTCTTATGCAATCCTGTCAACAAGATAGTGAGGCAGGTATAATTTCCTTCATCTTGAATGTGTGGTAACTAAAATTTCTGTAGAATAATTAAGCATAACCCAGGTTAATTTTTTAAGGTGGAAATAACATTCTAAATTCCAAGCTAAATCCTTTTTCTGTATCATGCACATCTTTATTGCTCACCTCCAAACTTATACGTAAAAACCTTAAACCTCAAAACTTATAATGGAAGTGGTAGGGCCATTAGGATATGTTTAAACCATGGGCTTAGATTTATCATGAGTAGGTTTATTATCTTATAAAAGAGATTCAAAGGTGTTGCCAAAGTCCATTTTGACATGTAACGATACCAATAAGAATCATATAATGAATAAAATATTCTTAGTTTAACTATTCTGACTCATTCATTCTCACTGAGTGAGTCAGGATAGTTAAATATTCTAGCTTTAAGAATGGTAAGGGGGGGCTGGAGCAATAGCACAGCAGGTAGGGCATTTGCCTTGCACGCGGCCGTCCTGGGTAAGATTCCCAGCATCCCATATGGTCCCCTGAGCACCGGCAGGGGTGATTCCTGAGTGCAGAGTCAGGAGTAACCGCTGTGCACCACTGGGTGTGACCCAAAAAGCAAAAAAAAAAAAAAGAATGGTAAGGAAAAAAATGTGTGCATTGTGTGTGCGTGGGGGGGATAGGGTAGGCATTTAATGGAAAGGTGAATGTGTCTGACAGTGTCAAATATATTT
Source organism: Sorex araneus (assembly GCF_027595985.1). Taxonomy (NCBI): domain Eukaryota; kingdom Metazoa; phylum Chordata; class Mammalia; order Eulipotyphla; family Soricidae; genus Sorex; species Sorex araneus. Next base: position 127,928,865 of record NC_073307.1, on the reverse strand, counting down.
TGATCAAGTTCATCATATCAACAAAGGCCATCCATCATAACTTGCAGTTCTAGAAGTTCCAATCTAAATCTTGGACATGGGAGTCTCCCAGTGGACAGTTCCACAACAAAATTGACCACATCATATTCAATCAAGGTTTTGCCTGACCAATGTCGCTGTTGTTCCAAAATTCCAAATGGGATCCGCTCACCGTCTACTTCATGCGAAATTCTACTTCATGAAGCAGAGAGAAAGGGCTGCCAAGTTTAAGAAGAGAACTCCCAGAATGACCACCAACTGGGAGCTCTTTGGCACTATTGCAAGCAATATGGGAAGATTCCGCCATTGACAACATTGAAGAGGAATAAAATTGACTGGTTCAGCACCTCCATGATTGTGCCAGGAATGCCGAGAGAGAGAGAGAAAGCCACAAAATGACACCTGTCTTCGGAAACTCTCGATCTCATTCGTCAACATGGTTTGGAGACAGCCTCAGGTAATCGCAAGTTAAAGTCTAACCTATGCAGAGAAGTGATAAAGGAAGACCTTAAAGAGAGAAGAGCAGCAGTGTTGGCTGATATGGCAGAAGCAGGGAAAAGTACTTGCAACGCCTGCCTGTCCTTTGTCATCTATAAGACCAAGATGACTGCCCTCAGGCAGCCTGATGGATCTATCACATCTTCTAGAAGGGTGATGGAAAAGATTATCCATGACTTATACTTGGATCTCTTAGATAGCTACATCCACCTGCCCACCTACCAAATTCTGAAGGATGGATATGTCAGTCCCAGAGTTCTTGCTTCCAAAATCCAACACACCATTTCATCGATAAAGAAACATACAGCACCTGGTCCAGACAAGGTCAGACCCGAACACCTGAAGAATCTGCCTGCCACCAGTCTCATCAATACACTGGCTTAGTTCTTCATATGCTACCTGTCTGAATGCAAGGTTCTGTCCCAATGGAAAACCAACAGGATTGTTCTGTTGTAAAAGAACAGAGACATCCACAACATCGGCAACTATCACCCAATATTCCTGTTATCTGTCATCTACAAGTTATTCATTCAAGTCATCCTGAAAAGGATCGGAAGAACACTAGATGAAGGAAAACTATTCAAGCAAGCCAGGTTCTGAAAAGGATTCAGCATGATTGAAAATTTCCACAAGGTGGCCAAGCTCATTGTTGTTTCGCAAGAGTTCAAGATGCTGCTTTGTCTAATGTTCATTGATTTAAAGAAGGCCTGATGATTTTGATTCTGGTGAGACTGAAGCGATCATCGAATCCCTATCCAAATAGGGTGTTCAAACTCAATACATCTGGATCCTCTGTGAGCTGTATTATGGATTCATCACCAGGATCTCACTATTCTACAAGGAATTGAGGGGTTTGGCAGGGCGATACCATTTCACTGAAACTCTTCAGTGCCACCCTCAAGAACATTATGTGATGACTGGAAGGGGAAAGAATGGGAGTTAAATTAGATGGTCGGTAACTACACTACCTCCACTTCGCTGATGGCATCATTTTAATAACACCAACTATTAGTCAAGTGGCACAAATGCTGGCCGACTTTGACCATGAGTGTGGAAAGGTCGGATTGCAGCTGAATCTCACGAAAATAATGTTCATGAGAAACAAACTAGTTCCTGACATTCCATTTGCTCTCAATGAAACAAACCTCTTCAAATGCAGCAATTATGTGTACCTAGGTCGAGAACTCAACATGACAAACGACCTGGCACCTGAGTGCGCAGGAGGAAGAGAGCAGCGTGGAATGCCTTCAAGAGCATTGAAGAAGTTGTTAAGAGGATGAAGAACCTCCGGCTCCAGGCACATCTTTTTGACTCCACTGTTCTTCATGCACTAACATACACCTCAGAGACCTGAGCCCTACAAAAATAGAACACTATTCGGTTCTCCCAAAGAGGAATCTAACGTGCTATGCTTGGAATATCACATTTCATTCAAGTTAGACAATGAATCCAGAGTTCCGACCTCTGTCGACGATCAAGAATCAGGGATATTGTCTTGTTAGCCAAGACACTGAAAATCAAATGGGCCAAACACATAATGCGATTTGGAGATGACTGCTGGACTAGAGCTGTTACCAACTGGATTCCATGAGACGTCAAAAGAACGCCTGGCTGCCCACCTAAGAGATGGTCAGTTGTCTTCATCAAGAACCTGAACAAATGGATTGAGGCTCTTCACGTTCCTGGAGCGAGCAGATGCCATTGGGCAACACTAGCACATGACAGGGACGAATTGAGAAGTTACTGGTGCCTGCTCGAGCAAATCAATGAGCAACAGGATGACAAGTGATAGAAGTGATCTTCCGGGGACAGCAGAATTTCTGAGAAAGTCTCCTCTGCTCTATTTCTCAAGCTCCCAGAGCTCAGAAAAATAAAAACTAACACTGCCATTTCACTGATAGCATTTCACTGATAGCAGTGAAATGGCAGTTATTTGAATGGGCACATTCTGAATTTCTTTTTACTCATATTTTGGGTAAAATCTATTCATATTTGGGGTGGTATATTCTATTGTCCTTCAAATGTAGAGTATCTACCTTTATCATGGCAAATTTTGGTATTCCGGTGGTGTCAGTCTTCTATATCTGATCATCCTTCATGTTTATTGAAATAAACTGAATAAATATTTTATTGTCATCTTGCAACAGAAAATGTTAATTTTCCTCTTTTGGCAGGGATGAGGGGATTTGGGATATACCCAGTGGTGTTTTGGGAACACTCTGGCTCCTTGTCATTCCCAGTATTGCCTTAAGGCATTTAAGAGCAAGTGCCTTAACTCTTGTATTATTTCTCTGACCCCCGTGTAGCCTTGTTTTAACTTAGTATTCCCTAGAAACATTAATTTTGCTGTTTAAAAATTATTTAGATTTGGCTAAGAAGGTTTGCTTCTCACTCTTATTTGGAGATTATACTCTAGTTCACGAGAAATTGGGATATATATCTTAAATTCCTTTTGAAACAATTTTTCATTTTTCATTTTCTTTGATAGACATGAGAAAATACTAATAAATAACATCCAATTATCTTGGACCTTAATATACAGGGTTGATAGTATTTGGTGATATTTTTAAAAACTTCATAAAGCTGTAACGTACAGATCTATAGTAATAGCATACTGCTTGACTAAGAATCCTACCTACCTCAGTATGAATTTCATAGCAGTGTCACAGTGAAGTTCATATTTCTCAGTGACTGTTTCCAACCAGTGATTTTTTTTTTTGAGGCTACTAAGCTAGACACATCACCTAAAGACTTAGGGTTCCCAGCGAACTCTTATATTCCTCACCTTTTCTCAAACTATTGCAGTGAAAGACAATTCTACAAACTTTCTCTTCCTTTCTTATACAAACTGTTGGCTTTGCATCATTCAAACTTACTTTCCCAGTCTTTTCTGCTTCTTATTATTTTTTCCCATCAGGGGATTGCATAATGCAATCTTACATATTTAATACCATCCATATTTCTCAAGTTAATGGATTAACATGGCATTTTAAGATCCTATTAAAGTGCAAACAGAAAGAGAAAGTAGGTGCTCTAAGAGCTGGGATGCAAAAGACAAAATAATTGTAAATGCTTAGCTAGGAGAAAAAGAACTGTAGCATACTCTGTGCTAATAAACTACACCACAAGGATCCTTCCCAAAGACAAATCTAAATATATTCAGACAGAGAGCTATACAGGGATCAGCATTCATGTATTGCATGTTGTTCAATTACTGAGTTTACTTCCCAGTGCCAGATGAACCCCAACTTTGCCAGCTGTAGCCCTGGAGGCATGCCCTGCTGGGTGTGTTTGTAAGTGGCCTTCAAGCTCAAGACCTGAGCAGTGCTGTATCTTTGTGACATCACATTGAACTGTAGGTCTTGTTGCCAATGAATTGCAAGGAGTCACTCCCAGGTTCCCCTGAGCACTGTTTGGGAGGCCACCCCCTAAAAAATGTCAAGATTAACATGATGTAACTACCAAAGATGTGTACTTCAAATTCTGTAAGAGTTTTTTTTTTTTTCTTTTTGGGTCATACCCAGTGATGCACAGGGATTACTCCTGGTTCATGCACTAAGGAATTGTTCCTGGCAGTGCTCAGGGGACCATATGGAAATCGAACCTGGGTTGGCCACGTGCAAGGCAAATACCCTACCCACTGTGCTATCACTACAGCCCAAGAGTTCTTTTCAATGGCCACTATTTGTGGGCACATTTTGGTAAAATTAGGTAAGATGCTTAACTTTTTAAGTGTCTTATATATAAAATTACAATGAGAAGTGCTAATGAAGCCCATGACACCATAAACATATTTTGGGAATAAATTCAACTTTGTTTATCCCTATATTTTGAATTTTATAATCACTGTTGCTGCTATTTTCACCAAATAAACTCCTTGAATCTTCTCCATAATCTACTTGTCATATCTCTGCACTTTTAGACACAATGTGAAATAGAATATGCTGACATACTTACGTTCATATAAAGGATTTACTAGCTTTCATAATATAGAACAGATGCTTAACATGCGAATTTTTAATTTTATTTTAGTTTTTGTTTTGGGCTACACCCAATGGTGTTCAGGGCTTGTTCTTAGCTCTATGATCAGAGGTATTAGGGAACAAAATAAGTTGTCAGAGACTGAACTAGTATTGGCCAACTGCAACCCATGGACTCTACTTGCTGTATTATCTCTCTGGACCCATTGATGGTAAGTTTGGGGTAATAGAAAATGTTGTGTTTGGATAAATAATCTTTCATCAAAATTTAGAATATGTAATTTACAAATTTAATAAAACATGAAAAGTTTATAAATAAATCTTAAGTTTTATATATATTTATTTACTAAAACATACGTTTAGATACATGAATCTCATGTTACAAATGGTAAATTAGTCCAACATTATATAGATTGATCAATTATCTGTGTTTTAAGTCATAATCAAATCAGAAACTACTTTGCAAGGTTGCTGAGAATTACCTTATAATATACTTATAACACAAGTAAAATGACAAGATAATTATTACAAAATTAACAATATGAGCTTTTTTAATCTAGTCTTTTACATTTCTAATAAATTTAATTATAAATCCATACAGGAAATTTAGAGAAATATAAGTCAAAATAAAATTATTTAGCAGTTCTTAAGGTAACAGATTTAAACTGATAATAAATTTATCAAATAGACACTGAAATTAGTATCCTACTAAGTAGATGCATGATCTGTGTGTCAAACAGCTTCAAAATCCATATTATTTATATCTAATGAATTTATGCCTGTACATAAAAATATGAGAAATATTTAGCAATGTGGTTTGGAAATATTAGAATTATGTTTTTTTCTGACGCCATGACTATTTACAAGAAATCTAACCTTCGTGACTGTTTCATTAAAGTGACAGAGTATGATAAAGATTTCACAAGAAGAGATATCTGAAGAGAATTTTTCAGATGGGATTTTTTATTATTAAGATATATCCAGTCTGACCTTTCCACACTCACCATCGAAGTCAGCCAACATATGTGCCGCTTGGCTATTGTTTTGTGTTATTAGAATGATGTCATCAGCAAAGCGGAGGTGATGTAGTTGCCGACCTTCTATCTTCACTTCCATTCCTTCCCATTCCAGTCACTGAATGATGTTCTCAAGGGTGGCACTGACCATAAGTGTGGAAAGGTGGAACGGCAGCTGAATCTCATGAAGTCAATGTTCAGGAGAAACGAACTAGTTCCTGACGTTCCATTTGCTCTCAATGGAACAAACATCTCTGAATGCAGCAGTTATGTATCCCTGGGTTGAGAACTCAACATGAAAAATGACTTGCTGTCAGAACTGTGCAGGAGGAAGAGAGTGATGTGGAACGCCTTCAAGAACATCGAAGAAGTTGTTAAAAGGACAAAGAATCTGAGCTCTGGGCACATCTTTTTTACTCCACCATTCTTCCTGCATTAACATACGCCCCAGAGACCTGGGCCCCATGAAAACAGGATAAGAACGCTATTCGGGTCTCCCAGAGAGAAATTGAAAGGGCTATGCTTGGAGTATTATGTTTCACTCAAGTGAGCCGAAGGCACCTGAACTTCCAACCTCTGTTGAAGATCAAGGTCAGGGATGCTGCATCATTTGCAAGGCGTTGAAAATCAGATAGACCAGACACATAATGTGATTTGGAGACGACCTCTGGACTATAGCCATTGCCAGCTGGATTCCACGTGGCTGCCCACCTACGAGATAGTCAGAGTTCTTCGTCAAGACCCTAAACAAACGGTTTGAGGCTCTTAGTGGTGAGCAGAATCCATTGGGTAACACTAGCATGCAATAGGGGTGAATGGAGACATTACTTCTACTCCCTTGAATAAATCAATGAGCAATGGGATGACAAGTGATACAAGTGATATAAGATATATCCAGATGGCTAGGGGCTGGAGCCATGGTATGATGGATAATTCCTAAATCAGAGCCAGGAGTAACCCCTAATTGTAGTAATATGTCACCCAAAAAAAAGTGAAAAAGGAAGGAAGGAAGGAAGGAAGGAAGGAAGGAAGGAAGGAAGGAAGGAAGGAAGGAAGGAAGGAAGGAAGGAAGGAAGGAAGGAAGGAAGGAAGGGAGGGAGGGCGGGCGGAAGGAAGGGAGGAAGGGATGGGGGTCTTAGGGAGAAGGTGGGCAGTGCCCCCACCACCCTGCTGAAGTAACTGCTTGGCACACCACACCTCACCGCAGCTGCCATGCCAGAGGCCCAGAACACTAATAATCTGCAGAGACTGCCAACTGGAAAATTCCAGTACTCAGTGTTAGGCTGAAAGTCCAGGTCTACTTCAGGAAGCCTCAGCAGTCACACCCACTTCCCACACCCGTTGCCATGTCAACACATTGGGCCAGCTCTGCAGATCCTGAAGTTTCTGGAAGCCTACTAAACTCAGTAAACAAAAACCGTAACACTGAAAGCTCCACTGGCAACAAACAGCTTAGTGAACCCCCAGACAATGACTTTAATGACCTCCTTATGAGATACAACAATTCTTACAAAACTTCTTTTACTGAAGTATTTTTGATAATTTCATTAGCTATTTAGTTGTAGCAAGCACTGTGAAATAAAGTATTTTGTGCCTACGAAGGGGGTAGGTTTAGGGGATGGTTGGGAAAGCAGAGACAATTATAGAGAGAAAATCACTCTAGTGGTGGGATTAGTGTTGGAGCGTAACAACTACATTATGAGTAACTTTGTACACCGTGGTGTTCAAATAAAGTATTTTATGTTGAAAATCCCGAAAGAATATTTCATCTTTTCTTCAAGTTAATAAATTCCTATTGAATCAAGTGTTGGAAACAACCTCTGTTTCAATTTTACAGAGAACGTATGTCTATTAATTATTTACATATCTCTATAGATAAAGGTACCGGAGAGGTAGGATTGGGGGAACATATGTGGTGCCAGGACTGAGCCTTGAATAACCCTGTGCAAGGCAACAGCCCTACTCCTGCCCAGTATTTCTATACTCCGCATGTTTTTTTGTTTTAATTTTTTATTTTTTATTAATGAATCACCGTGGAGGTACAGATACAGGTTTACATATTCTCGTGCTTGTGTTTCAGTCATATACATCTAGAGTATCTATCCCTCCACAGTGCCGTCCTCCGCTAATGAACCCATCATCTCTCCCACCCGAAAAGACGAAGTCATGAACTTTGCATACAAGTGGATCAACATGGAAAGTATTATGCTAAGTGAAATGAGTCAGAAAAAGAGAGACAGACATAGAAAAATTGCACTCATCTGCGGAATATAAAACAACAGAATGGAAGACTAACACCCAAGAATAGCCACATAGGGTTTTTAAGTTTTTTTAAATTAATTAAAACATTTCATGTGATGTAAGTAAGTGCTTTTCAAGTACAACAACAAGTCTCATAAAATATTTTTTTACCTAATTGAAGATTTTAAAAATTATTAAAGTACTTTTTGCTCATTACAACATGATGCATATTAATATTAAGATATCATTTTAATTTGGCTGATGCCTGTTTCTCATAGCCAAAATAATTTAACATATTTTTATTTTGTCAATTTAAATGTGCTTCAACCTAGTCGCAAAGACTGCTACACTATCATCAGTATTTTTGCCTCCCTATCTAAATTTATCATCTTGCCTATGTCTAAAAAAGTATTAAATTCTTAAAATTAAGTACTATTAATAATTTCTCAAATATATTTTAGCTGTCACTGTCACTGTCATCCCGTTGCTCATCGAGTTGTTCGAGCGGACACCAGTAACTTCTCTCATTGAGAGACTTATTGTTAGTGTTTTTGGCATATCCAATACACACGGGTAGCTTGTCTATAAAATTACTTGTTTGTACTTAATTAAAAATTGATGTTCATACTTGTATACAGTTTACTTCTGTAATTTGCTTTTCTGATCACATCTCCTGAAGTCTCTTACCCATTGTATCCATTGTCTGATTAGGATGTGATTTTTACCTGCATGACTTCATCCCTAACTGTACCACAGGCTACTCGTTCTTATAAAATCTCCTAATTTGTCCTCTCTGAGTGATGCTCATCTGTGTCTCATGACACTCCCTTATAACATTACAACAAATATCTTAAAGGAATAAAAATTACACTATGGCATTTCACACTCATAAGTTTTCTTAAAAATTCTTGCTGGTTCATATCAAATTTCCGAAGCCACACACATGGTTTTATGAAAAATTGTTTCTAGGATCAAGATATAATTATTTCATAGGCCAGTCTATAACTCTGCTTATTATGGAATAATTCGGTAGAATAAAAAACATTTATATCTCTATGTTCCTATAAAATATGTGAGTAAAAACGATGTCATAACCAACTCTTCTGTTACATAATCTTATACAGCATTCCCATCTTTTTTTAAATTTTCTTTGTTTTTTTCCTTTCTATTTTGTTTGATGCTGTTCTAACAGGCCATTTTTCCCATGAGAATATTCATTTGTTCTTATTTTCTAAAATTATATGCTGTTGCTGTAACTTGTTCGAACTTCAGAAGAATTCAAGCCAAATAGGAAGCTAATCTGGCATTTACATCCCGTGAATAGCTCTTGTTATGAGTTAGCTCTTTTGGCATATGGTTCTTTAAAAACAGAAATGGATTTTACTAATTTATTTATTTGTTTTACTTTCCCTTTATTTTAGTAAATGGTCCAAGTTTTGCTAGTAATTGTGACTTATGATCTTCAGATTTTAAATGTCAGATGGATGAGAGTTTATGCTGTACATACTAACTTTTCTCACAAAACTAAGAAACCAATAACAAAACTTCAAGTAAAGGGAAATTGTTTAGAACTGTAACTTCTTATAAAAAATCTAAAAATATTTTCAAGGACACAAAATGTATAAAATAACTTTAATATGACATCTAAGCAATTATGAAAATTTTCAAGGAGTGTCTAAATGCTTTTCAAAAGTAGGAATTTGATGAAAATGTAAGTTTATCATTATACTTGTCTTACATTTTCACTATGTGCAAAAAATGGTAGAAGAGTTATAATGCAGAGCTATTTGTTAAATTTAAAAAGTCATAAGATATAACCTTTAAGCATCTGTGCAACTGTTTTTTATTTCAAACATAAAATTCCACAATGGTTTAGTAGTTGAGAGTACTAAGTCCAATTATTAAATACAGCTAAAAAATAACAAATAACAAACTGAAGGGATCAGAATTGTGGTAAGATTCAGTGACATTAGGTTTTTGCTTATATATGGGTGTCTCAGTATGATTCAAGATATCTTTGCTGCTTTTGTATGGTTCAATGACAGAAGAGAAGACTATTTTCTTTTCTATCATTTATAGCAACCTCTAAGTCTCCTATGGCTTCCTTATGAGCAATAAAAGAGAATGGCCCTCTTATTTTAGCCACTAAAAATAAATGCATGAATGGATGAACATTAGAAAATTTTAAAACTTGTAAAAGTCTAAATTTGAAGCATATCGCTGATACTAATGGCAAACGAATAAAATGATTTCTACATTATGTTCTCCAAGGTATAGAACACTTGGAGATCAGTTGACTAAAGTGATAAAGGAATCATTTCTGCTCTCATTTATTACTTTTGAATTTATTCAAAAATACTTATTGTCAGATAGTACATGTGTTAAAGTCCTTGCCTTAAGGGTGTCTCATTGAATTTTATCTCTGGCACTCCATATGGTCCCCTGAGCCTTGACCAGCACTAATCCCTGAGCATAGAGCCAGAGTAGGCTCTGAGCACTCCTGGGTGTGACACAAAACTTCCCTTTTCAAAAAAAAAAAAAATATATATATATACATATATGTAATTTGTAAGAGTGTGTGATGTACCTGGCACTATTATAGACACCAAACATAGAGCAAAAAAAATAAAATTAACATATCTATTAAGCTTATATTCTGCTACAGTGTTAAATGTTAAATAAATACAAAAAATGACTTCAAATAATAGAATTGTGAAAGTATACCTGAAATAGGAAAGGAAATCAAGTGATAATATTCCAGACACTAAAAACAATAATACAAAAAAAGAAAAAAAAGGTGAGGTAAGAAAAAACTTTTTGCCTAATTAAAATTTGAGCCTGACCATTATCATGGTCACAGAATGAAAAAACAGGAAGCAGTTAAAGGATTAAAATAAGCAGTCAGTTAGGAGTCAAAACAAATTTTGGCAGAATGCTTTTAGAGTAGTTTGCAGTGTATGCTATGATTTGGTTCACATTTTTATAAAAAATGTCTAATTTGGGGAGACGGCGATAGCAAAGCAGGCAGTGTGTTTACCTCACACATGACTGACCTGGACTCTCCATTGCTGGCACAATCTGGTGCCCGAAACACGACCAAGAGTCATTCCTGAGCAAAGATCCAGGGTTAAGGATTGAGCACCCCCAGGTGTGATTAAAGACCAAACCAAATGAAAACAAAATTTCTCTTATAATTTTGGGAGAATTGAGTGTTCAAGAATCAAGGGTTGGGATTGAATGGCTGTTTCTGAAGACATTTGCAGAATTATAGATCGAATACAGTGGCTTTTATTGATTTGTCCTTGGATGAAAACAATAAGAAAAAAGTCAGGACTAGAAATCACAGCAAACCTAATGAATTTTGAGAATGTCATATGGAATTTGCTTAGATGAAGATATTTCTTTGGATAATGCTGTGCTATTTTATTTACCTGTTAGCAGACAGAGTAGACAAATGCAGCCTTATTTCCTCCTGGGAATAAAACCCAGGGGCCCCAAAGAACAATGCTGAAAAGCTATCGCAGATAACATAACTTTTATGTTCATTGCAGTACTATTCACAATAGCCAGAATCTGGAAATAACAGGAGTGCTGGAAAACAGATGACTGGATGAAGAAACGATGGTGTATCTACATAATGGAACACTTCACAGCTACAAGGAAAAATGAATTCATGAAACCTGCTTATAAATGGATGAACATAGAGAATATCATGCTGATGAAATGAGCCAGAGGGAGAGGGACAGACATAGAATGTAGAATGATTGCATTTATTAGTTGGATATAAAAAAATAGCATGAGATTAATATTTAAGGACAGTAGAAACCAGTGCCACACGGACTGTTCCATGATTGGAAGCTTGCCAGAAGTGGAATGGAGGAGACAGCTAGGACATGGAAGAGATCACTATGACAGTGATAGTTGATGATGGTCACTCCGGACAAGAACTGGATAAAGAAACGATGGTGCTGAGTGCTGAAGTAGATAAAGGGATATACATTAGACATGATAACCTTTCAATGTCTGTATTGGAAACCGTAATACTAAAAAGGAAAGAGAGAGCAAGAAATAGAGAAAGAAGAAAGGTGTCTGGCATAGAGACAGGCTTGGTAGGGGGATTGGTAGGAAGGAAACTGGGAATCGTGGTGGTCTTAAATGTACCCTGGTAAGAAACTGGCTTAGGAACATTGCATGACTGAAACCCAATCATGAACAACTTTGTAACTGTATATCTCATGGTGATTCAATTTAAAAGAAAGGAAGCAAAATAAACTTCTATTTAAATGGTTATCTATTCTGTAAGTAAAATTTGTAAAATTCTAGTTTTGGAAATTATGGGCTTATTTGTAGTAACATTAATGATATATATGTATATGTACTTATAAAAATATGCATAATTGAAGAAAATCAAATATTTGACCCAGTAACCCTATCCTTTGGACCAACTTCATAACTCCTGTGATTCAGCTGCATATTTGCAGTCATAATTCAATAATTGCCATAAGAAATAAATAATATATGAATCAGTAAGCACGATCTGTAAAGTACATGTTAAATACATTTGTAACAAGTTAACAGGTATTAATTAATTTTCTTCTCTATTCTGAAATACTTATTGTCAGGGTTTAGATATCATGAGAAATTAAACCATGTGTACACAATAAGGATCACTGCCAAGGCTTTGATGTACAATAGTTATTAAGAGAGAAGTTGGTTTTAATGTCATGCCCAGTGATCCAAAATTTTTCTAAGTGACAGCGGTTCTTGGAATAAAATGTGACTATGCCATGGAAATGAAGGGGAAGATTTGCATGTGCTGGGAATCTGTTTATTCTTTGCACAGATAATTTTCCTTTGGCAACAGGCCTGAATTTTCTGCCTTTTTATTCTCTGAAGAGGAGAAAAATAATTTTCCCAGGAAAATTTTATGTTCCCAGAGCTATTTATCAGGAAGATTTTAAGTAGATAAACTTGAATATAATTTAACTAGGCACTCTGTGACTTTTATTTATCATTGAATAAAATCACTAATTTCCATGATGCTATTACAAAGCTTCAGATTTTATTCAATATATGATATTTAATATATGCTTATTTGAAAAAAATGACTGTTTTTTAAAAAATGTATGATGGCAGATTGAACCAGAAATGTTCGTTTTCTTAAATCATCCTTGTATCTATGGAGTTTATTCTAGTTATAATGAAAACAAGAGGCCAGAGATGTGCCTCAAGTGGTAGAACATGCATATATGAGACCCTGAGTTTCATCCTTCCACACACCCACAGCACTATTGTGACTCATCATTGTACACTGTCATCCCATTGCTCATCAATTTGCTTGAGTGGGCACCAGTAACGTCTCCATTGTGAGACTTGTTACTGTTTTTGGCATATTGAATATGCCACGGGTAGCTTGCCAGGCTCTGCTATGCAGGCAAGCTACTCTCTGTAGCTTGCCGGGCTCTCTGGGAGGGGTGAAGGAATCGAACCAGGGTCGACTGCGAATGCCCTACCCACTGTGCTATTGCTCCAGCCCATTGTGATTTATACAACAAATAAAATAAGGCAAAACAATTTTAAAAATCTCAAAAACCTGATTTTAGATAAGAATATAAATATTGCTTAATTTTCAGTATCTATGAATCTATTTTACTTACCTTCATTTTCATCTATTCATTCTTCCATGTTCATTACTTAACTATCACTCATCTTCTTTAGTAAAAGATTATTTACTAAATCATTTCACAGTGAAAGTCAAACAAAAGCTTACTAGAACAATCTTTTCCCATATTGCCCCTTTGTAATTGTTTTAATTAATTCACTGAGACTAAGACTCACCTTCATAGTTATTTCCTACCCTTTCCTCTTCTTCTCCATCTGTCTGTTCAAATTTGCATATCACAATCCATAGCTGATAAGGCCAGATCTCTCTTCAGAAAATTTTGAGGGTTGCTTATTGGCTACAAAAAGATCAGATTGCATTTGTTTGACAGGTGTTCTAACCTTGAAGTGTAACTGTAGTTTTCCTGTCAGCTGTTGTCTTCCACTCATTGCAAGGCCTATGTTATACACAGCTTAGCTCCCATTACCAATTTTATGATTCAAACAAGGATAGTATATTTTATGTTCTCTGAATTCTACTATTATTTGCAATTCTTTCTTGGGACACTCATATTGTTTAATTATTGCAGATTTATCAACTAGTTTGAAACTCATATATTTTATTTCTAGAATAAAAGATTTACAGGCCGGGACAATAGTATAGCAAGTAAGGAGTTTGCCTGCAAACAACTGATCTGGATTTTATTCCTGGCACACAATGTCATTGCTTGAGCCCTCCAGGAGTCGTATCTGAGCGCAGAGCTAGAAGTAAACCCTGAGTACTGCTATGTGTAGCACAAAATAAATAAATTAGTGAATGATAAAACAATAAATAAAACAACATTAAGGTTTTTTTTGTTTTATTACTCTCATATGAGGTGAAGTCTAATCTTTTACTAAAGAAGATGAGTGATAGTTAAGTAATGAACAAACACTTTAAATGGGCCTTTTTGCCATGCAAATATAAAGCACCAGCCTGTTATGGAATATAGGTTGTGTCTCTCCTTGTTCAGTTTGATATTAAGAGAAAATTTGTCTTTTATAAACATAGTTGTCAGGTGGGAGGTGATTAAGATACAGGAGTGAGTCATGATAATGACAGTGAGGCTAAGGAATCTTTGGGATAACAGAGACTACATTCTGCATTTCAGCTTAATATAAAGAAGATCCTTAAAGAAAGAAGAATAATTCCACCAGTTTATCAAAAAGTGTAAGGGATGAAATAGGAAGGAGTGTTCTCTCAGCTTTATAGGAATGTGGTATATGCATTCTTTCAGCAATCACTGTGTTGCACAACCTTATATCATTTTATTTTGCATTTATAGTAAACTATACATCAGGCACCTATTTTTATATTTGTTAGAAAGTCCTCTAGGTTGGCTTGGAGCAACTGTATGTAATATGGATACTTGCCTTGCGTGCGATCAACCCAGTTTCCATCCCAGCACTCTATATGGTTCCCTGAGCTATCAGGAGAGATCCCTGAAAGCATAGCCAGGAGTAAGTCCAGAGCACAGTTGGGTGTGGCCCAATTAAAACAACCACAAAGAAAATTCTCTAGTTCTGGGGGTTACACTCAGAATTATATTTACTGGGAATCTAATGAACTAAAGATTTTGGGACTGTCATTTAAGTGAGACATACTCTAAGTGGCTTTTACTAATATAGAAAGTTAACTGTTAATGTTTAGTTTGATTGAGCCTGTTTCTAAGTGAACTTACTTAATAAAGCCTTAATAGTGTCATGTTCCTTAAAAGAATTAAAAAATATGATTTTTAACATCAGTAATTAAAAATACATTCTTATGCACTGGAGAGATTGTACAGGGGCAAAGCTCTTGCTTAGCACATGCCCAACTAGGGTCTATGTTCAACACCATGCAGGACTCCTCAAACACACGAGAAATGATTCCTAAGCACAAAGCTAGGAGTTAGCCCTGAGCTCTACCGGATATGCCCCCCTCAAAATGTTTTGTCTATTTTCCCTTTGTTTTGGTTTACTTATAGGCAACATCTGGTAGCCCTCAGGGATTACTCTCTGTCGGGGCCAAGAATTGCTTCTGGTAGGGCTTGGAATACCAGGGGCTGAATTTGTATCAGCCACACACAAGACAAATGTTACCCACTGTACTATCTTTCTGGCTCCTGTCATTTTATTTCTATCTACATTTAACATTTTCTGTACTTTCGATGGCTTTAAAAATCACTTACCAAAGGTTAAAGGTTAGGGAAACTTACCCTCAATTCACCTTTTTTCTAAAAAAAGTAACACACACACAAATAAGAATATTTCTGGGCTAGAAAGATAATACATAGGTTAACACATTTGCTTTAAATACTTTGCATGCAGACTCCAGTTTGATCTCTGATACCATGTGGTATTCAAGTACCACTAGGAGTAATGCACAAACAGAAGTTGTATATAATTCTTTAACAGGATGTGCATAACTTGCATGGAAAACAATAAGTACAGTTTTCCTCATTCTGTCATTTCCAAAGGCCTAATTCTTAAAGTTTTCAGACAATACAGAATATACAGCAATGGGCCTGCCTGTTGGGAACTTTAATGTTTAGTCTAGTAGCCACTAGTCTGTAACCAACCTTTACTCCAATTTTCCATTTGTGTGTGTGTGTGTGTGTGTGTGTGTGTGTGTTTATCTGTGCGTGTGGGCACATGTGTGAGATTGTGTAGAAAAGATAATTGCTTTGAGCACATGAGTTGGCCATCTCTTAACCTGTTGTTTTATTGCCAGTAATGTTCTTTCTCCATCCTTCATTGTGCATCTCATTAGCCTCCAGAGAATGTAATTATATCTTCATGGTTACAATTTGACAAGCCAGGCAAGAGTGGAATTTTCTATGACAAGACAACCTTGAGTCAGGAAAATTGTAGGAAAGCCCCTCAGCTGACAAGATTCTCTTGGCTCTGAACTTTTCCCTCAACTTTTCAGCCTGATACTGGCTATTGCTCATAGTTCTCATAGGATAGAAAAGGTAAGTTGACTTTCTGTGTGTGTTTATGTGTGTCCCTGTGTGTGTGTGTCTGTGTGTTGTGCCTGAATTTCAGATCCCCAGTAGCAGACAGACCAGGTCCAGACAAGATAATGCAAAAGCAAAAAAACTTTATTGTTAGCTCCAGCTAGGGTCCAAGTCTCATCCAACACAATGGAGTCTTGACAAGGACCCTGACTCCAAATCATAAGTCCTTTATGCAGGTTTTAAAGTTAAGGGAGCACTGTGGCAACAATAGTCAGGCAACAGTTAAACAATAGTTTCCAGTAACAGTTTATGGTTACATAAGCTACTCATTCTTTATGGTTAGCAAAAGACAATTTCTGGGGCATTTTGATTGATTGACCCAAGAACTTTCCAGGTGGGTTCAGGTTGGCTAGTTACACATTATTTCATTGCTGGGAAACTGAAACTATTTTAGTTCCAGGAACTGAACCTGAGGCCTACCTGATTTTTCTCATTTCTGCCGCCTGTCAGCCTGTCATGGCATCTGTTTCAGCCTTACATGAGTGTGTCCAATTCTATGGCTTTAAATTAGGAAAAATCACCTTGGGATGCATTCCCAAGATCTTTCTTTTCGCATGGACCCCACTTCTCTTGAGGCAATTCTGCACACATGAAGTAAGGATGGAATAGGTGTAGACTTTTACCCCCAGGATCTGTGAATAGATTTGTCTGTGTCCAGAATACCCAGTAATATAAAAGAGAAATTCTGACCCAAAAGGTATTTCATCACCTTGTAATAATTCTGTAAGGTTCACAACAGATTAATTTTAAGCAGAAACCTTAGTGGTCAGATGAACTGATTAAGTTAGTTAACAGTACTGGTTAAAATACTGCTGGAGACCAGCATGATAGAGAATTCCAGCATGATAGAGAATTCAGACATGAAAAATTTGAGGCACTTAGGTTTCCCTTAGATAGAGAAGTTTGTGTTCTTTATCCACCCTCACAATCTCCCATGCTTCTGGAAAATTAGCTGAGTGCTTTATTCATATTTCATTGCTTTTCATGTTAACAATTATGTGCTGCAATTGTCAGGATATCTGTGGATCCAAGAGTTTGGAGATTTGTTTTGTTTTCTCATATTTGCCTCTTAGTTTTTGTTCTGTGGGATCTAGTTTAATCTTTTCTGCTGTAAATAAGAAGCAAAAGCAGCACATAGATTCGATAGTCATCCTAGACTCCAAGAGACCTAAGAATTAGCTGAAACTTAATATATGTTGATTCTTTCCTTTTGTCCTGTCTTATATGATGGGCGGACTTTAGATATTTTGTATAATTTTTTAAAATTACTTTGTTGAACCTCAGTTGAATTTGAAGATTTCTAAATTGGTAACAGACTACAGAAAAACTAATTGGAATGACCAGAGAGATAGTATGGAAGTTTAGGTGGATGCTTTGCTCGTAATCAATTCTGGTTCAATCCCTAGCACTAAACTGTACCTCAAGCACTGCCATCTGTTACCTGGAGCCGTAAGCACTGGTGGCCTGGATAACCTCCACCATGGCAGGGCTTGAATAGAACTGTGTCCTACTATCATTGTATTGAATAACCAGTTGGGTGAGACTGGTTATTCAATAGTGGGTCTCCAAGGCCTCCTGAATATCACTCAGGAGATCAATCCTTTCAAATCAGAAAACTTTAAATCTATATTTTTTTGCAAAACATTGAATGATTTTTAAAAAGTAAATGAATAACAAACAATATCATGGCTAGAAAAATAGTGTTTTCTCTTTAAAGAATCAAGATGTTATAGCAACAAAATTTATTACTTTTAGAGTAATGAAAAAATATTCCTTTAAGGTTTTAGTGGCCACCAAAGATTCCTCTGAGTTTTAAAACTGTGCTAAATTTAAAATTGCCTACTAAAAGAAAAAATAATGGAAAAAATAATGGAATTGATGGATTAAGATCTGGAATCTGCAGAAAGTAAGATAAATAGATCTTTATCTATATTCTGTGCCCAAGTTCTGTCTTTTGCAACCTGCATGAAGGGAACATCATGAGATTGGATTAAGTTTTACTCTTGGTTTAAAGAATGTGGATCTAATCTTTTGATCTCAGAACTATCTGAATAGCATGAGAGGTTATACAGCCCATGACCCAAATTCTATTGGGAGCTAGGCACCAAAAATGATGTCTGGACTAGTTTTCCAAGTCCAAACGTCATTTCAGTAACATTAAGGAAAAAATTTCTGAAGCAGAGCTACAAAATGTTTTCAAATTAAATCAATGAAAATCCATTCTTTTTTACTTTCATTATAAGTTTAAATGTTTTGTTTTATAGGTATCTGAACTCTTAAAAACATTAAACATTTTTTTCTGTGTTTGATTATTTATCTCTTTCTCTTCATTTTAATTATGATTCTAGATGAAATTGTCAGTTTATTTAACCCTAAATCATTATGATCTGAAGTTATTTTGGTAAATGAAAATTATTCTAAAATGTAGTGATTGAAGCATGCATACCTAATAAAATTTGATGCAAAAATCTTTACCCTACCTCTTTTTGTTTGTTTATTAGTTTTTGCTCTGGGACAATACCTAGAGGTGCTCAGGACTTGATCCTGCCTCTTTGTGCAGGGATCACTCCTTGCAGGGACCACATGTGATGCTGATGATCGAACTTCACATCAATTGTGTGCAAGGCAAGTGCCCTACCCATTGTAATATAGCTTCAGCCCCATTTCTACCTTTATTTGTTTGTTTTTCATTAAGAGAATTATTTATTGATATCTAAACAAAATTCTTTTTCACAGAATGGGGAGAAAGGTCTGCAAAGTTTAAGTTGAAGAAGAGAACTCCCAGAACGACCACCAACTGGGAGCTGTTTAGCACTATAGTGGCAACATGGTAAGATGCCGTCATTGACAACATCGACGAGGAATATGATCGACTGGTTCAGCACCTCCATGACTGTGCGAAGAATGCTGAGAGTGGGAAAGCCACAACAGAAGCCTGTCTTCGGAAACTCTTGAGCTCATTCGCCAATTTAGTCTGGCGTGAGCCTCAGGCAACCACAACAAGCTAACGTCCAAGCTTGCAAAGCTGTGCAGAGAAGTGATAAAGGAAGACCTCAAAGAGAGAAAAGCAGGAGTGTTGGCCGATGCAGCAGAAGCCGGGAAAGTATTCGCAACACTCGCCTGTCCTTTGCCAACTCAAAACCAAAATGACTGCCCTTCCACATCCTGATGGATCTATAACAACTTCCAGAAGGGCAATGGATCTGCTCGACAGCCATGTCCACCTGCCCACAAACCAAATTAAGCAGGATGGATATTTCGTTCCCAATGTCCTCCCTTCTGAAATCTGATACGTCATTTCATTAGTAAAGACTCATACAGCACCCGGTCCAGACAAGGTCAGATCCGAACACCTGAAGAAACTGCCGCCAGTACCCATCAATACACTGGCTTGGCTCTTCAAACGCTACCTGTCCATATGCAAGGTCCTGTCCCAATGGAAAACCAGCGGGACCATTCTGTTATACAAGAAGGAAGACATCCACGACACCGGCAACTATTGCCCAATCTGCCTATTGTCCGTCATCTACAAGTTGTTCACTCATGTCATCCTGAATAGAATAGGCAGAACACTAGACGAAGAACAACCATGCAGGCAAGCCAGGTTCCGAAAAGGATTCAGCACGATTGACCATATCTACACAGTGACCAAGGTCATTGAAGTTTCGAGAGAATTCAAGATGCCGCTCTGTCTAATGTTCATCGACTTGACCAAGGCCTATGATTCTGTTGAAACTGAAGTGGTCAAGAAGCCCTAGCCAAACATGGCATTCACACTCAGCACATCAAGATCCTCTCTAGCTATGTTACAAATTCACCACCTGCCCTCACCATTCTACAAGGAAGTGATAGGTTCGGCAGGGTGATACTATTTCACTGAAGCAAGTCAGTGCCACCCTTGAGAACAGCATGCGACAACTGGAATGGGAAGGAATGAGAGTGAAGACAGACAGTCAGCAACTATACCATCTCTGCTTCACTGATGACATTGTTCTAATAACACTAAACATTAGCATGTGGCACAAATGCTGACCGTCTTCGACCCTGAATGCAGAAAGATCAGACTGCAGCTGAATCTCACTAAAGCAATGTTCATGAAAAATGAACTAGTCCCTGATGTTCCATTTGCTCTCAATGGAACAAACATCTCCGAATACAGCAGCTATGTGTACCTAGGTTGAAAATGAAACATGAGGAATGACTTGGCGCCAGAACTGCACAGGAGGAAGAGAGCAGTGTGGAACGCCTTCAAGAGCGTCGAAGAAGTGTTTAAGAGGACGAAGAACCTCTGGCTCTGAGCACAACTTTTCGACTCCTTCATTTTTCCTGCACTAACATATGCCTGAGAGAACTGGGCCCTAAGCAAACAGGATGAGAACGCTATTCGGGTATCCCAAAGAGGAATAGAAAGAACCATGCCAGGAGTATCATGTTTCACTCAAGTGAGAGAAGGAATCTGGAGTTCTGTCCTCCATGGAGGGTCAAAAATCAGGGATGTGAGGCTAGAGGGATAACACAGCAGGTAAGGCGTTTGCCTTACACACTGCCAGCCCAGGTTTGATTCACAGAATCCCATATGGTCCCCCAAGCACCGCCAGGAGTGATTCCTGAGTGCAGAGCCAGGAGTAACCTCTGAGCATCGCCAGGTCTAAACCCAAAAAGAAAAAATAAAGAATCAGGGACACTGTCTCATTTGCCAAGGTGTCAAAATCAGATGGGCCAGACACATAATGTGATTCAGACACGACTGCTGGACTATAGCTGTTACTGACTAGATTCCACAGGACATCAAAAGACTGTGTGGTCACTCACCAATGAAATGGTCAGCCTTCTTCGTCAACACCCTGAATGAATGATTTGAGCCTCTTCCTATTGCTGGAGCGAGCAGATCGAGCAGATATCATTGGACCACACTAACATGCAACAGGGACAAATGGAAATGTTACTGACACCCGCTCGAGTAAATCGAAGATCAATGGGATGACAAGTGATAGAAGTGATGTTCAGCAGTTCTTCATTACAGTCACTGTCACTGTCACTGTCATACCATTGCTCATCGATTTGCTCAAGCGTGCACCAGTAACATCTCCATTGTAACCCTTGTTGTTTCTGTTTTTGGCATATCAAATACTCCACGGGTAGCTTGCCATGCTCTGCCATGCAGGTGGAATACTCTTGGTAGGTTGCCGGGCTCTCTGAGAGGGACGGAGAAATCGAACCTAGGGCGGCCATGTGCAAGTTGTGCTATCGCTCCAGCCCAGAAAAAAAAAAAAATAGAGGAAAAAATACTTGCAACTCCTAGGACTTGAGACTAAAGTACAACACCTTCACTGCGTGGCCTGAGCTATCACCAAGGCAGGACATACACCATCCACTCGGCGACTCGCATACCAGAGTCCATCCCCACATTCCAGAGGGTCCCAACCACCAGGAGTAATCCTTTAGCATTGCCTGATATGGCCCAAAAAAAAAAAAAAAAACGGGAAAACTGAAAGTCTGCAATTCAAAGAAAAAGAAACACCAAAACAAAGTTACACACTTTAAATAGTGGAGAACACACTAAGAGGTCATTACGTTCCTTTGATTAACTGCCAGTGCAGACAAGAGACAGACCTTTCCAGGACCCTGGGGGCTTGAATGCAGAGTGTAAATGAGGATGGGTTCAGGGGACGCGTGGACTCTTTTCCAGCTCCAGGTTCACCCCCACCGGGGGGTGCCACCTCCTCGGTCGCTCAGCCAGCAGCAGGGGGCCCCTTGCCAGCAGCTTGCTGGGCTGGACAAAGCCTGGCTCTGTGGTTCAGGCAGCTGAGGCTCTCTGCCCTGGGCCTGGATTTAAGACCCAGCACCAAGGCAAGTTTAGCAGCCTCAGACTCGAACCTGGCTGGGACTCAGCTGGCAGCAAGGGGCACGCAGAGGCCTTTGCCCACTGCCCCTCTCTGCATACTCACCTGTCACTCCCATCCAGCCCACAAGACCTCCAGCTAGTATTCCCAGACTGCCCAGTGCCCCTTGTGGCCAGGCCCTGGCCTGCCCTGCCTGTCTAGAGTTCCACACAAAGCCAGGCGCATCAAGTCTCAGGGAGAGGCTGTGGGCCCACAGCAGGTCCTGGTAGCTCTGCCCTCACCCTGGCCTCCCCAAACCCTCACCCGGGTCCTCTGGGCCCAGGCCTGACCTAAGGGTGCTGGAGGAAGCTGGTTTTGCAGTATCCACAGTACCCAGGGCCACCCAGAAGCCCACACTCAACCCAGCCCAATAAAAACCAGACCTCCATTATATACAAAACAAATTTAATTGAAATACCTGTATTAAAAAAATATGATCTTGACATCTTACTTTTGAACTCAAAGAATACCCCTTCCTCCACATCCATGGTGCCCTCATGGGGCCCAGTGAACGAAGCTTTGAGAGTAAGTTAAAGGCTTGAGACTCCCCTGCCCCCCAGCTTCCAGAACCCACAGGCAAACTGTACAAGGTCAATAATTTAAAACCCACCCACCAGGGTGCCACGTCGCCCACCCCCTTGAATTTGCCTCTATTTAATCCTATCTCCCCAGACAGGCAGGAGGGGAGGGGGTCCCCATGCAGCTGCCGGCCCCTCGCACCCTCGAAAGCAGCAGGGCTGTGGGAGGAGGAACCTAAACAAATAAATTAAACAATAAATAGCCCGGTGGGCCTGGGGTCCTCCTGGGATCACACCATAAATAACAAACTCAGCAGGCCTGCAGCAGGGCCAGGCAAGTGGCCCTTGTAGCATTGCTTGTACAAGCCTGGGAGTCTCCGGGGAGGAGGTGGGCGCCGGGCACGGAGTCCAGAGTCCAGGAATACTGGCCAGGTCCACCTCTGCAGCAGCACAGGAGTGAGGTCGGCAGGAGGGTCCACGGGAGGGTCTTTAGACAGGGCAAGCTCAGAGGAGCACGGCAGGGAGCCCCATGGGGAAAGACAATACATAAAAGACAATACGAAATATATTATTTCAGTTATGTTCTGGGACAGGGATTGGGGTTTGGGATGGAAAATCCCGAATTTGGTGGTGGAAAGGTGTAATGGTGGTGGGATTAGTGTTTGAATATTGAATGTAGTCAAACATTGTAAGCTAACTTATAAAATTAAAAAACTAAAATATAAAAATAAAAATAATTTAAAAAAGTAATGAGTTCATGCCCAATTCAATTAGCTTAATCAATGACTGAATATATAGCAGTCCTCTTACATTATAATAAGAAAAAGTGGAATTAAGAAAGTTTATCAGCCCACATATGAACATGAGGAATATATAGAAAGTTTGAGGGCTTTTTTTTGGGGGGGGGGTAGGGAGTATTCTATAGTTGGTCAAGATGAATTGCTGTATTTTAAAATTAAGTTTTAATACCTTTATCATACTTGAGTAAAATTATATTTTAGTCTTCTTTTGGTAAATGGAAAAGATTGTTAGATTATACAATACTGTTTTTGTACTTACTTTCTCACTAAGGAAATGGGTTGGGCCTCTACATTATGTTGGGACTTCATGGGAAACACTGTCACATAAGGAGTATTTAAACATGTTAGAATAAAAGTGAATAATAAGGTAGCAGAAATCCTGGAAACTTTTAATTGTTATACCTAATCTTGGGTTAGTAAGGAAATATATTACAAATTTGAACAAACTTCCTGCAAATTGTTATATAAATCTTTAATTGTTGGTATTCTAGAGTTTTTTTTCATTTGTAAAATTTCTCTAATGCTCTGTGTACAAAGAAGTCTTGGGAAGTGAAGGAAAGTATTTGATAGACTATCAAGAGTAAAGCTATGCTGTATAAGTTAAGATAAAATTGCAGAATTTAAGGAAAATCTGTACACTTGTAGAAGATAGAGATTTTCAATACGACAATGAAATACTATTAAAAATAGTATAATTTTGACTTACAGAAACCCATCAAATTGCATTTTATCATAAATAGAACTGAAATATTTACTTTTGTCTTTCACAATATCTTTAGTTTATTATTTTTAAATCCATGATAATGAAATTTTGCTTTAATAAAAAATAATCTCTTCTCTTTGGAAAAGATAACTTGAGAGTGGTTTATATTACTGAGACTTTAGAATGCTGGAGAAAATAAATATTGTTATAGAAATTATGTTTAACATCAATACAGGGAACAAGTTAATAGCATACTTAATGGTTTTAGTACATTGCCTACCAGAAATTTCACAAAGTTGCTCTAGGGACGCTATGGAAGTGGAAAGATTGAGTAATCAACCCCAAAATGTAAGTATTTCAGATGAATTACTATGGTAAATAAAGTTTTTATATAACACCTGGGTAATTGTCATATATGCTTAAAGTAAGTCTTCAGTTGTCCTAAATTTTTGGACTTACTTCATAATGCCTATATATGAATCCCATCATGGACTCAACTAGAAGTTGATAGTTAAAAGGATCTTTATAGCGGTTCTTACTTTCCCAAAATAACTGGCCATTTTTATTAGAAGCTAACTTAATCTATTATAGTAATTATATGGTAGATTAGAAATGAAGGGGGGAGAAAATAAGACATGAAGATGGAAAAAATGTATTTTACAGTCATGCTTTCTATGTCTATCAGATTTTGTTCCTCTTAAAATTTATTTTAGGTTTTCATTTATAAATCAGAATAGATTCTGAATTATCAAATATGTTGCTGTGACTTTCTGAACTAGCATTTTGATTTTTTTGTGGAAACTTCATAGAAATTGCCTAATAATTCAGACAGTTATTTCTAAAACTCACGCCAATGAGAGATTTAGAACTTTGTATAGACTGTGGCTATATTAGCACATGACTGTGTTATTCTTCTGAATATTTGAAGACATCAGAGATGTCAGATCAGAAAAATGTGTCATCTGAAGACACTTTGACTCAAATGTAGAACTGGACATTCTTAGAACTTTTGTTATTTTCTCTGTCTCTATTTTTTAATCAGGGACCAAAACACAATTCCTTAAAAGGACTCAATCTGTCCTCAGAACTGAAAGATTTGTTGTATGAAATAACTGGATGAAATAATTGATTTATGGAACTTCTTAAGAACTTCCAAAGGCTGAACTAGAAAGAAATAAAAATCTATTGCCTCCAAATGTGTCTTTGGTAAAATATTATCCTCTAGGAGGGGTCCTGAAGATGAAGCATGGTTAAACTTTTACTCATAAGCTCAGTTTTTTCTATTCTACACTTTTCCATAACTATTCGATTAAGCAAGAAATAGCTAGATCTGTATCAGCATGTCATTTCTATAATAAACAACTGACATTGGGACTAAAAGAATCAACATAAGAGGAACATATGTCTTAGGGAATGACTTCCCATGTGCTAGAAACACCAGGAAAATGGGTAGTTATTTTAGCAGGAAATTGCCAAGTTTTAACTGAATGCCACAACTTTTGTAGAAATGGAAAAAACAGGCAGCATGATCTGAAACCCGGTCACGATCAGGATAAGAAGAAAAAAACTGACCTAATACAATGTCCAGAGGACACCTGTTGTCCTCTGTTTACCTTTAACTAAAACACTAAATACAGAACAATCTTCCTCATGTGCCTTTCTGCTAAAGCTCAACCCTTACTTGTTCAGGTATGTAGAGAAGATAATCGAGTATGCCGTAAAGGGTTTTTCTACAAGGGAATTTTATCCTTCCTGGGATAAGCTTGTCTGAAACCTACCTTTTTCCTTCATATTTTTTACCTATAAAAAATTTTATGCAACTGTGCAGAAAACGTGGCAGCTTTGACAATATGAGTCTATCCTCATCCAATCTAAAAGTTAGTTGCCAATAAAACTGTTTTTTCACCAGTCACTGCATCTCTCCTTTGCTCCTGGAGCAGCAATGGAGGCAACTTTGGAATTTAATAGAATAAAAAAATAAATTGTTTTGGTTAGTTTGGTATTGAATTAATAGAATGCATATTAGATAAAGAGTGATTTTATGTAATTAAAATTTTATTAGGTACTTGCAATGCAGTGTTCAGTAATACTCTGGAACTAATAATATAGTAGCAATAAAACTTGATCAGGACTCAGGATTCAAAAACCAGAAAACTCTTCTGGACTTAAGTACAAATACTGAAATAATATTCAGAGTCATTTTTGACTAAAAAGAGACATGATTCACATATGGATAGCTTTTTTCTTCTAGGTTATCTCAATGCTGAACATAAGCATGTATTTTTAGTACATTTCTTTTATTGATTTACGTTCAACAAAAGTAAATTTAAAATGGCAAAGAAGTGAATTTTCTATAAACCGTTAAAGAGTTGAACATGGGCATAGTACTGAGGGATTAAAAAACAGCATTATTAAAGTCCTGAACATATTTCGAAAAACCTGTAGTATTAGCGATCAAGACTGCTTATATCTCATTTTTCATGTGATTCGAAAGAAAATACTTCTCCTTAGAGATGGACAAATATAGTTCTAATTTCCCTGTGTCCTGTTCAGTCAAATAAAAACCAATTTAATACTAATAGGTTAAGGAAAAAAGCACACAGCTTCTAAAATCTTTCTCCCCCAGCACTCAACAACTTTACTTTTCAGTGTAAGTAAGATTTATAATTTCTTGGTTTGGTGGGGGTCACAGCTGGCTGCACTAAGGGTTTCCTCCTCGCTCTGCACTCAGCCTTGCTTATGATAGGTTTAAGCAACCATCTGAGACAATGGGGCTCCGGCCCTGGCTGACCACATGAAAGGCAAATCCACTTCACTATCTCTCCAGCCCATATATGTGGTCCCTTTTTTTAAAATTTATCTTCTTATTTATGAAACTTTGAAATCTACCCTTACCTATTTACAAGTAAATCATTGTTTTTTTACAGTATCTCTTTACCATTTATCTTAGGAATTTTTTTCTTATAATGATCTGATTTTGAAAGAATAATTTTTTTTTTCTTTTTGAGTCACACCGAGTAATGCTCAGGGGTTACTCCTGACTCTGCACTCAGGAATCACTCCCGGCGGTGGTGCTTGGGGAACCATACGGGATGCCATGGATTGAACCCAGGTCGGCTGTGTGCAAGGCAAATGCCCTACCCGCTGTGCTACCGCTCTGAACCAAGAATAATAATTTTTAATCAGCATTTTACTCCATGATTATCATAGATTTTCAATGAATGGAAGTGTATAATTTATCCCCAATAGACGTCTAGAAATATTTCTAAAGATATTATTAAAGTCTTAATGTAAGGCAGACACAAATCTCTTATAATATTAAACTTAAAAAACCCCCAAATCCTCATAGTTTTCTTAGATTATTAAAAAATAGAGATGAAAATCATGGATGATATCAGTATCCAGAAGTCACATATTAAAAACTGAAAAAATGAGATGATTTTTGGAAGTCATTTGGGTGTTTTCAAATTACAATTTTTGAATTAAGTTATTCAGGTTGGCAGCCACATCAGGACAAATGCCAGCCGAATCATATAGGTTAGTAAATATTATGTTACTTGGAGTATACCACTAATGCCAAATTAAGGAAAATATGTTGTTCATAGAGTACTTAAAAGCAGAAAACAACAACAAAATCATGTTCTTTCTAGCTGCTCCTCACCAACTCAGTAGGGGTCAAAATTGCATTTCCATGCTCTTTGAGATTTAATCAGTGAATTTCTTCCAGAACCTGATGAATCTCATTGCTCCTTCAAGTTTTCCTTCTGGATCTTATTCTTTCCACAGTTCTTTAAGTTTTAATTGTTATAATTCATTACATATTTATATTTTCTTTGTAACTCTGATTTTCTGTTTATGTAGTCACTGAGAAAATACCACAACATTTCTTTGAGTGGCCAATGAATCATTTGACTTTATTTTTGCACAGATTAATGAAGTAGAAGAGAAATAAATGATCACAGAAGATGTGCATTCCTAAACAGGCTTACTGAGAGAAAATTAACTGAGCCAATTAGATAACTCTTTTGCATTCTAGTTTTGGACCACAGTTAATATGTCAGTCAGCTGGTGGATTTAAGACAAATGTCTTCATATTAAAAAGGGGGATAGGGTCAATAATTGTGAAATTTAAAGCTAAGAAATTAGATGAAATATCTGTACAGTGAAAGTAAATTAAAAGGACAGTAGAGACTTGAAAGATAACTCAATAAACCGAATGCATGCAATAGGCTCAATTTACATTGCTGGCACTGTATATAATTCCCCGAATTTAGAATTTGGACTACCCCTTGATCAACACCAGTTATGGCTCCCAAACTTAAAATAATACTATTTTTAAGTAGTAGAATGACAAAGTAAGTGATAAATTTCTGACTTCTCAAAGACAGAATCTTGGGTATCTGACTTATATGGCCAATAGATTTTTAGTTGTCAAGATATAAATCCTGTGTTGTTTACTAAATTATGGTTCTGAGAAACTTCTCCAGGTTTGTGCAATAAAAACTTTCTTCTCTTATTTAAATGGTAATTAATTCCTACAAAATAACAATATAAATTCAATTAAAGTAAAATCAGCCATTTAGTACATTGTGACATTATGTATTTATATCTTATATTCGTATTTGTTGTTGGTAATGTTGGAGATTTCTATATGCTGGATAATGCCATGTGGAATGCAAATTGTAACTTCTAAATTTATAGTAAATATAAATTATTTAGCTTAGATTTTAAATTTATATTTACAATCTCTGGGCTGAAGCGATAGCACAGTGGGTAGGGCATTTGCCTTGTACACAGCCGACCAGGGTTTGATTCCCCTACCCCTCTCGGAGAGCCTGGGAAGCTACCGAGAGTATCCCCCTGCATGGCAGAGCCTGGCAAGCTCCCCGTGGTGTATTCTATGTGTCAAAACAGTAACAACAAGTTTCACAATGGAGACGTTACTGGTGCAAGCTCAAGCAAGCATCGATGAGCAATGGGAGGACAGTGCTACAGTAATTTACAATCTCAACAATTTTATATATTTAGCCACTTTGTTATTTCCAACTCATACGATCATTTTAGCTTTAACATACAGGATTGAGTTCAACTCATCAAGTCAGTTATATGATTGCTAACAATTAAAAACTGGGATGTCCTTCCCGAGTAGTATAGGACAAAAGCTATAGTGAATGACTCATCATTTTCCTTGGGTTAGCTGTGGCCTGAATAGGATGCTATTTCTGGTAAACATGAGTCAGTGAAATAAGGCCCAGGAGTCCCTACCCTCAACAAATATGACACAAATTTCAGGGCCAGAAAGTACAAATTTTCATCCAAAACATTATTCATCTGTTATTTTGGCTTCTTTTGAAGTTTTGGGAGTTCTGTAAGATTTCCTGTACCCATAAGCAAAGAACTGGGGGGCTAA
This sequence comes from Sorex araneus, assembly GCF_027595985.1. Taxonomy (NCBI): domain Eukaryota; kingdom Metazoa; phylum Chordata; class Mammalia; order Eulipotyphla; family Soricidae; genus Sorex; species Sorex araneus. The sequence goes on along the minus strand of NC_073307.1, from coordinate 127,899,160 downwards.
GGATGCAGAGAAGATCCCTGCCTATTTAAGGGGTTCTCCCACTAGCCTGTCCAGCTTTTTAGAAGAAGACACGTGGACACCTTCAGTGTATTGATTTTACTCAAGCCATGTGAAATTGCATTTTCAGTGGGTCAAAGCTTCAGCATACTAAACTTGGTCCAAATTGAAACTGTAATGTGACTAATTGTCCCTGAGAATATTCTTTCATGGGGAAGCCAATGTGACCTACTGCAGATACTAAGTTACTCTGGTTAGCAGACACTTAACCTTTGGTACCACCATAGTTGGTACTTAGATTTTATTTTCCAGTAAGGTAAATATGATTGTTGCATCTAAAAAACACACTAGTAAATGAATTCCTGATTCTCAATCACAAATAATGTTGGGTCCACCAAAATGCTGAGTGCTCACTGATTTTTTGCCTCCTGAAAAGTTTTATGCTTAGGCATTCTAATATCTCCCCCTCACTCCCCAACCTCATCCCGTGCAGCTCCTGGGTTACCTATGTGTGATTGCCAATAGATTTTCTAGATCTTGTCTGATTTCTAGGAAATAGTACTTTAGTCCATTTATTGAACACATAAGTAGTGTGTATTATTAATAATGAAGGATTAAAGATAAAAATACATTGCATCTAAGAGTTACATTGATAAAATGTGAAAGTATTCATATATTACAATATGCATCCTAGCAGAGGCTACTAAGGATACATGCTTAGGAAACTTTGAGTTAGAGACAATAAAAAAAAAAGTTCACTGAACTGAGGGTTAAGGATATTGCAGATGGTAATGAGCTTAACTTGCAAACAGTCAATGAAGGTTCCATTCTCAACACCCCATTTCATTCCCAGAGTCTCACCAGGAATAGTGCCATAGCACAGAGCCAGGAGTAAGCCCTAAACACTGGTGAGTATGCCGTCCCCCCGCCAGCAAAACTGAGTTTAAGAAGAAAGCTAAACTTCATGCTTTCTAACAGCTGCATAGTATTCCATTGTGTAGATGTACCATGAAATTTGCATATAAGTGGCTCAACATGGAAAGTATCATGTTGAGTGAAATGAGTCAGAAAGAAAGAGAAAGACATAGAAAGATTGCACTCATGTGTGGAATATAATGTAGCAGAGAGGGACAAGCTAGCAATGATGCAACTTCTGGTAGAAATTTCTCTAGACTTAGTTACTAAAATACTTAAATATAGAAATCCAAAACCTCGAGGCCGCTATTGTGGCCACACAGCCTCATATATCTTCATTCTCAGTAATGGAAAACAAATAATCAAATGCTCCCTTTCCAGCAGGTCTGATGTTGTGGGGTGGAAACTCCAAACAATAATAATGAGTTTTTTGTTGAAATATTGGATATAATCAAAGTAAAGAGAAAGTAAGTGAAATTTATCAGCTACACAGGTGGGGTGTGAGGCTGGGGGGTGAGGGGGCGGGGGGGAGGTTTACTGTGGTTCTTGGTGGTGGAATATGTGCACTGGTGAAGGAATGGGTGTTCGAGCATTGTATAACTGAGACTTAAGACGGAAAGCTTTGTAACTTTCCACATGGTGATTCAATAAAAATAAATAATTGTTTTTAAAAAAGAAAGCTAAACTATTGCTATTTAACAAAATTTTGTTGATTTGTTCTGCATCCCTAACTTGTAGAATGATACATACAAGATTGGACATATATCTTACATTTAATAGTACTCATATAAATGCGCATAAATGTGCATATCCACATTTACAAAATGAAATCTAATGCATCCACATTTGCATATGAATATATAATACATACATATGTATATATATTATGTGTATCCTGCTTATGTTTATTCTCATTCTAGTTATCAGTCTGGTATATGTGTCTTTTTCCTTGCTATTTGGACCATGGTAGATTAATTTTCTTAAGTGATGTGTAAAAACACAAGGTCTCTCTCTCTTTCCATCCATACATATCAATATATATGTATATATGTGTGTACACACATATGTATACACACATATATATGTATACGTATGTATACACATATGCATTTTTATTTTTACTAAGTTTTAATTCAGCATTAAATATATTTAATTTTTTTTCAAGAAAACTTTGTACAATCCAATTTTACACATTTTCTTTCTTGTTCTAGTTTTTCTCACCTAGAAACTATAGTTGTAGCTCCCTATGATCAGAAGTCTATAGATTGGGGAACATATATCACCAACATGGGTGATGGAAGCTAGTCAGAAAAGCTGGTTAGTCAATTGGTTGAAGGGAGAGGAAGCAGGGGCAAGGCTCACTTTGATATGATTCATGTTGTTACAGACTTTTATCTTCTTCCTGAGAACAGTAGCAAGCTATTTTAAGTGATTTTTAAATCCATTAATGTTCATTCTGTTAGAATTCACTTGATATCTAGTGTTATCTTTTAGTATATTGCAGGATTCTACTATATTTTTAGTTCAGATGTTTCATTTGTATTAGGGATAGATAACAGTGTGTCTTTTTTTCTTGAAATATCATGGTCAGGTTTTGGTATCATTATGTTAGCCACATAAACTAAATTTTGGAATATTTCTTTGCTCTTGTTTATCTAAAGAATTTAGTGAAGGAGAAAGATTTTAGTTAAGAATTGGTATTATTTTTTTCCCTCCTTTCATGTATTTAACAAATGTTATTTGGAGTTCAGGTTCTCAAAACAATTAAAAATAAATTTCAGAGTTCAGATTCAAAATGATTTTTCATTTTAGGGCTAAACATTCTTGTGGGAGAAAGTTAAGTTGCAAGTTAATGTGAGTACTTAAGTGGATTTTTATGAATTCATTAATTTTAAAATTTGTGTCTTTTAAGAATTTTTTCTAATTTTGTTGTCAATATATTTGTGTAATTTATTCATATTTTGGTTAATATATAACAGTGCATAATTCCTGATTTCTTGATTCCTCTTTTTTTTGGCATTTTGGGTCACACTTGGCTATGCTCAGAGGTTACTCCTGGCTCTGCACTCAGGAATTACTCCTGGCAGTGCTCAGGGGACCATATGGGATGCTGGGAATCGCACCTGGGTTGGCCGTGTGCAAGGCAAACACCCTATCCCCTGCACTATTGCTCCAGCTCCTCTTAATTCCTGTTACTGGTAATTTTGTTTGTTCTTTTATTATGTATTTATTTATTATTAGTAAAATGAAAGCATTTTCAACTTTGTTAATATTTTTTTTTAACTTACTGAATCACCATGTGGAAAGATACAAAATTCTCAGGCTTATGTCTCAGTTATATAATGCTCAAACATCAGTCCTTTCACCAGTGCCCATATCCCAGCACCAAAAAAAGAAAAAAAAAGTATACCTCCCACCTCCCCACCCCCTAAACCCCCACCCCTCCTGCATAACTGATAAATTTCACTTCCTTTTCTCTTTACCTTGATTACATTCCATATTTCAACACAAAACTCACTATTGTTTTTGGAGTTTCAACACAGAACTCACTATTCTTGTTGGAGTTTATCCTCCAAGAATACAGCCCTATTTACAAGGAAACTGGCTAAGGGGGGAAATATCCTTCTTCCTTGGTTTTCTTCCCTCCGGGAGGAAGCGGTGTAGTGTCCGCCATATTATGGAACTTTTATTATTATTATTATTAATTTTTTTTTGCTTTTTTTGGGTCACACCCGGTGATTCACAGGGGTTACTCCTGGCTCTGCACTCAAGAATTACCCCTGGCGGTGCTCAGGGGACCATATTATTGAACTTTTAAAGAGGTATGAACTTGGTGGCGCGGGGGAAGAAAAAAAAATGTTTTGAACTTGAAACAGTGGGACGCTTGGGCAGTCTCGGGCCTGGGATGGTGCCGGCTCGAGAGATTCGACCTGGGTGGCCATGCCTTTGCACAGCCGCTTTGCTGCTGAACGACCAGGATCCAGAGCAAGCTATATTACTTGGGGTCCCAGCGAGTGTTTGCAGCCATGTCTCCAGACTGTGAACTAAGGTTTTGCTCCATGCTGCTCCAGGAAGGGAAATGATTCAATTTCCAACTTAAATTTTCCTGGACTTAATTACTAAAATACAGAAATCATAAACCACGCGGCCGATATCTCTTCATTCTCATCAGTGGAAAACTTTGTTAATGTTTTAAGATAATTGCATGGTAGACATTTATTATTCTACGTTCTTTGCAATATCTTTTTCTGTTTACTTTGGGGATATTTTGCACTTTGTTTTCTAGCTTTTTTAAAAGTTGACATCCAGAGGTTTGTTTTTCTTTCTTGGGTCTGGGGACCACACCTGGTTGTGTTCAAGCTTACTCCTGGCTCTGTACACAGGGTTAACTCCTGGCAGGTCTAGGGGAACCTATCTATCCCTATTATATGTTCCTGGACCTCTAACCATGCAGTCCCATTCAAAGCAATCACCCTACATTGTACTACTGCTCCATCCCAGAGGTTTCTTTAAGTATTAGCACTTAAAGTTATACATTTTCCTATTAAAATTGTTTTACTTGAATACATATCTTTTGGTTGATTATTTTTTCATTTTGGTTTATACTATAGTAATTTGGGCTGGAGCGATAGCACAGCAGTAGGGCCTTTGCCTTGCACGTGGCTGACTGGGGTTCGAATCCTCCACCCCTCTCGGAGAGCCCAGCCAGCTCCCTAGAGTATTGAGCCTGGCAAGCTCCCCATAGCATATTCGATATGCCAAAGACAATAAACTTCACAGTGAAACATTACTGTTACCCACTCAAACAAATCAATGAGCAACGGGATGACTGAGAGTGACTGATTATAGTAATTTGTAATTTCCCTCTTCATATTTTCTTTAACCACAGGCAAATTAGCAATGTTTTACATTCTTAATATTTGAAGTATTCATTTCATTATAGTGTCCCATTGTCTTGTTTTTCTATACTGAGACCCTGAATATAGGCCTGAACTTTCATCACCCAGAATTTCTTCCTGAGTTTCCAGTACCTGAAATGTTTGCCACAGTTTTATTTTTTTTAGTATTCATTATATTTTCAACTTATGTTATGTGAGTTATGTCTTATGAAATCATGAAGCAAATTCTATGACATTGAAGTTTCAGGTCCTACACTATCCAGCCTCCTCTGACATCTCTACCTTCTTTTATAAAAAAAAAAATAATTGAATCATTATGAGATAGTTAGAAGCTTTCATGTTTGGGTTACAATCACACAATGATCAAACACCCATCCCTCCATCAGTGTGCATATTCCACCACCGATATCCCCAGTATACCCCCCCTTCCCACCCTCCCCCTGCCTCCTTGGCAGACAATATTTTTCCATACTCTCTCTCTGCTTTGGGGCATTACTGCTTGTCCCCTGTTTTCAGTCCTGCATATTTTCTACTGTTCCCTTTGTCCCATTTAAATATGCATCTCGGTTCTTACAGAAGAAAAGTAGAGGTTCAATATAAATAATCTGTCCCCGATGCACTCTGTTGTAGGACCATGTGAAAGTCATAATATGTGCCACCACTTTCCTCTTGCCTGAGGCAAATATAATACTGAATAGCAAATAAAACCTCCATGATAGATTTGAGAGAGGAATGAAGAAAGAAAAAAAAAGTTTTTATTTCAATTTATCAAAGATGGACTTGCATGTTTTAAAGGCCGGACCACAGCAATTATATAGTCAAAGCTGAATATTATGCAAGTATAAGCATAGCTCTGGGAAGTGCAGTGCCTGTACTGCATCATTACTATGATTAATGATGATGATTAAAAATAATTTAAGAATATGCTGCAGTTTCTGACAAAGCTGGAGAGTATACACAAAGAAAAGAACAAAGATAATCTTTGGTTGCTCAAATAAGAGCATAGAGAGAAAATGGTAGTGCCTGCAAGAATAATTTTGAGAACTGCCTTATCTCCAATAGTAACTATGGCTAAAAATAAAGCGCATTATCAGAATATGTTATTAGATTCAGTGTCAATTAAGTGCTTAGCCTAATAAAACTGTTACACTAAAGTAGAAGTAAGCAAACCAATACCCAAATTTAGCCCCCTCCCAAAGATTATGAAAAACAGAACAAAACAAAATTTAATTGTAACATAGTCATAGATTTATTAGCTATATTGATCAATTGGTGTTTTCTGTTATCAGAGTTGAATATTCACAAAAGAAATAAAAATGTTTATTATCTGACCTTTGCAGAAATAGTTTGGTAGTTCCTGTACTAAAGTAATGACACTACTGGGAAGAATGTGATTCTGAGGGTCGAAATGAAAGAAATTTGCTAGGGGCTATACAAGGCTGAGAATTTTGAACCCTCAGTTTCATGTTACGCTTATTTGCTAGGAAGTATCTACTTTTACATTTGCATTTAGGCTCACAATGAGAACAGAATATTAGCATAGCTCTGACAAGATATTCAAAGCTTGGGATGGAAAAGTTTTTTTCTGCTTTTTCCAAATCGAAGGTTTAATAAATTGTACTTTTTAGTATCTGAAAATGCACTTGATCCAACTGGGCTTAAGCGGAAATTCACTTGTGTTCCTCACGTCTGTAGATCAAAAGGCAGAGATCTTGTTAACTGAACTTTCAGTCACCATTAATCCCCTTATCACAGAACAGACAATGAAACTAAAGAGAACTCTGAAATGCAGTAGATTTAATATCTGTGGTGATTTTCAGTATGTCAGTGGTAACTCTAACAGTTTTTTGTGCTTCAAGTTTTGTGTAACCATAACAACAGCCTAAAGAATAGGTCATTAACTTTAGGACCTGATGGCTAAAAGTGTGAGAAGCCTAAAGTGATATTTGAAAGCCTAAATGGAAATGATTATGAAAACATCCCTTTGCTTTTGAGTTTAAAGGGAGGAAATATTATGGAACTTGAAGAAGCCAGACCTTTGTATCAATGCCAGAACATTTAACAACACTATCCTATAGAGTAATGTGGGAAATAGTCTGTGGTTCTTGTGGATTTGGTGATCTAGGGGAAGATATTTCCAGGTGAAATAATTTAAAGTGCCATCTGGCTTCCTCTTGCTGCAAGGGTAAAATGTGAGAAGAGAAAGCTGTGCTAGAGAATGAGCTCTTAAGTAAAAGGAGGCCAGAACACGCTGGGCACAAAAATTAGTTTCTCATCTCCAGTGTCTCCTGAAAACAGAAGAACTTCAAATCATAGATTAAACCTAAGATAAGAAAATTATGGTCTTAAAATTCTGATTAGAAAAATCTTAGATAATCATTCACAAAACATGTTACACAAAATCCTCTAAAGATTTTGCATATAAGGCATATTTGCTCTCTTAAACAAATCAGCTCTGGGCCAGTGTGACAGTATAACGAACGAGGTAGGGTGTTTGCCTTTCACCCAATCACACCTCCCATCCAGGTTGATGCCTGTGACAACATAGGGACCTCTGAGCACCTCCAGGAACGATCCTGATCACATAGCTGGAGTAAGCCCTGAGCTGCATCAGGTGTGTCCTAAAACAAAAACAAAGAAGTGAGATTTCTGAGAATCATAAAGATGTTGTCCTGCAGAAATATCACAGGGAAGCCAAAAGAAGAAAAGAATTATATTAACAAAGTCTATATTTATGGCTTTTGTCTACTCTAGTCAATCAAAATAAAGTTTATTGAAAATTGCCAGCAACTTACACTAAAAGTGTAGAAGAGTAGAAAGTAAAGGAAAGGAAATGTGAGGGGTGGGGTGTCTTTGTGTATTTAGAAGACTGTGTGAATGAGGAGACTCCCTACTAGTAAACATTAATAATTTCAAATAAAATGGAAAGGTTGATGCTATAGAAATAACCAGCTGCCTGGAGCAAAGCCCAAATCTGTACAGAATCATCATAACCAGGCAAAAAGGATGTCCTTCAATCAAAGGAATGAGACCTTATCCCATATTACCATATTTTAAGATAACCATTGACTGGTGACCACTCAATGTCTGGTTTTTCTTCATTTTCAATAAAAAAAATTTCAGATTGTATTTCTTTCCAGCTCAATCTTGTACAAGTTCATTCCTTCTCATTTAAATTTCTGTCTAAATGTTAACAAATATTCCTTGAGCAGCTACTGTATGCCAGACAGGTAGCAGAAAATAACACAAGTATTGACATGTACATGCAAGTGTGTTGCCAGGAATAAACAAAAGGTTTGACACTTGCAAGGCAGTGAGCTAGATCTTTGATCCACTGCCTCTTTTTTTTTATATGGTAAGGACAAAATGAATTCATTCAAGACATACACATGTAAATAATAAAACTAATATGTTTCACTGGTTTAAAGACTGGAACAAGAGATTATCATCCGAACTTCAGTCATCTGAATATTAAATCCTATTTCTCTTACATCTTTTGCTTTTTATTTCCAATTGTCTCATAATGCAGCATGTCAAATGGCAATAACATTAAGTGTTCATAATAAATCAAATATATTAAATTTTATATTTGACATTTACCTGCTATGGAGACTTGTTTATTGTACCCAAATCTCATTTTAAAAACTGGGGCTGGAGCGATAGAACAAAGAGTAGGGCATTTAGCATGCACGTGGCTAACCTGGGTTCGATTCCACGCATCCCATATGGTCCCCCGAGTACCGCCAGGAGTAATTTCTGAGTGCATGAGCCAGGAGTAACCCCTGTGCAATGCCGGGTGTGACCCAAAAAGAAAAAAATAATGAAAATAAAATTGTATATGATTATCTTAAAATATTATATGAAGATTATTTGAAGGGAATTATAAAATATATATTTTTTCTTTTTGAGTCACACCCAGCGATGCTCAGGAGTTACTCCTGGCTCTGCACTCAGGAATTACTCCTGGGGGTGCTTGGGAGACCATATGGGATGCTGGAGATAGAACCAGGTCAGCTGCATGGAAGGCAAATGCCCTACCTGCTGTACTATCTCTCCGGCCCCTAAGATATTATTTTAAATCATATTTCAAAACTGTTCTTGGAGAACTGAGACCACAATAAACTTCAAAGTACAGTGACTCAAGCTGTAGTACAGTGTGTAATGCACTTGTCTTGCATGAGGCCAACCAGATCTGATACCCAGCACCCTAAACAGTCTGCCTAATTTGTCAGGAATGATTCCTGAGCACTGAGAGCACTGAGACAGGAGTAACCCTGTGTACCACTAGGTGGAGCCCCAAAACAACAACAAAATATGTATGTCCTTTCCCTTTCTAAATGATTTTGATTATTATAGAATTTGACCCAGTTCTGCATAATTGAATATATATTTATTAATCTTACCTTCAGATGCATATCATTATTGATCATTTATTGATTTTTTTATTGCTACAATAATGGATTTTTTAAAGCCAAAATTTAAAAACATTTATGTGTTCTGCACTTATATTGACATCAACAATGGGCATTAAGTCAATAAAAAGGAATCTACTGTTTTTAACTTTAGCATGGCCGATGCACAACTTTTTTTTTTTAAACACACATGATTTATAATTTTTTCTTTTTGGGTCATACCGGCAATGTTCAGGGGTTACTCCTGGCTTCAATTTATGCATTTCTGCATTCAGGAATTTCTGAATTCAGGAATTACTCCTGGAAGTGCTCAGGGGACCATATGTGATGCCAGGGATTGAACCCTGGTCGGCCACATGCAAGGCAGATACCCTACCTGCTGTACTATAGCTCCAACCCCCAGATGCACAATCTTGAAGAATTTTGCCTTTAAATGTGAATAAGTCACTAAGTAATTCCTGAAATAAAATGAAATTTATATGTGAATATTCTCTCAAGATGGAGTCATTTTCGTCTTTATATCTCTTATACTGTTTTATATTATTTTTAAAAATCAGGTATTAGGACTAGAGAGATAAAGCAGGTACAGGATACTTTACTTGCCTTGCCTGACAACTCTTATTGGATCCCAGAACTGCATATGGTCTCTTGAACATCACTAGGAATGATCCCTGGGTAGAGAGTCAGTTGTTTGTCCTATGTACAAAACAAAGTATTTTTCGAGGATGGCCCTAAAACAAAAAGAAAGTTTGTATGAGAGGAAGAAGAGAAAAGACAGAAAAGATATATTTGCTAGAAGTCGTGTGATAAATTTGGGAAACCAGTTTTTATTTCTTAGAAATATTTAATTTTGAGATTAGTATTTTTTGCCTGTTCTTTTTATTAGAAATTATGTTATTTGTAAATAAGTCCATTTAAAATGTAATGTTGTGCTCTGAATTTGACACTATATAGTATATTATATGATGATAAAGGGGGAAGAAAAAGATAAAAAATGAAAATATTTGCTAATATTGGTTTATTTAATGTTACTCTATATAATCAGAAATGTGTAGATATTACCTAACTCATTAATAAAATCATTTAAATTATTAAAAATCCTTCATTTATATTCAGAGGACATCCTTTTTTTCTCCCAGTAGATTGGGCTACTGACATGATATTTTTCCATAAATCCTAAATTCTAATTCTGGTGCCACAAAATAGTGGTGATCTAAGCACTTACATTACTTATAACAATTTGTAGCTTTAGGACAAGAATTAGTGCTAACGTTTGTCTTCATAAATACAAAATTAGAAATTTTTGTGCTTTGAGTTACTTTTGAGCTCTTCAGCATTCAAGTTGGCACTAAATACATTCAGACCTTTGCTATTTTTTGTTCGTTTGTTTACTTACTACAGTCTCTGCCTCTAGAGCTATTCTTCCAGTTTAGTCCTAGTCTGGTTCTTTTTCACAGACACGGTATCAAAACAAAGACCTTATTTCTAAACCTCCAGTGAAGTCATACCTGCCTCAGTCATTCTTTCATAGTATGCAGCTATATTGCTATCTTTTAGCACTCAAGTTAAGTAATTAGTCTCATTTCCTTACTTCAGTCCTCCTAATCTAAGAATCTATAGCCTCAAGTCTCTCCAGTCTGTCTGATAAGGGCTATCCATGCTCCGAGCAGAACAGAATAAATATGGAATAAGTATTTGTGAGTGAATAATAAAAGAATTTTAGTTGCTCATGGATAAAATATTTCAGATTATATTTCTTAATATTTAGGAATACTAAATAAACTCAGCCACGGTCATGCTTAGGTCACTCTCCACACATTCGGATGAGCCTCATGCATGAAGGAACTGGCAGAGGAACCCAGGTGTACAGGACCCGGGGCCGAGATCTCCAAGGCTACTCGGATTGGGACTGGGCCTCTTCCACCCAGATCCCCCATTTTCCAGTAGCTAGTCAGTCACACCCAGAAACTGCCCCTGGCACTGTGTAATCCCATCGACGCCCAACATCAAGAGACTATAAAACCAAGCTCCCAGAAGTGTGCAATGTCTAATAGCCTAGTTCTCCTTCTCGGAGAAACTGACAAGCTACCGAGAATCTAGTGCCCGTACGGGAGAGCCTGGCAAGTTCCCTGTATCATATCCCAAATACAGTAAAGTTACATGCATACCTCTCAGAGAGCCCGGCAAGCTACCGAGAGTATCCCGCCCACACGGCAGAGCCTGGCAGCTACCCATGGCGTATCTGATATGTAAAAACCAGTAACTATAGATCTCATTCCTCTAACCCTGAAAGAGCCTCCAATTGATGGGAAAGAGAGGCTGCTAAAATCTCAGGGCTGAGTGTAATAGAGACATTACTGGTGCCTGCTCGAGTAAATCAACGAACAATGGGATGACAGTGATACAGTTATTCCTTAATATTTATCTGAAGTTACATCATTAATCCTAGAGTAAACATAGTTGAATAAGTTTATTTTATTTAGTTCATAAAGGGATGCATTATGCATTAGTGTCTAATATAGCATAGAGGTTAAAATATTCAGTTATGTAGTTTAAATTCTAGAAATCCTATTAATTTCATTAACCTCTCTGTGATCTTAGGCAATTTTATTTAACATTCTGTCTCAATATCATCATCTATAAATTGAGGATAATAATATTCTTCTATTATTCTAATAATAGGCTTTATAAGACTATCATCATTTTAAATGCTTGCTATAAAATAATAAATAATTTTTCTTATTTTATGTGGTGATTGTATTCTCAACTTTATTTTACCTATGCATATCTTTAAAGAACATAAAAGTAATAAATATGCAGCAAAATTTTATCTAAAAATGTAGGTGTGTATGTTTTCAATATAAGGAGTGCACTTTTTGATAGGATAGCTGTTTTCAGAAACTCATTATGTTGGTGAATTGCAGAAGACAAAATGCTATGTAAAGATGGACCATCTCAAACTCCTGAAATCTGTATTTACTGAAAATTATCTGTATATAAATTCTTCAGTAATCTTTCTTCTGATGTTTAACAGTCCTCTATTATATCTGTAGGAATGTTTTCTTCCACTAAAATGGGTCCTTAGAGTTATAAATGTTAGAATGAGGTTTTGATAAAATATGCCCTTTTAAATATACCTTTTCTTTCTTTTTCAAGTTTCTTAACAAAAAGATTTAGGCTGCCTGAAAATAATGTGAATACAATTCCAACTCTACTTTACAGTATGATGGGAACATCATAAGTCTTTTGGGCCAGACATTCTCCTAAACATGCATCAAACTAGAACTACGTTGTGAAAGGAAGGGATATCCTTCATTCCTAATGCCTTTCTGAGATTTATTCCTCCAACTTCAAATGTGTCCGTCAACTCTCTCATAAAAGTTGAGGTCAGATACAATGACATCATCAAAACAGGAAACCTAGAAATAAAGTGCCTCAAAGAACTTTTATAGTTTTCAAATGAGAATGAAGACACGAGCTACCAAAACCTATGGGACGCAGCTAAAGCCGTGTTAAGGGGAAAATTTATAGCTCTCCAAGCATTCCTCAGGAAGGAAAAAAGGACCCACATAGATAGCTTGACTTCACGACTCAAGACCCTAGAAAAGGACCAGAAAAAGGACCCCAAACCAGACCGAAGGAAAGAAATAATAAAAATTAGAGCAGAAATTAATGACATCGAAACCAAAAAAACAATCCGAAAGATCAATGAAACAAAGAGTTGGTTCTTTGAGAAAATAAATAAGATTGATAAACCGCTAGCAAGTCTCACAAAGAAAGAAAGAGAGAAAACTCTAATAAATCGAATCAGAAATGAAAAGGGGGACATCATAACAGAAACCAGTGAGATTCAAAAGATCATTAGAGACTACTTTGAAAGTCTTTACGCCACAAAAAAGGAGAACCTAAAAGAAATGGATGGATTCCTTGATTCCTACAATCTCCCAACACTGAAGATGGAAGACCTGGAATACCTGAATAGACCCATCAATGTTAAGGAAATTGAAACGGTAATCAAAAACCTCCCCAAAAACAAAAGCCCAGGCCCAGATGGTTTCACTGGCGAATTCTTCCAATTGATAGCTACAGTTTCAGTCCAATAATACATACTTTCCTCTTCTGCCTATTCTACATTTTAATCTCCTGTGATCTGGTGGAATTTTGGGTTCATAAAGCTGTAGTACTGTAGCACTTTCTTCCTGCTGTTCATCGATTTGCTCAAGCAGGCACCAGTAACATCTCCATTGCGAGACTTGCTGTTACCATTTTTGGCATATCGAATATGACATGGGTAGCTTGCCAAGCTCTGTCTTGCGGGCAGATACTCTCGGAAGCTTGCCAGGCTCTCCGAGAGGAACAGGGAAATCAAACCCCGTTGGCCACATACAAGGCAAATGCCCTACCCACTATGCTATTACTTCAGTCCTTCATAAATCTACATTTTGAAAATATGGGTAATTATTTCCATAATCGTTGAGTTTTGTGTGTACAAGTGATTTAAGCCTGTTTTTGTGATATACAATGAATCATTTATCCTTAGTTTAAATTTATTCTGAATCAGTGTATGGTTATATTTTAGGTAGCAAACTTTATTAATAATTTCTTATAACACAGTAGGAATGTGAACATAATTAAAAAGGACAGCAACAAAACTTTCCTCTCAATGTTTTAAAATGTCAGTTATTAAAGAGCTGGTTCTTCGAGAAAATAAACAAGATTGATAAACCGCTAGCAAGACTCACAAAGAAAGAAAGAGAAAGAACCCTAATAAATCGAATCAGAAATGAAAAGGGGGACATCATAACAGAAACCAGTGAGATTCAAAAGATCATTAGAGACTACTTCGAAAGTCTATATGCCACAAAACAGGAGAACCTAAAAGAAATGGATGGATTCCTCGATTCTTACAATCTCCCAAGACTGAACAAAGAAGACTTGGAATACCTGAATAGACCCATCAATGTTAAGGAAATTGAAGCTGTGATCAAAAACCTCCCCAAAAACAAAAGCCCAGGCCCAGATGGCTTCACTGGCGAATTCTTCCAAACATTTAAAGAAGACCTGCTGCCTGTTTTCCTCAAACTTTTCCAGGAAATTGAAAAAACAGGAAATCTCCCAAACAGTTTCTATGAAGCACACATCTCCCTAATACCAAAAGCAAACAAAGACATCACTAAGAAAGAAAATTACAGACCAATTTCCCTGATGAACACCGATGCGAAGATCCTCAACAAAATACTGGCAAATAGGATCCAACAACTCATCAAAAAGATCATACATCACGACCAAGTGGGATTCATCCCAGGGATGCAAGGATGGTTTAACATTCGGAAATCAATCAACATAATCCAGCATATCAACAAAAGTAAAGATAAAAACCATATGATCATATCAATAGATGCAGAGAAAGCATTTGACAAGATCCAACATCCTTTCATGATGAAAACCCTCGCCAAAATGGGGTTTGGAGGAACTTTCCTCAAGATAGTCGAAGCCATCTATCACAAGCCTACGGCAAGCATTATCCTCAACGGGGAAAAACTAAGGGCCTTTCCTCTGAGATCAGGCACAAGACAAGGATGCCCACTCTCACCACTCCTCTTCAATATAGTACTGGAAGTACTTGCGATAGCTATTAGACAAGAAAAAGAGATTAAGGGCATCCAGATAGGAAGGGAAGAAATCAAACTCTCACTATTTGCAGACGACATGATACTATATCTAGAGAAGCCTAAAACCTCTACTAAGAAACTCTTAGAAACAATAGACTTATACAGTAAAGTTGCAGGCTACAAAATCAATACCCAAAAATCCATGGCCTTCATATATGCAAACAATGAGGCAGAGGAAAGGGACATGAAAAAAGCAATCCCATTCACAATCGTGCCCCAGAAAATCAGGTACCTCGGAATCAGCTTAACCAAGGAAGTAAAAGACCTTTACAAAGAAAACTACATAACGCTACTCCATGAAATCAAAGAGGACATGAGGAAATGGAAACATATACCCTGCTCGTGGATAGGGAGAATCAATGTTGTCAAAATGCAATACTCCCTAAAGCATTATACAGATTCAATGCGATCCCTATAAATATACCCATGACATTCTTCAAAGAAATGGATCAAGCAATCCTAAAATTCATATGGAATAACAAACGTCCAAGGATAGCTAAAACAATTCTTGGGAAAAAGATGATGGGAGGCATCACCATCCCCAACCTCAAACTTTACTACAAAGCAGTAACAATTAAAACAGCATGGTACTGGAACAAAGGCAGAGCCGTAGACCAATGGAACAGGGTGGAATATCCCTACACACAACCCCAAATGTATGACCATCTAATCTTTGATAAGGGAGCAAGAGATGTGAAGTGGAGCAAGGAAAGCCTCTTTAACAAATGGTGCTGGCACAACTGGACAACCACATGCAAAAAAATGGGTTTAGACCTTGACCTGACACCATGCACAAAAGTCAGATCAAAATGGATTAAAGACCTCAACATTAGACCACAAACCATAAGGTACATTGAAGACAAGGTCGGCGAAACCCTCCACGATATTGAAGATAAAGGTATCTTCAAAGGTGACACGGAACTAAGCAATCTAGTAAAAACAGAGATCAACAAATGGGACTACATTAAACTAAAAAGCTTCTGCACCGCAAGAGATACAGTGACCAGAATCCAAAGACTATCCACAGAATGGGAAAGGATATTTACACAATACCCATCAGATAAGGGTTTGATATCAATGGTATATAAAGCACTGGTTGAACTCTACAAGAAGAAAACATCCAACCCCATCAAAAAATGGGGCCAAGAAATGAACAGAAACTTTACCAAGGAAGAAATACGAATGGCCAAAAGGCACATGAAAAAGTGCTCTGCATCACTAATCATCAGAGAGATGCAGATCAAAACAACTTTGAGATACCACCTCACACCACAGAGACTAGCACACATCCAAAAGAACAAAAGCAACCGCTGTTGGAGAGGATGTGGGGAGAAAGGGACCCTTCTTCACTGCTGGTGGGAATGCCGACTGGTTCAGCCCTTCTGGAAAACAATTTGGACGACTCTCAAAAAATTAGATATTGAATTCCCATTTGACCCAGCAATACCACTGCTGGGAATATATCCCAGAGAATCAAAAAAGTACAATCGAAACAACATCTGCACATGTATGTTCATCGCAGCACTGTTTACAATAGCCAGAATCTGGAAAAAACCCGAATGCCCCAGAATGGATGACTGGTTGAGGAAACTTTGGTACATCTATACAATGGAATACTATGCAGCTGTTAGAAAAAAGGAGGTCAAGAATTTTGTAGTCAAGTGGATGGGCATGAAAAGTTTCATGCTGAGTGAAATGAGTCAGAAAGAGAGAGACAGACATAGAAAGATTGCACTCATCTATGGTATATAGAATAACAGAGTGGGAGACTAACACCCAAGAACTGTAGAAATAAGTACCAGGAGGTTGACTCCATGGCTTCGAGGCTGGCCTCACGTTCCGGGGAAAGGTCAACTCAGAGAAGCGATCACCAACTACATTGCAGCCGAAGGCCATGTGGGGGAAGGGAGTTGCGGGCTGAATGAGAGCTAGAGACTGAGCACAGCGGCCACTCAACACCTTTGTTGCAAACCACAACAGCTAATTAGAGAGAGAAAGCAGAAGGGAATGCCTTGCCACAGTGGCAGGGTGGGGTGGGGGGGAGATGGGATTGGGGAGGGTGGGAGGGACACTGGGTTTACGGGTGGTGGAGAATGGGCACTGGTGAAGGGATGGGTTCCCAAACTTTGTATGAGGGAAGTGTGAGCACAGAAGTGTATAAATCTGTAACTGTACCCTCACGGTGATTCTCTAATTAAAAATAAATAAATTATGAAAAAAAAAAAAAAAAAGAACTTTTATAGTTTTCCTTCAGAACCAAGAAGACAAAAATATTTCATGAAGAATGAAATTGTCTTGGAAATTAATATTTAAGATTTTCAAGTAGCAGCAGTATGTGTGGAATACGTGCTAAATTCCAATGACCTGTTAATGTTTTTCTATTTTCTTTATGAAGATATATTTCTGAAATACTTAATTGGCAAAGCTCTGATTTCATTTTCTTTTACTTTTTATTTTTTAGCTTTTTGGGTTACACCTGGTGATGCTCAGGCCTTACTCCTGACTCTACACACAAGAGTCACTCCTGGCATTGCTGAGGAAACCATATGGGATGCTGGGGATCGAATATGAGTTGGCCACATGCAAAGCAAATGTTCTCTCTGCTGTACTATCGCCCCAGCCCTAAAGCTCTGATTTCAGTAATGATAGTTTGTATGTCACAGCACTCCTCACCTATGCCTAAACTCTTACCCTGATAATTAGTTATGGAATTAGTCCTATGTTTTCACTCTACTTCTCCCACAAAAGCCAATAGATCTTACCAGGTTTCAGTTGACCAAAATTTTTCTAGCCCAGGTTTCAGTTGACCAAAACTTTTCTAGCCAATTTAACCATTTGATTTAACCTAATTTCCTACCTTCTAATAAAAATAAGTTAACATTATGCTATGTATAAATAAAATATTTGATAATGGACTAATACTTGGGGTCTATAAAGAAAACACCTAAAATTGTAATAATAAAAACAACAGTTTATATTGACAGAGTATTCATAAGCATTTCTCTGAGCAGATATATTAATAACACTTCATAAAAGCTTTTAATATCATAATTACTCAGAGAATGTTAACCAAATGATACAGGTTTTGAATTAAATAACCTTTATAACATTGGGACTTAATTTGAAGCTTTTTATATCTGTTTTGCCACCTAACTAGCATTTAAATTTATTCAACTGATATTTAATTTTCTATACAATTTGTTTTCTGATTTAAATTTCTAGTTCTACGTGTTACTATTATCACCTTTTATTAATTGAATGACTTGCTATTTCTTCCTCCAATCCTGTCACTTGTTGAAGTGCTGTTGCAGCTCTATTTTTAACAGGTCCCCAGGTGATAGTATTGCAGATGGTCTATGAAGAACTGTCAGCTAGTCTTGTCTTGCACATAACAGCATGAAAGCCTCACTTGGAAAAGTGGTATGCTTAACTCTCCAGCTGCTGCCAGCCTGCAGGTAGTTCTGTTGTTTTCTCCTCTCGAGGCGTTTTATGATTTTTTTTTCTCTTCACATAAAACTGCCCAAATTATGTGCACCTTGAAAGTAAGTTTTAATGCTTATTTGTTTGATTTATAAAGAACAAAGTGTCTCAAAAATCTTCCTTTGCCATTTTTCCCCATTTCATATACTTAGTTTCATCATGCTTTCACTACATAATAATCTCAAATTAAGGAACTATAAGAATCTACATACATACATATATTTCTATACTATATACTTATAAAAGTTCAAATATCCAAATAATACTAATGTCACCATTGTCCACAGCTCAAAAAGCAAAGTAGCATGCAGAACTGAAATAGTTTAAGAATCATATTGAAACCATATTAAAAAATAGAGCGATAGCACAGCGGTTAGAGCATTTTCCTTGCATGCGGCTGACCCGGGTTTGATTCTTCCGTCCCTCTCAGAGAGCCTGGCAAGCTACCGAGAGTATCCTGCCCTCACTGCAGAGCCTGACAAACTACCCATGGCATCTTCGATATGCCAAAACAGTAACAAGTCTCACAATGGAGATTATACTGGTGTCCACTTGAGCAAATCGATGAAAAATGGGAAAACAGTGCTACATTATTCAGGTAGTAATTAAAGTGGAAAATATTTCACAATTTATTTTAATGAGGAGTCTCTTGCCTGCGTGCCTGGCTGTCTTCCCTGGGGCCCCTCAGAGGGAATGGGCTCCAGCTTCCCTCCCCACCCTGAACAGTGCTCCCGGTGGCCGAAGACCTCCGTAGCCTAACCACAGCAATGCTCAAGGCCCCTCTCCACACGTTCAGACAAGCCTCATGCATGAAGGTACAGGTAGCGGAACCCAGGTGTGTGGGACCCGGGGCTGAGACCTCCAAGCCTGCTCGGATAGGGACTGGGCCTCCTTCTCCCAGATTTCCCATTTCCCAGTAGCTAGGTGGTCACGCCCTAGGGACTGCCCCCGGCTCCATGTAATCCCACCAAAGGCCAACATCCAGAGACGTAAAACCAAGCTGCCGGAAAAGAGCGACACAGAGAGTCTCTTGCTGTCTTCCCCAAGCTCCTGGACCAAGCTCCTGGACCAAGCTCCCGGAATCTTAATAGCCTAGTTCTCCCTCTTGGAGTATCTGACAAGCTACCAAGAGTCTATTGCTCACTTGGGAGAGCCTGGCAAGCTCCCTGTAGCATATTCATACCCAAAATGCAGTAACAGATATATACATACCTCTCGGAGAGCCTAACAAGCTACCGAGAGTATCCTGCCTGCCCGGCAGAGTCTGGCAAGCTACCTGTTGCGTATTCAATATGTCAAAAACAGTAACAATATGTCTCATTCCCCTGTCCCTGAAAGAGCCTCCAATCATTGGGAAAGACAAGTAAGGAGAGGCTGCTAAAATCTCAGGGCTGAGTATAATAGAGGTGTTACTGGTGCGTGCTCAGTAAATCGACGAACAACGAGATGACAGTGATACAGTGATAAATATTTTACCTAAATTATGGAATAAAATCATTTTTTCCAACCCTTGATAATATACTGTTGGGAGAAAAGCCCCTTTTGTTCTGTTTTGAAGTGTGATACTAGTCCTTAGGCTCAGGTCCCAAGGATGTTCCCAGAGCATTCAGAAGCCTGTTACATGGATATTTATGATCACAGGTCAATGCGGTCCTGGGACCGGTTGTGTCCAGCAGATGTGTGGGTGACAGTCTATCCATTATGATATCAAAGGAAGAATGTAACCCTATCTATAGAACTGAGATGAAACGCGTATTTGTTCTAACATGTTTGTTCTACCACTGTAACTACGTGACTAACTGCAAATATTCAAGCCTAAATAAACCTTGTTGTTTGCTCAATAAATCAGAACTGCTTGACGGGACCCCCATCGTGCTTGTGAGCTTATTTCTATTCCTTGAAGGAGGCGGTGGTAAGGTTTGCTCTTTTTCCCAGACCCTTCCCCTTAGCAGGAAGGAAGCTCGGCCCTTTCCTCAGGACTCTGAATGAGGGAGTGGCCCCCTGCTGGATGAGGGAGCGTGCTGGACAGAGCCCAGGAGAAGACTCCAACAATATATATTTTAAGGTTTATTTAGTTCCCATTAATTTTTTATTAAAAATTACATTTTGAATTTTATTGTCATGCCTTCCTAGACTCTTATCACAGCATGCTTTCTTAAAAGTCTTTCATGACAGCGATATATTTGAGCATATTAGATGTTATTTTTAATGTCTGTATATTTTACGTATATCACTTTGAAATGGGTTTCAGGTTAAGTATAATTAGTACAAATTACTTAACCTGAAATTACTTAACCTGATGTAGTTCTTGTATGTAGTGAAATAATATATCAGGACATGAGTTTTTATTTAATTTTGACTTTATTTATAGTATTTTTTTAAAGTTTACTAAAGCATTTTGCTTTGTTAGTTTATTATGTATTTCATTAATTTAGCTAGAGTCTTTTAGCCATGGTTGGAAAATATTTTTTCTCTTTCCCAAATTAAAAAAAAAAAAGATATTCTTTTCTTCCTATAATTTATATACCATTTCATTGATTTTATTTTTATTTCCATAATATTTATAGTGCTTGAAATAAAGCTTAGGATCTCACACATGCACAACTGTTCTATTGCCAAGCTATATTCTTGACACATATTTTATTATTTTTTGTTGTAATGCATTGGAAATTACTCTTCTGTGTTTGCGAGACATTGGTTCTATTTTTTTTTTCCACAAATTTCAGCCAGGTTGCCCATCATAAGTGATGTAAATGTGATCTTTTCCTCAGTATCTCTGCTGGTCATTCACTGACCTAACAAAGGAAGTCAATATCTGCCTCATCTATTTTATAAATACAGTTTTGTTGACAGACGATGGCACCAATATTTTTAATCTATTCCCTATGGTTGCTTTTGCACTATGGTGGCCTACTTGAGTACATATTACAGAGACCATATGGCTCAAAACCTGAAGTATTTACTACCAGTCCTCTAAAGAAAATGTTTGAAGACCCCTGCGTTAGAAGATAACACACACAGTACACTGTAAAATAATAACATTATCAGTTATCACTTATCTATGTGTATCAGAGATATAAATTGAATGTCAGTATTCCCCCCCCACACTCCAGTACTGAAAGGTCTAACACCTCTAGGCAATGCTTTTGTAGATAAAATCTTTAGCAGAGATTGCAAAGATTAGTTTCTTTATAAAAGAGACTACAGAACTCTCTAGGCCCTTCTGTCATGTAAGAACACAAGTCTACAATTGAAGAGTTCTCAGCAGAAACTATGCTAACTCCCTGATCTTGAACTTCTCATGCCAAGATTGTTAAAAAAAAAATACATTATTTATGAGTGATTCAGTCTATGGCATTTTGTTACAAGAGCTGAAACAAATATACCACCCATTTTAGTAGATTGAAATAACAATTTAGTGGTTTTATTTATTTATTTTTAATTCTGTTGCTGGTAGGGTATTCCTTTGCTGATTTTACTTAGACCACAAATTCTAGAATTATGTTCCGTTAAACAATACCCTTGACTGCAAAGTCGTAGGTGACCTTGAATATGCTAGCAATTAGTTCTGGTTTTTACCTGAGACTTCAGTTGTCTGGTAACTGATCAGCAGCACGATAGTCTGTCTAGCTTTTACATATACCTGATTGAAAGTTTAAAGAAAATATAAGGAGAAAGTACATGAAGTGCTCCACAGATGATGTGAGTACCACACTTTGCTATTATATTACTAACATTATTTATTTGTCTTGCACATTTATTGTAAAAATAGGAACTCAATGGATTAAATTTTTTATTAGAAAGCAGAACTGAAAGAGGATGGACTTAACCATGATCATTGTGACAACTAGTAGAAAAGATCTAGGTTAGAAATTGGCCCATGTCATTCCTTGATTTATTTAAGTTTTCTGGATAGATGATTGGTTAAAAACTTTGCTTGCTCTGTTTTGTTAGTTCTTGATAGAATTAGCATTATAGATCAAAGAGAGGAAATGGTGAAAATACAACTCTCCTCATGAATATTTAATATTAACATGCAGCATTTAAAATTATTTCTGAAAATATAAATTTCTGAAGAAATTTTCAACACTTTCTTTGTGACTTACACACTGTAGAATTCTGCCATCTGGTTAACAAACTTTAAAATGACAGACCCTAGACATTTTACAAGCCTGGAATGTTTTTTTTTTTTCAGACTTGTCTATAATGTTAGCCTGAAAGATCTGATCAAGTTAAATTGGGCACAAAAGTGACCATCATGCTTTCTCCACTACAATCAACTTCTTTTGGTCAGACAGCCTAAACATTTCACAAGTAAAATGTATTGCAGTACTCTCCCATTTTTCACTGAAACAACCTTGAATAGATAAGATATAAATGAATCTTGAAAGAACATAAAACAGGCAAGAGAACCAGGACAAATCTGCATGTGATCTATTATCTACCCCTTTATTTAAAAAAATATGACTAGACAAAAAAATTACATCAAATTTTTATCCCAAACCTCCAAATTTACTATTATTTTTAGTATGGAAATCAATATTTCACATGAAGTGAGATATTAAGTATCTTTATTAACATTAAAATAAAGTAAGGATTAATTTTATTAAAGTCTGGCAATTCTGACAATCTTGTTTTTGTTTTTAATAATGAATTTCTTGGTTACTTTATTACATATTTCCTTTCCTGTGCTTTTTTTTTTTTTTTTTTTTTTTTGCTTTATTGGTCACACCCGGCATTGCACAGGGGTTATTCCTGGCTTTGCACTCAGGAATTACTCCTGGTGGTGCTCAGGGGACCATATGGGATGCTGGGAATCGAACCCTGGTCGGTCACGTGCAAATGCCCTACCTGCTGTGCTATCACCCCAGCCTCTCAAATATTCTTTATAAGGGATTCATAACAATTGGGTAAAACTAATCTCTGATAAAAATTCCACAGTGAAAATTTCAAACTTGTAGAAAAATTAAGTTTCTTGGTTTATACAAGCATTAAAATAAAATATTATTTTAAAAATTAAAATAAATATATTTATTATTCTATATTTGGGCTGAAGTGATAGCACAGCAGGTAGGGCATTTGACTTGCACACAGCCAACCCAGGTTTGATTCTTCCACCCTCTCAGAGATCCCGGCAAGCTACCGAATGTATCTCTCCCGAATGGCAGAGCCTGGCAAGCTCCCCATGGCATACTGAATGTGCCAAAAACAGTAATAACAAGTTTCAAAATGGAGACATTACTGGTGTCCGCTCGAGCAAATTGATGAGCAACAAAATGACAGTGATACAGTGATTATTCTATATTAACATTTATCTAGTTAGTGGTAAATAATTATTATATAACTTCCTCAATTGCTCTATTTTGCCCTAACAATAACAAACTATGGTTGATAAATAATATAAGGGTTAAAGTGTGTGCTTTATGTGCAACTGAATCTGCTATAATTGCTCTAGCATCATACGTCGACCCCTGAGTCCTACCAGGAGTGACCCTGAACAAAGATCCAGAGGTAAGCCCTAAGTACCACTGGATATGACCCAAAATATAAAAACAGAAGCTTAAAGAAGCAGAAAAAACAACTATTTATGTGGATTTAAATATCTCATTTTTTAAGATAAAGGTTTCTACAACTCTGGATAAACAACCTGTCCTGAACACCAGTCCACAAACCTGGAGTTATAATCAAGGCAACGGTCCAGTTGTTTTCAATCTTTCTACACTTGCAGACCTGCATTAATATGTGGATCAGTGATCTTGAGAGCACCAAATTAAAAAAAAATTAAGGCAAATTGTAGAGTCAGTATTCAAATGCAGGGCCTAATACATGCAAGAAAAGTGTTCTACCACTAAGACTACATCCAGGGACCTCAATTGTTTCCTTACAAGTAGTGTTTTTTATTCTCTGTATCTTAAGTATCTTTTTTTTTTTATTTTTTTATTTTTTTTATTTTTTTGCTTTTTGGGTCACACCTGGCGATGCACAGGGGTTACTCCTGGCTTTGCACTCAGGAATTACCCCTGGCCGTGCTCAGGGGACCATATGGGATGCTGGGATTTGAACCCGGGTCGGCCGCGTGCAAGGCAAACGCCCTACCCGCTGTGCTATCTCTCCAGCCCCTGTATCTTAAGTATCTTAAGAGAGATGCTCAGGCATAATTTGCATGTAACAAACACTGCCCTAGTATCTACATAGAATAGTGGAAAAGTGCAGAGAAAAAAAAAGACATGATAGATTTTTGACTGAAATTTCAAATATGCTTGTATTCAATTTATTATATAACTAAGCAGAACATGTGTTTAACCTTTGGGATTATATTGATGGCTCAAATTGGGCTGATGTTGAAGGCTTCAGATTGTGACAGTTGAAAACAAAGTCTCACTTTTTAACCACATACTTAGTTTTTTTTTTTTTGAACACAGTTATTTCCTTTGGAACTTCAAATATGAGACTGCTGCAGAATCTTTCTAGTATTCAGAGGTAAATTCTTATCTGTTACTGTCATCCCCATTTCTTCTCATTCATATTCAGGATAAAGTTATATTCATATATCTAATAAAGTAACTCCAAGGTCTTCAATAAAGATTAGAGAAATTCTCTCAGAAATTAGGAAAGATTTTATTTTGTAGGTGTAATTTCTCTTATAATGCATATGTTCAAGAAAAAATTTTATATTTTGTGTCACTAAATTGCACTTTAATTTGATATTAACTATTCATGAATAGCAAATTCATTCATGTTACTAAGATGCACACTTAATAACAAAGTAAAATTAATTAGTACAATAAACAGGTATATTGCTTATTTGAATCATTTTTATACGCAGTCAAAACATGAGCTGCAGGTAATATATCTGCTATTATTTCCTTATCAGTACAGCTGAACTTCAGAAATTCTAAAATCTCTTTAAATATATGAAATATATTTAATATATCTTTAAATATATGAAATGTACTTAATAGCAATATTGTAGTAATACATTAAATGTGATTTAATAATTTGACTTAAGTTATTAAATTTGGTTAAACTTCATACTGATTTGATTAAGCTGCATACATTTTAAACTTAATCAAACTGCATAGGTTCATTTTAGAACCTGATCAAACTTCAAAGATTCTCAAATTCTAAGTACATTAATTTGTTTTATAAATCTCCAGAAGAGAAACATTATATGTGACCTTTAGAGAGTGTATTTAGGAACTAGAATGAGTTACTGGTATAAAATCCTGGGACACCTTCTCCAGATGGAGCCCTGGCGACACTGAGCAGCAACTAACATGGCTCCGGGATTCGGGACTGGGACACATCCGAGCCACGGGGGGCACTGGAGTGGGGCAGCGCCAGCCCAAAACTCCAAGTGGTTCCAACCGCCCGAAGTCACACCCTCGACCCACCCTCGGCGCCATCTTGCCACAATCAACAGAGAAACAGCAGGCATTCTGGTGAGCAACGCAGCCCGGAAAATGCTCCGGACCCGAAGTGGGGCCAACAACACCAGGGAGCCGGAAGGAGGAGGTGCAGCCAGCACACCTTCTCCAGATGGAGCCCTGGCGACACTGAGCAGCAACTAACACGGCTCCAGGATTCGGGACTGGGACACATCCGAGCCGTGCAGCCGCTAACGCGGCCGCACGACCTTTTCTAAAACCTGAAAACATAAAATCTTTTAATGGAAAACTAATTATCAAATGCTTCCTTAATAGGGTTATCTTGTTTGGGGGTATAACTCCCACAATAGTGAGTTTTGTGTTCAAATATGGAACGTAATCAAGGTGAAGAGAAAATTAAGTGAAATTCATCAGTTATACAGTTGGGGTGGGGGGCGGGGTGTATACCGGGTATTTTGGTGGTGGAATATGGGCACTGGTGAAGGGATGGTGTTTGAATACGGTATAACTGAGACATAAACCTGAGAACTCTGTAACTTTCCACATGGTGATAAAATAAAAAAAATAAATAAATAATAAAATAAAATATAATATAATTAAAAAAAAGAAAATCTGAAGAAATCAGCTAAAAAAAATCCTGGGAAATGTCTTTGACAATAATAATCTAATTGAATGTAATAAAAGAGAAAATGTGAAATATTTGGAAAGAAATGCACAAAATCCAAATATAAGGATTGCTAATGTGGAAATATATTTTTCTGATTTATTGAGTTGCCATTTAACAAGTGTTCAAATGGCATAACCCACCCCATTTTAGTTTCATATTAAACAGTTCTTTATTACCAGGATAAAAATTAAATGGTTTGTCATGTCATTTTCTCATAGACACAGAAATGTGCTTTCTTTAATTATGGGAATTGAGGATGAAAGTATCTAAAATATGGTAGAACAATTACATTTCCTAAAAAAGTATATTTTGAAGAGAATGCAAAAAAAATGCGTCAGTTAGAAATTGTACTGAAATGTAGGAATTCAAAAGCAACATTGGGCTTAATAAACATCTTTTCTCATGACAACATTTCTATATACTCTTAATGTTCTTAATGCTCTGGAGTTTTCTTTTTTCCTTGTACTGCATTATTAGTTACCTAACCAGGACAATTGACAGTCACTTCTGATTCTATATTCAGTGACCTTTATATAGTAGTATCGTTCTGTCTCAGAGAGTGAGAGGCTTCTTAAACTGTTAATTGTTTTAAGAAGTCAAAACTATTTTCAAAAGAAAATTAAATATGAACATATAAACTAATAAGTATAAGGTTTACAAAATAAAGTCGATTATTTTCCTTGAAACTCTTATGTCATGAGAGTTTAGGGAAGTGATCATTTTTCTAAAAACCTTTCTGAACAAATCTTTAAAGATTGATTTGGGTTGTGCTACATGAAGCCCAAAAGACCAAATATGAGTTATAAATTTTACCTTTATTAATAGCATAATTTTTCTTGGGTGATTTTTCTCTGAGACATTTGTTTCATGTATACTCTGGAGATATTAATTGCAATTCAAGTGTAATATTTGCATTAGTTTTTGTATAGGAATTTCAAAGCAAATGAAAACACATGCCCACTCAAATTAGGTTAAATATCCAAAGAGCTGTTATTGTTATTTTTTTGGGGGGGAGTCACACCCAGCGATGCACAGGGCATACTCCTGGCTCATGCACTCAGGAATTACTCCTGGCGGTGCTCAGGGGACCTTATGGGATGCTGGGAATCGAACCCAGGCTTGCCACGTGCAAGGCAAATGGGCTACCTGCTGTGCTATCACTCCACCCCCAAGATGTTATTGATATTCATGTAGCTTATTTCTTGACTGTAACAATAACAACAATAGCAACAACAACAAACTGGTCAGCTGTTGCTGTGTTCCAAAAGGGGCTCACCAATACTACTTGTCAAGAGTGTTCCTCCAGAGCTTCCTAATTCCTGACCAAGTTTGGTAATCTACATTTCCTTCCTTTGAAACTTGGCAGGAACTTTTGACTGTCGCAACAAATAAAATACAGCTGAAGCAATGCTGTGTGATTTCCAAGCCTAGGTCAGAAAAAGTGATTGTACTTCTCATGGAACTGTTGCTCCCAAGACACTCACCCTTGCAAATCAGATCTCAAGTTATGAGGAAACTCAGAACACATTGAGAGGCCACCTGTCTGTGTTCCAGCAAAGGCCACAATCATCTGCCAGAATCAACTGCCAGATATGTCAGTGAAGCAATATTCAGATAATTAGTTTCCAGCCTTAGAGACACTCCAGCTGTGGCTGAGTGGCTATAGAGACAAGCTCTCTCACTGAGCCATGGCCAAACTGTAGCTTTCTAAATGTAATTATATTGCTGTTATTTGCCACTAAGTTTTGAAATGTCTTATCACCAGACAATAGACAAAATTGATGCAATTACTGTCTATTTTTTCTTTTTACAGAGAATGCTTGTACTTATCAGAAGGTTGATACTGCTTATCAAGAAATGAGTTCTAGGTCGAGGTATGTATGCCTTCAATGAACAATGTGACAGTTTATCATTCTGTTTCAACTGGGTTATTAGTTGTCTGAAGTAAGGTACTATAGAGTTCAGCACCATGTTTAATTAGGATTGTGCTTTATGTTGGCTGAAATTCTTCATCAAACTCCCGTTTCAAACAGTTTGGAACAGACTGACATTGGTATTTAAACATTTCCACATGTGCCCCAGATAAATACCTAATCTTAAAACATAATTATTTTATATTTGGCAATATCTATTTCATAATTCCACATTTACATGCTTACTTATTCAGCATACACTTGAAAATAATATTGCAAACATTTAAATATTATCACTTTTTCTTTCATTTGTCAAAAGACTCCCCAAACTGCAAATTTCTTTGATTTCTTTTTCCTGACTAAGCATGACTGCATTTTACACATCTTCTGAAGTGTAGTTTAACAACTGAAAAGATTGTTTTCCACTTAATCCAAATATTCCTTGAAAGAATCTACCTTTTTATCTTCAAAATATCTCTGTGTCGAAGTATATTAATTCTATAATCCTATATCTGAAAAAAAAACAAGTGCAATTAAATGATTTATTCATCATAACTCAAGGATATTTAAAAAAGGAATGAATTTTGTAGTTTTTTTTTACCATTTGTAGTTTATTCATCATAAAATTTGCCTGGTTCTGTGAAGCTTTATAAGTTGCCTCCAATTCTCAGAAAGCCCACTAGCTAAAGATGATTTTACGCATTTTCTAGATAGATAAAGGAACTCGAAAAGTTTGATATACTTTTTATTTTTACATTGTCAAATGGATAATCAGACACATAGTTATTTTTAATCAATATTTTACCAAATAAAGATATGAAATAAATATTTAAATATAAATTCAACTTCGTTTCTGAAAAAATGAATATACATTTCCATCTTCCTGACTTCAGGCCACAACTACCTTTTTTGGTCTTCAGAGTTAACAAAATATTGCAGGTTCCTATTAGAGCACATATGTACATTGGGTTTATGCCATGTGAATTTATTTGATACTTAACCTGAGATGGGAAATCGTGTACTACCAGCTCATTATAAAATATATTTTGCCAACTAATTTTTACATTAGAGTACCAAGCACCCATAAGCTCAAGAAATAAAAGATACAGAAAATAAAGTATTTTCACAGGATCGCAATTCCCAGAGCTAAATGAAAGCCTGGAAGCCTAAAGCTAAAAAACAAACCCATCTTTCCTTATTTAGGTTATGCATAACAATGTGTTTAGGCCTATTTAGAATCTAGAACATCCCTAACATCATCAGATACAGCTCTGTTTCTCTCTACTTTCTGATTTTATTTACTTGGACCCACTGGGCTCTGCCATGTCTATTACCGAAGTAAATATAATTTACAAATGGTAAATTTTTTGTTTGTTTTCTGTTTGGGTCACACCCTGTGGTGCTCAGGGTTTACTCTTGACTCTGTACTCAGAAATAAATCCAGATTGTTCCTGTGCAAGAGAAGCATCTATCTGCTGTCCTGTACCTCAATACCCATTACTGCTGATTTTTAAAATTGGTCACTAAGGACAAATGTTGATATAGTTAAAATCCAATTTCATCTTCTGCAAAATTCCTGAAAATAAACTTGTGACTATCCCCAGAAATGCATGTTTAAATGTGAACCAATGTAGAGAAAATGCTTATGAAAAAATTACACACATATACAGACATATGCATATATATGTGTCTCATTGGGGAGTGTGGGGAACCATAGAGGGGAGAGGGAGTCACAAAGAGAGAGAAAGAGAGGGAGGGAAAGGGGGAGATGGGGAGAGAGAGAGAGAGTGAAGGAGAGTGAAAGAGAAAGAGGGAGAAGGAGGGAGGGAGGGAGAGAGAGAGGGAGGGAGGGGGAGAGAGAGAGAGAGAGAGAGAGAGAGAGAGAGAGAGAGAGAGAGAGAGAGAGAGAGAGAGAGAGAGAATATAGTATGTTATCACTCTCTTGTTCCGTGCACTAGACCTTGCCAGTGAGAGTCCTGAGAAGGTCAGGACTCTTAAAATGTGACGTGAACTCATGTGACCTTAGACACTAAAATCCTAAACTTGACACAGTTCATTTTGTTTTTTCTCTTAGTTTCTTTTTTTTTTTTTTTTTTTGCTTTTTGGGTCACACCCGGCGATGTACAGGGGTTGCTCCTGGCTCTGCACTCAGGAATTACCCCTGGCGGTGCTCAGGGGACCATATGGGATGCTGGGAATCGAACCCAGGTGGTCGGCCGCGTGCAAGGCAAACGCCCTACCCGCTGTGCTATTGCTCCAGCCCCTTCTCTCAGTTTCATTGCCTATTTTCAAAAATAATTTTAGGGGAAGGCAGTGAGACATATTACTTTTACTTTGGAACCATGAGAAAGGAGAAAGGCAGAAGAAAGAACCCTATAAGGTAAAAGAAAAAAGAAATTAAATACCTCAAGTGGTTGCATACTCTCAATGAAATGTGAACCATAAAGCAACCCTTTTGTTGTACACAGAGAGTAGAGTAATATGGGCATTTAAAAATGAAGTATATGCACCTTCTTTGGCAAAACTGGATTTATAGGGTTTTTTTCAAGTTGTCCACGTTTAGGGCATCCTTTGCAAATATGAGTCTATTTCTGAGGCTTTATCGGAGAGAAGGAATTTAAACACCTCGTGGCCTTCCATAATCCTTTCAGGTCTTTTATTTACTGAAGCACCAGTGTTTCTATTGGAGCTCAGTATTCTCCATCTGGGATGATGTCATTCAAAGGATTATTAGGTTATTTTATTTGCTAAGGAATCATATATACAAAGGCCTTCTCATTCATTGGGCTGTGATAAGAGCAACTCCTTTTCTGATCAGGATTTAATATTATGGCTCTCTATTGCCAGGGAACCACCTCATGTTCATTTATATAATGTTAATTTTAAACTAAATATGATTCATAGCACTGTAGCACTGTTGTCCTGTTGTTCATCGATTTGCTCTAGCAGGCACCAGCAACATCTCCATTGTGAGACTTGTTGTTACTGTTTTTGGCATATCTAATATGCCATGGGTAGCTTGCCAGGCTCTGCTGTGCAGGTAAGATCCTCTTGGTAGCTTGCCAGGCTCTCCGAGAGGGACAATGGAATCAAACTCGGGTCAGCCGCGTGCAAAGCAAATATGATACATATTAAACTAAATATTTTCATATTTACTTTAGTTATAATATAATTTTATAATTATATATAAATTATTTTGCATTATTGATATTGGCATGTATAAGCACTGCCAATATGAAACAAAGTAATGTTATCATATGATAGTAATATATGATTATTGTGAGCAGAATATTATGTGTAGAAGCAGAAGCAGTATTGCATAAGCAGTATGTGCATTATGTGAAGAAGCAGTAAGAATAACAGAGAATCATTAGTTCTGTGGTAGAACTATAAGCATGATAGCATATCTTTTATTTAAAAGTAAGAAACATATTGGGCTTTTTACAAAGTATAAGTTAAAATGTGCCAAGATATAAAAATAATGGCTAACTATTTGGACTATGTGCTAGACATGATTCTAACTGCTTTTAATATGTCAGAAAATATTTATATACACATAATTTTCACTTTAATGTTAAAAACCATGCTTTAGAAAGGAGGTGTGGCAAGGATTTGAATAAACAGGAAAAAAACCCACCCTGTCCCTGATTATTTAATTCTTATGTTTCTTAAGTGCATATAGAGAAGTTCTGACATAAGTTATGTGTGAAAAAACTAGAAGTATGGAAATTGCATCTTTAGTGAACTGTCAACTTGGAAATGCAAAACTACAACTGTATTCAGGAGAGGAAAAAAAAAAACTTTGCTTCTGAGATTAAACCAAGGAATGTCAGGAAGAAGAAAACAGCCCAAAGGAATTTAACTAGCTGTTCCCTTACCCACTTCCAGGGTAGATTATAATTTACATGCACTTAGAATAGGTGAGTTGTTTTTCATTGAGGAAAAAATTTCTATTCAAGGAATGATTACATAACAGGCATGTGTCTTTGAGGAAAATACAGTCCACATCCTGACTTCATAAAAACAAAATGAGAAGTACATATTTTGAACTCAAGAGGTTTCTATCTCTGAGACTGAAGTAATTCTACTATGAGGAAATACAATTTGAAGATTTTTTTTCTGCCCTTGTAGGTTTTTTTTTCTTTCTATTATGATAGCAGCAGGGGGAATGGCAGGAATTCTTAGGGTTCTTTACAGTCTTTCTAGAAGGATCCCTTTTATTTCACTGCTGTCACTGACTTAAAACCTCTGCAAATTCATTTTATCTTTGCCACAAATTACATTTTTTTTCCTCCACAAACCATAGCATGTCAACATGAAAGAATGATATAGTAAGAATAGGCAAGATGGAGTAGAAACAAGGCCAAAGAGAAACTATAGGGCATATATCTGAAGCATTTAAAAAAATAAGAACAAAGAGAAAGACTCCAGGTGGGACACCATCACAGGGATCAACAAAGAAAATAGTAGTAGTCTGAGATATAATGGTAGTTAATAGAAAAAAATGAGAAATATCTAAGACTGTGATGGATAGGATTTGGAGGTGGATTTTTATTTGTTTGTTTGCTTTCTTCAGACACAGTGATTTATAAAGTAGTTCATATTTGGTTTTCAGGCATAAATTTTTTCAACACCTATTTTCTCACCAGTGACAACTTTACTCCAACAATATCTCCTCCTCCCTGCCTGCCTCCTTGACAGATGCATTAAATTTGGTTGTTGTAGTTGGAATCTTATACTTTCAGTTTTGTTCTTTCTGTGTTTCACAAATAGAGTTAAGTAGCATTTCCTCATGACCAGTGTGTTCGAAGCTCCTGCCCCTGTTCTTGTCACCATTTTGTTCATCTCTTCTTCCCCCTTTTAACTTTCTTTCCTTCCCTATACTTAATTCTATGGTCCAAGTTCTAGAGTAATCTAGCTGTTCTCCCTTGTGGCATAATTTACCTTGCCCTGTTAATTTATATACAGAGGAGTGATCTAATCAGATATTTTTCTTTCATCTGGAGTAAGCCTTGAGCACTGCCTGGTCTGCCTCATCTCCAACACCCCTCCCCACCCAAATGAAGTCTAGTTAGTAAATTATTGCAGTTATCAAGGAAAAGGTTGGTAGCCTTGGAGTGAAAGAAAAGTTGAGATATTTTTAAAGGGTTGGGTATGATACATTGGGTACAGAAAAGAAGGTAAAAATCACATGACTCCAATAGTTTTGGACTGAGCTACAATAAAAATTTTTTAATGAAGTACATTGAAGAATGCAGGAAGAGTTTGTTGTGATGAAAGAACTATCAAGAATACAGTCTTGAGTGTTATAATGGCTGTGATCAAAAATAAAGACTAAAGATTTTTGCTGTGGGCTACACTAACCCCTATTCAGAGAAGCGGCAGTGTATAATTAAAGCTTCAAATGCAACTAAGAAAATGGAGATGTGAATATAGCATAACACCAAGGTGAGCAAGGATCACAGCAGCAATCCATTTATGAGGCAACAGTGCTTGGAAGCATATTGGGAAAGGAATTATCTAGTTTAAGAGGCTATCAAATGCATGCATTTTAATCTGTGTATAAAATGAGATCTAGAAAAATGGCCTCTATAAAGTTGATTGTTTCTCTATTGACTTTCTGATGATTCAGAAAGTGTCATAATCTTGAATCTACAAACTAAATACAAGTAAATAAAGTAAAAATATGAACTATAACTTATCTCCAGATCTAGCTTTTTAAGATTCAACTGCTCCTCCTCAGTTAAATGTAATTTGAATACTTACACTAGATAACTTTGTGGAAAAAAAATCTGCAATCCAGGGTGATTTTGCAGTGTCATGAAATGCTAACCATGCAATAACATTTTTTTTCTATTTTAAAAATAAAAAAGTAAAAGTAAGAATTAATACCAACTTCTGAAGATTTTTTAATATTGAGCCATATTTTTCAATTTTTTAAAAAAATTAATTAGTCTTTCCCTGAGAAAAACCAGCAATTATTCAAGCAAATCTTTCAGCTTATCTTCTTTTAGAGGAAAGAAAAATAAGATGATGAAACAAAAATTATATTATTATTCTGTCCTTCCATAGATAATAATTGCCACAGACATATCTCAATACAAAGTAAAACAAATAAATGATTCTCCATTTTAAAATCTCAATAAAAAATAAAATAAGATAAAATCTCCCACTTACTTTAGTCAAATATGGCTACAAACTTGTAACAAGCCTGCAATAAACATCATTTTGTTTAAATTTGTATCATTAAAATATTGATGTGATTAAAAAAATCAATCCTGGCAAGACTACATACTTTATGTAGTGTTTGCAAGTTATCTCCTTGACTGTCAAGTTGTTGGTGGTTTGATATTTTTCCACATCTCCAAAATGTGCAAGTTAGGTTTACTTGAACATCTAAATTTTCCTGTAGTAAATGATCATGTCAGTGTATGGGTGTATTTGTGTATGTGTGAATGTGTGCTCTGATGGAAAGCATCCTGCCCATGTTGGCTTCCTGCCTGTGCCCTGAGTTTAGGATTAGTTTCTGGCCACCTGCATTCCTGCCTAGAAATTGCAGGTTGAAAAATAAACAAAAGACAGAAGGTAAATGCATACATTTAATAATTTACTATTAGAAGTGTTGTGGATATTAAGACATTTGATGAGACTATGTCATTCAAAGGATTATTAGGTTATTTTATTTGCTAAGGAATCATATATATAAAGGGATTCAGCCTTCTCATTCATTGGGCTGTGATAGAGCAACTCCTTTTCTGAGCAGGATTTAATATTATGGCTCTCTATTGCCAGGGGACTTCTATTTATTTACCTCATGTACATTTATATAATGCTAATTTTAAACTAAAAAATGATACATGGCACTGTAGCACTGTTGTCCCGTTGTTCATCGATTTGCTCTAGCAGGCACCAGTAACTTCTCCATGTGAGACTTGTTGTTAGTTTTTGACATATCAAATACGCCACGGGGAGCATGGCAGGCTCTGCTGTGCGGGCCGGATCCTCTCGGTAGCTTGCCGGGCTCTCCAAGAGGGGCAATGTAATAGAACCCAGGTTGGCCTTGTGCAAAACAAATATGATAAATATTAAACTAAATATATTCTCACATTTATTTTAGTTATAATATAATTTTGTAATAATATATAAATAAATTATTTTGCATTATTAATAGTGGCATGTATAAGCACTGCCAATAGAAGAGTTGTGGGTATTAAGAGGTTTTCTGCCATTTTATTATCAGAAATATAAGTCATAGGGAATTAATTCTTATTTTCATTATTTCAACTATGGGAAATACATTTTATTATATGTGATTTTTGTTTCACTTGGATGGTCTGTTTCCAAGAACCTATGAACATTGTTAAGTAAATAATTACTTATACCTATGTATGTATGCCAACTAACAAGAATTTAAAATTAAATATATTCAAACAAATTAAAACATGGTACTTCTTTTTTATTGGACTCCCAAGTGGTACTCAGAATATCCAAGGTTTTGTAGTTACAATTCTTGGTCTAAGTCAATGCTAGAGCTGAAGAAGACTTAGGTTCTAAGATTACTAGAATCATCACATGTACTGCTTGGATACTTCATAGGCTACATCAATAATGCTTACAGATCAGGTAGGGCCAGAGATTGAATCAAAATTAGCTGTTTGCAAGGCATATGTCCTAACCCTATATACTCTCTATGTTCTTGAAAAATGATAGTAGTTCTCTGCATTGTATGGAGAATGTATATTCTAAGTAGTATCAGTAAGTAATGTAGTGTGGCTATAAGTGGATAATAGGGCAAAGGAAAAAAATATATGCAGGTGTATGTTTGTGTGTGTGTGTGTGTGTGTGTGTGTGTGTGTGTGTGTTTAGTTTCTGGGCCACACCTCGGGATGCTTAGTTGTTTTTACTATCCCTGTACTCATGAATTACTCTGGCAGTGCTCAGGAGACCATTTGGGATGCCAGGTATTGAATATTGAACCAAGGTCAGCCACATTCAAAGCAAGTGCCTTCCTCAATGTACTATCTCTGCAAAAGTTGTGCTTTTTTATATATGTGTTTTTCATGTGAGAGAATTTATTGTTTTCATTAGATACTCAAAGTAAAATAGATGACTAAAAATAGAATATTATTATCTACTGACCTAGAGAAAAATCTAGTAAGTTTTAAGAAGAAAAACATTTCGGGGCCAACTCTTGTGACTGTATGTCTTCCAAGACAAATTATTCTATCTTCTTGGCTCATTAGGCATATTGAAGTGAAGTTGATGGGATATTTTATAGTGTGATGGAGTGCATCAGGGTCATCATTCTGAAAATGGATTCTCATGGCTGCCTCCAGATGAAATAGGGGGAGGAGTTTAAGTCACATATATACTGAGCCCAACATATATGGAAAATATTTGCAATGGGCTTTATCACTGTAATTTATTTCATTTAATTTTTGATGATCTTAAGTGGTGAATATTGTGATCTGGCTAATGATAATTTTGATTATTTATGCATAGTTTTTTAAATCTACCAGACCACATCTGTACTTGGTATATATCTTAGGTGAACAGCTGATAAATTTTAATAAAAAGAGGACACATTAATATCAAAAGCTATCTGCAGAATTCTATAATATTTTTTGGCTCATCCTGATCATACATCTTATTTATTTAAAAATTTAACAACATTTTTCTAAACAGAATTTTATATTCCCCTGTATTTTTGTAGGTTCAATAGACTCTAAAATAATTTACTCAAATCATTTTAAATAATATCTATCCTAAACCAATGTAAGAGTTAATATTTTCATACCATATAATATAGCATAGCATAATTTTGATATTTAAAACAGTGATATTTATGAAATGCATCCAAATTGATCAGTACAAAGCAGATTGGATGAAATTAAATAAAATTAAAATGCAGTAAAATGTTATAAACTTATTATTTCAGAGCAACAAAATAACATGGTAGATAGTTCAATATCTTTTTGTTAAAGAATCATAAATTGTTTATTATGTAATACAGTATTTAAGTACTGCTTTAATTTAAAATAGTTTAAAAAAACATTTGTAAAGACTCTTCTCATGGTCTGCAAATAAATGATGTATCTGTTTTAAGGTTTCATTTGTGAAATCTCTATATTGACAAAGTCAGAGTAAAATAGAGAGATGATGAATCAGATGTTATTCTTCTCCACAGGCTATAACAACATAAAAGTCTTCATATTTAAAAGGCTTACAAAGTTTACCTATATCTTCATTGTTGATTCACCACAAATGAGAGAAGATTCTAACTAAATGAGAGTTTTTGAAGAATCAGAACTAGGAGAGATAGTAGGCAGTATCAAGTTCAATGCTTTTTATTTGCAGATGGGAAGCTCAAGGTCTACAGAGGTTAAACTGCCTTTCAAGAGAGCTCAGTATCTCCCTGTAAACACTTTTGCTTCAAACGGGGACTTCTTAAAACCCACAGAAATGTACTTAGGGTTTTTTTTAAGCATTCTCCAGATGCAATCACTTGAGTTTACACTTTTGAATTGTGGTACTGAGCGAGTCTTGAACTGGATATGTACTTCATCCACTGACATTTGGGACAATTTCATTTAAATCCAAACTCTCACAAATTTCCCTTTTTTTCTGAAGAGACTATAATATGGTTCATATGTAAGAACCAAAATAAACTATTTTATATTTCTTTATTAGACATTGTTTTAAACTGTTTACTGACTCCTTTCAAGAATAACATTTTGCTTGCATTAGAAAAATACAGAAAAAATATATTCCTTTTCTTATTACACAAATAAATACTTAGAAAATGTTGCCTTATTTTATGGAACCTATAATTTTATTATTGATAATGTCAGGTAAATAGATACGGTCCTTTTTCCACATTTAAAAACTAAATAATCATTAATGAAATATTCCTGATAAATATTCTATAGTGATGTATATTGTATAATAATTTTATTTTATTTTAAAGATGATGAGCATCATCTGAATATTTATATAAATATTAAAAATAATTGCTATGTTTAATTTATATGTATGATCAATAACTAGAAATATGTTATTACTACTATTTTCCTACATTATGTAGTTTTTTATGATAAATTTTTTTCAAAAATATAATGCAAAATTTTTAATTTTTTTTATTAGTGAATCACTGTGAAATACAGTTACAAACTTATGAACTTTCGTGTTTACATTTCAGTCATACAGTGATCGTTTACCCATCCCTGCACCAGTGCCCATTCTCCTCCATCAGTGATCCCAGTATTCCTCTCACCACCCCCTCCCCATCCCCCACCACCCCATCCTGCCTCTGAGGCAGGGCGTTCCCTTCTGTTCTCTCTCCTTTTGGGTGTTGTAGTTTGCAATAGAGGTACTGAGTGGCTTTATGTTTGGTCTATAGTCTACTTTCAGCTCACATCTTTCAACCTGAATGGGTCCTCCCAATATTCTCTACTTGGTGTTCCCTTCTCTATCTCAGCTGTCTTTTCCTCCAGCATGTGAGGCCAGTTTCCAAGCTGTGGAGCAGATCTCCTGGTCCTTATCTCTACTACTCTAGTATCCCACTCTGTTATTTTATATTCTACAGATGAGTGGGATCTTTCTATGTCTGTCTCTTTCTGACTCATTTCACTTAACATGATACTTTCCATGTTGATCCAATTACATGCAAATTTCATGACTTCATCTTTCTAACAACTGCATAGTATTCCATTGTGTACATGTACCAAAGTTTCTTTAACCAGTCATCTTTTTTTGGGCACTCCAGTTTTTTCCAGATTTTGGTTACTGTAAATAGTGCTGCAATAAACATACAAATGCAGATGTCATTTCTACTACACCTGTTTTGCCTCTCCAGGATATATTCCCAGGCGTGGTATTGCTGGGTCAAATTGCAGCTCAATTTCTAAATTTTTGAGAATTGCCCATATTGTTTTACAAAAGGGCTGAACCAGTCAGCATTCCCACCAGCAGTGAAGGAGAGTCCCTTTCTCCCCACATTCTCGCCAACACTGGTTGCTTTTGTTCTTTTGGGTGTGGGCCAGTCAGTCTCTGTGGTGTGAAATGATATCTCATTGTTATTTTAATCTGCATCTCCCTGGTGATTAGTAATGTAGAGCATTTTCTCATGTGTCTTTTAGCTATTCAGATTTCTTCTTTGAGAAAATTTCTGTTCATTTCCACACCCCATTTTCTGATGGGGTGGCAGTTTCCTTCTTGTGGAGTTCAACCATAGCCTTATGTATCCTTGGTATCAACACCTTAACAGATGGGTATTGGGTGAATATCTTTTTCCATTCTGTAGACTGTCTTTGTATTTTGGTCACTGTTTCGTTTGAGGTGCAGAAGCTTCTTACTTTAAAATAGTCCCATTTGTTTATCTCTGTTTTCACTTGCTTGACCAGTGGCGTGTCATCTTTGAAAATACCTTTAGCTTCAATGTTGTGGAGGGTTTTGCCAACCTTGTATTCCATGTACCTTATGGATTCTGGTTTGATGTTGAGATCTTTAATCCACTTTGACCTGACTTTTGTACACAGTGTTAGAGAGATCTGAGTCCCAATTTTTTGCATGTAGCTGTCCAGTTTTGCCAGGACCATTTGTTGAAGGGGATTTCCTTGCTCCAATTCACATTTTTTGCTCCCTTATCAACGATTAGATGATCATATATTTGAGGGTGTGTGTCAGGATATTCAAGACTGTTCCACTGATCTATGGCTCTGCCTTTGTTCCAGTACTATGCTGTTTTAATTATTACCGCTTTGCAGTAGAGATTGAGGTTGGGGAGGGTGATTCCTCCCATCTCCTTTTTTCCCAAGAGTTGCTTTAGCTATTCGTGGGGGCTTATTGTAGAATTGTTCTACATGTTCCATATGAATTGTAGAAGTGTTCACTCCATTTCTTTGAAGAATGTCATGGGTATCCTTATAGGAATTGGCATTGAATGTGTACAATGCTTTGGGGAGTATTGCCATTTTGAGAATGTGAATTCTTCCAATCCATGAGCAGGGGATATCTTTCCATTTCCTCGTGTCCTCTATATTTCTTGAAGCAGCATTTTGTAGTTTTCTTTGTACAAGTTATAACGGAAATTTTGTAAAGAAATGAACAGATATATTCCTTGAACATTTTAAAATAATTGATAAACACCATTTGCCACTTAAATATCACTGAATTGACAGGACTGCTTACTCAATTCTTGCCAGTTAAAGATATCTTAAATGAATATTTGGGTAAATAAAATGCCTTTGTTATCACAACTGACAAAAATAAGTCCAGCTCTTTTCCTTTTTTCTCCCATTTCTACACAAATTTCAGGGACTTCAGCTCATGATCATAATTATTATTATTTTTTATTAGGCTACACCTAGCGGTGCTCAGGGAATTACTCCTGGCCATTCTTGGGGGACCATATGGGGAGCCAGAGATTGAACCCAGGTTGGATGCATGCAAGGCAAGCATGGTATCTGCTTTATTATCACTTGGCCCACCCAGCTCATAATTTTAATGACCAGTTATTATAATGATAAATGCAACTACTGCAATAAAAGGGAATCAAAATAAAATGTATTGATTCCAATAAATTCAATACTTGAATTTGTTGAAAGTTCTTTTCACTTGTTTTTCTGTAAAAAATAATCATAGTTTTCACCTTGTTATTTATTTTGTTTGGTTTGGTTTGGTTTTTGTTTGCTTTGTTTTGGCCACACCTTGCCATGCTTAGGGCTTACTCCTGACTTTGTGTTCACAAATCAATTCTGGTGGAACTTGAAGTACCATATGGAATGTTGGTGATTGAATGTAGGTCTACTGTCTTCTGCATATAAGGTAAGTGCCTTACCTGCTGTTCCTCCAGTTTATTTTGAAGACAGAAAGTGTTGTGTAAAAAAAAGTAAATGTGTTATGTGTAGTAAATGTTCAGAAAGGATTCAATACAACATCAACATTCATTTATGTTATATTATTTTTCTTGATTTGATATTAATTTCTTAAAATTAAGTACTTACTGTTAAAAGATGCTCTTTCATTTATATTTGCCAATGATAGTTTTGAAACAAGGATAGATTCCTGGGGACAAACAAAATAATTTATGAGGATAATTATGAAAAAAGTTATTTCTTTGTTTCGGGGCTTTGCCTTTATGCTGTGGTATTTAGGGCTTGCTTCTGGCTCAGAAATCACTTCTGACTGTCTTTGGGGCACCATATGTGGTGTTAGGAATTGAACCATGTTTGGCTGCATGCAAAGCAAGCATTTTACCATCTATCCGTACAATCTCCTAATTAAACTAAGACAATTATTTAAAGTGAAAATCAGAATAGGCTTTAAAAAATTCAAAAGTGTGTTTTATCCTAAAATGGGAATCTAGGCTTTATGTTAGAAAATATATTATAGAAAATGCAAAAGTATCTGCCTTAATAAAATCAAGATTGCAATAAACATTTTTATAGATGAATAAAAATTGAACATTGATTTATTTTTCAAAGAGCATAAAAATCCCTTAGCTAGCTAAGAATAAACAGACCCTTATTAATCTAGCAGAGAGGAACCACAAGCAACATTAATGAATACCATGATTAACAAAATAGTGCTAAAATGTTTGTCTTGTTTTTAAAGAAAATCCTTTAACACTTCTTGCAAAACTGTATTCAGTGGATTGAGTGTCCCTAGAAAATTCAACTCTTTTGCTTGGAATTGGACCTTGTAATCTTCGTGCATATGACCAAGTTAGAGCTTCACAGTCATCTTAAATGGTGTGGTATTGGTATTTAGGGGACAGTTCCTTATCTGAATATAACAGTAACTTGGCTACTGTGGGTTAAAATTTTATTGTGTATAGGGAGTTTGTGCCATTAGCTTCACAAAATGCAAGAGAACTTGGGGGCTTAGCATTAGTAGTACTATTAGTAATTTTTCTTTCTGGATATCAGTGAAATGGAACTTTTTCATACAAAAATGATAGCAGTGTTATTTTTTATTTTAAAGGACTAGGTTTCTTCACTTAGGAGGCATTTTTGCCTAGACAAGAATACTGAGCTGCAGGGACTGGAATGATAGTGGGTTAGGTGTTTGCTTTGCATGCATCCTCTCAGTGTTCAATTCCAGGCCTGGGACCATGTAATCCATGAGAGCCAGAGCCAGGAACACACCCTGGGCACAACTGGGTGTGGTACAAAACTCTATCAAAGAAAACGAAATTGTATTGCAATAGGATTGTCTATTAATAGTTCGAATTTACTTTTTTCTAACTGACCAACTTTTACTGATCTTATACTTCTTGCTAATTATAATTTTTATTCCTTTTGAAGGATGTTAGAATTTTAAATGTTATATTTAGGTATTGGAAGTAAGGTGTTCATATGGTGGTTTTTCTTTACTCTTTATAGAACTAGTTCTTTTAGTATGTTTTTTTTTATAGGATATGTAGAGAGAGCATAAGCATAAGCACCATTATCATGCCTATACGCTGTGTAAAAAACCCAAGAGAGAGAGAGAAAAAAAAGTTTACAAGAAATTTCTGTGACTTGGAGACCAGTTTAGTGGAACAAAATGCTGTATTTATTCATCTCCATCATCCTGTG
Source organism: Sorex araneus (assembly GCF_027595985.1). Classification (NCBI taxonomy): domain Eukaryota; kingdom Metazoa; phylum Chordata; class Mammalia; order Eulipotyphla; family Soricidae; genus Sorex; species Sorex araneus. The sequence continues at coordinate 127,856,238 of NC_073307.1, read as the reverse complement.
TTCCATTAAAGGACATTTCCCACAATTAAATGCAAGCCACAAAAATTAACAATTTCTTTCCCACTGCCATAGGATTCCTTATCTATGTGAGATATTTGTACCAAAACAAAAGAAACACCACTGTCAAACTTAGAATCATCTTCAGTGATTCTTTCCACACATGTTGAGGGATTTTTTTCTTTTTTTGATGAATACCAATATTGTCTTCCACAGGAGCTGAATAAGACAGCATTGAAAAACTGAGACAACATATTTTATATTGTTAATGATGGAGTGTCATGTGTACATTATCCCACCACCACATTTACCACCAGTTTCCACTAGCCTTTACCAAGTGTCTTATCTTATTTTCATTATTTCCTTTTTCAGGAAACTGTACAGAACTCCACACTGGTTATGCTAATTTATCTTATAAACAACAAAATACAAGTGTTACCTTCTTTTTATTATCCTTTTAATACTACTTTTTGTCTATTGGATAATAGCTATTCTTATAAGAATGAGATTCTAGTTTAATGTTTTGATTTGTATTTCTTTATTAAAAGATGAACACCTTCTCATGTGACATCTTTACATCTATCATAACTTTTAGTAATGTCTATTCATATAGCTTGGTCACATTTTAACATGCTTGTCTTTTTATTATTGAGTTTTATGAGCTCTTTGTTGATTTTTGATTGCTAACTCTTGTTTCACCTGTCCTTCAATTAGTCAATGTTATAAATTTGGTCTTCTGTTACTCAATCAGTTCTCCTGGGCAAAAAGCAAACTACCATGGCAGTGAACAGTTCTGAATTTTCAGCAAAGAATCCACGTTTAAAATTTTGATCTGCGCTATGTCAGTAGTTTGTTAGTCATTAATTACACTACATGTATGTAAAGAGATTCTGAATCCCATGATAATATAAATCTCATTTCAGTCAGATTATCTTATTTTTTGTATGCCATTTTTAACATACCAATTCTTTAGAATGTATTCTCTTTCCATTTGTTCATAGTTTGACCTTTTAATGTAGAGCCTTTCTGCTCTATTCCATTTTTCTTTATCCTAGTGATCTTTTCTTTATAGTTTTCTACTATATTATTTTTATAACAATTTTAAAATACCTATGGGACTCCATGTATTCTCTGGGCAAGTCTTGAGTTGGAAAGTAAGTTGTTGATGTTGATCTCTGAAATTGCTTTTAGACATACACTGCTCATGGATTGACTGTGGTAAGAAGAGTTTTATGGGCTTCCCTGACTAATTTGACACAAAAAAAGATAAAAAATAACACTTTATTCTAACATTCTATTTTGGTGTTGCTTTGATATATTGTAGCTGTTTCAGACACCATCACAGTGAATTGTATTTGACAAACATTTCAGTCTTTCCTCTTGTTCTTAATGATTATTTATTTATATACAGGAAATATTCTATTTTTTATTAACTCACGTATTTAATGTCTCATTTTAGATAAACTCAGTTTAAAATATTATTTTGGTTTTTTTTTGGGGGGGTTGCTTTTTGGGTCACATCCGGAGATGCACAGGGGTTACTCCTGGCTCTGCACTCAGGAATTACTCCTGGTAATTCAGGGACCTGGTAATTCAGGGACCATATGGGATGCTGGGAATCAAACTCAGTTTGGCTGTGTGCAAGGTAAGCGCCCTACCCACTATGCTATCACTCCAGCCCTAAAATGATGCTTTTAAAATGTATAGTTACCCAGACAATTCTAGACAGAAAGTTGAGTCTAACCCAAAAACTTTACCCTATTTGGGTTACAAGACATCTCTTAGGAGTTGGATGAAGAACTTTAGAAGAAAATACATACATTTGGTATGTAAAGTGAAAGTCACAGTGATGGGACTAGATGCATGTGTTCTATATGTGTTCAGATAAACTTTCTAATATGTAAAAGAAGTAAGTAAAAATGTTTTAAAAAATGAGTGATAAGTGTACTTAGTTTTACTTCTTCAGACATGTGCATGAGCCTGATGGTTCTCATTAGTTGATTTAGTCATAATGCTGGCTCTGGGATTTAAAGATGAGAAGCCAAAATAATTGACAAGATTTAGTAAAACCAAAACCACACTACCAGAAGGTTGGATATTCTGCATCTCTCACTTGAACAAAGGACTGGAGAGATAGCACAGCAGGTAGGGCGTTGGCCTTGTATGTGGCTGACCCGGGTTCAATTCCTCCCCCTCTCTCAGAGAGCCCAGCAAGCTACTCAGAGTATCTTGCCTGCACGGCAGAGCCTGGCAAGCTCCCCGTGGCATATTTGATATGCCAAAAACAGTAACAAGTCTCACAATGGAGACGTTCCTGGTGCCTGCTCGAGCAAATTAATGAACAACAGGACGACAGTGCTACAGTGCAGTGCTACAGCACTTGAACAAAATATTTATATACATTTTACTATGTACTATTTCTAAATGAAGAACACATAATTCTAGGTATAGATAGGAGTGTTGCGATTTTGCACAAACAAGGTTTTAAAGCTAGCTTTTTCTTAACTTTCTCACTTATAAGGTGAGATTAGTATTCAGTATTGCACTTTTCTCACTTACTTTAAGGATAAAACATGAATGTGAAAGCACATGTAATATGTTATGCTGTTAATAGCATGATAAAATAAACATGCCAATCATACAAAAATAGTGATTATTTAGAAGCAAATTCAAAATACTACAATATTTTAAAGTTCTATTTAGTTGATATCATTCAATCTTAGAAAATCATCTCATATTTCAAACAATTGGAAGTTAGAATATTTTATTTTTAATTTTTTTAATGTTTTGAATAAGCATTATTTTTCCTTAGGAGAACAGGAATTGGTATCAACTCACTGAAAAGGTCTCTGTAGGTGAATGACAGGGTTCTTCCTCATGAAATTCAGCCATTGCAAAGGCAATAAAAATTGACACCTATTTCTTAGAGAGCATTTGGAGTCCCATGCATGCACTTTCAGGAGAGAGAATTGGGTGATGGATCTCAGAAGCATTGCTGGAATATAAGCTTCTGCTTCCCTAAGTGCCTTCTGGTGTTCTGCTGTTCCTCAAGATATGAGTGGCTTCAGCGTGAAGTCAGCCCCAAATAGAAAGCACATAGAATTGTGTGTAATTTTGTGCAGCATTTTGGTAGGCACTTACATTTCTTGAAAAGAAATTGTGACACTCTGATAAATGAGCTTTCAAAAACTGAGTCAAACACACAGAGAGTCAGAACTCCTGGCCACTTGTTATGAGATGTTGGGCGTAGGGACCATGAGGGATAAGTACTCTGGCTAAGCAGGAGAAACTTTTGGCTGACTGATGGATAAATTCACCAACATACTCGATCCAAAATATTTCAGTCATATCAATCCACTCATCCTCCTTGAGCAGAGATGCATTTGCAAAGGCAAGTGCTCTTGGAGAGAGATAATCCTGAAAATTCTACTGTGGACAAGTTGAAGTTTTGGAATTTTAGTGTGTCTAGCAGATGTGGTGTGTCTGCATTGGGAAAGGTAACCTTTGGTTCTGTTGACCAAGGCTTTAATAGCACTTTTCCTTGGTTGAAAAATCTCTTGACAAGTTTTTATTCCAACTTTGACTTTTAAAATATTCTATTTCAATACAGACAAAAGCCAGAACTGTTGATACAATTCTGGAGTTGATATTTATTAGATAACAGAGCTCTAATATTAAGATCACTATATCACTGTCATCCCATTGCTCATCGATTTGCTCTAAGAATTTTCACATAAAAGTTGACTTTTATACTTGTTGATCTTAATATCATCTTAATCACAATATTAAGATCAACAAGTATAAAAATCAATTTTTATGTGAAAATTTTTATATCTCATCATGGGGTTGTTAAGTCCTTGGTTAAGAATTTACTAAGCTTTTGTTGCTAGTTGAGACTTCTGTGTTTCTGGTTTTCTTTGTTTAGTTTATTGGCTCCTGTGGTGCTTTTCTATTAAATTTGGTTTGCTCCTACTAGAATTTCAATATTGAACTCGGTCCAGAGACTTAGGATCTATAATCTGGACCAATGACTCAACAAGGCAGCAGATAAGAGAAATCGGTATGGCTGCTGGGCATCCAGAAATACAGGCGGAGAGTGGGTACTCACCATGCCTCTGAGAAAAAACCAAAATTCTTCAGTGTGGACACTGGGGTATCTGAAATTATTAGCAGCTTGGTGTCTCCAATAGAATATTAGTGAAGAGGGGCTGGAGCAATAGCACAGCGGGCAGGGCGTTTGCCTTGCATGCGGCCGACTTCGGTTCAATTCCCAGCATCCCATATGGTCCCCTGAGCACTCCCGGGGTGATTCCTGAGTGCAGGGCCAGGAGTAACCCCTGTGCAGTGCCGGGTGTGATCCAAAAAGCAAAAAAAAAAAAAAAAGAATATTAGTGAAGAGGTGATTTGAGTGCTTTGAGTGGCTGAGCAGTTGGGCGTGGGTGTGGCTGCCAGGGCTTGAGCAGGGTGCCTTGGTCTCTCACCTCCTGAGAATAACCCCAGAGTTTCCAGCCATGGTGACCAGTGTTTCTATGAGTTTTAGCTGCTTGGTTTGCATTGTCTCAGAGGGTTAGTTGGGAATCGGGGATCAGTATACTAGGGACAGGGGGTGAATCAACATGGTGGTGGCTGTGGAAGTTGGGCCATAAATGAAATCATTTGAGTTCTATCCTTAAGAGTAGCACTGAAATTCAGGAATTTCAATTCCTAGGCTAATTTATCCTGCAAGAATTCCTTCATTATGAAGGATAGCTTATATATTTTTATCCCTGTAACTAATAGAGTTCACATATGATTACATTATATACTGTGCATAATAATGATAAACTTAAAATATGAGTAAGTTATATTACAATTTAGTCGTTAATGGTTTTACAATTTTTTTTAACTTTTTCTTTACTTTTTTTTTTGCTGTCATTATTTTGGGGGCACTCCTGGTTTTGCTCAAGGCTTTCTCTTAGTTCTGCACTCAGGAATCACTCCTGGCAGGGCTAAAAAGACAATATGATCAAAACTGAGTTGTTCTAGTAAAAGACAAGTGATATGCTTACAGGATGTACTCTTTCTCTGGCCCCCTCCTCACTTTTTTTAATAACTATTAACAATAACTCTTGCTACTAATAATTATCTCAGATTTTCCACCATATTGGGAATAATTTTCTTTCTGAATGCTTCTCTTATTTTGATTTTCCTTACCTGAAAATTGGTAAAGTGCCAATCATGTATTTTGTACATGAATTATCAATTGATTATTCTGTCCAACATGCATATAATAACAAAAGTATAAATTATTTAGTAAGAGAAAATAAATAGCACCCTAAATTACCTAGAATCTATCATAGAATAGAATTTTGTGAAATAATGTTTTCTGATTCTATTTTATCAATTCAAAATCTGAGCATCTGTGAAAGTAACTCATGTCTTGATACTAACAAGAGTGAGTGAATGGAACCATGAATGACTCTGATGAGTCCTGCCCAGAGCGATGGATTGGATATAGGTCTTAGCAAAATATTATTCCTTTCCTTTACTTGTTCAGTTGTTTTTAGATTTGATTTAACAATTTAAAATATGCAAAAAAGGAAAATACTATCAAGTAGAATATATTAAGAGTATATATTATAATATATATTAAGAATATATTAAGCTGAAGTGATTGTTAATCTCTCACCTCCATTAACTTCACTAGGAAGTTAAGCCTCTGTCTGCTCCGTCCATGCCAGCGTGCACCCAGAAGCTCTAGAGAGCACTGGTGTCATTTTAGCCTCCTTCATTTTATCTGTGAGTGTTTAATATCCCGTGGCCCATGCTCCCAGCATGCTGTTTAGAAATGCTTAATAAATTCATTTACCTTTTTAAAACTACAACATTTCCTTAAGTTATTTTGAATTTTCTAGAACATTGAAGCCCGAGTTCTACTTGGGGAATGATAACAATTCATTTGGAGTCAAGTGTGGTGTAAAGGTTAATGGCTAAAAGGAATCACTTTTCTTAGTGTTGAAAGAATTCCAGTATCACAAATCTTAGATAAGGAATACATATAGAGTGCATCTTGTTCTTTTTAAGACATTTTCATTTGTCTTTTTGAAGAATCTGATTCGAATGTTCCCTTTTGGTTATGGTCTTTGGCTTTCGGTGGGAAGGCCATTGAGCAGTATATTCTTTTATTAACCACTGTTCTGACACCAATTCTGTGACATTAACTAGTATGCTGCAGTCAAATTCAGTTCTAGCAACTACATGTAATTGACAGACGATTCCATAGGCTTAAAAGGTTCAAGTTTTCCACCAGATCTCACAGCAGCCATAATCTTAGAGCCTCCTACTTTTCTGATTGAGTTATGCTGAATTCAATGTTGCTCACAGTTCCATTCGATTCATTATTATGTGGAATATTTTGTGAAACTCAGAAAACACTAATTGCTCCATTGTTTTGTTGTGGGCAGCATGCCAGTGCTTTTCAGGGGCCACTTTGGCTTGTCTCATATATCAGTCCTGGCAGTACTTGGTGAATTACCCAAAGTGCCAGATATTGAACTGGGTTGGCCAAATACAAGGCAAGGACCTTAACTTATGTACTGGTTCCCCAGCCTCTACAATTCCAGTTTCATTATAAAGATGACAACATTTGATATAACCAAATAAGTGGAAAATATAGAGGGTGAAACCTAAGATGATGCTAGAGGCTGAGATCTCATGCCAGGGTATGCCAGTCTCCTAGAACATTCATGTTTTCACTATTTAACAAATTTTCTTTTATTCTCTTTTTGGCCACACCTGGTTGTGCTCAGGGTTTAGTCTTGACTCTGGGATCAGAGACCATCCCTGGCAATGTGTAGTGCCAGGAATCAAGCAAGAGTTATCCAAGGTCAAGACAAGTGAATAGTCCTTGCATTATTTCACTGGCCTCAAGAAACTTTTTTGAGCTTTGGAGGTCCACAGTTAATTCTGTCACGCATGCTGTGACTGAGCTTGCTCCTCTGTCATTGGTAGGTGATGACACTAGGGGGAGGAAGATAGATAGAGCGGAAAATTCCAGACTTCTAAACATTTCCTTGTCATTCTGGTTTGATTACTAACTTTGTTAAAAACCAGGAGCCGACGATTGTAATTACAAAATTGTTGTAAACTTAGGTGATATCAAAGAGACTCATGATGATCAAAAAAAAAAGATACCCTCATTAGAGAATTCTATGAGTTTTTAAAAGCTTAGACACAGAATTCCAGAAATGGAAATTCTTTATTATGAAAGAGTTGCTGATCATTTGTAATTATTTTTAAATTTATTTCAAAAATCAGTTTTAGAAACTGCTGTTGACTTAAAAAGCAACATAAATTGCTGTTAAAGTTTAGGTTTGAAATAACATTATATGTGATTATGTGATAATAGCATGTTAGTGCTATCGAAGAAAAAGAATTAAATAAAATTTAGTACAAAAGGGAGAATGATATACAGGATAAGTCAACCAAAAACAGAATTTTTTGCAAGGAGGACATTAGTAAAATAGATTGACCTGGATTTGTTTATTTTCAAATTGGGGTGAAGCTCATATTTCTATAATATCTACCTCCTACAAGGAAACATTGTCCCATAATTTGTCATATTTCATGATTTAACAGTTATTATTTTATACTTATATAAGACAAATAAAATCCATTGCTTAAAATATCCATACACACAAATCCCTTTGTACATATTCACCTTGAATCCTTTAAGGCAAATTGTAATTCTATGAATCAATGAGTTGGTTGGAGGAAACTGCACAGTGATAGTGTTTCAGGGTGAGTGTAATCAATGTTCAAATAATGCTTCTGTCACTCATTAGCTGCACAGTATAGGATGTGCTCCTTCCTTGCCTTAATTTCACAATAAATAAAGTAGTGGTAACAGTATGATATTCATATGGAAGTTGTGAAAATTAAATTAGTTTATATGCTTAAAATATTTGACAGTGCCAACATTTACTGCATTTTTTTTTCACAAAACACTTGTGAAAGGTTCTGGGTTTTCATTTAGATTTGAAGGATCTCTTATTGTACGATATTTGTCAACACTTGTATTTATTTTTAATTCCTTGTTGCGTAAAAATATTGCTCAGGTCTTCCTCCTTGATCAGTGATAAGGATCACATTTGGTGGCTCTTAGGGGATTACATCAGTTGTGTTAACTGAATCTGGGTCAACTGTGTGCATAAACACCTTACCCACTGTATTATTTCTTTAGCCTCTATAATATTTCTTATCTTGGTTTGATTTGTCTATGGACTCTCCCTACAGTAATTTAGTTTATTAATTCTTGGCAAATTTGTTACTATCATTGAGCATGATTTTATCTATCTTGGCAAATTTGTTACTATCATTGAGCATAAATACATCTATCTATGTATTTATTTATTTCCTGCATCAGGCAATACTCAGAGACTATTCCTCACTGTGTGCCAGAATCATTGCAAGAATCATTCCTGGCAGTATTGGGGAACCATATGTGGTAAGGGCAATCAAACCAATGTCACCTATATGCAAGACGAAGTCATGCCCCCTTTATGATCTCCAGTCTCTAGTTTGCCTGTTGTAAAATAAAATAATGTAGAGACATATAAATGCCTCTATATAAATATCTATTTATATTAAGTTTTTTTTTTTAGGATGGAACTAAATGTATTAGATAACGTGTAACATGGGTTTCACTTCTTCTTCTTCTTCTTCTTCTTCTTCTTCTTCTTCTTCTTCTTCTTCTTCTTCTTCTTCTTCTTCTTCTTCTTCTTCTTCTTCTTCTTCTTCTTCTTCTTCTTCTTCTTCTTCTTCTTCTTCTTCTTCTTCTTCTTCTGTTTTTTAGACACTGCTGGTGGTGCTCAGGGCTTAAACCTGGTTTTATGCCCAAAGATCACTCACTCCTGGTGGATTTTGGGTCCAAATGAGGTGCCAAGGGCTGAACTCGGTTGGCAGCATGCAACGTAAATAACTACCTGCTGTACTACCATATTGGCTTAGACTTCACATTTCTTAATGTATGGTGTATATGTTCACTTCATAAAATTATTGCTGTTCTCCAGAAAATATACACTATCTATCTATCTATCTATCTATCTATCTATCTATCTATCTATCTACCTACTTATCTGATTTGACATTGGGTTATAAAATATTAAAAAATACACAATGGCACTTCCTTACTTCCTGACCAATGGGTTTTAGCAAATGTCAATTACTTTCCTTCAAAGAACTCTGTAATATAAATTAGCAAAAGTGTGCTTCGGTTTATCAGATGACAATTCTTTGTTTTACTTTTTTTTAATTATTTATAATAGTGACATTCTAAGACACAATTTGAGGGTACAAAGACAGAGCACAATGAATAGAAGGCTTGCCTTGCAGAGGGCTGACCCTGGTTTAATCTCTGGCACCCCATATAATTTTTGAGGCCTACCAGTTTAGCCCAAAATACTCTTCCCTGACAAAATTAAAAGGTAGATAAAAAATTTAATAATTATGTTTATGATTAAAAAGGAGAATGCATTAAGCTTTTTATTGAATAACTTAACTTTGATATATGCTTTATAATTGCTTAACTATGTTACACTTATTATATGATTCTAAGAAATAAAATAAGACTAAACTATTATTTACCTCCCCCATTTAAGACAGGGAGTTGTAATATTCTCTGCAAGGTCACTAAGCAAGTGTCAAAATTAAATTCTTGAAGTCCTCTTCTATCATGTTAGCTTCTGCATAGTGAGATGCACCCAGTCTTCTCCTGTATACTTTTAATCATATGGAAGAAAACAGTTGCTCAATATTGTTTAAATTTCAGAATGCTGAGTTAACAAACATTGTCAGAATGTATCACAGAATACGTATAAAACATTGCTATTGGTCACAATATTGATCAGAATGGCAGGGTATGGAAAGAAAGTTTTGGATTAAAATTCAATTCAAAGAATTAAATTCTACATTTGACAGTTCGTTTCCTTAAAAATAATTTAAGATCTTCATTATTGGTTAAGGGAAATCCCAAGGGCGGTCTGAACTATATCGAGACAGACACACTGTAAGAAAGATAAAAAGAATGAATTTTTGAAATTGGATAATCCATAGTATTATGAAAAATATTTAATACATTTTTTCTTGACACTGATGTGCTCTGAAACACAGAAGAGTTATAAATATGACACATTATGAAAAATTGAAGTAGTTTGCTATCATCTTTCTTTGAAGCTTAAAGCCTTTTATTTTCAGCTGAGAGACTTACAAGGAACTGAACCAGAACAATGTGCTCTGTAAAAGCCTCTAAACTTTTATCCACCCTCTGGGTAATCCATATAGAATGACACAAGGCAAAATCAATTTGGAAAATTAAGATGAAAAGCACAGTCTTCTTAAAATTGGAACAAAGCTCAATATTATGCAAGGACAACTCTCCTTATCCCAAAGCTTAAAAACAAGGACAGTTTTACCTAGTTTACTCTTCCCCCACAAAGCTTAACCCTTATTTTGTTTGGGGTTGGTGCATGAAATGGGTCTACCTGAGGGGATCAATCCAGCAGTCCACACTGGGGTTTTGTTGTTTCATTCTGGTGCCTCTGGTCTGGAGGTTCTATAAGCATGCTTCCCAGTTCTCAGTTCTCTGTTTCTGTAAAATATCTTGCTTATGACTGTGAAAATGAGATTGATTTTTTCTTTATAACAGGAATTTGCCATAGTCCCGCCCCCCCCCCCATCAGTCTCTTTCTGAACTTACTACTGTGTCTCAAACAACATTCATGCCTTTAACTTGAGAAGATTCAAACTACAGCTTGGGAGATAAAACAGTCCATAGCGCCCTTGCCTTACACCTCACCAAACCCTGGGTTTGTCCCATGGAACTAAACATTGTCCTCCAAGGTGGCAGGAGTGATCCCTTAGTGCAAAGCCAGAAGTAAGTTTTGAGCACAGCTGGCCTCCAAACCTAACCAAACAAAAAACTAAAATTAATTGCTCAATTGTATGAAAAATTTTTATAATTTTGCTGAGCAAACTTTTGCAGGCTATCCATGCTTCTTCTGGAGAAATAAAGATTTTTTTCTAGAACAGAGGCAATGGGGGAGCAAAAACAAAGCTGCATATTCAGCTTTCATAACACACCTTAAGAAATCTTAGCACATAGACTCAACATTTTATGATAAATATTTGGAGAAAAAAAGTGGGTTATGATCATTATGTGAAATGTATTTATTTTTTAAAGTAATATTTTAAAATAATCATTTTTGGTGCAACATTAAAATGTATGAAATACTTGTGAATATATGTTTCAAATAAGGCGATGTATATTTGGTGAATATGGCATTTTATGTGAAAATAGCAATAAAATTAGTGAACAACATTGATTCACTGGGGTGAATCATTCCAAGGATCATTGTTGGACTCTCTAGGCTGGTTGCTGCTGATATAAAGATACATAATAATGAGTAGTTTGGCTGTTGTCTATTTATATAATCAATTTCAATAGCTAAATAACTTAGCTAATAGAAAATTATACTTCCCAAACCTGAAAGTATGAAAGTGACTCATATGATGTCCTTGATTCTACTTCAAAGCATAATATATCTTTTTTTTGGAGGGGGTTTGCTTTTTGGGTCACACCTGGTGATGCATAGGGGTTATTTCTGGCTCTGAACTAAGGATTATTTCTAGCAGTGCTCAGGGGACCATATGGGATTCTGGAAATCGAACCCGGGTTGGCCGTGTGCAAGGCAAACACCCTACCCGCTGTGCTGTCGCTCCAGCCCCATAATGTATCTTTTAATTTTACTTCTTATGTTTTTTTAAATTCTCCTTTCATCATTTTATTTATTGATTGATTTCTTTAGGGTAGACTCAGCAGTCCTCAGGGCTACTCTAGGCTCTGTGCTCAAGGGTAACACCTGGCAGTCCTCTAAGTAGCATATGTCAAAGTTGAAAATTAGAAATAAAAGGAAATTCAACTTTTTCCCTCAAATTCTCTTGGCATACATACCTGAAGTCTAAAAGGCATGGAGAAAGAGTTTATTGTGCTTCAGCCTTCCTGGAAGCTTTTCTTTAGAAATTGTCAGTGAGCTTTGAGACCTCCTCCTTCCTCATACCAGAGAGCTAGTATTCTCTACCTCACATCACAGTCTTATACTGTGATTTTTTTTTTCATGTTAACTTCTGATTCAATTGCACTAACATAATCAACCAGGTCTATTATATTAATTTATCATCAAAATCTGCTAAATGATTTAGAGGCAGGACAGTAATTCGGACAAAGGGTACTGAAGATTTAGAGGCATAATGTATGTATGCTCGATCTACCCATGTTTCAGTTATAATAAATCCAGCAGTGATTTAGAAAAATTTATGTATAAATTGCTTTTCACATCATATCATGCTCTCATTCATCTCCAATTCATTCTTCATCAAGATGGAAGAATGAGTAACATCTGACAGTTCTGTTATCTCTGATTTTACACACTGCATGTGCATTTTACTGAGCTCCAGTAGGATTTTTCAATGCCTTAGAGAAATAAAAAATTCCATGTCTTTTCAAAATCATTTTCTATTTGGAGTCAACTTCAATTTCCTTTAAATGCCTCCCAAGCACCTCTGGTAGAAAAATTTTGGAATGGGAGAGAAAATTGATTTTTTTTGCTTTATTTACACATACTTTATGACTATAGAGTTAGTGTCTACCATGTCACTAAGAGACTATTGTGAATTGCATCTGCCTTTGCCATAAAGATCAAAATAATTTGCAGCAAAAATAACAGAGAAAATCTAAGCTTGGTATAATTTCTGTGTTTCATGCTATATGATGAAATTTGTCTTTGTCCTTATTAGTAACTTGATGAAAATTATATTAGAATTTTAACCTATAAATATTATTTGTACTTCTAATACAATATTCTCTGAGGGTTCACTAATATCAAGGAAAAAGAAAACGTTACTTCTACTGAATCAGTTTACTATTCTCATCAATGGTATTGATGAACTTCTTGCAATGTATCCAATTGGGTTTAAATTATATTAATAAAAAACAAAATATATATTAGTTTCTAATTCTTGAAATTAAATGTATAACTTACCTCCTCTTTTTTCTTTCTTATTGGAGGTATGAGTTTAGGACACACCTAAAAAGTGCTCAGGGATTACTCCTGGCTCTACACTCAGGGATCACTTCTTATAGCTCTAGGAACAATATGTGGTGCATGGGATACCACCTGCAAGTGGTAGCCCCTTCTCTCTTTTCACATTCTTCATGATACCATTTTTTTCTTCTCTCAAAGTGTGTGTGTGTCTGTGTGTGTGTTTGTATGTTTGTGTGTTTGTAGGGCTGATGATTGAACTAGATCCTCACTCATGCAGAACATGCCCTGAGTGACATTCTTTGTTCTATAAATTCCTGCTGTGAAATGTTAACAATTCTTCCTATCTCTGTGTATATATACATTAGTGCAGTAATTTATTTTAAGGAACAAGAGCTTAACACAACTAAGACTGAGTTTTGTGTGCTTCAGTTAGACACCTGGTTCTACTTCTTAAAGGCTGGGTGATTTAGAGAAGTTTTTAACTTTCATCTACGAAATTATTTTTATTAGTCCAAAATGGAAAAAAGTCCACCAGAATGAATACAGCATTTAGTGACAAGTGCTATTAAATATATGAGTCTTTTATTACCTGCACTGAAAGTGATTAACAAAAACTGAAGTAATGAATATTTGCTAGCTTATCCAAACTAAACCAAACAAAAAAATAGACAAAAGAGTTGGGAAATTGAATGTCTGGATGTAAATAATACAATGGAGACAAAGAGAATCACAAGAATTGTTCAGCCATGGAGTCCCTGAATAAACACCTAGGAAGTTAGTTAAAATCTGAAGTCTATTATGTTTCTCTGAGAAAAAAATCACAGAAGGCACCAATAGATGACTTTATAACTTTTCTTTTCAAAATGTTGTTTAGCATATATATCAAAGTAAATTAATTTAGTCAGTAATATTTATGTCAGGCTATCTTAAGGTAGAATATGTTTGAAAACCTGGCATAAGTGAGCCAGATAGCTCTAACTACTAAAGAAAAAGAAAGATTTTAAAATAAAAGACACGGGATATTGATTTTCTAGTTACTTTTTGTTAGCAGTGTTTACTAGGCGAATTATAAAATATTATTTATGAGTTTAGATATAAGGACCACTTTTTTTGTGTTAGCCTCACAGAAAAGTAGTAAGTGACCTAAATTTGGGTATGACACACAATTATTGGAGTTTGCAAGTTATCTTGGGTAAGTTTTTAAACCTATCACTTATTTCATGATAAAAACTGAAATAAAAACGCATGACTGAGTCACACATCTAAAAAATCTCTAATAACATATATATACATATGTATGTATATATATATAGATATGTATAAAGTGGGATTTGATATGGTCATAGAAATCATCTTGACATATGTACCTATATATTCATTGCAGCACTGTTCACAATAACCAAAATATGGAAACAATCCGAGTGCCCTAAAACAGATGACTGGTTAAAGAAACTTTGTTGCATCTACACAATGGAATACTATGCAGCTGTTAGGAGATATGGAGTCATGAAATTTGCTTATAAATGGCTAAAAATGGAGAGTATCATACTAAGTGAAAATGAGTCAGAAAGAGAGGGACAGACATAGAGGGACTGCACTAATTTGTGGAGTGTAGGGTAGCATCACATGAGGCTGACACCCAAGAACAGTAGATACAAGGGCCGGGGGGATTGCCCCATAGCTGGAAGACTGCTTCATGAGCGGAGGGTAGAAGGCAGATGGAATAGACAAGGGATCACTAAAAAAATGATGGCTGGAGGAACCAGTTGGGATGGGAGATGCATGCAGAAAGTAAAAATAGACCCAACATGATGACCTCTCAATGTCTGTGTTGCAAGCTATAATGCCCAAAAGTAGAGAGAGTATGGGGAATATTGTCTGCCATGGAGGCAGGGGGAGGGTGGGAAATAAGGTTATACCTGGGATATTGTTGGTGGGGAATATACACTGGTGGAGGGATGGGTGTTTGATCATTGTGAGATTGTAACCCAAACATGAAAGCTTGTAACTATCTCACAGTGATTCAATAACATTAAAAAAAATAAAAATTCATCTTGACAAATAATTATGTTATTTTGAACAAACTCTAAGAAAATCTTGAGAGACACAGACTGAACTCAATGGAAGAACATGTGTCTCACTTGTATGTTTTCCCACAATGTGTCTCTGGGAAAGAAGGAAGAAATAAAAGGGGGGGAGGAAGAGAGGAAGGAGGGAGGGAGGGACAGAGAGGAATTAAGGGCAGGTGGGAGGGAGGGAAGGAAGGAAGGAAGGAAGGAAGGAAGGAAGGAAGGAAGGAAGGAAGGAAGGAAGGAAGGAAGGAAGGAAGGAAGGAAGGGAGGGAGGGAGGGAGGGAGGGAGGGAGGGAGGGAGGGAGGGAGGGAGGGAGGGAGGAATTAGTGTATTTGAGAACACAAAGTATATTAGTAAAGGAATGAAGAAATAAGAGATGGAAGGAATGGAAGCCAGTGAAAGACAGGCTTTGGAATAAAGAAGACAACATGTAATCCTGCCAAGAAACAATGAAAGCCATTAAGTATATGAATAAGCTAGATTTTTATATTTAATTTCACTTATAAAACGCCTGAAGAACTCTTGGTCATCTACAAGAGGACGCAGTCTAGTCATCACTGTTATCACAGATGATAGCATTTAAATACTGCAATTCGCAACAGATGCAGTGGTAATACAAAAGAGGAACCTTAACATAGAAGAGAAATGAAAGTACTGACATCAGATTGAACTTAACTCCAGTAGCCCTTTAGAGGAAGATTTTTCCAGAACTCTGGATGCTGAATTACCAAATTGTTCTCAAAGGGTTCTAAAAAATGAGTTATCATGATAGCAATTGCAAAAATATATAATGTATATAATTTTTGCAGTTGTAATTCGCAGAGCACACTCACACATCAATAATATTCCATTTGAAAAAATTCAAGTTGCTCTGAAAGAATAGAGAGGGCTCATGGCAGTTTTTTACATCCTTGAATCTAACTACTTCAAATTACATACAGTATAGATGATTTTTATGTAATTTATATCCCTGAAAAGATCATGATCATGCCAACTATGTATTATCAAAAGATTTTCTCTGCATGGTCAGTGTGATTTACTTCCAAGGTTGGTATATTTAAACACCAAAAATAACTGTTGATGGCAGATCCATTACCATTTATCTAATAAAATGAAGTGTAAACACTTGAAGTTTCTTTGCATGAAGAGTAAGTTTTTAAGTTGTCAAACCAGAGCATTAAGCAAGTGCAGATTCTAAATTTCAAGGCGAACTTATCTTAGCAGATCAAAAGTCTTAAAATACACAGTTCAGATAATGCAGTATATTATCTATTAAGAATCATTGTAAATTAAGCATTTCAGGAAAAACATTAATATGGCTTATACATTAGGTAATGTTACTGGTCACTCTCTAAATGTGATGACTTAGAAACACAAGTAGTTTTTTATAAAGATATCAATTTTAGTTAATATTAGGAAAAAGATAATATTAGCCGAAATCCATTTTTGTAAGTCTACTATTTTTTTTAATTTTTTAAAAATAATATAGCCTGTTTTTTTTTCTTCCCTCTGTGGGAAGAAGTGGCGTGGTATCTGCCATATTATGGGACTTTTAAACAGGTATGAACTTCGTGG
Organism: Sorex araneus; assembly: GCF_027595985.1. NCBI lineage: Eukaryota > Metazoa > Chordata > Mammalia > Eulipotyphla > Soricidae > Sorex > Sorex araneus. Next base: position 127,839,514 of record NC_073307.1, on the reverse strand, counting down.
CATGGGAGAAAAAAAAATAGTGTTTTGAACTTGAAACAGCGGAACGCTTGGGCAGTCTCGGGCCCGGGACGATATCGGCTCGCACTCCGCCGAGATTCAACCCGGGTGGCCATGCTTTTGCATGGCTGCTTTGCTGCTGAATGACCAAGATCCAAAGCCAGCTACATTACTTCTGGTCCCAGCAAGTGCTTGCAGCTATGTCTCTAGACTGTGAACTAAGCTTTTGCTTCATGCTGCCCCAGGAAGCGAAATGATGCAATTTCCAACGTAAATCTCCCTGGACTTAATTACTAATATACAGAAATCCTTAACCGGTAGCGGCCATGCGACTTTATATCTCTTGATTCTCATCAGTGGAAAACTAACTATCAAATGTTTCCTTGTCATTGGGGCCTTATTTTTGGGGGATAAACTCCAACAAGAATGTGAGTTCTGTGTTGAAACTCCAACAATAGTGAGTTTTGTGTTGAAATATGGAATGTAATCAAGGTAAAGATAAAATGAAGTGAAATTTAACAGTTATGCAGGTGGGAGTGCGGGGGTTGGGGGTGGCGGTTGGAGGTATACTGTTTTTTTTTTTTTGGTGGTGGAATATGGACACTGGTGAAAGGACGGGTGTTTGAGCATTGTATAACTGAGACATAAGCCTGAGAACTTTGTAACTTTCCATATGGTGATTCAATAAAATAAATTAAAAAAAATAATATGGCCTGAAGCCAGAGCTATAGTGCAGTGGGTAGGCATTTGCCTTGCACGCGCATGCGGCCGACCTGGGTTCCATCCCATAGGGCCACCCAGCACCGCTAGGAGTAACTTCTGAGTGCAGAGCCAGGAGTAACCCCTGAGCATTGCTGGGTGTCTCCCAAAAAGCAAAAATAAAATAATAATAATAATAATAATAATAATAATGATAATATAGCCTGTGAGTTGCAACACTTTTAATGATTAGGTTCCATCTTAATTATTTTACCAGATTTTTATATCCAAATAATATATTTAAACTCCTTTGAATAAATCTGGTCATTAATACACTTACATTTGTTCAAAGAATAGCATAAAAACGTATTTAACACAGCAACACATTTGGTATGATGTATATGTTTTAATTCGTGCTCATTGTTCTTTTTCTATATGTTTAAGTCACACCAAATAATAAATATGCATATAAAACCATTGTATGCTTGTACATTGCAGATGTAAGCTTGACTAGGCCTATTTTGTTTATTTATAAGAAAATATAATATTTGATTACACAACTCAGGAAAAACAATCTTTGTTTTTTTTTTCTTTTCATAAATTTTGGCAAATTTTATAGAGAGAGAGAGAGAAAGAGAAATTTAACTGAAATCCTGATTTACAAATTCTATTATCTGCATAGACCTTGTTTTTGTCAACTTTAGTTCGAAGAAAATGTCCTTCTTATACAGAAAGACACATAACTTTAATGTCTTGGGCATGTCAACAAAATTAGAAAAAAAATTGTAATGCCAGGATTATTCTTATTCAGCTCAACTTTATTAGCAACCATGTTTTTCAGGAAATTATTTGATGAAAAAATATAAAGTTCATTTACAAAACAAAAGCCCAAGTAAGTATTTCAATTATAATAAGTTCAAATGCAACTTTGGTTGACATATGATAAGTAAAAATACTGAAGCAAACTCCTTCTATTTAATGGGGTTTAATTACTAGCATAATATCAGATGACAATTTTTAAAATTTTTTTACATTGTTATAACTTTCCCACATTGAAACAAGTTAAAAAGTCATTGTTTTATAGATCTATATTTGCCAAGGGTAAACAAACCATTTGACAGATCCACCTATGTTTTACTGTTATTGTTATTCAGTGAATAAAATAAATTGTGTAAGCTTTTTTGATTTCTAATAGTTTACAAGGTAGAATGATATAATAAATAATAAATACTTTAACAATTTTAAATAACATAGTTTCATTCCCTTTGTAAATGTCTGTTTTCACATTGCTATATATTTTAATGTTTCTAATCATTTTGAAAAAGAGGATAAAGAAATTAAATAATTTGTGGGATTATTTTGTGAAAATGTTAATAAAGCCAGAGGATAAAGAACTTCTGACTCCAGGCACATCTTTTCGACTCCACCATCCTTCCTGCACTAACATACACCTCAAAGACCTGGGCCCTACGCAAACAGGATGAGAATGCTATTTGGGTCTCCCAAAGAGGAATCGAAAGAGCTATGCTTGGAGATCACGTTTCACTCAAGTAGGAGAAGGAATCCGGAGTTCCAAGCTCCATCGAGGATCAAGAATCAGGGACACTGTCTCGTTTGCCAAGGTGTGGAAAATCAGATGGGCCAGACACATAATGCGATTTGGAGACAACCGCTGGACTAGAGACGTTACCGACTGCATTCCATGGGATGTCAAAAGAACGCCTTTCCGCCCACCTACAAAATGGTCAGACTTCTTTGTCAAGACCCTGAATGAAAGGTTTGAAGCTCTTCATGTTCCTAGAGCGAGCAGATGCCATTGTACTACAATAGCATGAGGCAGGGACTAATGGAGACGTTAAAGGAGCCCACTCGAGCAAATCGATGGGCAACAGGATGACAAGTGATACAAGTGATATAAGTTAATGATGACCTGATAGTCCTTTATGTTTATTATCTTAGTGGCTATCAGATAAATCTTTATTTTTAACTTTTTCTTTATTTAAATACTGTGGGTTACAAAGCTGTTTATGGTACAGTTGTTTCAGGCATTCTACATTCCAATACAAGTCCCAAAACCAATGTGATCTCTATAATTGACCATAGCTTCCAGCCGACTCCACAACTTTGCCCCCCTTAGCAGACACAAAATAATTTATATTTCTTGTAAGAAAAAAATGACTAATGGAATTATTGAAAATATTTTAATAAGAGAAAACATGTAAAATTGTTATCTATCTTCCAGTGAGGTCATTGAAGCCAGATCTCATGTTTTCGGCTTTATTAATGTTGTGTTTGGGATGTATGAATATACCACTCACCCATATAAAGTACATTGAGAAAATTATAGACGGAACATTTCAAGATTTGAACCTCAGAGGTGTCTTCAATAATCTTATAACACTAGCCAAGACAACACAATAAAAAATTAACAAGTGGAACTAAATAAAATTAAAGAGTTCCTGCAGGGCAAACACAAAACCAAAAACAACCTTAGGCCAAAACTAAAAGACAGCTAACAGAATGGGAAAAAATATTTTCGTTTTGAACACATCAGATAAAAGTTTGATATCCAGGTTATATAAAGTACTCACAAAGATCAACAGCAACAACAAAAATAAATTCAAAAACTATCAAAAAATGAGAAGAGAAAACGGATAGACACTTCTCAGAGGAAAATAGGTGGATGGCCAGTAGGCACATGAGAAAGTGCTCAGCATCACTTACCATCAGAGATACCCAAATCAAGATGACATTGGTTCTTTTCCCCCCTCTGACCATGTCTTCCCATTATCAATTCTAGATCTCACCTAGAACAGTATTCCCAATTTATAGGACATATCCCATACCATAGATGACTGGTAGTTGTAAGTGAAATATTTCCTTTCTTTTATCTTATTGAAGATTTTTTCCATTCATATATGTAGTCTGTATATAATGACTTCATTGAAAATAAATAATGGGTGACTAGTGTTCTGCTACTTTAAAGGCTTTTAAAGAGTATGAAACTCCCTAGTCATCATTGTACACTGAAGTTAAAGGGCTAACTCCTTATTTTATATTGCATGTCTCTGAAAGAATAAACTATGAGTTATGTTCAATATAAAGTAATCTGATCTGCTTAATGGATATGTACTTAAAGTAAATTATAGAGGAAAAAATAGGAATGGATTTGTTACAGAAACATTTTCGGTAGATAATATTGTTTTTTTGTTTATATTTAATCAATAGAAGATAAGTAGCTGTATAGATCACTTTTTGTGATGCTAAAAAAGGCAAGTGTTTTCCTTCTACCACAAAACTATTAATGCCAACATTAATTAATGCCTTGAGAATAGCTCTCCTCACAAACCCTCACACACCTGGGGGAAAATATTCTTGAAGTATTTAGTAGAAATTATTTGTCATTTTATTCTTGGGAATATGTAAATACTATTTTTTTAAAATTCCTGAATATTTTCATAATATTCTGAAATGAATATTTAATTGGAAAGAATCCCTTTCCTTTCAATTCTATTTATGCAGAAATTCTTAACCTGCTTCCAACTGACTCTTTCAGTGACCTAGAAAAACTAAAATTATTTGTTCAGCAAAATGTTTCTAATTCTTTTTGGAAGCTACAGCACAGCACTCTGGAGAAGCACAATAAGAGAGATCTATATTAAAATATGAGAAACATTTTGCACTTTTGTTATAATCACGTTTGAAGAAGCATTAATTACTATTCAGCAATTTTTTTTTCTGATTCTGATTTCACAAGCTAAACTTGGGAGAATAAAACTGCTGTGCATTTTTGTTGTTGTTTGTTTGTTTTATTGGTTGGTGGTACTATGCTGCATCAGTGCTTACTCCTAGTTCTATGCTCAGGGATAATTCGTAGGACTGCTCAGAGCACCGTATGTGGGTATGGAGATCAAAAGGGGGTAGGCCAAAAGCAAGGCAAAGTACTTAATGTATGTAATATTTCTTAGCTAGAAAAAAAACTTAATTTTTAACTTTTTTTATTTATAGTAAAAATATACTCATAAATAGATCATAATGTACAAAGGAGATTGAATCCTTATTAAAATGATAGTACTAAATCTTTATTTTCTGCTATTTTAACAAAACATAAATTACACAATTAAAAAAATTGTGAAACTATAGAAAATTTTTCTTCTCACAACCAATGCTGCTCTTATTTTTTAAAAAGGAATGTGTAATTTTTCATGTAATGTTTTGTTCAATATTTTGCTTTTTACTTGTTGAAAGACATTTTAAAAATCACTGCGGATTACAAAAAACATACATTCAAGCATTTAACTTTGGGCATTTGAGATAAAATTAGAATGGGATCTGAAGTGTTATGATATTTGTAATTAGTACATAAGTTTGATCAATTATGTTTGACATTAATATATACTTCTAAGCATAAAGGTGCTATAGTCAAAGTCAATGGATAAACATCAATCTTTAATGACTTATGGTGATACTGTTGCTGTTTTTCCTGATCTTGTTTCATCATCTTATAAAAATTCTTAAATCAAGGGAACACTTTTTTGTTTTGTTTCATTTAGCAGGCACGCTCACCAGAATTCAGGGTTTATTCCTGCATGCTCAGGTATTAGTCCTGGAACATTATGCGGTGCTGGGGATGAAACCCAGTGGGTTGTCTGACAGGCTTCAACATAGATGCCTACTTGTCTTGTATTATCTCTATGGCTCCAAGGGTATATGTTTTATTTCCATTACTGGATAATTTACCTTCCACTCAGCTCAGTAAATTACCCTCCACAAGCACAAAAATATAACTTATTTATATAATTTAAGATGCATTATCAAAATACAGTGGAAAACTGTAAAGAAGCAATGGTAACTCAGTTACATGATGTGGACAAGTTGTATGTAAAAATTTAATTGCTTGAGTTGTAAATATGTGCTGCATAGGATAGGGCGATTATTTCCTACAAAGAAGATGGAGGACATATTTATATCTGTATTTAGGAAAGGCACTTTTGTCTTACAGGCTGTATGATACTGGAAAAATAAATATCAGGGTTTGATTTAAAAATAATCACTGGATTATAGATAATTAATTACTTAAAATTTGCTGAGATCTAGCTAGTTTTAAAAATTATTTTAAAAATATTTTAATTAAAAAATTTAAAAATAATTTTTAAATAAATGTATTTAAAAAATTAAAAATAATTTTTAAAACTCAATTGCTCCTAATCAACATATATTTTTATGAAGATTAGAAAATAGTGAGTGACATCTCTAATATAATCAAAAACTTAACTGGTAGGTGCTATGATTGGGATGGAACATTTTATTATCTGTAGTTTATTAATTACACTATTTAATTCCTTAAAAATTAATTTACTTTCAGGGGTCAGAGTGATAGTGTAACAAGTAAGGTACTTGCCTTGCACACAGCAGACCCGAGTTTGATGGACTTGATTCCTGGCATCCCATATGTTGCCCTAAACCTCACATGAGTTTACTCCTGAGTGAAGACCCAGGAGTATCCCCTGAGTATCACTGTCACTTGGTATCACTGTCACTCTATCACTGTCACTCTATCACTGTCATCCCATTGTTGATTGATTTGCTCGAACGGGCACCAGTAATGTCTTCATTTGTCCCTGTCTCATGCTAGTGTAGCCCAATCATGTCTGCTTGCTCCAGGAACACAAAGAGCATGTTGCTGTTACTGTTTTTGGCATATCAAATCCGTCACAGGTAGCTTGCCAGGCTCTGCATGTGGGATAAATAAATAAATAAATAAATAAATAAATAAATAAATAAATAAATAAATAAAATAAAGAGGTCCTGCAGCTACAAATGCAGCCTCACACTCCAGGAAAAATTGTATAGCTCTCTTCTGGGAGCTTTGTTTTATAGTCTCTGGCTTTTGGCCGTTGATGAGATTACATGGTGTGGTTGGGGGGGGATACGGTGAGCAGGGGTGAGTTTGTGAGTGTGACTGCCAAGTTATTGCAAAACAGGGGATATGGGTGCAGAGGCCCACACCTGATCCAAGCAGGCTCAGAGATTTCAGCCACGAGTCCCACATACCTGGGTTCCTCTGTTGGTTCCTTCATGGGTGAGGCTAGTCCAAGCGTGTGGAAAGTGGCCTTGAACATGGCTGTGGCTCAGTTTTGGAGGTTTTCTGCATTTTAAGCATTGCTGTTTATGGTCAAAAATTAAAAAGTAAAAAAAAAATACTTTTCAATCTCATATTCTTATCTATGTGATAGTGACTTATCTATGTGATACTGACTCCTGGAAGACAAAGGATTGCTATGAAACATATTGATATTCTGCTAAAGTACAATTAGTGAATATGAAATAATGTTTTAAAGCCGATTATAAGAGTCAAGAGTAAATCTAGTCATATTCATTTCTTATACTAGAACTTAAGGAAAATGAATTATTTTTATAGTATTTTAAAAATATCTTTTAATTCTATGTGTGTATTTTTGTGTGAATGAAAAGCAGGAAGCCCCAATGTTCCCCTTGCCATTGTTGCTTGCAATTCCATTTTAGCTGACTAAAGTCTAAATTTTAGGCATTTCTTCAAATTTGTGCACTCTTTCTCTGAGACTAGGTAGTTCACATTTTGAACACTGTAGCACTGTCATCCCATTGTTCATCGATTTGCTCGAGCTGGCACCAGTAACATCCCCATTGTGAGACTTTTGTTACTGTTTTTGGCATATCGAATACTCCACGGGTAGCTTGTCAGGCTCTGTCTTGCGAAGAAGACCATTAATTAATCTTCACATTTTGAGAAGACCATTAATTCTGTCCCAGCTCTTGGTGTACAGGAGAACTGGAGATAAAGAACAGTACTAGAGCCCTAGGTACACACAAACTGCTAGTCTTATCTTAACAACACAGAGAGACCCTAACTTAACAAAGTATCTCTGGGAAAGAAATGATAATCCTCTTATACTTAGCTTGATAAGTAACAGAAAGCCCTGGGTTTCCTATTTAAACAAACAAACAAACAAACAAAAACAGAAAAGAAGCCATATTTAACTTAGTCCTATACTAAGCTGCTCACCTTCTGGGATTTTTTTTTATGTTCTACTTACAAGTATGGTTTTCTATCTTTCTATGAGTCTAAGCATCTTTATTACTCAATGTTTATGTTTCTGAAAATATGAAGAACTTGGGAGCTGTGGATAAACACAGAGACCCACATCACAGTTCCTGCATCACTAATTAATGAATGTTCCTTCAAAATAGGAAATATGAAACGCACAAATTTATAAATAAATCCCTTGTCTCAGTCAATCCCCAATACATGACTTTTTTTTTTCCTGAATTAAGCCTGATTAACTTAAGTGGGAACATATTTCTACTAATAAGTTATCATGTAAACTCTGATTATATTTCAACTAAAATTAATAAGCAATTGCATTTTAATATTTTTAAATGAAATATGTAACACCAAAGAAACAGTAGAAGAGTTAAGGGTTAAGGTATTTGCCTGTGGATGGCTTTGGTTCCATCTTCAGTATCTCATCTTCCTCTAGGTATCTCAGAAGTCACCCGAAGGATAGACTATGAGTAGTGTGAGTATACTTGAGCACTGCATTGTGTGGCTCATGCCACCAATACACCCACACAGACACACACACACAGACACACACATGTGTGTATATATATAGTGTGTGTATACGTACACACATATATAGTGTTATATATAGTGTGTATACACATATGTATATTATATATATAAAAAGGGAGGAAGGAAGGGAGGAAGGGAAGGAAAAATAAAGAAGAGAATAGTAAAGAAAAAATAAATAAATAAGGAAAGAAAGGAAGAAAGAGGGAAGGAAGGAAAGGAGGGAAGGAAGGAAGGAAGGAAGGAAGGAAGGAAGGAAGGAAGGAAGGAAGGAAGGAAGGAAGGAAGGAAGGAAGGAAGGAAGGAAGGAAGGAAGAAGTGTAAGAAGAAAAAAGAGATAACCTCAGTTAAAAGAATGTACTTTGAAGATATAACTGGATTTAGAGTTTTTGTTCCTTATTTAAAACTATTCTAAGTAAACGCATATTGCCCCTTTAAGACTCCAATTGACACTTTTTTTGTGAAACTGACATGAATTAAATCATCCATTTCTTAGCTGTTTCCTAATAACCCTACACTTAGAAACTTCAAATCAATTGCACCATTCATTTAGTTTACATCAGCAATTTGAGAAAAGTTTGACTGATATATGTTACCTCTGCTCCTCTCCAGTTTATGAGAGCTTTAGAAGGATCTAGTCTTCCACCTGTATCTTGATTGAGAATAGCTTTTAACTTGGGTTTAGCTGAGGCTCAGCTGAATCACTTAGATGATTGCCCATGTGTGATACATTTTTTTTTTAGTCCAAGGAGTATGTATATTTTTGGGAAGTTGCTGAAAGGTGGAGGACAGCCATCATTTTTGTAAAAAATATTTGCAATATCTCAAAAAGCATAAGGCACCTTAAATGTTGTTAAATGAGTCTTAGAAAATAAATTTACAATACATTTCTTTGTGGCTAGAGAATAAAAATGATAAAGCGCATATTTAATTAGAACAGGAACTAAGATCTTTCTTTTACTGTTTGATCTTGTCTGTTGAAAAGAATATTCTTTTAAATGTCCTTAGAAGGAAATTCATATTCTTTATTTACAAATGAAGAAACAGTGTTCAAAAAACTAAATATCCACTGGAATTTAGTATCCCCATTTACAAATGAAAACACAGTGCTTGAAAGGCTAAATATCCACTGGGATTTGGAAAATTAATTCTTAAATTACTAACAAGTATAAGAGTTGAAATTTAAAATAATCCCAAAATGTCACTACAATCAATGTAAATAAAGGAATAGAAGGAAAGGCTTTGGATATAGACACTGGTTCTCCAATAATCTTAAACAATTGTCTCTGAATAATACTATGCTTTAAAAAAAGCAAATGTTTCCAAATTTTTATTTTAGATTACATTCTATTATTTTTGATGCTAAATATTTTGGTGTATTCCCGCTATCTCTAACTGTTAAATTTCTTTATTTAAATAAATGCACTGTGGCTTCCTATTTTCTGCCCAAATTGTGTATTTTATTTCTAATCAGCACAATCACTATTTATATAATCAGAACATAAAACTGTTAAAATTAAACAAAATTTAATTTTTTGCATTGAGCAGCCTTAAAATTCTGGCCAGTGGTCTATATCAGGAGTCAGAAAAAGATGAACCAGCTCTCAGAAAATAAACTGAGTAAAACTGCCACACTCAGTAGTTTGTCTGTTTGAGGCTTGCACATACCTTACAATGAGGTCTTAATTTCAGAAACTTCGGTAATTTCTGAAGTTAAAAGCCTGATCTTTTAACTTCAGACTGTTTCTTTTACTGATGAAACTAAAAAATCTTCAAGGTCCAGATGGGGTTATATAGGCAATTTTCAGGTGTCTATTCTATAAGTATAGTAGCCTTATTACAAGGCTACTATAGACGAGTTGACCCTTTTGACCCTGGGAAAACCATTAATCTCTGTAATGTTTGAGGCTTCTTCCATAATAAATTTAATGCAGTTTTGTTCATAAGAACATATGTTTATAAGAATTGGATTTCTGATATTCTCAAAGTACTGTTTAAAGCAATAATTCATCATCTGATTATGTGACTATATAATTTTTGTAGGATAACATAGCTTCAGGTAGTTTAGGTTTATTGGGTTACTCCTGTCACAGTGCTCCTATTCCTCTGTGTTTATTTGTAGCTTCTTTCTTAGTGTTCTGTTGACTTGTAAATAATGTTTTTCTGTTCTCCTTGAGTCCTTTGCATAGTTTATTCAGAGCAAGTCCTTTTTGTATGGACACAGGAAGACTTAACAAATGTTATGCTTTTGTAACCTGGGAGTCATTTGACTCTACATGATATTTTCCTCCAGGGCATCTGTTCTCTTGACCTAAGCCTCAGCTGCCCTTACTTCCTAGCATCCCCAAAGCAGGGTCCTGACATGGGACGAGAAGGACCCAGGGCAAGCGATAAGTTATGTGCTACCCTGGCATCGAGATGGGCCTGGCCAAAGTGCCTCATTCTTAACTATAAGTTAAGACCTTGATCATGGACAAATGTTGTCATGATCCAAACAGTGATAACTAGATTTGGACCCTGCTAGGGTGAGGAATGATTAATCTGGCCTGAGTGCTGTGGTCTGAGCCTGTGGCAAGATGTTGCCAGGAGAGCTGCCTTGCAAGCCTCAATGAATCTCTTGCTATGTCCATACAAAAATAACTAGTATTAAGATGTTAATAAGTGTTTGGACTAAGGAAAGGAAAAAAACCTTAAGAGTCAGGAAGGGCTTTGGAATGCCCTGCCCTCAGGAAGGGCTTTCTTATGTTGATTTTGCTACCTGGCTGGGTGTAGCCTAGAGGGCAAGGTGGGAGAGACAAGGAGGAGGAGAGACTAGAGAGAGAGGCAGCAGTTGATCCAGAGAGAGGATGGAGCTGAGAGTGCAGGAAATGAGAAAGATGGAAGATTGAATAAACGGTAACTAATCAGCAACCAGCTTGGTCCTCGCTCTTCCCTCGCCAGTCCTTGGCCAACGGCCGTCCCGATCCAGTTCGCACACTGCGGTTCCAGAGCACCGAACGCGGGTGGTGAGACAGAGCTGCCCGGAGAGCCCGCGAGTGCATGCGCCCCTCGGCGTTCCTTAGTTTTTTACAAATTTTGATGATAAAACTAATACATCTATCAAAGAAAATATTACATTAATAACATCAAAGTATTTGTTTTTTGAATTTTAGTTAATTTTACTACTTTATTACTTCATCATGATTAGTTTGTTACTATTTTCTTTTTCCTCCTCCTCCTCAAACCATAAAATAGAAATTGCATGAATTTCAATGATTCTTATGCAAGATAATGTCCTGAACATTTGCATTCAGAATTGACTGTACGCACTCGGGATGACTTTTTAGACATATGCTTGAAGGTTTAAAATTTTCCTTCCATGGAACATTAATCACTGTCATCATCTTCACTGTCATCCCATTGTTCATCGATTTGTTCCAGCAGGAGCCAGTTGCCAGTAAAGTCTCCATTCGTTCCTGTCGCTTGCTGGTGTAGCCCGATGGTGTATTGGGGTCTCTCAGAATCATGGGAATGAGGTCCATTGTTGTTACTGTTTTTAGCATATTGAGTATGCCATGGGTAGCTTGCCAAGCTCTGCTGTGCGGGTGGAATACTCTCGGTAGCTTGCCGGGCTCTCCGAGAGGGATGGAGGCTATGGGGGTGGGTTATAATCCCCTTTACATGTTTTCCCAGTCTACCGGATCAAAGCTTTTGGTCAACTTGCATGTTGTAACGATCTGCATTTTGACAAACATGCACCTGCCTGCATTTCTGGGTAGCACCTGGGACATCTGCAGTCTCAGGTTGATCTCCTTGAGGTTGATGGAGTGAGCCCAGAGGTTGTTTGGCAGCTGGCAGAGCAGGTCCCTATCGTGGAGGGTCTGTGCCAGGTCGAACACCTGCACTGAGTCCCAGGTCACCCATTAATTGGCTAACAGCACCCCACAGTGAATAAGCCACTTCTCTTTCTGCCTCCATGGCTCTATGTCTGAACATTATGAACAGTGATAGCAAATAAAAATATTAATGGTGGGACTGGAGCGATAGCATGGCGAGTACGGCGTTTGCCTTGCACGCAGCTGACCCCAGTTTGATTCCCAGCATCCCATATGGTTCCCTGAGCAGCGCCAGGGGTAATTCCTGAGTGCATAGCCAGGACTAATCCCTGAGCATTGCCTGGTGTGACCCCAAAAGCAATATATATATACATATATATATATATATATGTATATATATATAAAATAAAAAGACTCTGACATACTAATTAACAGACTTTAAATAAAAGACAATGTTTCCATTAACAGCATTCTTTGTTCTGTTATTTTGTTTATAGTTTATAATACACAAATCATCATTTGACTTGCTTATTTTGCATGTGAGATTCAATTTGCTGAATTACTTCCTGGAAAAGGATATTGTTTGTTTGTTTGTTTGTTTTAGATAAACTGCACTGTTGTCCCATTGTTCATCGATTTGTTCGAGCAGGCACCAGTAATGTCTCCATTGTGAGACTTATTATTATTGTTTTTGGCATGTCGAATACGCCATGGGTAGCTTGCCAGGCTCTGCCGTGCAGGCGGGATACTCTCGGTAGCTTGCCAGGCTCCTGAGAGGAATGGAGGAATTGAAACTGAGTCAGCCATATGCAAGGCAAACGCCCTACCTGCTGTGTTATATAAAAGGCATGTTAAAGAAGAAAATTAGAAGGGACTATTTTTTTTTCATTTTGCCCTGTTCCAGCAACCTATGTAGCCCAACAATGGAGAAATCAGGCTTTTATGAATATTGCCCATCTTCCATATTCCAAAAAACTTCCTTATGAAATAAAAGCATTAGATGTAAATAGGGATTCAAAGGCAGTTAAAGAATATTCTTACAGATAAAGTTATTAATCATTCATTTGAAAACAATGAAAGACTTTTTAGGAAAAAATAAATAGTGCTTTGGGAAGTTGACATATATTTAATTTGTGCATATATAAAATACCCAGAAAAATATGCCAGAGTACTACTGTAGTTACATTGGCATGCCAGTATCAAGGTTCATGGTATCCTTCTAATAAAAGCTATAATAGCATTAATTTTAAGTGAAATCATGAAAACTCAGAAATTGTTCCATAAGCAATAAACTATTTAAAGATATATATTATGTTTGTATACAGTGATAGATAATATATTTTGAGGTTTCTGCGTTGTGTTTTCTTCAATCCAGTAACGTTAGTCTTGTTTATTTGTTATATGAGGTTCAATTTACTTAGAATTACTTCCTAAAAAAAGGATATTGGTTTTTTTTTTAGATAAAAGGTAGCACTGTAGCACTGTTGTCCCATTGTTCATCAATTTGCTCGAGTGGGCACCAGTAACATCTCCATTGTGAGACTTGTTGCACTGTTTTTGGCTTGCCAGGCTCTGCTTTTGGGCTGGATACTGTCGGTAATTTGCCAGGTTCTCTGAGAGGGATGGAGGATCAAGAAGATCAGAGAGAACTTTCCAGTGGAGGTGAAAAAATATAATGGATATTTGAAATAGTACTAGGAATTTACTAGAGAAAATAATAAACAAAGAATAATAAATACCAACAAACTTGGGGAGGAAAAAAATCACAGGAAAAGGTTAAGGAATAGAAGTGAATAAAAGAAAGGTGATTGTAGTACAAGGAATTATGAATAATATAAGCAGATGCTCAGCTTTGGAAGATATTGTGAAATATTTATGAACCCCATTACAAGGTTAGCTAATCTTAGGTGCGATCTGAGATCCTGTATTTATAGCAATTATTTTAATGATTCTTATCTATATTCACTAAAACTTAGGAGTTTGGTTCTGCAAAACTCAGTGACTGCCCTTAAAAACAGACTTGGTACCTAACTCATTAATACAGGAACGACTACAAAGGGATGCCTATAGGTGACTCTGCACATTCTCCAGACCATAGGAAACATTATAGTATGATTCATCTCCATGAAGGTAGATTGATCTCAAGACCTGAGTTCATGGAAATGCTTTTTCCTTTAGAACAATCTTGCTGGAATTCAAGTTTTTGCCATTTCCTATAATAATAATATTTTTTCATGGTAAATATATTCTATTGAAATATGGATTTTTGTTGTTGCTATTAAATTTCATATGCACACAGATCCAATTACAGGTGTCTTACAATTACTGCTCTTTCTAGAAGATTACTAAATTTACTATTCTACTGAAATGATAGTCTCACGCGCAAGTTTTTCAGTTTCCCCAAAATTCTTACTAACACAATATTTTAATTTATTGGCAAAAGTCATTACTGATATCCCAATTTTTAAGTCCCTATTTTCCCAAGCAGTTTTTTTTCCTGTAGAGGAAAAATGTATTCCTGTAGAGGAAAAATGTATTCCCAAATAGTAACTGTCTATCTCAGTAGACTGATGAATTTTTATTAACTTCTAATGTGTCATAACCTGGGGAAGAGAAGCAAAGAAAATTTCAACTGTGATGTATCAGTGTCAGCCAATATTTATTTTTCACAAGTCAGAGGTGAAGGGGAAGCAGCTGCCAAGCATACTTCAAGTTGGTCTGAAAAACCTGTGGGTGGGCATGAGTGTCAAGGATGACAGAATGAATAGTCCATCTCCTCTTTCCTTATTTTCACTTTAATTGTTCATATTTTATAAGTTCAAATTAATACAAACTCAACCATAAGAATAAAATGGAATTCTTCAGATCAGTGCAAGTAAGGGATAGGTGGTTCTTTTAAACTTCAAATCAAAAAGCAAGAAATTATTAAGCCCTCTTGTACCTTTATGAAAAGAATGCTGAACACTCTTTAATTTCCATCCTGAGAAGTAGCTGACTCCTTAGGAAAGCAAACCTTCTTTGTTGACTTTTATATACCCTCCAAAAAAGAGCAGATAAAACAGGTATGTCTGGGAGGTTAGCCCTCGGAAGCAAACAAACAAGAAATAATAAAAGTTTGATAACCTGAAGGAAGATTGAAATAAGAAAGGTGGCTGGAGCAACAGAATGATTTGGGAGTCTTTGCAGAAGTGAAGGAGGGAGAGGGAGATTATCTGAAAATGGAAGGTGATAGTGTGATATGCATTTCAGAGAAAATTAAATGGACACAAATATGACAATATGGGATAGCAAACTATGTGAAAAGTTTTTCAGAAGAAAGTGATGGAGAACCTTAAGTTTCTCATCGGCCAGATGCACTGTTCTGAAAGAACTAAAAAACAAAAGTAAATTTAGTTTCCACAAAGAATCTGCTGTGGAACAAATATGGGAGAACCAGGGAAGGTTAATAGGAGAAAGAAATTCCCAAGCATCATCTAAATATTGTCGCAGTTTGACCATGCATAGCTTTCTTTTATTCTCCTAGGAAACCAGAATCTGTCCAGAAAGTTTGTTATTTTCCATAAATGCACTCCTGTGCACTCTTTTCTTATTAAAAAGGCATGTAAGTTCCAAATTCTAATCCCATGCTTGAATAACATTTTTCTGTGAACTTCTGTATGTAAATAATTAAACCTGTATTTTCTCTGGCTAATCGTCTTTCCTCAGTCTGATTCCCAAGTTCCTAGGTATAAATTAAACCTGACAGGGTAGAGGGAACTTTTTTATTTACAAAAGTAAATGAATAAATACAAGTTGGAGGGAAAACGTAATAGTAAAAAGAAAAAAATCACAGTAAATCAGCACCAGAATGTTAGGTGCTGACTTACCTGGAGAAGAACTGAAGCGAAGAAGTGGTTAAGCTAAAATGTTTGGCTCATGACTAAATATAAGGATTTGTAGAAAATGGATAATGGGGCATTTCATTTCTTCCTAGAATGGAGAAGTGTTGAAATGAAATCATACACCCCTGTAAACAATTGCAAGTCTCACACCTAGGACAAACTGTGCAATGAATTGAGATGAATTTACAGCCAAGTGACATTTTGATCTGAACCTCTGCAATTTTAACTGTGAAAATTCCCTTCCTCTGTTGCTCAAGTACAAATCAAATGGTAGACATGGGGATAGATTCAAAAAATATGACAGTAATAGTTGGAAATGATTGAACTGGACAAGAATCGAGTGCTTTCAACATTGGTATTATAAACCATAATGCCAAAAAGGAGAGAGAGAGAGAGAGAGAGAGAGAGAGAGAGAGAGAGAGAGAGAGAGAGAGAGAGAGAGAGAGAGAGAGAGAGACTTTGCTATAGAGGCAGAGGAGCAGCAGGGAGGGAAACTAGTGACATTGTTAAGGGGAATGAATACTGATGAAGAAAGGGTGCTGAAACATGATATGACAGAAATTAGTCATGCACAACTCTGTAACTGTGCATCTCACAATGATTCAATTAAAAAAATATAACAGGTAACAAATGTTCTAACCCCCCCCATCCTGCAAACAAAAATAAAATAGTTTTGTTAGAAACATGCTGGCAGGCTCTTAGATGGAAGACTCATGTCCTCAAAACAAACATCATGTTTGCACAGTCACAAGAAGGTGTGGAGAGCCTCCATGGGACCGTGCTTTGTGAACACCTGTTTCTTGTTGGTTGCACCGTGCTTTGTGAACAACACCTGATGGGGAATCAGGATGTCTTGTCACGCTCACAAGTTTTGGCTAGTTTATCAGCTGCAGACACTTGAGGGCAAACAAGCAGGTAGATAAGGAGGGAAGTCACCTAGCTAGTCGGTTCTCCCTCATGCGTCCCCCTTTCCTCCTTCCTCCTCGTCCCCGTTCCTGGTTTCTTCTCTAACGCATGAGAAAGTTCCTGAATAAATCGCAGCCAAAAGGATCTCCGAGTTGCGTGTTTCTTCGCTGGACGAAGCGGCACGCGACAGAAGGGGTTTTTGTAGAGAGAGAAAATGGGGAAGCACACTTATTTGTTTTTTTCCCCAAATTCTCGATAATCAGTGATTTCCGACACTGTTAGTAATGGTTCACATGTGCATGATTCCAAACTCATAACCAAGTGTGCTTATCTCCCTTCTCTATGAATCAAATGGCAATAAATTCACTGATTTGCTGGTCCCCCAAAGTCAACTTCCAATGTGACTGCAAACAAAGATTTCTTAATATTTTGTCCTCTAAAACTTTTGGAAAACATTAAGAGACATTCTCAACATTTTCACCCAGATTCTCTAGTTCCTAATATTGAATTAAACCCCTTATTTCTTTAAGACAATTCATAAAGATAAATCCTTACAAATGAATGGTTTAGTGGATAAATACATCTAGTTGAAAAAAAAATGCCAATGCATAAATTCAGAACCATAGACATATGGACACATAAAATAAGTGAGGAGGCAAGCTACAAACACATAAGGTTTTGAGTGAACAGTGTAGAAATTTAAGTCATGCCATGATTTGCATAGAGAAAGGAAACTACATTTTGTACTGTTAGTGTCAGACTATCTGAGTGGAATTAAGTTGACCCTGATGACAGCTTCTTAAGTAACCTGCATTTATATGCTGACACTAGTTTCTTACAGAAAAAATTTTGATAGCTAGTATGTATCTACTATCAAATATTTAATCACTATGTTCGTTTTCCTTTCTGTCTTAGATAAAGATCTTCTAAGGAAAACAGAACAATAATTTCTAAAGAAGTTGTTTTAAAGCCTGTCAAAAGAGAAACCATCAGAAAAAAAAAGTAGAAGGAAAAAATGTAATTCTAGTAAAATTAATGGAACTTTCTTCCAAATAGCAAACAATTAAAATTGTGTTCTTTAAAGAAAAATACTTAAAAAAAATTAAGGATAAAACTCTCATAATTGTTTTAACTGTCAAAAGTCTTTTTATATGACATAAAATATACACTTCACAGGAAAAATATTTCTCAATTAACTCCTTTAATTCTTCAATTTAGTTCCTATCCATGTTTAATAATAATTTTTTACCTCCCATTGTTATTTCTAAGTTGCATTTTTTATGATACATTTTTTTAATTTATCTCATAATTCTCCAAGATTCAAATTAAAAACAAAACTGATAATTCCTGTGTTACTGAGAACAGAAAACACAAAAATTCAGCTGCCACATTATTAATATTTGATTCAGTCACTGACCTAGAAAATGCTCTGATAATAATTAATAAAAATAACCAACACTTAAAATATGTACTTTATATTACATATGAGCACTGTGTGTAACAACTGGTATAATAATACTAATAATCTTATAAACTAGAGCTTATAGTTTAACCAAAATACTACTACTACTACTACTACACAGGCAAAATTGGAAGCCAGACTTGAGTTGTTTTGAGTCCAGTTTAACATTTACAATGCACTTCCTGAGCACAGTGTCTTATTCATCTCCATCATCTCAGCTAATACTCTTCTGGAAGAGCCTCTGGGTTCCAATGGGAGAAATTCAACTTTCAACATTTTTCAGAAAGTTAGAACCAGAGGGACAGAGAGACAGTATAGTGGACAAAACACCTACTTTGCATGTAGCCCAAATGCATTCAATCTCTGGCACCACATATGTTCCCACACATTCTGCCAGGAGTGATCCCTGAGTGAAGAACCAGGAATAAGCTCTGACCACCAACAGGTGTCGCTCCCCAAACAGACAAACAAAATGTAACAACAGGAAAGCAACAACAAAAAAGAAATCTTGGACCAAAATGGGCAAGGGATTCACTGGGATAGCAAAATCTGTAAGAATCATTTATACAATAATTGTTATAATAAAAGGACATGCATTATCCTCAGATATATGTTTAATGAATCACAAAAAGATGGAAACAAATGGTATGAGAAGAGTAATTATCCAAACCAATAATTTCAAATGTTTTCTAAGTAATTAACTGAATCTCTCTTAAGATGCATTAAATGGAGCTTGAGAATAGCAGATAGGTCTACGGAAAAAGAACTCACTTAGTTCTCCTGAATTAAAGATGAAACTGAATGCCTTCAGATTTGTTATTTAGTATACATGTTACCAAAATACAGGAATAATTGCAAATTATTATCTTGTTTTCTCTTCCTGTATAACACTATGGAACTTTAAAAAATTATGGTAAGATATTCATATCATAAAATTCACAATTGCAATCATATTTGCATGCACATTTCAATAACATTAAATAATGCACATGTATGAAATCATTAAGTAAAATTTATTTTATTGTAATTGAATCACAGACTCAGAACTTTAAAGGGCACTTAAAAGCATATATAAAATGCATAGAGTACAAATTGCTTGATAATTATTTATTAAGTATATGGCTTTAAATAATTGATTCAGGTATTACAGCAGAAAGCACTTTGATAATTTTCCACTTGCTTAGACAAGGAGAGATTATTCAAGATACCTTTGAACAAATAGGATATAGGATATAACTTCAAATTTGTATTCATGAATTGTCAAAATCCCGAGACAGCTGTTGAAAGAAGATCATCAATAACAAATGACATCTAGAATGAAGACAAAATAGATAATCATCAAGACTATAAATAAAAAGTCACAGAATGACAACTGCTCCATATTCGTTAAATGACATATAGGGAAATGACTCATACTGGGAAATCTACCCATTTAGAAACACACTGAAGCCTATTCCAAAAAAACTGATTGAATTCTTAAAGAGATAAAGAGAGAGAAAGATAAATTTTGATCCCAGATTTGCCATCGACAAGCACCTGTGACTTGTAAATCTTCAAGTTTCAGTATTTGCATATGTAAATGATATACTGCTAATTGTCATTATGTTAAATGGCTTTCAGAATTGTGATTTTGTGACACAGCAATGACAGAGACTACCTCTAACCCTTATAATATTCTGAGGAATGGCATGATGAAGCATATTTCATTCAATATTCCCCTGGAGTCTCTAACTTCTCACAAAACCTTTTAAAACCTTTCAAAACTCTCAATATTCTCCAGAATGACAAATGCATTAATTTGTATGATGAAAAGAATAATGGGATATGTATCAACAGGGGATATCACGAAGCTGGTTTTCCCTGGGCAAGGGCTATCCATTGCATTCTGGATGTGCTGACCCCTGTGAGTCCCCCAAATGTAGAAAACTCGACTGCATAATTTGTGGCAGTGGGATACTGTGCTTGCGCTCTCTCCTAAAAGCAAGAAAAATAATGGTGCCTAGAGAACCCTAGATATCTTCATGACAGGAGCAGTCCTTAGAAAGAACAAGTCATGTTGTTAGGTTTGAAAATTTTCCCTGCATTTCTCTCATGTCTGGGTCTGCTCCCCTATGTGGTATTGGTATTCATTTTTGAAATTTTAACTTATTTTATTTTAGGAGTAAACACATGGCAGTGGTAAGGCTTAGTTCTGGCTCTGCGCTCAGAGTGCATGGCTGGCAGTGCATGGAGAACCATAAGTAATGCTGGGGAATGAAATGATTGGGAAAGTAGGAGTCAATGGGTCCATGCGAGGACCTTACCCTGACCTGTTTATTCTCTTGAGCCTCAGGTATTCATTTCTGAGTTCAGTATGTATTATATGGCAAAACAGCTGTGTTTTAGTAAATGTTAGTACTATATGGAGGCTAAATATGGAATCTTCTTAATATTTTAATAAGGCAAGAAAGTACAGAGCAATAAAGTGATGTTTCTGTAGTCAAACTGACTTCGTTGTATCCTGGTGTTACTCTGCTACAGTCCTTGGATAAATTGCTTTACTTTTCTCCATTTCCTAGATTAAATTCTTAAGACTGCTATGAATGTTAATTTAATATAAAATTTGCATATTATTTATTAGGTTTATGCATTAGCTTATATAGGTAATAAGACAAAGTTTAGAATATTTTATTTCTGGAAACAAGATTTATAAATTTTATCATATTCACCAAGGCATCTCAAACACTAAATGTGTTACCACTATTAATATGTAATCATAATGGAGCAAAAATTTCCATATATTTCCTGTACCCATTAGAAGATAAGTTTAGTTTTCAGTGCTACCCCAAGAGCCTTCTGCTAGGATATCTGCTGAACATATTTGCATGAGTCTGCCCTTACATAATTCTCTTCCTTTTGAAAATTGAATGTTTATCAACTAACCATCTACATCTCGGTCCTTTCCTTGAATATCAAACAGAATTCATTTTTCTCCCTCACATCTTTCTCTTACTGTATTATAGCCACTTATTTCAAAGATAGCATCAGTAGTTTACAGATAAAACTTCATATCAGGCTGCAGAATAATTTCTAAGACAACAAAAATAACTTTCAAGGAGAAAATGGCTCTCTCCTTTCTCACAGGAAAAGAAAGTTTGAGTAGTTTTTTATCATCATACCTAGGGAAAATGAAAAGCAAATCAATGTCACATTTCTCCTCAGAGCAAACTCTGTTGAGTATATCAATGAGAACAGTTTAAAAAAAAACTGTTTACAAATGAATGTATATTCCAGACACACATTGAATTAGAAAATCGTTTTATCCCTCTCACTCTCAGTCTCTGAATTGCAGCAGGTTGAGGACCTGTCTTTCTGACACACTGGGTCCATGGCCATGGCAGGCCACCCAGCCCCACCCCTTGCACACCGGAGGGCAAGGAGGACAGCCCCTAAAGGGAGGGCGAGTAGCAGAGCCATATGAAAAAGACAACAAGGCTTGCACTCCGGGGGCCTCTACAGGAGAAGACTGGCTTTATTGCAATCAGCGTAGGTTTATATACCTTAGGAGAAAAGGGGGAGCAGTGGTGAACACCTCCAGGAAGAAATTCCCGCACAAACCCACAAACAGTTGAACAGGGTGCTGTGGTTCCGCATTCTCCGTGGCTGGCTGGCAGTTAGTTAGCTTGCTCAATGGTCCCTGACTTTAGAGGAAAGAGCAGGGGATAAGGAAGGGTCACTTCCAGGAAGCCAAGGGGTACCTACAGGGCTTGAGCCAACTCTCCAAGGCTCACCCTGGACCCCAGCATCCCCTGCAGCACTCCATAAGGAAACACATAGCCATGTCATGAAAGTATGAAGCCTTTACCAAGTAGCATAAGGTGCGATTTGAGTTGTGAGAGCTGACATTGTTGTATGAGAAGAAATTTAAAAAAATTAAGACTAGATTATTCTCCAGGGAAGCACAGACCACTATCTACAATTGCTCATTTGGGCATTTGTTTTTTACTAATTCTGCTTAGTTTTGAAATTTTAAATTATTGAAATATGACATTTTAAAAAATCATCAATCATAGCACCAGAAAGAAACCATTTTACTAAGCTTGTTAAATTATATTTTCATTTTTAAAATTTATAAGGGTAAAGGAGAGATTCCCCCATCTCAATCTTACCCATCTAGGAATTTCAGGGAATTCCATGTAAAATAAACCCAGACATGTATCAGGAATCAAGACAAATTGTATTTTAACTTATAAAAAATTAGGATAAAAAGAGATTCCTAAATGAAAAATAAATACAGAGTAACAAATAAGGCAACTCCTATAGTTATTGACAAATCTTTTAGGAAAATATTTTATTTCCTAAAGAGTATAATATAGCAATTGCATTATTTAATGCAAAAGACTTTCAGCCAAGAATAGTCTACCATTACCATTTAAATTTCAAAGGAGTAACTAAGAGCATTAGAAACAATAAATATCCAAAATAATTCATTTCCACTCAATTGGCTTTGCAAGAAATATTCTAGGGACTTTGATAAATTGAAAATAAGCCCTGATTAAAAGTGGAATGATTCAAAAACACATTATGTGAGGAACCCACAGACCATTGAGGGAAACTGTTAGAAAAACTTGATCTTAACTTGCTTTTAATTTAAAATATAACAAAAATCTAGAATATTCTATGTAATGTTCATGGTAAACAGAAAACAAAAAATTTAGAAGAAATGAATGTAAAAATAAAAATGGAATATAAATATTTCACAAAAGGTTTATACCAATATATAAAGAAGAGAATAAAAGGAGAATAAAAGAGAACTAGAGACATTACAGAGGGCTGAGTATATGCTTTGTAATCAAGAGGTCTTAGTTTGATCCACAGTACACTATAGCTCCTCAAGAACTGGTGTAAATGAGCACAACGCTCATGAAGCCTTCAAGCACTTCTGGGTGTGAAAGAAAAGAAGGGAAGAAAGAAAGGAAGAAAGAAAGAAAGGAAGAAAGAAAGAAAGAAAGAAAGGAAGGAAGGAAGGAAGGAAGGAAGGAAGGAAGGAAGGAAGGAAGGAAGGAAGGAAGGAAGGAAGGAAGGAAGGAAGAAAGGAAGAAAGGAAGAAAGGAAGAAAAAAGGAAGGAAGGAAGGAAGGAAAAAAGGAAGGAAGGAAGAATGAGCCAGAGAAAGAAAGACAGAAAGAAAGAGAGAAAAAGATAGTGAGAGGAGGGAGGGACAAAGGGAGGGAGAGAGAAAGAAGGAAAGAAAGGGAGGAAGGAAGGAAGGAAGGAAGGAAGGAAGGAAGGAAGGAAGGAAGAAGGAAAAATAATGGGAGAAAGAAAGGAAGGAAGGAAAAAAGGGCAGAATGGGACTTCAAGTACAATAAGAAAATTCAGAAATGTGGCAATATATACTTACTGCTCAATAATCTCCGTACATATTAATGGTCTAAACCCACAAATCAAAGCACAAGGTTACAGGATGAATTGGAGACCAAAATTTAACTTTCTGCTATCTCTAGGAGTTGAGTTATGCTATAAAGATATATGGGCTCACAGGGCCAGGGAGATAGTACAGTGGGGCAGAAAACTTGCCTTGCACTCGACCAAACTGTGTTCAGTTATCAGCATCACATATATTTCCTGGAGCACCAATAGGTGTGATTGCTTATGTCAGAGACAGGAGAAAAACCTGAGAACCGCTGGGTATGGACACACACACACGCACACACATGCGCACACACACATACAGTGGATATATAGGCACAAAGTAAAAAGGCTAAAAACAGTGCTACATGAAGATTAATGGTAAATATAGAAAGGTCAGGGGCATTTTTAGTTGTATTTGATAAAACAGACTTTAAGTTAAAATGATTATTCACATATAATGGTTAAGAATATTTAGAACTCATGGATATATAAGTGCCCAAACACAGTAAACATATATACATATGTATATAAACATATGTGTATATATGTTTATATGTTATAAACATATATAAACATATGCATATATAAATGATATATATGACACATATATATCATATCTATTTATAGATAGTAATGTACATAGATAAGTATCTATATAAAGGTAGGTGAAATCTATTATATATCATCTATATATCATACATATACATATCATATGTATGGATTTGTGTAATGTACTTTTGTATTAGTTGTGTGTCATATATGTATAGTATATATATGTCATATATATACCATATATGTGATACACTAAAGATTGAAACACAAAAGAACATGATACAAATATGAAAGTATAATATTCAATATGCAGGTCAACCATACAAAATTTTGTCAAGGAGACAATAGCCTTAAATAAAGTATCAGTGAAGATGATCTTAATAGACATTTACTGGTTCACCCCTCACTGCCAAAAGACAATAAAAATGAGTACACATTCTTTTCAGGCACACAAGGAGCATTTTAAAAAATAGGTCGCACTTGGGGGCACAAGATAAATGTAAATAAACTTATTATTTCCCATAGGAGAAATTTGGAAAAATCTAAAATATATTATGACAAAATAAGAAGCTACTGAATAACTTTTGGATTAGTAAATAACTTTACTAATCAGAGTAAATTAATGAAAAGAACACAAAAAACTCCAAACAAAATAAAAAACTTTTGAGTTGTTATCAGATTATCACACCAGACAAGTTACTCTGAGAGCATAAAAGAGGGAAAGTGTAGCAAGGGAGAAAATACCTAGTTAGAAGCAAAAATATTCTAATGCAGACACTTTGTTTTGAATACATAGAATATATATTATTTTGAAATTTTACTAAAGAAAGTTGCCAATGAGGGTGACTATAGTTTATGGAAAGATGACAGAATTTTAAAGTTTTTTTTTTTAGTTCAGAGTTTATTTTCACATTGAGTATATACTCTGTAGTGAAATTACATGAGAAAAAAAATTATCTGAACAATGTGGCATTTCTAATACATTATGAAAATTATCAAACTCTGTAAACAAGATGAATGTAGAATAAAACATCACTCAATTTAATGTATGAAATAACTATTATTAAATTCCAATATATATTATATTAAAGTGAGATTTGAAAGTGGATAATGAGAAAAGGGAAAGTAGAATTATATAATAGCTAGAGAGACTTGTTATATATTTTCATTTTCTTTTGTATGTTCATTTATAATGAAATCTCTCACAAAGTCTGTATGCTTTTTCTGGAATCATTTTACGATTAATCCACTACTCTGTATCTATTACTTTAACACAATTTAGATGATGCCTTAATGCAATAAATTAAATTCAAATGTTCCAGATGCAGTGAAAAACTGCAAGATACATTTTATTATTGCTTGAAGAAGTAAAATAAAGTAATGTACTGGTTTGACAGTAATGCTGTAAATTTATCAGAGTGGAACCAAAAAGGATTTGCTATTCATTGAAAGATTAGGAAGCCTATGGAAGATATCAGTACCCCTATTCATAAATTCTTCACCTTGAGAATGTTTGAAGGCAACTTCCCATATATTGTGAATATAGACTCAACATGACAAGGACATTAGTTTCATTTATAGAATTGTTTAAAATTATTTTATATATCCAAATGCACTTCGTATGTTGTAGATGGGAGAGAACTTTACTTAGATGGTTAAAATTTTTCCTTACAAATGTGTTTCTTTTATTTTTTTTCTTATGCCAACGGTCTCTCAAGCCTGTTGAAAATAGAATAACCTATAGTCAGAAATATATGATATCACTGCACAATGGATATATTCAGTCACAATCCGGGTTTCAGACATCAGTATTTTCAGTCAATTTCCAAGAACTTTTCCACAAATATGTTCATTTGAGATATCCAAATAAGCAAGAGATTTTTTTCAATAAATCTCGGTTATTCTGATTCTTACAAACAAAAATAATAATTGTAGTGCTACTATCTTAAACATTGGAAGATGAAAAATGCCTAAATTAAAAATATATCAAATGAAAAATGATAAAATATTTAGAACAAAACTTCTTGTTTCTTACAGACTGACCTTATAATCTGGTAGAATCATTGTAAGTGGGATGAAAATGAGGATTTACAAACACTATTTCAAATTCCTTTCTTGTAGCATTGGAGATTAACCCAGAGTCTCTTACAAAAACCACAGCAAATTTCTGCCTCTGAACTATATTTTAAGGACTACTTCCAACGTCTAAGTTTATTATTTTTAAATCATAGCACAAACAAGAATATCAGAGCTTTACTGATGAAAATTTTTTAATAATGTCTTCAAAATACATTTTATAGTTCATGCTAAAATAACTAAAATAGAGATAATAATTTTGACTGTGATAATTCAATTTTTAGGATAAAATTTCAAGAATAAGCTGCCCAAAATAAAACAGGATATGCCCTATTTAATATGCAATTAGTTAATGATAGTGAACTATACAGATATGATTATATAATTATACATGGTATCTGGAAATATTTTACTCTGAAAATTTTTTTAATTTGTTTGAATTTTATTACCCTATTATCTATTATTATCTTCTGAAAAACATCTTAATTGGCACTGGAGCCTCAGACTGTTTTTCTTTCTTCATACTCAAAATTAAATATTAGATTTCATAATCTTTTTAAATTAGTGTAGTTAGAATTCAAGTTGTAAGTTTCCACTAAAAATTCCTAGCTAATATCTCTTAAACATGTTTTATCCTTTCATACCAAATATTTGCGTCATATTTGTCATCACACATATACTCATTCTTCAGATGCTATGGGGTATGCAACAAGCAAGGTTATTACATGTCATGAGATTTTTGCTTCATTTATTCTGGGACCTCACTCAATTGTACTCAGGCCTTAGGCCTGCCTCAGTGCTCAGGAATCGTCTTGGCAGGGCACAGAGGACCATATGGTGTGCTGTGACCAAACCTGTGTTGACCACAAACAAGGCAAATACACTAAACTATGTACTATTGCTCTGGCTTCATAATAATTTTTTGACAATAAAGCAATAGCAAATTTGTACAGTTTTGAAGAATATAAACATATCAGGATGACTATGAGCAAGAATCTGCTTTAGATATGGTGGCCATTCAGGGTAGTCAACTCAAGGTGACAACACTTTCACTAACACCTAGATATAAATAGTCACAAAGAAACTGAGCATAAGGGTTGGGGAAACAGAGGGGGGTGTTGGGGCTGCCACTAAGAACATGTACAGATATTCATATGTGGATAACTGAGCCTGGAAGTGTGTAAAGTTAACTTTGAGAGTTGAAATATAGAATTAGGAAGAGAAAGACAACAGCTGTTTCAGGACCTGACATGTTTTCATCACCATTATCATTGCTCTTGTTGCTGTTTTATTTGGGGCAATCACATACCAAATTGCTTAAAGGAAACTCTCTAATTGTTGCTTGATGTTTGCTGCAAGCATGCTTGGGGGTTGTGGAGGGATTCAAAACTAGGAAGACTAGGAAGACTGGCCCACAGTTGGAAGCTTGCCACAAGTGGTGGAGCATTGGGGAGGGCAGTTAGGATTGAGAATTTCACTATGACAGTGATCTGGAAATGATCCACTCTGGACAAGACCTGGAAATAGGTAAAAGGATAAATATGATAACCTTTCAGTACCTGTATTGCAAACCATAATGACTGAAAGGCAAGAGAGAGAAAGAAAGGAAAGGAAAGGAAAGGAAAGGAAAGGAAAGGAAAGGAAAGGAAAGGAAAGGAAAGGAAAGGAAAGGAAAGGAAAGGAAAGGAAAGGAAAGGAAAGGAAAGGAAAGGAAAGGAAAGGAAAGGAAAGGAAAGGAAAGGAAAGGAAAGGAAAGGAAAGGAAAGGAAAGGAAAGGAAAGGAAAATAAAAGAAAGTGTTAAGGTCTATAATGGAACAGGATGGAATATCCCTACACACAACCCCAAATGTATGATCATCTAATCTTTGATAAGGGAGCAAGAGATGTGAAGTGGAGCAAGGAAAGCCTCTTTAACAAATGGTGCTGGCACAACTGGACAACCACATGCAAAAGAATGGGCTTAGACCTCGACCTGACACCATGCACAAAAGTCAGATCAAAATGGATTAAAGACCTCAACATCAGACCACAAACCATAAGGTACATTGAAGACAAGGTCAGCAAAACCCTCCACGATATTGAAGATAAAGGTATCTTCAAAGATGACATGCAACTGGCCAACCAAGTGGAAACAGAGATCAACAAATGGGACTACATTAAACTAAAAAGCTGCACCTCAAAAGATACAGTGACCAGAATACAAAGACTATCTACAGAATGGGAAAGGATATTTACACAATACCCATCAGAAAGGGGTTGATATCAATGGTATATAAAGCACTGGTTGAACTCTACAAGAAGAAAACATCCAACCCCATCAGAAAATGGGGTGAGGATATGAACAGAAACTTTCCCAAGGAAGAGATACGAATGGCCAAAAGGCACATGAAAAAGTGCTCTGCATCACTAATCATCAGGAAGATGCAGATCAAAACAACCATGATATAACACCTCACACCACAGAGACTAGCACACATCCAAAAGAACAAAAGCAACCGCTGTTGGAGAGGATGTGGGGAGAAAGGGACCCTTCTACACTGCTGGTGGGAATGCCGACTGGTCCAGCCCTTTTGGAAAACAATATGGACTCTTCTCAAAAAATTAGAAATTGAGCTCCCATTTGACCCAGCAATACCACTGTTGGGAATATATCCTGGAGAAGCAAAAGAGTATATTTGAAATGACATCTGCACTTATATATTCATCGCAGCACTGTTTACAATAGCCAGAATCTGGAAAAAACCCAAGTGCCCTAGAACAGATGACTGGTTGAAGAAACTTTGGTACATCTATACAATGGAATACTGTGCAGCTGTTAGAAAAAAGGAGGTCATTAATTTTGCATATAAGTGGATCGTCATGGAAAGTACCATGCTAAGTGAAATGAGTCAGAAAGAGAGAGACAGACATAGAAAGATTGCACTCATCTGTGGAATATAGAATAACAGAGTAGGAGACTAACACCCAAGAATAGTAGAAATAAGTACCAGGAGGCTGACTCCATGGCTTGGAGGCTGGCCTCACATTCTGGGAAGAGGGCAACTCAGAGAAGGAATCACCAAGTATAATGCAGTCGGAGGCCATGCGGGGGAAGGGTGATGTGGGCTGAATGTGGGCTAGAGACTGAACACAGTGGCCACTCATCATCTTTATTTCGAACCACAACACCTAATTAGAGAGAGAGAAGAAAAGGGAATACTCTGCCACAGTGGCGGGGCGGGGTGTGGGGAGATGGGATTGGGGAGGGTAGGAGGGATGCTGGGTTTACTGGTGGTGGAGAATGGGCACTGGTGAAGGGATGGGTTCTCGAACATTGTATGAGGGAAACAAGAGCATAAAGATGAGTAAATCTGTAACTGTAAAAAAAAAAAGTGTTAAGGTCTAGCAGATTTCTACCCAGGGGAGGCCGGAGGAACGAGACCAAGACAAATCTTTCTGCCTTTCTGCAAACACACGGGGTTTATTCAAACCAATATGTTGGTGGCCCTGCAGAGTGTGTGAAAACTGGCACAGCTGAGGGCCTCGAACTCAAAAATCAAACCGTTTTTGTACCTTTTGGGGGGAGAAAAGGGAATTACACATATTGGATCAAAGGGAATCACACCTATTGGATCAAAGGGAATCACACATAGGTCACTTAATTTGCTTATCTCAACATTTGTTAACTGCTGTTTCCTTGCAAATGTTTGCTTACAGTTCCTAGAGCAATTTGTTGGCCCATTTGGTGACCATTTCCTGCCCAGAGGCAGGTCGTGAAAACATCTTTCAAAGCAGCCAAGCAGTTACAAAGGCAAATTTAACCCTTAACCTGCTCTCCTCTTTAAAAGGAAAGGAAAAGAAAAGAAAGAAAAGGAAAGAAAAGAAACTCAATACCCCTATTTCAGGCCACAACACCCAAAAGGAAAGAGAGATATCAAATTGGAATGCCTCATCACAGAGGTGGGGTGGGGAATGGGGATGGGACTGGGGGGTGGGAGGGATACTGGGTTCATTGGTGGTGGAGAATGGACACTGGTGGAGGGATGGGCTCTTAAACATTGCATGAGGGAAGAACAAGAACAAAAATGTGTGAATCTGTAACTGTACCCTTACTGTGACTTACTAATTAATAAATAAATTAATTAAAAAAAAGGAAAAAAAAGAAAAGAGTGCCAGCCACAGGGGAAGGTTGGCGGGTGGGGGGGTGCTCCCGAGGGAGGAAATGTGGGAACATTGGTGTTGGTGATGGGGAATATACACTGGTGTAGTGAAGGGTGCTGGAATATTGTATGACCAAAACCCAGTGTTGAACAACATTGTAATTGTGTATCTCACAGTGATTCAATTTTCTAATTAAATAAATAAACCCCTGGGTTCCTGTATGCAAAGCGCACACTTAACTCTTAGAACTATCTCTCTAGCTTATGACTTGCAGTGTTTAAAGTTTAGAAGGAAGAAGAGGAAACAAACATGGACATCAGAAGAGCATAATATCTAACTAGTCAGAAAGTGAGTAGTTCAAAGAGAGTACCAAACAATGATACACTTCTGAAAGTCCATGTAATCAAGTCATTGGTAAACCATGAGAAAACCATATGGACTGGAGAGATAGTACAGCAGTTTGCCTTTCACGAGGTCCACCTGGGTTGACCTTTATCCATCTCAGAGAGCCTGGCAAGCTACCGAGAGTATCCTGCCCGCAGAGCAGAGTCTGGCGAGCTACCCGTGGTGTATTCAATATGCCAAAAACAGTAACAAGCCTCACAGTGGAGATATTATTGGTGCCTGCTCAAGCAAATTGATAAATAATGGGACTATGGTGCTATATAAATAATATATATGTGTATATATATATATATATGACAGTGAGCATAGTATATATACTCATATAGTATATATACTCACAGTGAATATAGTATATATATATTCATAGTATATATATATGTCCACTTATTTAAAAATGATTTTTCCTTGACTAATAAAAACACCATGTTTTATTGATTGATTCTCTAACAATTTGAAAATACTCTAACACAATATGATGTTTGTGGCTTAACTTTTTTTTTCTCAAGAAAACAGGGGCTAGAAAGATAGATGAAAGAATACTTTGTGTGTTGGATGCTCACATTCAGTCCTCAGAACCACCTCATTACCTTAGCACCACCAGGATCAACCACAAAACCATGAGAGCACCAGCACGTGTGACCCAACAACTGCCCCACCCCCAAAAAGTCCCACTGAAAATACTCGACTCCAGTACATGCTTTCCACTGAATCAAACTTTTACCATTTCCAAAACTTCTCATGAACAGTTTTTTATTCCTCAGTAAAGGACAACTTTATCCTTGTGGTTTTGAAAGCCAAATATGTCATTTTCATATTTTCTCATTTATTGTCTATTTTTCTTTTAAATCCTGTAGCATGTAAATACCACTGAAGCAACAAATTTTGAGTGTTTAACTCAATCCCTTTTTCTAATTTAGATACCCATGGCATCTAAAAAGCAGTTTGGGAACCATATTCAGTGTCATGCTAATGAAATGGCTTTGTCAGATCTTGAACTTTCTAAGAAGACATTGAATTGTTTTAAAATATATTAAGGTACAATAAACTAGACTTTTAATAGTGCTGTGGAAAATACTGAAGAAAGCAACTCTACTACTTTCTGGTATCATTACATTTATATTAAAGAAAATAGAGTTAAATAAGTCATTGTCTACTCAACTTTATATAAAACATATTTCTTTTGCATTAGACTATAAGTTATTTGAAGATGGTTTGGTGTCATTTTAAAAATTATTAAATATAATTCATTCAGTGTTGGAAATGACATTTTTAGTAAATTATTGATAGACTAATCAACTGCTTTTAAAAGGCTGGCTATGGAAATATAGACTAGTTTCATGCTAAATGAAGAATGTAGGCAATTTTAGGAAAATTTAGGCAATTTTAGGAAAATTCTGTCTTCCTAATGTCAGCCAACCTAAAATGTAACAAGGTCAATAAACAAATTCTTGCTTGCTGTTGTTGAACTTGGCTTTATATTTAATCTATCACTTATCCATGTGGTATGACAAGGTTTCTAAGAGTTTTACGTGAAAATAAATATACATTTTATTAAAGATCAAATTTAAAGCGATTATCTAATAAATTACAGTTACTGGGTGGGGTGGGAATCAGAAATTATAGCGTTTTGTTATGTTTGGGTTGTTGTTTCAGTTTGTGTTCAGTTTGATTTGGTTTGGTGGAGCTATAGCACAGCGGTTGGGCATTTGCCTTGCACCAGGCTGACCTGGGTTCGATTCCTCCGTCCCTCTTAGAGCCTGGCAAGCTACCAAGAGTATCCCGCTCACACGGTAGAGTCTGGCAAGGTACTGTGGCATATTTGATATGCCAAAAAACAGTAACAAGAAGTTTCACAATGGAGATATTATTGGTGCCCACTTGAGCAAATCAATGAACAGAGGGGTGACAGTGACAGTGACAGTGAGCAGGGGCTGGGAATGAGAGGTTAGTACTTTTTTTTTGTCAAGTATACCAAATTCAGGGATTCCAGTATGAACGGCATACCATCTTACCATTCAGCTATACCCACTGTCAAATTGTAGGTTTAATAGGTATTAAATCTATGTTTTATGCATTAGAGACCAAGAATAATGTTTCTTAATAATTGTTTAACTGTATACATAAAGCCATTGCACTGTCGCACTGTCGTCCTGTCGTCCTGTTGTTCATCAATTTGCTCAAGCGAGCACCAGTAACGTCTCCATTGTGAGACTTGTTGTTACTCTTTTTGGCAGATCAAATATACCACAGGGAACTTGCCAGGCTCTGCTGTGCAGATGAGATACTCGCGGTAGCTTGCTCGGCTCTCCGAAAGGGATGGAGGAATCAAACCCAGGTTGGCAGCATGCAAGACAAATGCCCTACCTGCTGTGCTATTGCTCTAGTCCAAAAAAGCCATACATTTAAAACTATGCAATCATGCTATGTAAACTGTTATGGTAATTAAAAATAGGTAAAAGTAAAGTTTCTATGAAAAATGTTTATAGTGAACATTTGGAGTATAGGAAGGATGAGCTGAGTAATTTGCAGTGTTGATTTCATTAGCACTTCAAAAACTAGTAACTAATTAAAGTATTAGGTTTCAAAAGTACCCAAGTTGCCATAAAAATAGCTCAATGGGCAGGAACAAAAAAAAATGTGTGTGTATATATATATGTATATATATATATATATAAATGTATGTATCACTGTATCACTGTCAACCAATTTTTCATCAATTTACTTTAGCGGGCGCCAGTAATGTCTCCATTCATCCCAACCCTGAGATTTTAGCAGTCTCTCCTTACTCATTTTTCCTAATGTTTGGAGTCTCTTTTCAGGGCCAGGAGAATAAGACCTGCTATTGTTACTGTATTTAGCATATCAAATATGCCACAAGGAGCTTGCCAGTCTCTTCTGTGTGGGTGGGATACTCTTGGTAGCTTGCCGGGTTCTCTGAAAAGCATATATATATATATATTTCCCTTTATGATGATGCGTCGTGTCGTGTGCTGTCCAGGAATATGTTCACTCATGCGTGAGGCTTGGCCTGAGAATGTGGAAACAGCCTGGGGCATGGCGGCAGTTGGATAGTGGAGGTTGGCTGCTGGAGCTAGGTCCCTTGGGTCGGAGAGGGCTCTCACCCACCCCCTTCTGGGGCACCCCTGGCGCAGAGTCCTGTGGCATGCTTATGGGAGCCTCATTTTATGCTCCCTCTGGGAGGAACAGCCGTGAGTTCTGGAGGGTGGCCGATGAGGAGATTATCTGGTGCTGGCGGGAGGTGGCTATGGGTGTGACCCCTGGGTTGCCTGGAGATTGCGGGAAGCAGGCAGAGGATCTCTGCTCCTGGGTCCCATTGAGCCCAGAGTCCAAGATCACAGAGTTCCACATTACCTGGATTTCGTGGGACTTCACTCACGCCTGAGGCTCGGCCCGAGCTTGTGGAAAGCATCCTGGAGCATGGATGTGATTGGGTAGTGGAAGTCAGCCCTGGCAGCTGAGGTGACCATGTATATATGCATGGAGAAAGTATATGCAGTAAGCACTTTTTGAAGGTGGCTGACTTTGGCTTGATCCCCCGCATGGCATAAGGTCTCCTTAGCCCTTAGCCCTGACCCAAGAGTAAACCCTGAGCAAAGCATATGGAAGGAAGAAATAAATACAGATCCTCAATACAAAACACAATATATCTAGGAAAAGATAAAGTGGATGCCTCAGCTCCCACAAAGATATCATATTCTCCCTGTTTCTGTCTTTGTGAGCTATTCAAGCTGTAACATAATTGAGAGATGTCCAATCACATTGATGAGTCAATCTTCTTTAATTGGCCTACAATTCAAATCACTTCAAGAATGACTTCAGGAATCACTTCAGAAATCATTCACATGCACATACATCAGAATAAAGTTTTAATGTCTCTCTTGACATCTGTTAGTCCACACATGAATTAACCATCATATTCTTTTGCCTCCCTGCTTCCTTTTCTTCTTTCATCTTTCTCTTTCCTTATCCCTAAACCCATTGTTTTTTTTTCCTTTTCTATCTTTAATCCTTAAACTCATCCTTCTAGTACTCCTCTCTTCCTACTACTTCTCCCATCCATACAGACTGCTCAGTGTGTATTCTATGCCAATAAAAAATTAAAGAAAAGTCTTCCTTTGAAAAATTCATAGAAATATCCAACAGAAAAATCATTGAGTGTTTCACTACAGAGAGCTTCCAAAACAATAAACACTGAAAGTATTTGTATTCACATGAAGTAGGGATGACACTGAAGGTATGAGATGAGAGAAAGTCCTACTAGGGTGATAGCTATATTTAAGTCCTTTTAAAATTCTCTTTGCCCACCAAGCCTCCAGTGTCCTACAGGGTTGTTATTCATGAATTGGATTAGTTTTGTTTAGAAGTCATAGCTTCTCAGTAAAACAGTGTTTTATATGACTTCAGTGAGCCACAAAGGACATAATTTTCATCCTTCATTTTTCTTTTCTTGGTCTCCCAGTTTTGTAAGTGTGTATATTAGAATTTTGTTTAAATGATTACAATTCAATCCTCTTAGAAATGTGAACTAAATGTCTCATTAGCACCTTTTCATCTGTTTTTATTTCTCTAGTTTAACCATTCTGGAAAAGATTCAGTATAAAATTATGCAGTCATAAAATTTTAATATTCATTACTCACCTAAAGAGAAAGAAATTGCATTATCTTTCCAGTTATTGCCATCATTTTTCCCAGGTTATTTCTAGGCCAAATGAATTCCACTATTCCTAGATTGATTTTGAAAATGCAATTGATCCTAAACAAATATGTTTTAAAAATACAGATCTGCTGTGACCAGAATACAAAGACAATCTACAGGATAAGAAAGGATATTCACCCAACACCCATCCAATAAGGGGTTGATATATACAATGCACTGGTTGAACTATATATATATG
This sequence comes from Sorex araneus, assembly GCF_027595985.1. NCBI lineage: Eukaryota > Metazoa > Chordata > Mammalia > Eulipotyphla > Soricidae > Sorex > Sorex araneus. The sequence continues at coordinate 127,803,659 of NC_073307.1, read as the reverse complement.
TATATATACACACACACACACACACACACACACACACACACACACACATATATACATATATATAAAGCACTGGTTGAACTGTACAAGAAGAAAACATCCAACCCCATCAGAAAAGGGGATGAAGAAATGAGCAAAAACTTTTCCAAGGAAGAGATATGATTGGCCAAAAGGCACATGAAAAAATGCTCTGCATCACTAATCATCAGGAAGATGCAGATCAAAACAAATATGAGATACCACCTCACACCACAGAGAATGGCATACATCCAAAAGAACAAAAGCAACCGCTGTTGGAGAGGATGTGGGAAGAAAGAGACCCTTCTACACTACTGATGGGAATGCTGACTTGGTTCAGCCCCTTTGGAAAACAATATGGACGCTTCTCAAAATATTAGAAATTGAGCTTCCATTTGATCCAGCAATACCACTTCTGGGAACATATCCCGAAGAAGCAAAAAAGAATAGTGTAAATGACACCTGCACTTATATATTCACCGCAGCACTGCTTACAATAGCAAGAATCTGGAAAAAAACAGGGTGCCCAAGAACAGATGACTGGTTAAAGAAACTTTAGTACATTTATACAATGGAATACTATGCAGCTGTTAATAAAGATGAAGTCATGAACTTTGCATATAAGTGGATCGAAATGGAAAGTATCATGCTAAGTGAAATGAGTTAGAAAGAGAGGGACAGACATAGAAAGATTGCACTCATTTGTGTAATATAAAATAACAGAGGAGGAGACTAACACCCAAGAATAGTAGTATATAATACCAGGAGGTTGGCTCCATGGCTTGGAAGCTGGCCTCACACGCTGGAGGAAAGGCAGCCTGGATAGAGAAGGGAACACCAAGTAAAATGTGGTTGGAGATCCTGCGCGGGAAGGGAGATGTGTGCTGAAAGTAGACTAGAGACTGAACACAATGGCCACTCAATACCCCTATTGCAAACCACAACACGAAAAAGTAGAGAGAGAACAAAATGGAATACCTTGCCACAGAGGCAGGGTGGGGTGGGAGGAGGACAGGATTTGAGGGTGGAAGGGATCCTGAGTTAATTGGTGGTGGAGAATAGACACTGGTGGACGGATGGGTTCTTGAACATTGTATGAGGGAAACACAAGCATGAAAGTGGATAAATTTGTAACTGTACCCTCACAGTGACTCACTAATTAAAAAAATTAAAAAACAGATCTGCCTTATTTGGTATAATTAATAATAAATTAATAATATTTATTTGATAAAATCACTGTATCACTGTCATCCCACTGATCCTCGATTTGCTAGAGCAGGCCCAGTAACATCTCCATTTGTCCTAGCCGTGAGATATTAGCAGCCTCTTTTTACTTTTCCTTCCCAACAGTGCCTCATTAGAATCTCTTTCAGGGTCAGGGGAATGAGTCCCATCATTAATACTGTTTTTGGCATACTGAATACATGACAGGGAGCTTGCCAGGCTCTGCCGTGCAGGCAGGATTCTCTCAGCAGCTTGCCGGGTTCTCTGAGAAGGAAAATTTGACAATAAGAGGTCGAGGCTGCATGCTTCTTGTAGCTTGGTTTTATATTCTCTGGATGCTGGCCGCTGATGGGATTATACGGCACCCACCGGCGGCTATTTGTGGGTGTGGCTGCCAAGCTATTGGAAAATGGGGGTTCTGGCTGGAGGAGACCCAGTCCTGATCCTAGCAGGCTTGGAGATCCCAGCCCTGGGTCCCGCACACCTGGGTTCCTTTGCTGGTTCCTTCATGCTCATCCAAACATGTAGAGAGGGGCATTGAACATGGCTGTGGCTGGATTCCAGAGGTCTTCAGCTACCAGGGCTCTGCTCAGGACAGGGAGGGAAGCTCAACCCGCCTCACTCCATTGGGCCCTGATGAAAACAGCCAGGTGCGTGGGCAATAAAAATATAATTAATAAATTAATAAAAATTAATAAAATAATTAATAAACAATTGATAATATTTTATGTATTTGGATAAATAGAACATGTATCTTTTATTAAAATTCCACTAAGAGAAAACTTCACTTCTTTACCTATAGATAATCAATTAGGCTTTTGAGAAGGTAGAATTATCTACAGTTCTATTGTAGGCCATAGGAAAAGATGGAGATAGTAGAGTGAGAATAAGCAAAACTAGAGGTATTCTCTTTTCAACAATAAATAAACAAACAAATAAGTAAAAAACAATGCCTTTTGTAAATTTTAGTGACACCATCTTATGTAGCAGTACACAAGAATTCACACTTAGGGCTGGAGCAGTAGGTAGGGCACTTGCCTTGCATGTGGCCTATTTGGATTTGATCCTCTGCTCTCAAGTGGTTCCTTAGTCCCGCCAGAAGTGAGTTATCCCTGAGATCAGAGACATGGGTAAGTCCTGAGCACTGCTGGGTGCAGCCCCCAAAGCAAAATAACAATGACAACTGTGTAAACTCTGCAGCGGCTATGGAGAGGCCTGATGGCTACTCCCTCTTGGCGCCCCGGTTGACTGGTCTCGGCTGCTCCCCACCTTACCTGGGTGGCCCATGCCATGTTGCAGACAGAGGAGAAAATGAGGGCCAAGTTGGTTGATTGATCAGTTGCAGTTTATTCCATTCTCCCACGTGCCTGTTCCGTCTCAGACGTCTCTCTGAGCCATCCATTCTAGTCTCACATTGCCCCTCATTCCCGTCTCCTCCTGTCTCTCCCGCTCATCTCTCTATGCTCCATCTCACAGCCTGGGCTCTCTCTCTCTCTCTCTCCCTGTGCCTGCTCCTACATTCTTCTTCTACATTCTTCTCTCTCTGTCCCCCTTGCTAGTATCTCCACACTCCATCTTGCTGCCCTGCTCTCTCTCTCATCTCTCTCCAGCTCTCTCATCTCTCCACTCCTCGCACTGGAGTGGCACCTAGTCAGGTAGCAAAATTAGCATAAGAAAACCCTTCCTGACTGCCCATCAGGCTCAAGGGCAGAAACACCACCTTTGTCCAATAACAACTAACATCTAACATCTTAATTCTGCTTCTTAATATCAGTACTTTTGTATGGACGCAGTAAGAGATACAGTGAACTTGTAGGGTGGCTCTCCCGGAAATATCTCGCCATGGATTCAAACTACAGCGCTCAGGCCAGATTAATCATTCCTAACCCTAACAGGGTCCCTATCTCGTTATTACTTTTTGGATCATAACAGCATCTATCCATGATTAAGCTCTTAACTTAGAGTTAAGCATTAGGCACTTTGGCCAGGCCCATTTCGATGCTAGGGTAGCATATAGCTCATCATTTGCCCTGGATCCATCTAGTCGCTTGTTGGGACCCTGCTTTTGGGGTGCTAGGAAGTAAGGGCAGCTGAGGCTTAAGTCGAGAGAACAGAAGTCTAGGAGGAAAATATCATTCAGACTCAATTAACACCCAAGTTACAAAAGCATAGCATTAACTGTCTTCTTGTACCCATACAAAGAGGACATTGCTCTGAATTAATTATGGAAAGGAATTAAGAGAAGAAAAAAACAGAGCACAAGGAAAGAAACCACAAACAAACACAGAGCACTGTGCTGGGATAAAATAATAAACCCAAACCCAATAAACCTAAACTCCCTGTGGCAAGGCAGAAAGGACAAACGAATGTTACCCTACAGACAACAACAACAAAAAACTCAGGAAGCAACAACAAAATTTAACATATAGTATTCCATGACATGCTAATTATTCATCATTATTATTTATGTAATAAACAAGGAAATACTGGGTTAAGGATCTAAGATATTCACAAGTGTATTTTTGTTTCCTTTGGAAAAATAATTCCCAATCTTTAACTCTCTGGCTATTAAGTTCAGTCATTTATTTGAAGTGATACATCTTTACTTTAGGTTATAAATATCTCTGATAGTCTCAGGATACCAAGACAGTTTTTAAAGTAAACAAATAGGAAGCAAGGGACAATAAAAGTGTTTATTTTCTATGGCTTACTAATTTTACTTATTTGACATCATGAAAGGAGTAATGCATAAAGCAAATTCAAAATACATTAGAGACTTTTTTGTTAGAGCAAAAAACGTAAAACATTGAAGGGACAAGGATGTTTCTCAGGGGTAAAGCATTCACAGAGCCTGTGTGAGGCTGTCTGAGAGAAAACATTCATGAATGATACATCTGACAAATGAATACAATGTGTACACTATATAAAAATATTTCATATTTATGAACCACATATATATTAAAATTTGAAAATAAATGTTTAAAAATTTATAAAATCCAAGAAAACAGACTCAAATAAGAGAGTGAAAAAAATAGATCTTGAAGAAAAAATATATATGCATGGAAAATGCTCATTATCACTCACTAATGGGAAAATTTATATCAAAACAAGTCTTGGGGCTGAAGTGATAGCACAGTGGGTAGGGCGTTTGCCTTGCACGCGGCCGACCCGGGTTCGATTCCCAGCATCCTATATGGTCCCCCAGCACCGCCAGGAGTAACTCCTGAGTGCAGAGCCAGGAGTGACCCCTGAGCATCGCTGGGTGTGACCCCAAAAGCCAAAAAAAAAAAAAACAAGTCTTGCCTAACTGCTAAACCAAGTAATATGGTTTATTATTTTGATTCACTTATATATGTCAAACCATGGTCACATGAATGGCATGAATCTTACTTGTCATCTTTTTGATGAGTTGTTACATTCTATTTGCCAGTATTGTATTGAAGACCTTTGCACCTGTGTTCACTGGGGATATTAGCCTGTGATTCTCTTTTTTTGTGTGTGATAGCTTTGTTTAGTTTTGGTATCAGTGTGATGTTTGGTTTATAGATATTTAGGGGGAGTATTTCTGCTTCTTCAGTTTTGGTGATGAGCTTGAAAAGGATTTGCAATAGGTTCTCTTTAAATGTTTGAATGAATTCATTAGTGAATCCATCTGGGCAAAGGGTTTTTTTGTGGGGAACACTTTTGATTCCCATTTCAGTTTTCTTGATAGTGATAGGTCTGTTCAGATGTTCAAAATCTTCTTGGGATGTTATAGAAATCAGAAATTATCCATTTCTTCTAGGTTCTCCTGTTTTCTTGCAGAATGATTCTCAGTGTAATATCTGATTCTTTGAATTTCTATGATTTCTGTTGTTAAGTCCCCATCTCAATTTTGATTTCATTTATTAAGTTTCTTACTCTCTCTTTCTTTGTAAGTCTTGCTAGTGATTTATACATCTTGTTTATATTTTAAAATAACCAGCTCTTTGTTTAATTGATGTTTTTTATTTCAGTTTAGATTTATAGCTTGTTAGTTTCTGCTCTAAGTTTTACTTTTTTCCTGCTGCCTCATTTGGACTCGTTTTGTTGGTCATTTTCCAAGCTGTGAAGTCATGTTATTTATGTCGGCACTTTCTTCCTTCTTTATGAAAGTTTGTAGAGCTATAAACTTTTCTCTTGACAACTGCTTTTGCTGTATCCCACAAGATCTGATAGCTTGTGCCCTCATTCTTGTTTGTTTTCAGGGAACTTTTGATTACAGCTTTGACTTTCACTCTGCCTCACTGATTGTTTAGTAGTGAGCTGTTTAATTTTCAGGTGGTTGACTTGATTCTCTGTTTCTATGTGTGATTAACTTCTGTTCTCAGTGCATCATGGTCTTTGAAAATTGTTGATGCAATTTATATGATCTTGACTTTATAGAGGTATATTTTGTTGCACAGCATGTTGTCTGTCTTGGAGAATGTCCATGTGTACTAGAGAAAAATGTGCATTTGGCTTTTAGAGGATGAAAAACTCTGTATATATCTATTATCCCCCATCTTTTATTTCTTCCTTCAAAAGCAGTATTTCCAAGCTGAGTTTTAGCCTGATTGATCAAGAAGTGACAGCAGTGTTGAAGTCTTCAGCTTCAATTGTGTCACTATCAGTGTACTCCTTTACGTCTATTAGCAGTTTTTACTGGTCCCTCATGATCCCTCACTGGATGCGTATTTACTTAAAAGTGTGATTTCTTCCTGATTTCCCCTAATTATTGAGAAGTGACCTTTATTGTCTTATAAACTTTTCAGCCCTCAATTTATTTTGCCAGATACTGGTATGACCATTGTGAGTGAGTTGTTTGTCTGAAGAATTGTTTTCCAGACTTTCTTTGACTTTGAATCTGTGTTTGCTTTGACTACGCAGATGTATGTCTTGAAGGCAGTAGAATGTTGGATTCCTTTTTTTTTAAAAAATTCAGTTTAACATTTTATGTCTCTTGATTGGTGCATCCAGATAATTGAAATTGAGAAAGATTATTATATTTTTTTCTCTTTGGGTCACACCCGGTGATGCACAGGGGTCACTCCTGGCTCATGCACTCAGGAATTACCCCTGGTGGTGCTTAAGGGACCATATGGGATGCTGGAAATCGAACCCCGGTTGGCCGCGTGCAAGGCAAATGGGCTACCTGCTGTGCTATCACTCCAGCCCCAAGAAAGATTATTGTCATGGTGTTGTGTGTCATCTTTATATAGAAGTTCGGTGCGTTTGTGGTGTTTGTCTTGCCTCAAATAGCCCCTTCAGTTCCTTCAAAATTGTATTTGAGTCTATGAAAATCCTGAGTTATCCACCATGAAGTCATGTTTCATTCTTTTAAATCTGAATGAGTATCTGTATTGGTAAAGTATTCTTGGTAAGATGTTCATTTCATTAAGTTTTTAAAAACTATACCCCTCTGTCATCTCATTTGACAGATCTGCTATAAATCATAGGTATGCTCCTTTGTATATGATTTCCTTTTAAATTTTGCTGCTTTCAGTATTGTATCTCCTTGTATGGCTTGTCATTCTGATTAAGATATGTCTTTAAGTCTTTTTATTTGGGTCTCTTTTAGTTTTGGGTACCCTTTAGGCTTCTTGGATTTGGATGCCTGTGTCCTCCAGCTCTGAGAACTTTTCAGTAATGATGATTTTGACTGTTATTTTTCTCATTGAGGTTTCCTTCCCATGCTTCTGGGATGTCAATAATTCTTAAATTGTTCTTGAGTTCACACCAAATTTTTGTCTGCTGTTGATTTATTTTGAGGTCTGTTTCCAACTTCTGCTGTTGCCTGAAAGTTTTTTTTGAGTCTCATCTTTAAGCTCATTGATTCTATTTTCAACTGCTTTACTCTACTATCGAGGGCTTCCATTGTTTTTTTTTTTCATTTCTCCCACCAATTTTTTTTTAATATTGACACTTCTGCTTGTTGTTTTCTAATTTATTCTCTCATATCTCCTTGTTTTATTGAATGTCAGTTCCACTGTTTCTTTGTGCTCCCTAAACATCCTCAGCATTTTCTCTCTGAATCCTTTTTCAGATATTATGGTCCTGGCACCTTGGCTTCAGCAATATTGTTGTTTGTCAGGACTCCTATCTTTATCTGCTTTCTGTCACAGGTTCCTGTACTGTTTTCCTATGGTTCTTGAAGTAGGCTCATGGTGACTCTTTCCAATACACTATTGTCATCCACCCCACTTCCAGGGAGGACTCTTGGGGACCTCAGTGAATGCTGGTATCCTCTTTCCCATCAAAAATATTCCCTCCCAGCTTTTTTGGACCCGGCTGTGGAGCGAGCATGATGGAGGGGCCCGAGGGAGCGCCCTCGGACCCCAAGCAGCCCACTGAACTAATTCCGGCATGGGACCAGAGACCCCACGGCGTGCTGAAGCAGTGGGACCCGGGCATCCCCCAATTCTTTTAACCTGTCTCTCTCTCAACTCCTCCCTCCTGAGCACAGCGCAGGGGCCGCGGTTTTCCTGAGCGCAAAAGGGAGACGCCGATCCAGCCAAAACAGGACGTGAGCTCGCTTGCGGGAGTCCCCAGGGGGCGGGGGCGGCGACCCCCGCCCACCGCAGTTAGATACTTAAACCCACCTCCCCCACGTGTGCTTCCTTTTGGACCCGGCTGTGGAGGGAGCACGATGGAGGGGCCCGAGGGAGCGCCCTCGGACCCCAAGCAGCCCACTGAACTAATTCCGGCATGGGACCAGAGACCCCACGGCGTGCTGAAGCAGTGGGACCCGGGCATCCCCCAATTCTTTTAACCTGTCTCTCTCTCAACTCCTCCCTCCTGAGCACAGCGCAGGGGCCGCGGTTTTCCTGAGCGCAAAAGGGAGACGCCGAGCCTCTCTCTAGGTTTCTCCATCTTATGAGCACCATAAAAGGGTAAAAGTTTGTAGTGATGTTATTTCTGGTTGTACTTTCCCTGGACTTTATACAGAAACCCAAAACCGCGCGGCCGCTGCTGCGGCCGCGCGACCTAATGTCATCTTAGTATGAGCAATATGTAATGGTTCCTTTCTAATGGGGCGGACTTTTGTGGGAGATCCTAATAGTAAGTCTGTTGCTGAAATATTGAAGGCAATCAAAGTGGTAGCCATCTCACTAGACTGAACTAAGCTATATCCCCACGCCGGTTGAGAAGAAATTTTCTTCTTTCTCGGGAAGAAACGCGGTGTGTCATCAACTACAGTGTGATGTCCATTAAGCAAGCAGACCTGGTGGCGTGGGAATGGGATATAAGGGGAAAAATTATGTACAAGGAACAGCGGGACGCTGGTGGAATCTCGAGCCGGAGCCGATACCAGCGCAAGACCTTCGGGTCCAGAGACTGCTTGGAGACACTCTACTAGTCTATCAACTAAGCCAGAGCCCCACGCCTGCTGATGACGGGAAATAACCATCCTTTTCGGTTTTTTTTCCCTTGTCAGGCAGCGTGGCGAGTACTAAAACAGGCGTGAACTCGGTGGCGCGGGGCAAGGGGGAAAAAGAAAAACTATGTAACAAACAGCGGGACTTAATATCTCTATATTCTTAGCAATGGAGAACTATCAAATGCCTCCTTGGCAATAGGACTGCTTTTCTTTTTTGGGGGAAACCCCAACAACGGTAGTGAGTTGTGTGTCGAAACATGGAATGTAATCGAAATAAGGCGTAAACGAAGTGAAACATATCATGTGCAAGGGTTGGGACTGGGGAGGTGGGAGGGGGCGGCAGGTATACTGGGGGGGTTGGTGATGGAAGATGGGCACTGGTGAAGTGAAGGGTGTTTGAGAATTGTATAACCGACATAATCCTGAGAACTATGTAACCCTCCACATGGTGATTCAATAAAATTAAAAAAAAAAAATATTCCCTCCCAATTTGGTATTCCTCTGCAACTGCTTATTTATGGAATAAGTTTGTTGGCTTGAGAATTTACTGTTACTCATTGATTATGATTGTATCATTTCTTGCATGCGCAGACAGCTACTTTTGTGGGTGTAGGGGGAATGTTGATTGGTTTAGAGGCTAATGAACTATTTGCACCATGCAGTTGAGGTATCCTGGCTTCCCTGATAAAAGTTCAGTATAAGAGACCAAAATGGGCCAAGAAGTGGTCCTGGGGGGCCGCATGTATATGGCCTCACCACAGCTGCACGAGCATGATTTCAGAGGCCAGTTAAACTACTTTTGATACCGGCAGCTCCTAGCAGAGTGTCTCCAGACTGAGAACTAAGCCTTGGCCCCATGCCTGCCCAGGAGGGGAAAGGTTTTTCTCTCTCTCGTCTTTTCCTTGCGGGGGGGGAGGGGGAGAAAGGCATGTTGATCGCCATATTATGAGGACCACTAATGAGAGATACAAGCTTGGAATGATCCAATTTCTAGAAGAAATTTCCCTGGGCTTAGTTGCTAAAATACAGAAATCCAAAACCTCATATCTCATATCTCTTCAGAGCAGGTCTGACTCTCGTGGGGAAGTCCTAACAAAAATAGTGAGTTTTTTGTTGAATTATTGAATGTAACCAAAGTAAAGATAAAGTAAAGTGAAATTTATCAGTATGGCCAGATCTTACATGTACGAGGCCCTGGTTCAAGTCCCAGTTCTTAACATCTTCCAAGGGATAAGGCTTTCTCTCTGCTCTTAAGTTCAGCCTCACCTAGCCAGGGACAGGCTTTTTCATTAGCAGTCAACAGGAAGCACAGAAAGTCTCCCATTTGTTCTTTATAACACTAGTGGCATTTTGCAGTTGACTAGCTTTCATTAATCAGTAATAGGCATAATAGGCATTTTCATTTGTTTGGAAAAACTAATGGATTATTATCAGAAGCAGCATTCTAAAAAAATAAGAACACTTAGATTTAGGATGTGCATTTAGGAACAATTTCTTAGACTCACTCAAATTAAGTAAGGTTGTATTTCATATTGAATAGTTTTGACATTTATTAATTAAGTAGAAAAATAGTTCAACATAGAAGATCAATGTTCATCTTCAGATCCTTTGGAACCATCAATATCCTATTTTTTTATTATTATTGTAGAGTCATTTTCTGCAAGAATGCATAATATATTAGTTACATTGCTTTACCTCAAATTTCTTTTTTTTTTTCTTTTTTTGGGTCACACCCGGTGATGTACAGAGGTTACTCCAGGCTCATGCACTCAGGAATTACTCCTGGCAGTGCTCGAGAAACCATATAGGATGTTGGGAATTGAACCCAGGTCGGCTGTGTGCAAGGAAAATGCCCTACCTACTGTGCTATCATTGCAGCCCCTACCTCATAATTTCTTAGTAGCACTGTCTCTAGCACTATTGTCCTGTTGTTCATCAATTTGCTCAAGCGGGCGGCAGTAATGTGTCCATTGTGAGAGTTGTTGTTACTGTTTTTGGCATATTGAATACACCACGGGTAGCTTGCCAGGCTCTGCTTTGTGGGTGGGAAACTCTCAGTAGTTTGCCAGGCTCTCCGAGAGGGACAGAAGAATCAAACCAGGTTCGGCCAAGTGCAAGGCAACTTCCTAAACACCGTGCTATCGCTCCAGTTCTCACAATTTCTTATTTATATAATTTATCAATGTAGTTTATAACTACCTGTATATTCTTATTTTCTACATATTTTCAGTGTTTATATTTTACCAGAGTTGTTTGACAACTATTGGAGTGGCAAATTGCAATTAAAACAGTTCTAGGTTCACATTTCTTAAAATCCTGCCCCACCCAATTTCTCATTTACTTTAAAACAAATTTTCAAAATTGTTGTCCAGATTTTCAAACTCAAAATATCTCTTGAAATATTGCAGAAATAAAATTAATGTTACCAAACATTATAAAGTGATGAAATATATTTTTACCTCTGATTCATAAGTTTGTGCTGATTTGTTTCCTATATTTTTACCTCTGCTAGCTTGTATAATTTGAAAAGTTCTGTTTATAGATCTTATTAAATATTTTGAATCACAGCATCTATGCCTGATTCATGCTAAGGGTAAATTAAAATTTGAAGATAATTGTATGAAAGGTAAAAATTATTTAAATAAACCAGCAGGGATTTTAGAACACTACTTTCTCACTAATTTGCATATTTTTCTTAATAATATCAGAGAAATAAATTGTTTTAATTTCATGAACTCTGGTGCCATACTTAAAAATTACACAAATGGGACTGGAGAGACAGTAAAGCAAAAAAGGCGTATGTCCTGTGATAGCCAATTTGGGTTATATCTCCAACACCCCATGTGGTCCCCAAGCCCCACCAGGCACAATTTCTGAGCTCAGAGTCAAGAGTAAGCCATGAGAATGGGTTGGATGTGACCTCTCAAGCCAATACCTCTCATCCAAAAAAATAAAATAAAAAGGAAAAAATAGAAAGAAGCACTTAATGAGTATTTGTTTTAAGTACTTGGGAATGTTATAGTGTGTATGAACAATTTGATCAGCATTTTTCTAATTATGAGCAATAACAATATCACTTATTCCAAACCCACAGTAGCTCTGTATCACTGTCATCCCCGTTGTTCATCGATTTAATCGAGCAGGCACCAGTAACGTCTCCATTGTGAGACTTGTTGTTACTGTCTTTTGGCATATTGAATACATCATGAGAGTATCCCGCCTGCACGGCAGAGCCTGGCAGACCCATAGTAACGGAAATAAATTAAGGTTATGTAATTTTTATTGTGTTGATGGGTAATTTAGATTTTTGCTGAACAAATTTGAGTCAGTTATATCCAGCAAAACTTTAAGGAAAATAAACAAGATATGTGGGGTAATGCAGGGTTTTTGTCGTTATTGTTATTGTTGTTGTTTTGTATGTGTGTATATACACACATACTGTTGTCTAGATAGTAAGTTGCTAAAACATTTCAAATTCCTGGGATTCCTGTTTCTTTTTTCTGACTCTACTCAAAGAAATATTCCCAAACAAACATCATCTTTTACTGATTCTTTTCCCAAGAGCCTTTGTGTTTAATCCTTAGGCGTATTAGATTCCTAGTACAGCCTTCTTCCTTCAGGTCATGTTTTATTTTGGAATTAATGTATCAGAGTCAATAAAACTTCTTTTCATAGAATCCTTAGTAGTTTTCAGAAAAGATTTGCTTAGATTTTGGGGGGGGTAATATTTAAGTGTATATAGTTCTTTTATCAAGTGTGTTTTAAAATCAAAAGCATCATTTCAAACACTTTATTGCTCAACACTGGTATTGCAGTGTACAATTCCTTCTTATTAGAATTAATTCATGCATGAACTTTCTTGTAAAAAGAAGTGAGTTGAGGTAACTTAAAAATTAACATACACATTGAAGAGTTAGGAACCCAAAAGTTTAAAAGCACTAAGAAAGTTTCACAATTAACTCTTTAGAGTAGAAGAATTGCCATTCAATTTTTTGTCGTGTTCTTTGTGAACTTAAATAATATTTAAGTGCACATATAATTAAGTGCACATATAATTTAATGCACATGTAATAAGTGCACTAATAATAAGGCATCTTATTCTTCCTTCTGATTAGCAAAGTCTCCTTTCAGTATCTTACATAAAAGTCTCTAAATAAATTTCTTTATAGTCAAGGTCTATTACTTGCTTCTTATTTTTATTTAAAAATTGAACAATTTGAAAACTGGAAAGATAGTATGGCAGGCAGAATGTTTGCCTTGCATGCAGCCAATCAGGTTTAATCCCTGTCATCCCATATGGTAATGTGAGACTCCCGAGGAGGGACCCTGAATCCAGAACCAGAAGTAAACCCTGAAAACCACTGGGTGTGATTCCCCCCAAAAATAAAAAACAAATAAAAAAGGAATAATTTCAAAAATGCATAGTTTTATGACCAAATAGATTATGCAAAACATATCTAGAATCTATAGATATACAGAGATAGTTTCAATACCTATGTATGAGTATGTAGGCACATAAGTCATATATTACAAGAATATATGTTTTTAATGTGCCAATCATTCACCCATCTTGGTGCTGCTGTTATTACTTTCTGATTTTTTCCAGCTAAGTAATTTCCCTGTATGTTGTTCCTTTCACAAATTTTTATCTCACAATCTGTACTCATCTCTCAGTTTTTAATTATTACTTTCATCTAAGCCTTTGTAGTTACAAGCAACAAATACTGACTTTGTCTTAAAGATGTAGTAACTGAGCAAATATTTGGTGTTCATGATATCAAAGAGACTATGATAGAAAAAGTGTCTTGAAGTGAGTTGAAAAGATTCTCACAGTCTAGTGAGTATATAGATGAGAGCAGATTTGTGGCAGGAAACTCTGCTGAAATGTTTGACCCCAAAATTTTAATAGATTGATATTTGGGTCTGGGAGATCAACTGTCACTGTTGCACTGTTGTAGCATTGTTCTCCTGTTGTTCATCGATTTAATCGAGCAGGCACCAGTAAGGTCTCCATTGTGAGATTTGTTAGTTTTTGGCATATAGAATATGCCACAGGTAGCTTGCCAGGCTCTGCTGTACAGACGGAATACTCTCAGTAGCTTGCCAGTTCTCCGAGAGAGATGGAGGAATGAAACCCAGGTTGGCCTTGTGTTTGGACTGGAGTGATAGCACAGTGGGTAAAGCATTTGTCTTGTACCCATCTGACCCGGGTTCGATTCCTCTGTCCCTCTCAGAGAGTCCAGCAAGCTACCGAGAGTATCCCACCCACATGGCAGAGCCTGGCAAGCTACTATGTCCCGTCCCGCGGGACCAAGTTATTCAGGGTCTGAAGAGGTGCTACCTGAAATAGCAAGGGCGAGAAAGAAGAGGGAGACCAAGCAAGGAGATGTTGTTAAGGTCTCATTTATTGAGGGCGAGTATACACAATATATAGGCTGTGGAAAGAGCCTGTGCATGCAAGGGGTCAGTGGTGGGTCACGTGGGGTATTTGAGTAAGGGGAATCAGCAGGCTAGAACATGATTTGCTTGTCGTCTTTGTGGGTTCAGTTCCTGGCACAGAATGTATATTTCAGATAATCTGAAACTGCGTCTTGTGACATACAATATCCTGGCGGCTACTCCCTATTTGGGGAATGGGCTAAGTTCTCCTTTCCCAGGGTCCCGGTCCCCCATACTACCTGTGATGGATTTGATATGCCAAAAACAGTACCAACAAATCTCACAATGGAGATATTACTGGTGACCACTCGAGCAAATCGATGAACAATGGGAGGACAGTGCTACTACCACAGTGATACTTGATTCAAAATTTAAATACCAGGGAAGGAGACGCCCATGTTTTAAGGCCATCTTTTGTCTAGGGCTGGTCAGGTGATGCCTCAAATTTAACTGGGTCTGTATCATTCTCTGTCCTAGCAGATGGAAGCTACTTTCTAGGATTAAATCAAAATTAGTTCTTGGTAGGTAAGGAGAAGGAAGATAATAATGATGTCCATTCAGCAAAGTGAGCTTAATCATCATGTTTATTTTTCCTCTGATTCTAGGCCCCTAACACAATGCTTGCATAGGGTAGAAGTTAAATAAATGTTTGTTGACAATGTCACAGTAAATATAATGGGCACATTTTGATAATATAATTATGAACATAAAGTAATTTTTCCCCATAATTCACTATCACTATCATCCCGTTGTTCATTGATTGCTTGAGCGGGCCCAGTAATGTCTTTATTCGTCCCTGTTGCCTACCAGTAGAGCCCAATGGTGTCTGCTCACTCCAGGAACATGAAGAGCAAGTTATTGTTGTTACTGTTACTTTTTTGGCATATTAACTATGTTACAGGTAGCTTGCCAGGCTCTGCTGTGCGAGTGGGACATCCACGGAAGCTTGCCAGGCTCTCTGAGAGGGACAGAGGCTTTTGGGGTGGTCTCTAGTCATCCTTATGGGTGTTTTCAGTCTACCAAAAGCAAGCTTTGGGTCAGCTTGCATGTTGTAACGATCCGCACACTGACAAACATGACAATTAACATGATAAACATGTTAATTATGTGATTTAAATATTTCTTTTAAGCACAAAATTGTTCCTTTCTTAAAACTCTAGTATTTTAAATAAAAAATCTAACAAACATACGAGCTTGTATCTATTCTACCAGAAAGCTTCTATTTCAAGAAGGAACAAAAGGAAAAGTTTTGGGAACATAAACAGACACCCCTGCTTTCAGGGTAGCATTCAGGACAAATAGTTCACTTTGCATTCTCAACCAAAAACTAGTAATATATTAGTTCCACAATTATCTAGAAAGATTTGCTAAGATCAATTAAATTTCCAAATAAGCCTCTAAAAGCATGACTCTAAATAAAAGAGAACACATTCACTATATAATGACCAAAAAAAAAAAAGGGTGTTCTGGGGGAGTATGGGAGGTGGATGTGGGGGTGGGGGTTGCGGGTGGACCTGGGCACTTGGACAAACCCAGTTTGGGCCCAAGCACCACAGGGCTCCTCAAGCATCTGCCATGGGCTTATTTAAGTGGGTGGCAAGCAGTAAAACAAATGCAGAAAGCTTTTCAAAGGCTAAACATGCCAATTATATGTGATTTAAATATTCCAGTACCACAGAGCCCTCACGTTCAACTGCTGACCCATCACCATCCCTTAATATTCAGGAACACAGGTCACCTAAATGACATTTATCAGTATCACTTGTATCTCTTGTCTTCCCTTTGATCTTCAATTTGCTCGAGTGGGCGCCATTTGTCCCTGTCGCATCTAGTGTAGCCCAATGTTATCTGCTTGCTCCAAGAACAGGAAAAGCCTCAAACCACTCATTCAGGGTTTTGACGAAGAAGTCTGACCAGCTCAGTGGGTGGCCATGTGGTCTTTTGACATCCCATGGAATCCAGTCGGTAATAGCTCTAGTCCAGCGGTCACCTCTAAATCACATAACGTGTCCGGCCCATCTGATTTTTGATGTCTCGGCAAATGAGACAGCGACCCTGATTCTTGACCGTCAACAGAGGTCGGAACTCTGGATTCTTTCTCTCAACTGAGTGAGACATGATACTCCTAGCATAGCTCTTTCACTTCCTCTTTGGATACCCGAATAGTGTTCTCATCCTGTTTTCATAGGGCCCAGGTCTCTGAGGCATATGTTAGTGCTGGAAGAATGGTGGAATTGAAAAGTTTTGCCCAGAGTCGAGATCCTTCATCTTCTTAACCATTTCTTCAATGCTCTTGAAGGTGTTCCATGCTGCTCTCTTCCTCCTGAACAGTTCTGACGCCAAGTCGTTCTTCATGTTGAGTTCTCGACCCAGATACACATAGCTGCTGCATTCGGAGATGTTCGTTCCATTGAGAGCAAATGGAGCTTCAGGGTCTAGTTCGTTTTTCATGAACATTGTCTTCGTGAGATTCAGCTGCAGTCTGACCTTTCCACACTCTCGGTCGAAGTTGGCCAGCATTTGTGCCGCTTGGCTAATGTTTGGTGTTATGAGAACGATGTCATCAGGGAAGCAGAGTTGGTATAGTTGCCGACCCTTTATGTTCACTCCCATTTCTTTCCATTCCAGCCATCACATGATGTTCCCGAGGATGACACAAGATTCATTTTTGCAATGTCACCATTTCACCGAGATTTGTCTGTATCCTAAATTATACAACCAAAAATCTAAAGCAAATTTATGGTTAATTTGTTTAGTTGAGATTATGTTAAATGTACATTCACAATATTAATTTGTTCCATTGATTAAGATTCAAAGCACTGCAGCACTGTTGTCCCATTGTTCATCAATTTGCTCAAACAGGCACCAGTAAGGTATCCATTGTGAGACTTGTTGTTACTGTTTTTGCATATCCAATACGCCATGGATAGTTTGCCAGGCTCTGCCGTGCGGGCGGGATACTCTCCGTAGCTTGCTGGGCTCTTTGAGAGGAATGGAGGAATCAAACCCCGGTGGGCCGCATACAAGGCAAATGCCCAACCCGCTGTGCTATCGCTCCAGTCCTAGTTTCAAAGAAACATTTTAATTCTTAAGAATAATATAATTAAGAATATTAAGAAAGCATGAATTTGTTTACATGTCCTTGAATGAGGCAGAGCCGATGTAAACTGAGTTAAAGGTCTTGAAAAGGAATGTACTAGATAAGAAAACCATTAGGAGTCACTAAATGAACAGTTTTTGGGTTGAGGGGCCACATGCAGAGGTTCAGGGGGTATTCCTGACTCAGCGCTTAGGAGTGATCCCTGGCAATGCTTGGGGAAACATTTTTTGTGCCAGGGATTGAACTGACCTTTTGTTTTTTCTCTTAAATAGGAAAGAAAGTGTTTTCTAAAAACTATGATTGAAGGGAAAATCAGCAATTTATCTAAATGATTGAACTTAAAATATGTACTTGATTAAGTAAACACAGAGAGAAAAGGAAAAATGTTACCACTATAGGAACTCCTAGTTTATCAGGAAGGAGTGTCATGTTGACAAATACTGCATGATCCTAGCTATCATATAAGGTTTATACTTGTCACCATATTCATTTTTATAATCCCAAATTGAAAACAGCATGCACACCCCATCATAGAGAATGCTTTTATAAATTTCCCTAAGTGCATTTAATGGAGCATTATTCAGACACTTAAGTATAAATGGAGTCTATAGGGTAACCTGGAAATATTAAAAATGAAAATGTTATGGATTATGTACAGTTGTGGTTGTAAAACTGAATTTATACGATTGTATAAAAGATTTGGTAAGTGCACAGAAAAATAAAAACACTGCTACAAAAACAGATCTTTAGATTTTTAGTTTCCTTTTGACAGTTCTGAAATGGTTACACAATAAATAATATTTATAGAGGAAAATTTGAACCATTTATTCAGCTCTCATTGTTAAAAACAACAGCAAAATGCTTCAACATTGTTCCTTTACCAGTTAGTAAGATTCAATTCTATTAATTAACTTACCACTGAGGCTTCTCTTATGAATACCTTGGTAGACTGTCATTCTGTATTAGACTTTAAATATCCCTCATAAATCTTGTTGGTTGTGTTTTGTTGCTGATTTTTTCATGGATACAAAGATTTTGCTCAGAATAAATGGCTGTTTAGGCCCTTGCTATTATGTGTTTGAATACTTTTCTTGTATCTTCATACATGTATTCTTCATGTATTCTTCAATAGTGTATCTCTCTGTAGGAGGTACAATTATTTTAAACTTAATCATTTTAAGTTCACCAATCTGCAGAGTCCAGGGGGGATTTCTGTAGTCCCCTTACATATGCATATTTGCATTGCTTTGGCCATTTAATTACAATATTCCTAGGTATTCATCTTCTTGGGTTTATTTTATCTAGGATACTTTGAGTCTCTTAGATCTGGTATTTGTCTCCTTCCTCAGATTGCTATTACATTTTCAAGCAATGATTATTTCTCTTCCTCCCTTTTCTCTCCTTCTGGAAACCCCAAGACAGCATTGTTCTTCTTAATGCCATCCCTCAGATTTCTTGTGCTTTTGATTTTAACAATTATTATTATTTTTTCCTTTTGCTTTGTAAGTTTGGCTATTTCCCTAATGGTTGCTTAGTCTTAGTAATGGGTTTTCTTTTGTGATAAGGGCAAACCTCAATATCCTATTAACTTGGAAAGTTTCCTTGTGTCTCTTGCTCCTCAGTTTTAGGCATGGTTTTCCTGGCCCATGTTCTTGCAAGAGTCTGATTAATAAAACAATGTTCCAACTTTATGCCTACCCCTAATGTCAGATCCTTCATCAAAATCAACTAGCTTCCAGCACTACCTCTTTTGAAAAAAAAAATTAAATTTAATTTGGATCACGTGTTTACAATGATGTTAATGATAAAGGGTTTTTTTTAAGTTCAAAGTTACTTCAGCTTAGCATTTTTTAACATTGCACCCAGACCAGTAACCTTACAAGATTTTTAGTTTATCACATTATTCCACATCACCCATGCACTTCTCCCCATTTACTTGGACATTTTAGTTCTATAATGAAGGGCTCAAGCATTGTTATAATTTGAATATTCCATTCCATGGGCTGGAGTTATAGCTCAGCTGGTAGGGCGTTTGCTTTGCATATGGCAGATCCGGGTTCGATTACTCCGTCTCTCTTGGAGAGCCTGGCAAGCAACTGAGAATATCCTACCTGAATGGCAGAGCCTGGCAAACTCCTTGTGGCATATTCAATATGCCAAAAACAGTAACAACAAGTCTCACAATGGAGACATTATTGGTGTCCACCTGAGCAAATCGATGAACAATGGGACAACAATGGTACAGTGCTGTATACCAGTTGGTGACATAAGTGGAATCACTTGGTGTTTGTCTTCCTTCCTGTGGCTTTCCTTAACGTGGTACACTACAATTCTAAGTTGAAAAACTATGTACGAGAATATCAATTCTTGCGGCATTATGAAACAAAATTAGCACAGTAGATAGGGTGCTTGCCTTGTATGCGGTCGACCCGGGGTTGATTACTACCGAGAGTATCCCACTCACATGGCAGAGCCTGGCAAGCTACCTGTGGTGTATTTGATATGCCAAAAAGAGTTAACAACATGTCTCACAATGGAGACCTTACTGGTGCCCGCTTGAACAAATTGATGAACAATGGGATGACAGTGATACAGACAGTGCATTCATATGTGATGCAGTGAGCACAGATATAGATACATATTTTAGGTCCATTGTTTTGTTTTGGAGGTTCATAGTAAAAACTAAAATTGTTGGGTCATGTGAAAGCTTGATTTTTACTTTTTGAGAATTATCCATAATGATTTCTATAGCGGCTGAACCAGATAACATTCCTAGTAGCAGTGAATGAGAGTCTTTTCTCAGCAAATCCCCATCAACGCTGTTATTTCCTGTCTTTTGAAAGATGTGATATTCAATTGTTGCGATATCATCTGTATTTCCCTAGTAATGTGACAATGAGAACTTCATATTTCTGCTGGCCTTCTAATAGGCACTCTTCATGGAAGTTTCTGTTCGTCTTCTAATCCCGCTTTTTGATTGGGTTACTGTTGTAGTCATCGTCGTAGTTCTGCAACTTTTTGTTGTAACTGTTGCTGAGCTTTGTGCTTTAAATATTTTGGATATTAGCCCTTACATGATATATTGTGTACAGATATTTTCTCACATGCAGTTGGGTGCCTTTAGTATAACTGAAGCTTCTTTTGCCATATTCACCATATAGCTGTCATCACGTTCTTCATCGATTTGCTTGAGCGGGTACCAGTAATGTCCCCATTCATTCCAGCCCTGAGATTTTAGCAGCCTCTCATTAGTCCTTCCAAATGATGCTGCATTGGAGGTTATTTCAGGGTCAGCGGAATGAGACCCATTATTGTTACTATATTTGGCATATCGACAATGCCACAGGGAGCTTGCCAGGCTCTGCCGTGCGGGCTTTGCCATATTACACCCTTTCAATTTGATGCCGTTTTATTTGTTTATATTAATTTTTGCCAGTAGAATAAAATAATTTAAAACATATCTAAGTACCACATTCTGAAAAGTTCTGCGTATACTGAGCTTAATGTGTTTTATGAATTCTATTCTACTCTCAAAGTCTTTAATCCACTTAGAATGAAATTTTGGTAACATTTCTTTAAAGATGTGTCTTTTTTTAATGTTTCACACTTTGTGATTTGTCTCCTCATCATTTTACCTTGTATTTCACAGGATAGAAACTTTTAATTGTAATTTATTTTAGCTTATCAATATTGTGTTTCATTAAAATATTTGGGCTGGAGTGATAGCACAGTGGGTAGGGCTTGCATACAGCCGACCTGGGTTTGATTCCTCCACCCCTCTCGGAGAGCCCAGCAAGCTACTGAGAGTATCTTGCCCAGACGGCAGAGCCTGGCAAGCTACCCGTGGTGTATTCAATATGCCAATAACATTAACAACAATCTCACGATGGAGATGTTACTGGTGCCCACTCAAGCAAATTGATGAGCAATGGGATGACAGTGACAATGATTAATATAGTTAGTGTTGCATCTTAGAATGCCATTATTATGTTTAAGAACATAATTTAGTTTTTCTTATATATTATATTCTAGCTTTATAATTTACATTTGTGCAACTAATCCTGATCCATTTTGAGCTAATTATTTTTTTTTATGATTTAATTGGGGATGAATTGCATATTCCTTTCTTTAAATTAAAAGTATTTTTAGTTGAATATCTGTGAGATAGACCATTACAAAACTGTTCATTATTGGGCTTCAGTCATACAATGATCCAGCACCCATCCCTCCACCAGTGTAGATTTCCCACCACAAATGTCCCCCATTTCCCCACCACCATCTCAACCCCCACCCTGGTCTCCTTCCATGAGAGGCCCTTTCCTTCTTGCTCTCTCTCTCCTTTTCCTTGTGCATTCTGGTTTGCAATACATGTGCCAAGAGGTCGTGGTGTTTGTTCAGGGAACTCACCATTTTTACCAGGATGGTAAGGCTGGAGTAGCTTTTCAACTGTGTGGTTTTTTTTTTTTTAATAAGGAAATAAAGAATAAGAAAGAAAGCACTCCCTGTTATAAACCTTACAATGTTTAAGTTGGAAATAAAACAAAGATTTCCCATTGTGGAACTGGAAGCTAGAGAAAGCACACAGAAAGTACCAAACCATTGAGCTAATTATTTTGAAGTGTAGAAACTGTGCCTAGAATTTTTTCAAGTATTTACCTAGTTATTTCAGCATAGTTTGTTGACAATAAAAATATTTTTGCACAATTATATAATTTTTGACTACTGTCAAAATATCTGACTATATTTGCATGCATTTTATTTTTTACTTTTATTATATTACATTATATACTTTTCTAGTATCTTACCAATGCCATTTTTAAATTATTGTGACTCTTTTAAAAGTCTTAAAGTCATGTTATGTCAGGTTATTTAACTTTGTTCTTCTCAATCAGTATCTTATTCCCTATTTCTGTCTTTTAATGCAACATATTTTATAATCAGTTTCTTAATATTTACAAAGCATCTTCTGGTATAATGGTTAGAAATGCACTAAACCTATAGATGAAATTGAGAATTAACATTTGACAACATTTGATATTGTTGTCTATGGTCTAAGAGGCATGATTCAATTTGGAGTGGACGTTAATTTAAACATGAAATATCTTGTTTTATAAGATGACAAGCACACCACTATATTCATATTGATCTTTAATTTAACCATATTTGTGAAGAGAATCTACAATGTATTTTGACAGAGGATATTCATCATCATCATCATTATCATCCTGTTGATCATTGAATTTCTCGAGTGGTCTCAGTAACGTCTCCATTCGTCCTAGCCCTGAGATTTTAGAAGCTTCCCTCTACTTGTCCTTCCCAACAATGCCGCATTGGAGGCTCTTTCAGGGTCAGGAGAATGAGACCCAGCTTGTAACTGGTTTTGCCATATTAGTACACCATGGGGACCTCTCCAGGCTCTTCCATGTGGGCAGAAAACTCCCGGTAGTTTGCCAGGTTCTCCCAGAGGGAGAAGTAGGCTATAAGATATTGAGAGGCCAAGAAGAGGCTCCACGCTTCCGGGAGCTTGTTTTTAAGTCTCTGGATGCTGGTCATTGATGGGATTCACGGCGTCGGGAGACAGTCCCTGGGTATGACCGCCTAGTTACTGGGAAATGGAAAATCTTGGTGGAGGAGGCCCAGTGCCAATCTGAGCAGGCTTGGAGGTCTCAGCCATAGGTCCCACATACCTGGGTTCCTCTGCCAGTACCTTCATGTGTGAGGCTCATCCCAACGTGTGGAGAGGGGCCTTGAGCATGGCTGTGGCTAGGCTCTGGAGGTCTTTAGCCGCTGGGAGCTCTGCTCAGGGACAGGGGGAGGGGGGCGTGAAAGGAGGGGGCAGAAGCTGGAGCGTATCCCCTCCGAGGGGCCCCAAGGAAGACAGCCAGGTGAGCGAGCAAGAGACTCTCTGTCCAGAGGATAGTTGATAA
This sequence comes from Sorex araneus, assembly GCF_027595985.1. NCBI lineage: Eukaryota > Metazoa > Chordata > Mammalia > Eulipotyphla > Soricidae > Sorex > Sorex araneus. The sequence goes on along the minus strand of NC_073307.1, from coordinate 127,780,576 downwards.
AGAAAATAGAACTTATTTTGCCTGCATATAATTGATCTGTCTCTTCTAAAATATGTCTCATTATGTTAATGAGAATTTTAAAGATGTCATTTTTATTTTGAATGAAAGGAAATCTCCAGTGAAAAATGTTGAATAATGCAATCAAGATCAGTTGCTTGTTCTTATTTGTTTGTATTTAACATTTTTTTAATAAAATGCATTGCTTCTAGACCCCTATATTATCAGGATCTGGGAACAGGTGCAACTTTTATGTGTTTTTATTCATAATTTTTTTCTGAGGCTAAAACCAAGGTATATAATTGTTTAAACAAGACAAATTCTGGAGAATCCATAATCAATATCATACTATGGCTGATAACAGGCTAATTTCCCTAGTTTGGGTAGAAAGAATTTTGTTGGAGGTGAAATCAAAGGTAGAGAACACATATCTAAGATATTAGTCATACTTTTTTATAAACTATCTTGGACTAAACCTACCTTCTTTTCTTCCATACCCCATTCATTAGAAGAGATTTCAATTCATAAAAATGAAGAGGCAATTAAAAGGTCTAATTCTTAAAGTGAAAAATGTCAAAGTAGAAACAAGTTTCAAAGACATAAAATTATTAACAAAATGAGCTAACATACCTTAACTGTCTTTTTATGTACGGGGACTGGATTGTCAGAATATTTCTAACTGTTTTTGTACGGCAATATAGTAGTGTCTAAACATGAATTTGTGTAAAAACCCCAAATGAAGTCCTGGGACAGGTAACTTCACTATTGAATACTATCAAACTTTTAAAGAAGATTTCATTCTTCTAAAACTTGTCCATAAAATTTAAAAGGAGAAAAGACTTATTTGAAAATACATTGTTTGAAGCCATTATTCTGATTTCATACTAGATAATGACAGAGACACATAGACAAAATTACAACCCTGTATCTCTGTTAAGCATAAATGTGAAAGTACACATTCAAAAACGTAGCAATCTAAATTCAACAGTTAAAAATTCACACATCATGATCTGACTCAGTTGAATTTAGGCATTTAGGTTTGTTCAGTATATGGAACAAAATAAATGAGATCTATCTTATCAATTAATAAAATAAGAAATACATGACTATCAGAAAATGTAGAAAACATTTTACTCAATTTGACATCCATTTGTGATAAAACTCTCATCAAAATGTATCAAAAAGGAATTAACTTTAACAAAAGGAAAGATATAACAAACCAATGAACATAATCATAGTTAATCATGAAAAGTTAAAATTTTTTCATTGTGATTAAAATGTGACAAAAATATTCACTGTTCCTAATATTAACTATAGTATTGGAAGTTCTGTCCACTTTTATTAAAATTAAGTATAGTATTGGAAGTTCAAGCAAGAGAAACTTAACAAGAATAGGATATAAATTGTATCTAATCTTGAAATGGAAAACAAGTAACTACCAGTATTTTCTGACAATACTTTAATGTATACAAAAATAAGACATGCATAAAGTAACAAGAATAAAATAACTGAATGCAAATTAATATTGATTTTTATATACACATATAGAAGTAGCAGAGAATAAAAAATTATACAATTCCATCAAAAATAATTACAAAACTAAGAATAAACCTAAAAAAAGGTAAAGTATCTATAAACATAAAACACCATCAAAACATTTATTGTTTTTTGTACTGCCCTTACTATGCTTTAGGCAATAATTTATAATTCTCATTTCACATGAATATATTTATATTAAAATAAACTGTAATATGTTGAATATACTAAGTCTATTATTTGTAAATAATATTTGCTAAAATTAATACCTGCATTAATAATTAAATTGCACATAGAAGAGGATGGGATCATTTAAGGATGATTGGTCTAATAAGAAATCTACTTTATAGGGACCAACAGAGCATCCATTGGGATGGTACATAAGGATATAACCTTAATTTACATAAGTTGGGATGACTTACCAATGATTTCTTAAAGTAGATTCCTACATAAATGATTCACTGCCTGATGCATAAGTATTATAGTAATCCCAAGCTAAGTAGCAGAGGATATAAGTAATTTGGAAGTAGGAGAAGAAAGCTGTTTTTCAATTATTTTTATGAAGATAATTCTGCCGATTTTATTAAATTATGGAAATAGAAATGCTGGAGTTTGAGTCATTGCTTCATATTTTGTGATAATGCCGTTATATATTAATTAGTGACAGACTTTTACAGTTTGCTATTCTTTCCCCAAACATATTGCTGCAGATATTAGTTTAATCTCACAAAATATTGCTTAACAACCTTAATATAAAAAAGACTGAGTCCATAGTGAAAGGTCCTAAGTGGTGCCACAAACACATACTTTTAGATAAATATTTTTTTTATTTCCACATAAAGCATACTATGTCTATAAGCCTGGAAGGACCGTCTAAAAATATTCTTTATAAAATAAGTTATTTTATATCTAGCAGTTGGATAAAGCTAGAAATGGTTACGTAGAAGCTTAAAGAAATCTAATTTTTTCACCTCAGAATATACTCAAATTACACTATAATAGACGGATACTCTCAACAATATTGTTTAAATAATAACATCAAGGTGATAAATGATAAGAAAAAAACTGTGCTCTATACCTGAAACTACTTGTCTTTAAGTTATTAAATGAACTTCATTTAATTTAGCAAGAAGTAAACAAATTCTACAGTTTTTGTTTTAAGCCTAATTACTGAGCTTTACTGCCACCCTCTACTGGGTCATTCAATGTTTCCACCTCTTAGAAGTAAAGGCATTTCTTCTCTCTATCCTGAGGGAATTAAAAGCAGCATATGTTTTTTAATTAGGAATGGGACCTCATGGTCAGCATTCTGTTACACTTGCTTACACAGTTCTGACCAGTGTGGAACTTATTTAACAGTATGGAATTATCTGTGGACAAAGAGAAAAGAGAATGATCCCTTCTTTCACTGCAAGACTCCTGCTGTCCCCTTGGCCAACATGGCGCTGCAAGCACCCAGGTCAGAGGCGATCCCCAGCCAATTTTATGACCGAATCACAAGTGGGACTTTAATCCTGCTCAGGTACCAAGTTGGCCAACTCCCCCACAGGTACAGTGTTGGTGGTGAGCATGAAGAAGGGACCACTAAATGAATGATGTTTGGAGAGCTCGCTCAGGATAGAAGATGTGTGCTGAAAGTAGATTGTAGACCAAACATGATGGCCACTTACTAACTGTATTGCAAACCATAACACCCCAAAGGAGAGGGAGAGTAAATAAGCAATGTGCTTGCTACAGAGGCAGGGGTGTGGGTGTGGAGGATGGGGTGGGGGTGGCAGGAAGGATACAGGGAACATTGGTTGTGGAGAATAGGCACTGGTGGAGGGATGTGTACTCGATCATTGTATGAGAGAAACATAATCAGGAAAGTTTGTAAGTCTCATGTATACATGTATACATGTAAGTGTCATGTATCTCATGGTGATTCATTAAAAATATATTAATAAAGAAAAAAGAGAATGAGTCTAAAATGAGTCTTAAAGCAGAAAGAACGTTTCTTGTTTTACTTCAAACTGAAACTAGATATGGCAGTGAATATGCTGCCTGAGCCCATGTGCTGCTTATACCCACATCTTATGGCACCTGAGCACATGTGGCACCCACATCTCCCCTCTGGAGATGGTGTATATTCATGTTTTTCATATCCAATGCTAGGATGTGTGTACAGGCTCTCTCTGCCTTTGGAAAATTCCGCGTACTCTCTTGAGCAAGTTACTCTCTCTCACTTTTGTTCCTTTCTTCCCCTTCCTAAAGTCCTCCAAATAAAAACTGTTTGTAAAACAAACAAACAAACAAAATTTTTCAAACGAAAAACCTAAATGGCAATAATTAAAAAAATATTTTTATAATCCATATCCATTGTATAGCATTCATGAACTTAGATGAATTGTTGGAAGATATTTGTTAAAAGTCTCATTCATTTTCTTCTATTTCCATCATAGAAATTACGTATTATTGTCACTGTAGCTAAAATGCATTAATAAGTCGCATCTGAAAAAAATCACTTTAAGTATAGCATTAGTGATTTTAAAAAGATGCCGTTTCTTCTCCAAGTTATACAGACATGATGGTTATTTTATAAAGAGCCACTTCTTTTCTCAATCATTATTCCTCAAATATGTTCACCTGCAATGTATGGATTTAAAGTATGCAATGATATTATTGCATGACTAGAAATCATACAAATGTCATTAAACAATCATTAATTGGAGGGAATTAATATAGCATGATATAGGAGACTAGTTTGAGGAAATTGAAAGTATATAAGCGTATAAACTCTACCAAAATATGTTACCATTTTTACTCTCTACCTCAGATTTAATTTATTCAAATACTATAGCTTTCATTACTATTTAACTTATTAACTTTATAGTACTTTACCTCATTGTTTAAGTTTTCTATACTTAAGTATTATAAAGAAGATTTGGAATATAGTCTACATAATAGATATGTCAGGATTGGAGAGACAGTAGGGGTGTGAGGCCTTCAGTCCTGCTGATCCAGTTTGGTCCCTGGCACATATGGTCCCCTGGACACAATCAGAAGCTTTTCCTGAGCACAGCACCAGAAGTGAGCACAGACAAGTGCAGCCCAAGTCTCCCCATAACCAGTCCCCCAAAACTGTAAATGTAAATTTATGCCAATGCTTATCCAGATATATTCTTACTCTAGCAGACACAGCCTCATTACTTATTGATTAAAATGGCATGACTTGTAAGCAAGAAGTAGATGGATAACTGAAATTTCTACAAATTGAAATCTCATTATTACCAAGGCTGGAGCGATAGCACAGCGGTTGGGCGTTCGCCTTTCACGCGGCCGACCCGAGTTCGATTCCTCCGCCCCTCTTGGAGAGCCCGGCAAGCTACCCAGAGTATCGAGCCCACGCGCCAGAGCCTGGCAAGCTACTTGTGCGTATTGGATATGCCAAAAACAGTAACAATAAGTCTCTCAATGAATGATGTTACTGGTGTCCACTCGAACAAATCGATGAGCAAGGGGATGACAGTGATACCAAATTAAAGTACACAAGAATCTGACCTTCTCTGTGTAATTGGAACAGCTAAAGAAGAGTTATTATTAGATCTCACACAGCATGCAACCCGGTTCAGCAATCATATGTAGCTCTCAACTGACTTCAGAGCCTTTGCTGAGATTTTAGCAACTTGTAACTTCCTCACTGGTCTCATTCAATTCAAGATGATATTTTCAATCTTAAATATGTTTTAATTGAGGTGATCAGTTGCTATATAAGTATATATGTGATCTATGTTTATATATGCTTAAGGTCTGACTTATTCATAAGAGTTATGTGATTTTAATTAAAGCTTGAATTTAAAATAGTTAAATTGTAGTATTATTAAAACATCTAGTTCAAAATGCAAAATTATTTTAAGAATTGCCATGTTTAGCTTAATTTTCTCCCTTGAAATATGATGTCCTATTAAAAGTACTGACCACTCTTTCAAGTATATAAGCAAAGAACTTGAGATATTTTTTATGCTTGTTTTAGTCTTTACTTGTCCAGATGTTTCTTGTCAGTGTTTTAGAAGGCTATATTATGCACTTTCTTAATTATGATAAAGTATTTAGAATGTAATCCGAAAAGGACATAGGAGTTCTAACTGGTGATTCTTGAATGTAGAACAAAGCAATTAACACTAATAAAAGAGAAAGAGCAAGGACACAGAATATAGAATCAATCTCCAAGAGGAGCAAAGAATAAAAAAAAAAAATTGGTCTATTTTAAATGCTGCTAATTCAGTTGTAGGGCCCTTTGACATAAACGCTTCCTACTGCAAATTTTATTTTGATACAGAAAGAAATGCCCCAACTAATTAGCTTTTTCTACCCCCAAAGCGATTGCAGTTGAAAGATCCTCCCAACTTATGATGGGAGTATTACAGCATGGTGGTTTGTCTTAAACTTTTGTAAGACAGGTCACAGTTAGGTTGATTAAAACCATGATTATTTTACAATTCAGGTATGGCTCATTAAGTTAACCAAGTAGGATTATTTTTCTCTGCTTAAACATTCATTTGTTACTTAATTCCAAGAGGACAGAGTTTTCATCTTAGTTCATTGTTTATGACATCCACAAAATATTAGAAAGTAGCTAGAGGTGAGAGGGGAAATACCTATATCTGGCCAAGTCAGTTCAACAACAAAACAAAAAGATAAATATCAGCAAAAAATTTTGTCATCTGGTAATGGGGATGTCTGTGCATGAATCTTAATGAAAATCTTTCAGCCTTCTTGAATGAAGTCTAAAAGGAGGAAGAGTCATTATTCTCCTACTTTTATTCCCTTGGAAGACCCAAATTACGTATCAGCCTATTCTACCATATTAAGAAACTTTTCTTACTTTCCTATGAGAGCTTAACAATGTCTACAAAAAAGTTCATCCTCTCTCAATTCTGGAGAACAAAGTTAGAAATCAGTATCGCTGGACTGAAATCAAGATATTGGCAGGTCTGTCTTCCCTGTGGAAGTTTCAGGGGATAATATGATCCTTTACTTCTGATATCTTTCTTTATTCCTTGACTATGACCTCAGTTCTTGTACCTGAAAGGCTAGCATTTTAAAAGCTTATTGACTAACCTTTGCACTGCCTTATCTCTGTATGTGTCAAATCTATTATAAAATACCTCCTTGGTGAGTAGCAGGAAATACAGGGGATGTTGGGTTGAGCAAAATTTCACTTATAAATTTGGTGCATTTGAAAGATCCTGATAGGATAGTTTTTAAAGTTCTTATCTTAAGGGGGAAAGGATTTCAACTACGAATATCAACTAAATAGCGTGTTGATAAATATACAATATATACATATTTTAAAACATCATCCAATATATGTCAAATTTGTCTACACCGAATATAAATTCAATCTTAATATTGTAGGATGGAGAGATAGTATATCAGAAGGGTGCTTGCTCTGCATGCAGCTGACCTGGTTCCAATTCCATCATTCCATAGGGTCCCCAGAGCATCACCAGGCATGACTCTTAAATACAGAGATAGGAAAAAACCCTGAGAAGAGGTGGGTGTGGCTCAAATAGAAAATAGAAAAATCTTAATATGGCTTAAAGTTAAAAAAAATTGCTAATGCTGTGGTTGTGTGTAGATTCCACCTCGGCAATCCAGAATTAATCACCACATCTCAAGAGCCTTAACTTAATCACAAACTGAAGAAACCACTTCATAGGTCAGGTATGTGGTTGGACAGGTATATAATGAAATAGCATGGAGACAGAGAAACAAGAACAGTTTATTCTTTAAGGGAGTCGAGGGCCAGAGGTTAGAGAACACCCCAGGAACCAAGAATATGGTAAGGTTTTATATAAGTAAAATAAGGTAGGTTTACACAAAGAAATAGATGAGCTTATGCAAAAAATTTAAAAACTGGAGCTGGAACAATAGCACAGCAGGTAGGGAGTTTGCCTTGCACGCAGTCGACCCACCACAGAAGCAAGTTACTGACTTACAAGGCCTTTGTAATATGCCATATTTTTAATTATTGAGAAACCTTTAGGTTTTTAAATTACTTTTTCAGAAAAGTTTTTGTTAGTTATGCTTATGTGACAAAATTTATAAATTTAAATTATAAGGCCAGATCTTGGATTGTGTCCTCTCACATTATTTTACAGAGAAAAGATTTTTTTTTTAAGTTTTACATATTAAGTCCTTTTATGTTTGCAGGTCATCATTTAGCCTGTTACAGACAGATGTATTTCTTTTCCACAATTCATGCAGTCATAACTGACTAATTTTACCCTTCCATAAAGTAGTACACATTCCAGAAAAGGACATATTACCCAATTTATCTGAATAGTATATTAGATTTAATTTATCTGAACAGTATATTATATTCAAATTTGAATAGCACAATTTTCTAAACTAAGTTTAAGAAAATTGTTAATTTTAATGTTTGCATATTTATTATGTATTTTTTCAGTTTGTTACATCCATTAATATTTCTACATATGTATCAGTATAGCATTGTAGCACTGTTGTCCCGTTCTTCATTGATTTGTTCAAGCAGGCACCAGTAACATCTCCATTGTGAGACTTGTTGTTTTTGGCATGTCAAATAAGCCGCGGATAGCTTGCCAGGCTCTGCCATGCAGCACAGGCGAGTTACTCTTGGTAGATTGCCAGGCTCTCCGACAGGGACAGAGGAATCAACCTCGGGTCGGCTGCATGCAAGGTAAGTATCCTACCCTCTGTGCTATTGCTCCAGTCAGTATGTCAAACATAATTGCCAATACATAGAACAAATTATTATTTTTCAATTCTGTCTATGCTTTTGTCCTTTCTAAGTTCTGAGTGGGTTAATAATCCCATAGATTACTGTGATAAAGTACAGAGATAAAGAGATCACAAATATATAGAAAAACAACCTGGAAAATATAACAACACATATTAGTGAAATTTGTGTGAATTATTTCTTTTTAGCCATCCTCTATATTTCAATTTAAATAATAATCATTTTAGATAGGCTTCTTTCCAAAATTTATTTATTTTATTTTTTTAATTAATTTTATTAAATCACCATATGGAAAGTTACAAAATTCTCAGGCTTATGTCTCAGTTATACAATGCTCAAACACCCGTCCTTTCACCAGTGCCCATATTCCACCACCAAAAAAAAAAGTATACGTCCTACCCCACTACCCCCTAACCCCCCACCCCCACCTGCATAACTGATAAATTTCACTTCATTTTCTCTTTACCTTGATTACATTCCATATTTCAACACAAAACTCACTATTGTTGTTTTTTCCAAAATTTAGCTATTAAAGTTTCCTTCTTTACTGGTGAGGGGAATCCCCTGTGATGCTTAGGGGTTACTCTTGGCTCTGTGCTCGGAAATTATTCCTGGCAGTGCTCAGGGGATCATATGGGGTACCCGGGATCAAACCCAGCATGCAAAGCAAACGTCTTACCAGCTGTGTTATTGCTCTGGCCTCTAAAGTTTCCTTTTATGAAATATATCTATTTTTAACGTTTTGTTGTTTGTTGACCTGTTTTAATGTCAAAATTTTAGGTTGGCAATTTTTAACATAACTGACTAATTTTATTCTTCCATAAAGTAGTACACATTCCAGAAAAGAGTATATGCCCCAATTTATCACTTTTCCCCAGGTATTTTTGGTATCATTGTGATTCAAATTCTTTTACATGGCCCCAGGGCAAATACTCCTCTCACTGCAAAGTCAGTTCCTAATGATTTGGAGGAATGAGAAAATGTGACATCTTACCCTTTCCTTTTGTTACTGCATGTTCTTTAAATGAGAAGGTATGCAAATACAAGCAGGGTGTGACCAACCTACAATTCTATTGTTTCCTTGCAGATGGCCATCTATTGTCAGAAAGTGAAGGTACAAATTGTCTAAGAAAGAGCAATTGTAGTATATTTAATTAAGACATGTTCATGACTTACTCCATTTCATAATTTACAGACACAGAAGTTTCCTTCTCTGATGTCTTCTGAATAATTAGACAAAACTGCATATTGTATTGACAAATTTAGGCATGATTTCCAAATCCAACTGAATGTTTTATTACTTGAATTTCCAGATATAGGCAGTTTGTTAATAAAGTTATTTTTTTTTTGAGGAATTGAGGTGATAGAAGTAGTTTGAGGAATAACGATCTTTCTTTGATTGGCCTGTGCACAATTTCCAAGCATAAAGTTTTTTAATGTTTTGCTTTTCTAATAAAGAAAGTAGCTCTCTCTTATAGCCAATCTATTTACACCTTATTGAATATATATTTGCCTTACAATTTCAAATCATATTTATCTTATACAAATGGAGAACAGTGACATATTATTTTTGCTTCTTTATAAACATTAATTTAGAGCTTACTTGACAAAAGTTGCTAGAGAATTCTGTTCCAGGTGAAAAAAAGAATTTTTTTAGAAGTGTGAAGTTTAGCTCTGTCATTCTACTATCCAAATGATCTCCACCTCCATTCCTTTCACCCCTCTTCCTTTTCCCTCTGGTAATCACAGTATTTCCACACAGTCTGATCATTGTTTTTATTTATTTTTTTTTTGAAATTTTCTTTGAGTTATTTTCAGAGTTTAAGTAAAAAAATCATCTGGTGTTTCACATCCTGACTTGTTTCATGAAATTCCATTTATTATGTCAAAAAGAGAAAGTTTCATTTTTTTTTAAGTGAATTGCACTTCTTTGAGAATTTCAGAGTTTTTATATTCAGTCATCATTGATGGGTATATAAAAAATTCCATGATTTGGCTATTGTTTAAAAAGTAAAACAGATATGAACGAGATATAAATATCCTCTCGAAATAATGTATTTATGTTTTGAAGAAATTCTTTTTTAGTGGTATTCCTGGATTAATGGTCTTTCCCTTGTCATTTTTAAACAAATCTCCACACTCAAGCAAATCTACATGGATTTTAAAAGACCATCTGCAATTCTGAGAAAATTAATTTCTGGTATTTAAGTTGCCATTTTTGGAATACTTTGCTATGAACACGACACTGTAATACAAATAGTTAAACTTCTAACAGGTAAAAAAGTTTAATTCTTCAAATTCCATTTCTGTTTCCTTTTTTTTAGGTAGAATAGACAAATAAATTATGAGACACTAAAAGTGTTAAATATGACTCATAATGGATAGGCATATTGTGAGTGTTACCATATATGTGATCTAATGTATTTATCTTTATTTTTTAGAGAAAGAACAAGTTCTACTTCTGTCGGGATCTTCTGGGCTCTGTTCAGTGCGCTCCCTCAGCTGCTCAGAGCTGCTCAGAGTTCTGAGGACAGGGCCGAGCTTTCCTCCTGCAGAGAGAGGGGTCCGAGGGAAAAGAACAATCCTATGCCACAGCCTCCACAACAACCAAGAAAGGAGAAATGAACACACGAGCACGGCGGGGGTCCCGTCAAGCACTTCTGATTTATTGAGCAAACAAGGTTTATATAGGCTTGAATATTTGCAGTGAGTCACCTAGTTACAGTGGTAGAACAAACACGTAGAACAAATACGCGTTTCATCTCAGTTCTATAGATAAGATTACATTGTTCCATTATAGTTCTATAAATAGGGTTACATTCTCCTTTGTGATCATAATGGACAGACTGTCACCCACACATCTGCCGGACACAACCAGTCCTAGGACCTCACTGACCTGTGATCGTAAATATCCATGTAACAGGCTTCTGAATGCTCTGGGAACATCCCCCGGGACCTGAGCCCAAGGACTAGGATGGCACTTCAAAGCAGACCAAAAGGGGCTTTTCTCCCAACGTACTTCCAGCAGGTTTTAGTTTTACAACAGCATAATCCTGTGCTGGTGAACGCCTTATAAATTAGATTCTCAGACATCATTGAACTTAAGCTTTCATACTTCTCCATTTTTTCCCATTCTTTTATTGTTGTTTTTTATATCAGTTGGTGCTTTCTAAGTCTGGGAACAAAAGTTGGCATTACACAACTTCGTAATATGGAGAAACTTATCAGATGAACAAAAGAATGACAGTGATACTATTTGACTTTTATGAAGCAATGAAGCAGAGCACAAACACTTGTACATAATAAAATGAAAGAGGTCACTCGTGATTTTGTCCTCTATTTCACTGTAAGGATAAACTGGTCTAAATCTTGATATCTCACCCATGTTACTCGTAGAAGTGGCACAGAAGTTTGGTAGTTTTTTTTTATAAAATAATGTATATTTTAGGAATATTTTGTCCAGTGACCTGCCAGATTTATCAATCATAACTGTAACTGAATCTAGGTTATTCTCTTCAGTAGATTTTTTTTGTTTACTATAACTAATATATTGATAGATTAAAACCATTGAAAACTTCTGGTAAAAAATAGGGCTGAAATAACGGATATTATTTCATACTAGTTTGTCAATATTGAAGAATGATTTGTGTTTATATTTTCTTAGAACAAATGAAATGTGATGATTTTTATGGCATGGAATGATCTACTGAGATCTTATAATCTTTCAGCTTTATGGACTTAAATAATGTTTAGTATTCCATACTGTGTGTGCAGGGTGTGTGTGTGTGTGTGTATGTATGTGTGTATGTCCATGAGGTTACTCAGAAATGATAATGAAATCCATATTATATTACATTTTATGAATTTAAAAAAACTGGAAAAAATCAGAGATATAAATACCAGATATGCAAGGAAACTGATTTTATGGTAAAAGTATAAGGAAACAAAAGAATAATAATGTCAATTCTATTTTGCAATTTAGCATGTGCATAAAGTCTGTTTTCATTTTTAAAATCTTTTCAATTGCCTTCATTTTGCAGTGAGTGATACATGCAGGGCTGACATTTCTCTACTACTTGCATCGCAATCTCTTTATGAGTTTTGTAAAAAGTCTTCACAGTTATCATGGAGACACTGTGAGTAACTCAGTTTAGAATTACAGTAACTTAACTGCAAAATATGGAGTACCTAAATATAGGAGACTTACAAAAGTTCCTATATCATTTAAGGGAATGGGAATTAGTGGTTATGAAGAATATATGGCTCAACCCTAAAAAAAAAGTATATTGTACTTAAAAATCATTGTGAGTGATTCAGTTAAAATTCAATTAAGAGATATTCCATTCTAAAACTTGATTTTTAGTGTTTTACTCAAACAAGTATATATGATGGTTGATTCATAATGTGCACACGAGACAGGAACAAAGTTATAGCGTGAAGTGACTTTAATAAAATTACTTTTAAAAACAACAATAAAAAATATTTAAAATTTAGCAAATTGTATCAGTCCTGTTTCAGTTATCATTGTTTTAAATATTCCATATTTAATAGCATAATATTACAAATGCATTATTTAGCTTAAAAATTCTGTATATTTAATACCACTGTCTCTGAGAAGTACAACGGCCAACATTCAGAGAGAGACTTAAAAGCAAGCTTCAGAAGTGATATCTTTAGCCTACTTCTCCCTCTGGGAGAAACTGGCAATCTTCTGAGAATTTCCTGCCTATATGGACAGCCTTACAAATTTCCTATGGTGTATTCATATGCAAAATCCAGTAACAAGCTGGATCTCATTCCCCTGACCCTGAAGAGCCCCAGTGCAACATCGTTAGGAGGGCTGTGTCGAGATAGACTTCTAAAATCTCACGAGATAGACTTCTAAAATCTCAGGGAAAGGACAAAATGAGATGTTACTGAGCCCATCTGAGAAATCGGTGGTTAATGGGATTTCATGATCGTGATCGTGATCTCTGAGAAGAGGTGATATCTCAGTTTTATTTTAATTTCCAAATTACTAGTGATGCTAGTCGTTTTTTTATAAGACTTTTTGTCATTTGTATGTATTCTTTTAGGAAGCTTCTGTCATCTCTTCTTTCTTTTTTATGAACAGAATTTTACTAGGACATTTGCCGCTGGGGAGTAGGTTGGTGAATGGGATTTGGGAGGAAGTCACTATAGCAATATGTAGGATAACATGGGATTTGTCCTTTTAGCCTTGCCATAGGGAACTTAGTTTACCTTAGAGCAATGGTCTTTCTTTTTGGACACAGGAAGACAGTTGATAATATGCTTTGTAACTTGGGAATTGATTGACTCCAATAATATTTACTCCTGGGCATCTGCTTCCTCAACTCAGTTGCCCTTAGTTCCTAGCACCCCAAAAGCAGGGTCCTGATGAGGGATGGAATGGACCCAGGGCAAGCTGTGAGCTACCCTGGCATCAAAATGGGCCAGGCCAAAGCGCCACAATACTCAACTTAGATGACTTAAATGGTAGAAGCTGGAATTTCTAAACTAGTAGAAAGCAAACCCCATATGTATTCTTCAATTGCAGTTTGTTTCAGGGGTTGGAGTGGTAAAAGCAGCTGCAGCCTTAACTTTTGACCTTTGTGCACACACACACACACACACACACACACACATGCACACACAAGCACTGTATATGAAGCTTCTAATTTTTACTCAATTAATGTTGGAATCTGTTAGCTAGAGAGCAAGCAAGCAAGAGAGAGAGCCTCCAAGAATGCCTATTACAGAAATTAATATTTTAAAAGCATACAAAATAAGTATGTAACTTCAGTATATAATTTGGTTCAGAAATTGTGTAAGATTATTTCTAGTTTATTTTCGAGTATATAAATCATAAGCACATTTGAATTTGTAGAGATGTTATATATTTTGCCTCATAATAGAGGAATGCCAAAGATTACTGCAGCCATATTTTAAAATGCCATGGATCTCATACCATAATTTATGTTATTTACATTTCTCCCACATAAAAATGCATACACTACATTCCCAAATCTCACAAAATATATAACATGATGAATCATTCACAGTTGGGGCCATAATTCTTGTCATTAAATCAAGACTAGAAGCATATTTGACCCCTGGTTTCAGTACCCTTTGCACCATTGCTTTTAATCTAAGAATTTTTGAATTAATGAAAAAGTATTTGACCCTTTTCCTAATATAACTGACCTCATCTGGGAAGGCTGAGCTCAAACTCATCTGAAATTTTCTAGTCTAGTAGCAATACATGTACTTTACATGGAGCATAAGTGTAAGATGACTAGATTCTAAAAAGTGAAGGGAAGAAAGAAAGGGTAATGAAGGAAATAAAGTAAAGGAGGAGAAATGAGGGGAGGGGGATGAGGGCAAGAGATGAGCAAGAGATAGAACTTGATAATGTGTTCTAAAATCTAGCATTACAAAAGAAATATGAGGAAAATACATCTCCCTAATCCTCTCTGAGAGTCCAAAACTCATTTGAAATGATCTTTATTGTGCTTCATTGTAGTACACCCATATTCAGAAAGAAAAATCACAGATGATACTTCCTTCACAAGAAGAAAATTTTAAAAAATGGATCCATATTTAAAATAATCACTGGTATTAATAATGTGGGACTGGAGCGATAGCACAGCGAGTAGGACGTTTGCCTTGCATGCAGCCAACCTAGGTTCGATTCCTCTGTCCCTCTTGCAGAGCCCAGCAAGCTACCAAGAGCATCCCGCCTACATGGCAGAGCCTGGCAAGCCCCCTGTGGCGTATTCACTATGCCAAAAACAGTAAAAGCAAGTCTCACCATGGAGACGTTACAGGTGCCTGCTTGAGCAAATCGATGAACAATGGGAGGACGGTGTGGCTGTGCTACAGTGCTACTATTAGTAATATGCATTTAGGGGGCTGGAGAGATAGCACAGCGGGTGGGGTGTTTGCCTTGCACGCGGCCAACCCGGGTTCAAATCCCAGCATCCCATATGGTCCCCTGAGCATAGCCAGGGGTAATTCCTGAGTGCAGAGCCAGGAGTAACCCCTGTGCATCGCCAGGTGTGACCCAAAAAGCAAAAAAATAAAAAAATAATAATAATATGCATTTAAAGTAAATGCTCCCTGCCTGGTTAGTTCAGTTATTTAAAATATTACATTCATCACCAATATGCCAAACATTATTCTGGTTATTGACATTGGTTTCTATCCATAGCTTTGGGAGAGAATGGGGAAGTTGAATAAAGTCCTTATTTTATCTCAACACAAGACTCAAATATGAATCTCCCAGGAAAACTCTGGTTGGAAAGTGGAACTTGCTTATTTACTATTTTTCTACATAATAGCAAGGAACAATAGGAATTAGAGGTTATTAATAACTACCAGATAAGCAACATGAGGTATTTCTAAAAAAGATCTTAAGTACTTTAGTATGAGTGGAAAAGCAAAGTTTTTTAATGAAGTTCAGTTAGTTTGGTTTCTTTTTTCTTTTTTTCACTCCTACCCTCAATACAATATGAAAATATCGACCTTCCATATTCTTTTTGCTATTCAGAATCCATGTACTTATGGGAGAACCAAATGACAGAATGCGTATATAAATACTAGAGAACTGTGTGTCATGGATATCAGAAGAATTTCAGCATTGATTAAGTGAAGGCTAGATTGTATCTCATATTATCTTTGGTTTTGATTATCTGTAAATTCACGATTACTACTTCTTGAAATACATGACCCTGAATTTTAAAGCTCATAGGATTTTTTTGAGCACTTAAAAATGTTCTTTACATAAAGATGGTATATTTTTCTTGATGATTGCCATCAATTTACTAATTAGAGTTTACTGATTATCTGTGCATAAAGCTCTTATCTAGATTGATGAATACTAGTGATTAAATGAACTTCAAATTACCAAATATGAAGGGTGTTCACACCAGGGGTAACATATAACTATAACAAAAATTGCATTGGCAATCATCCCAGAAACAAGCAATTTGCATAAGACATGTTTTAAAGTCTCATCTTATTGTTGATTTGGGCTTCTTTGAAGACAGCATAAGTTCTTTTGAAAGTAAGATGTTTATTTCAATTTTTTTCTACCATGCACATCAGGAGCTGTACAAGAAATGATGCTTATAATTAAGCATTCCAATATTCTCATAAAAAATCATGTTAATAAACTGAGTAGTAAATGGAACGACACTTGCAGGTTTTTGTTTTTTTGGAGGTTTGTATTCTCTGAGTAGAACAGAAACTGATTTGGGGCCAACTTTTTTATTTTATAAAGAACATTATGTTTGTTTGTTTTTTTGCTTTTTTGGGTCACACCCAGCGATGCTCAGAGGTTACTCCTGGCTTTGCACTCAGGAATTAATCCTGGCAGTGCTTGGGGGACCATATGGGATGCTGGGGATCAAACCCGGGTCGGCCGAGTGCAAGGCAAATGCCTTACTGCTGTGCTATTGCTCAGGCCCCAGAACACTATGTTTTTTATAAAACACTTCTAGTCATTATTTAGGATAATCACAGAAAAATATGAAAGTTTTATGGTTTGGAGACAGATATTAAATTATCTCTGAAAATAGTTTCAAGAGTAAAAACTTCAAATTCATTGTTTTTAAACTTATAGTGAAAAATTCAAAATTGTTCTCAGAAGTAATTTAATTTTTTTAAGTAATTTAATTTTTATTTATTTATTTTATTTTTATTTTTTTTTTAATTTTATTTTATCACCATGTGGAAAGTTACAAAGTTCTCAGGTTTATGTCTCAGTTACACCGTATTCAAACACCATCCCTTCACCAGTGCCCATATTCCACCACCAAAATCCCCGGTTACCCCCCGCCCCCTACCCCAACTGTATAATTGATGAATTTCACTTCATTTTCTCTTCACCTTGATTACGTTCCATATTTCAACACAAAACTCACTATTGTTGTGGGAGTTATACCCCCAAACAAGATAACCCTATTAAGGAAGCATTTGATAATTAGTTTTCCATTAAAAGATTGTATGTTTTCAGGTTTTAGAAAAAGTCGAGAGGCCACATTAGCGGCCGCACAGCTCGGATGTGCCCCAGTCCTGAATCCCGGAGCCATGTTAGTTGCTGCTCAGTGTCACCAGGGCTCCATCTGGAGAAGGTGTTGTGGCTGCACCTCCTCCTTCCGGCTCCCCGGTGTTGTTGGCCCCAATTCGGGTCTGGAGCATTTTCCGGGCCGCTTTGCTCACCAGACTGCCTGGCCACTTCTCGTAATTTAATTTTTAAAATGCAATTTAAACCTATTGAAAGTTCTATTTGTCTTAAACTCTTGGGAATTTAAAAAATCTACATATATATTTCTTTCAGCATGCTTTTAAAAATTTTAGTTATCAATTTACAAATAAGCATCTAGTTATTGTACTTAATAGAAAACATAATCCTAGATTTCATTGATTACTTCTGACTCTAAATTATGAACCAAATTAAGGAATTATGTTATGTAAAAGCTATTATTTTCATCAATTTTAACATTTTTTTCAGACTAAAAATTTACATGTGAAAACTCTTTGCAAGGAAAAAGTAACATTGTTTTGGTTTGCACATTTTGAGGCAAAAGTATAAGCCTTACATCTCCAGGAAATGGTCTTGACTAAACATTTGTGTCAGTATGCATGAGTTTTGGCTTTTATATCAAAAAGAAAAATATTATTTCTTTAACAGAATGTATAATAAGTACTTGTAATGTGTAAGCATTTTGGTTACATTTGAGAAGATAAGTTGAAATTCTAAAAAAAAATGAATCACAATGAGATACACAATTACAAAATTATTTGTGATTGGGTTTAAGACATAGAATTTCCAACACCCACCTTTCCAGCAATGTACATTTCCCACCACCAATGTCCACTGTTTCCCTCCTGCTATGCCCCTCACCCCCTTCCACTGCCCAAGTCTGACTCTATGGCAGGCACTTTTCTTCTTTCTAGTCTCACTCTTTTCTTTTGTGCATTATGGTTTGCAATATGGGTCCTGAGAGGTTATCACATTTGTTCCTTTACCTACATTTAGCACGTCGTTCTTATTCAGAGTGATTGTATCCAACTATCAATGTCATAGTGGTTCCTTCTCTATCCCAACTGCCTTCTTCCCCCAGCACTTAGGACAAGTTTCCTACCATGGACCAATCTTCCTGGACCTTGTTTCTACTGTCCTTGGGTTTTAGTCTCATAGTAGAATTTTTTTTTAATATTCGCAAAATGAGAGCAATAATTCTATGTTGGCCCTTCTCCTTCTGACTCATTTCACTCAGCCTGATACTCCCCATGCCCATCCAATTGAAATTCTAGAAAATTTTATGGTTTGAAGAAGTTGGAGAAAATATTAAAAGTTGACTACCAGTTGCATATTGTTATGTTGATCTGGTGGAATTAAATCTAGGGCTTGCAAATATTTTTTAATATTTTTGAAATATTGTATCTTATTTTTATTCATTTATTTTTTGAGCCACACAAGGTTGCTCAGGAGACACTTATGGCTTACCCCTAGAAGTGTTTGGGGGACCATAGAGATGCCGAGGATTAAACCTGGGTCAGCCATGTGCAAGGCAAATATTCTGCCATCTATACTATTCCTTGGCCCTTACTCTTTTATCTTTGAAGACAATTAGATAATCTTGAGACTACTAGCTCAACTTTTCAGTATTTACCACATGATTAACTGACAGTTAATACAGACTCTTTATTGAGCAAAAGTTGGCATTGCCTGGAATTGTCACAACATGGTTGGAACTATAGGGTAGCATGCTGAGTGGTCATTCAGAAGAAATTTTAGATACAGAATGATCTCTCCTACACATGGGGTTAAAAACACACAGTAAGATAGCAACAAAGGTTCAAAGGCAATGGAGAATTGATACAAACAACAGAATGGGGGGGGGCGGAGTGAGATAGAAGGAGAAGGGTAATATGTTCTTTGGGGAGGGAGGTAGATGCACTGGTAATGGGGATAATGTTGGAATTGTGTGCCTGGGAAACCTTCATTAACAGTATTGTAAACCATAGTACCTCAATCAATTAAAAAATGTAAAACAATATAAACTTGAGTGTTGATGGAACTTACCTTATGATTAATATATTCCAGACTGCTCTAATTTAAGCTTGTATAAATTCATATTGCCTCACAGTGAAAAAAATTGGGAAAAGTATTTTAAGGTAAAATAGATCAACGGGGATAGAGCAATAGCTCTGCAGGTAGGGCATTTCCCTTGCACGTGGCTGACCCGGGTTCAATTCCCAGCATCCTGATTCCCTGAGCACCGCCAGGAGTGATTCCTGAGTGCATGAGAGCCAGGAGTAACCCCTGTACAATGCCAGATATGACCCCCCTCCAAAAAAAGCAAAATAGAGTAACACTTTTTTGTTTGTTTGTTTGCTTGCTTTTGTTTCTGCACCATAACTAGCCGTGTTCAAGGCTTACTCTGGGCTCTGCCCACAGGGACCACTCCTGGGGATGCTCTAGAAACTTCACTGGATGCTGGGGATTGATTTCGGGTGAGTCACTTGCAAAGCAAGGACTGTGCCCACCATAGGACTACTCTGGCTCCACACTCTTATGTTACTGGTTTAGTAACATACCTGGAAGTGCTCAGGGACGACCCCTGACTTAGTTCTCAAGAACTGAACAGTTCTGGGAAACCATGTAGTGCTAGAAATCATACATATGCTTCCTAAAGACAAGGCATGAGCACAGCCCATGAAGCCTCGTTTACCTTTTCTGGAAAGGGGGATAAAAAACACACTTTAGTTTTAAAGGATTGCCTTATCTGACAGGCTGTTCTCATCTCGAATGCAAGATGTGCAAGGAGCTGTATTTTTTAAAAAAATTTATTATTTTTTATATTTTTAATTTTTTAAATTTATTTTTTAACAAGTGAATCACTGTGTGGGTACAGTTACAGATTTATACATTTTTGTGCTCATGTTTCCCTCATACAAAATTTGAGAACCCATCCCTTCACCAGTGCCCATTCTCCACCACACACAAACCCAGAATCCCTCCCACTCTCCCCAATCCCACCTCCCCCCTCACCCCACCCTGTCACTGTGGCAGGGTATTCCCTTTTGTTCTCTCTCTCTAATTAGGTGTTGTGGTTTGCAATAAAGATGTTGAATGGCCATTGTGTTGAGTCTCTAGTCTACATTCAGCACACATCACCCTTCTCCCCTGTGGCCTTCAACCACATTTTACTTGGTGTTCCCTTCTCTATCTGAGTTGCCCTCTTTCCAGAATGTGAGGCCAGCTTCCAAGCCATGAAGTCAACCTCCTGGTACTTATTTCTACTATTCTTGGGTGTTAGTCTCCTACTCTGTTATTCTATATTCCACAGATGAGTGCAATCTTTCTATGTCTGTCTCTCTCTTTCTGACTCATTTCACTTAGCATGATACTTTCCATGCTGATCCATTTATATGCAAAGTTTATGACCTCATTTTTTCTAACAGTTGCATAGTATTCCATTGTATAGATGTACCAAAGTTTCTTCAACTAGTCGTCTGTTCTAGGGCACTCAGGTTTTTTTCCAGATTCTGGTTATTGTAAACAGTGCTGCGATGAACATATAAGTGCAGATGTCATTTCGACTATACTTTTTTGCTTCTCTGGGATATATTTCCAGCAGTGGTATTGCCGGGTCAAATGGGAGCTCAATTTCTAATTTTTTGAGAATCATCCATATTGTTTTCCAAAAGGGCTGAACCAGGTCGGCAAAACCCTCCACAATATTGAAGATAAAGGTATCTTCAAAGATGACATGCAACTGGCCAACCAAGTGGAAACAGAGATCAACAAATGGGACTACATTAAACTAAAAAGCTTCTGCACCGCAAAAGATACAGTGACCAGAATACAAAGACAATCTACAGAATGGGAAAGGATATTTAACCCATCAGATAAGAGGTTGATATCAAGGGTATATAAAGCACTGGTTGAACTCTACAAGAAGAAAACAGCCAACCCCATCAGAAAATGGGGCAAAGAAATGAACAGAAACTTTCCCAAGGAAGAGATATGAATGGCCAAAAGGCACATGAAAAAGTGCTCTACATCACTAATCATCAGGGAGATGCAGATCAAAACAACCATGAGATACCACCTCACACCACAGAGACTGGCACACATCCAAAAGAACAAAAGCAACCGCTGTTGGAGAGGATGTGGGGAGAAAGGGACCCTTTTTAATTTTATTTTGAGGCCACATCCTGAGATGCTCAGGACTTAATTCTAACCATGCACTCAGGGATCACTTCCAGAGGGGCTCATGGGATCACATGGACCACAGATACTGAACCTTGGTTGGCAGTGTGCAAAGCAAGTAGTCTACCTGTTATACTATTTATCCCTGCCTTGAGTTTGTGTTTTTTGTTTTCTTTAAACTTAGATGAGTTTCTCTGTTTTTGCTTATAGTTTTATGTAGTTTGAAATGATTTGGAAATTTTGTAAAGCATTTTAAGACATTCATTCCAAAATGTTGGAAAATATTGATTTATTTTCCATGTTTTGTAAAAGTGCTCAGTGATTGCTATGTGATGTGGGAGGGGACAATAGATGTTCTTTAATATCAATTTTCTTATATCCATTTTTTTAAATATAACTGGTTTTCAGTTTTGAAGATGAAAACAGGTCTAGAGAATTATGTCTAGAATATCTATGTAAAATGATGTGCTCAATACCAGGGTTCTATAAAGTAAAAATGGGTAAGTCAGAGACGAGGGAGATGCCTCCAAGGGCAGGAGCAGAAGCCTTGAGTTTTGGCGCTAGATAAGCCCTGTTTTCAGACTTATCTAGCGCCAGTCTGAAAACAGGCCTGGGTAACTTAAGATGAGTCCCTCCCTCCACTAACCTTTAAGAATAATTTTTTGCTATGTATGTTTGACAAATAAAAGAGGATATATTCTCAAGGGACAAAATTTTAGTCCACTTATTTTATACTAATAAGTGTATCATCATCATCATCATCATCATCATCATCATCATCATCATCATCATCATCATCATCATCATCTCATTGATCATTGAATTTCTTGAGCGGTCTCAGGGTCTCAGTAATGTCTTCATTCATCCTAGCCCTGAGATTTTAGAAGCCTCTCTTTACTCGTCCTTCCCAACGATGCAGCATTGAAGTCTCTTTCAGGGTCAGGGGAATGAGACCCAGCATTGTTACTGGTTTTGGCATATGAATATGCCACAAGGAGTTTGTGAGGCTCTTCCATGTGGGCAGGAAACTCTCAGTAGCCTGCTGGTTCTCCCAAAGGGAGAAGTGGCTAGTTTGAGTATATATATACAAAAATACATATACAAATATTTAATACCATAAAAAGGAAATTGTATTTCAAGTAGACATCCTAATGAGAAAACCTTGGGCATGATGAAAAGATCTATAATAAATGGTTAGTTAATATTTCTGTTTTTATTGACTTTTTGGAATTATGCTAGCATAACTCTCCAATGTAGGCATTGGAGTAGAAGACCTAAAGGAGTTCTTTACATATCAATGCATATTTAGGATAAATTTTACATAAAAGGGAATTCCAAAATAATCAATAACTTGAAGAATTAAAATGTGGAGGTAAGTATTAATTTTAGTTTTGACTATGAGGAAAATATAATTTTAAAAATATGACATTTAGGGGCTGGAACGAGAGCACAGCAGGTAGGGCATTTGCCTTGCACGCGGCCAACCCGGGTTCGATTCCCAACATCCCATATGGTCTCCTGAGCACCGCCAGAAGTAATCCCTGAGTGAAAAGCCAGGAGTAACCCCTGTGCACCACCAGGTGTGACCTAAAAATTAAAAATAAATAAAAATATGACATTTAGATTTACAGTAGAATAATTGATGTTAAAAGGCTAAGTTTGTAGTTCTATTTCTGATACTATCTTGGTATGTCACTTTAAAAAATTATCTAGACTCCTCAAGTTCGACTGTTTTATATTTACAATAAACTTTCACAAGAACCAGAAAATAAAATGTAATTTTCCCATATTTTCACATAATTCTAAATTTAATATTCAATATATATTGAATCTGCAATTTCAAGACAAAAATAAAACTTACATTAAAAATTAGCTAGATTAAATAATAATTATGATCATTTCTAAAGCACCTTACATAACTGTCATTTAAAAGACATCTAATTTAATGCCCCGCAAACTAACCAATGAATTCTCACTTATATATGATATAAATCTGCCTCTCTATAGAGATAATTAAAATCTTTATAAACATAATTGATGAAGAATTCCACAAAACAATTATGAAGGCAAAAAGACAAGTTTTATCTATAGATTGTAGAGATGACAGCAAATATATAAGTCTTTCCAATAGAATTGTTTGAGGCTATAACCAATGCAGATAAGTCCAAAAGGAGATCTGTTCCCAGAAGCTCTAATTAATGTATTTCAGATTTTCATTCTCTAAGAGAAAAGCTTAAAATAAAGTGACAGCAACACTTATGTCTATTATTTACTCTAGTTATGTCTTAATAAATCTAGAATGTAATTCAATTTAATTTGCCAAGCATCCTGGGAATAATTCCAACTGTTTATCCATAAATATGTTCTCTCTCAATCAATATACCATTAGATTCAGCAGCTTCAAAACACACATCATGTAATAGAAGGCCTGATTTTTCAACTTATGCTTCATTAAAGAAAAAATTTTAAAAGCACCACTTTTACTGTTAAAGTTAATTTAATGATAAACAGAGTCCTATATTACATGAAAATGAATTCAATAGTCATCATTACAAAGACATCTGAGATAGTCTTTACATCACTGCACATAGGTTTGTCTTAAATTGTTTTAACTTGATGAAAGTGTGGTTCAGTGTCTCAGTATGCATCATATTTTGAAAGCAAAGCTAAATATATCAAAGAAAAGTTGATACAATAATAGTAAAAAATATTCAGATTTACAAGAAATGCATTATGTTTTGAACGTTCTGAGGGATTATGAAGATTGAAAAAATTTATCAAGTTCTAATTCAAAAATTAAAGATATTTAATATGATAATATTATATTTAAAGGACAACATGTATATTATTAAGTAAATATACTGACGTAAACAAAACTTGTTAATTATTCATCATTTATACCCAAATTTCTCCTGAATATGATTAGAGTAATTGTGATAAAGACATAAATAGAATTGATATCATTTATGTCAAAAAAGAAAATATGAGTTAGATGAGTTATGTAATCTTTTAAATACTTGCTAATAAAATTATTGCCCTTAGGCATTATGTTATGAAACAAACCTCTTGGCAGTCAAGGTGATAATGTTAATAATGGAAATATCATGTTTGCAGAACACTGTGGAAAACAATTTTCATCCTATCATTTAATAATCAGAGCAAACTTACAGGGCATTAACTGTCATGGTATCTGTTTTATTGATAAATTATGGTTAGTACATATTAAGTAATTTAATCAAGGTCAAACACCTGAGAAATATCAGAAGCAGGATTGTATTTCAAATTACCTTACTTTCCAACTGAGCCTTGAATTATTTAATTATGTTGTTAGCAATTTGTGTTATTTTTCTCCTAGCAGTAATTTATATGTGCGGTCTCTCTATAAAAGTATTTGAGTACAAATTTAAAGTGACTTGTCATTGTTAAGAATTTCTTTTATTTTGTAATAAAAAGTCTCAAAGAAAAGAGTATACACTTCAATGTAAATCCTCATCATCATGAAGTATAATCTGCTGATTAAAAAATATTGCATAACTACAGAGAATTAATTTCCATATTTCAGAAATAAAATAAAATAACTGATTTTTAAAAGGAATATTAATAACTCTGATTGAATTTTTGATCCATTGTAGCAATCAATGATTACTGTTCTTTTCACATAGTTTTTTAGTACTAAAGGGGGAAAGTATCAGTAGAAAATTACCAATTTGATATATAGGTCTGGAAATTATAGTTTTTATTCTTTTCTTTTTTTTCTATTTTTTGGGGGCTGTGACACCCCGCGATGCACAAGGGGTTACTCCTGGCTCTGCACTCAAGAATTACTTCTGGCAGTGCTTGGGGGACCATATGGGATGCTGGAAATTAAACCCGGGTCAACAGCGTGCAAGGCAAACACCCTACCTACTGTGCTATCACTCCAGCCCCAATAGTAGATATTTTTGACTATTGGTATTTACTAATAAATTTGAACTGAATAAGAGTTTATATTCAGTAATATGTGAATAGTTGTCATATCCTCAACCATCATTATCAATCTTTTGAAATATATTAAGATTTAAATCATAAACATTCCCCGGCATAATTTTTTCCATTGTCTGTATTGATGTTTTAACTTATATTTCCATTGAAAATAAGAATTTTGGTTTCATAAAAGTGAGTGAAGTGTTCCACAAGGAACTGTGTGTTAACTTCTCGATTTTTTGGTTGTATTGTATAACCAACTGTTTAGAAAACTAAATCATAGTTTACATTTTGTTTAACATTGTAAAGTTTATAGCGCTCACTATCACAATACTAGCTTTTAAACTTACTCTGATTTAAATTCAAAGTCCAACCAAACTTGCAGATTGTCATTTGAATCCATACTGGAGATGGGAAATTAAGATGGAATGACATTAATGACAGTCATTCATTAAAACGTCAGGACAAGAGGGAGAAAAAGAATTCCTACAATGCAACATTTCTTCTTTCACATATGTTTTAGGCAACAGAGGTAGTGATAACTTTGTAGGATTGCTCTGTTTTCCAAGGGTATTTTTCAATGGAAGTGAAGAGTTGAAAGGCTTATGAAATATTTGTTTTTGTTTAAGACATAGTTTAAAATCAGATATATTTTGATTTTTTTTGCAGTAACACCCAAATCTTCAGCTATTCAATTTTCTGATGTGACCCAGTATCAAAGTATTCAATTATATCTAGACATTAAAGGTCTAATTAGTGTGAAAATACACAATTTGAAGGACTCAGTTCCATAAACCTATTGTGGAACCAAAACTAAAGCAGTAAATAGAATACTTATGCCACCCACAATTCAGTCATGCAAATAGCAAATTTCAGGTTCTTTCAATACTTTCTTTCAATAATTTGCTAGAGCTCTCACCAAACACAGTGAGATATTTCACTTGTACTTACTGCATATTGTGAAAAAAAAAAAAAGAACCCTGGAGCAGTGCTAAGAACACTCAGAGTAAGATATGGAGGCAAAACAGGTGCTACAAAGCCAGATATGTAACATTCAAGTGTTCCATGCATTCAACTCAGAAGCCTTCAAAACATTTCCATCTGTATTTCTAATTTGTGTGTTGATGTTATGTCATTCTTTAAGATGGATGATAGCGGGGCTCTTTGGCTAATCATGATTAACTCAAACGTCAGCCTCTCTCCCTTCTCCAGTGGTCAGGGAAGACATGAGAATTTCAACCTGCTATTGATGTCACTGGATAAGGTTTTATTAAAAATACACAAATGAATGAGATGGGGGACCTCAGAGAGACAATGCAGTGGCAGTGCATTTGCCTTGCACACAACAGAGACAGGTTCAATCCCCAGCACCCAAATAATCAACTGAGAACTTCCAGGAGTGGTCCCTAAGCAGAGATCCAGGAGGAATCCCTGAGCACAGATGGGTGTGGCCACCCCCCAAACAAGAACCCAAAATATAAAACAAAACAGTATTAAACATTTATTAATAATAAATTTTAAATTATTTTGATGTTTCACCTTTTCCATTATCATATTCTAAAAGTTAAGAAATTGCAGCATTACCTTGATAGATATTTTCTAGCATATGCAAGATATGTATTATTTATAGTCCAGTATGAAGAGATAAGATCTTTACAGATTTCTAGCTAGTATTTATTTCATTTCCAGTTTGAAGAAGAACACAAGATCTAACAAAATAATACTAAAAATCTACAAAGTGCAGTCTCTTTTTTTTGATAATATTTGAAGGGTCAAGGTAGTTCAGTTTACTCAGACATGATTTTGAACTAGAAACCAGGAGTTGATTTGCTAAACTTTCAAGTAACCACTATTGTGATTCAGTCAAGTGATAACTCAAAGTGAGCATCATGAAAGACAGTGGAAAGAAATAGAAGATTATGATACTGAGACACTTGTGAGTACATTTAATGTTTTTATTTTCTCTTTAAAAAATGATCAATTATTTGTATAGGAATACAAATAATATATACAAATTAGCTTGTCAAAATTCTTGTGCTAGATTGATTTTCACATCCTTTGATGTTTTACATTAGCATTATTATAATGTACAAAAATTATTTATCTCTGTTATGTCCTTGTAAAACACTATTAAGCAACCTGTATACATAGACTAACACAACTATAGCAGATGGACTGTAGCACTGTCATCCCGTTGTTCATCGATTTGCTTGAGTGGGCACCAGTAACATCTCCATTGTGAGATTTATTGCTATTGTTTCTCACATATAAAATATACCATAGGTAGCTTTCCAGGCTCTGCCATGTGGTCATATAAGTATTAATATTCCCATTTCACAAACGGGAATGTTTTTGTAATTTTATAATATTAAAATGTGAAAATTACCTTCTGTACATAAATCAAGCTAAAATAATTTTATCAATTACAGATAGCTAATGTGAGATAAATAGCATCCAGATTTATCTGCATAATAAGATAACAGGATATTCTGTACAAAAATGTCATTACAAAAGGGATCTGGAACACTCAAATTCAGTTAGCTACAATTTATTTTATTTTCTACATTAAAGTTTTTGTATAATAGTAGTAAATTAGATAAAGTAGTTTTCTATGCACGGTCCTTGCACTGTCATCCCATTGTTTATTGATTTGCTTGAACGGGCACCAGTAATGTCTCCATTGTGAGACTTGTTGTTACTGTTTTGGCATATTGAATACGCCAAGGGTAGCTTGCCAGGCTCTGCTGTGCGGGCAGGATACTCTTGGTAGCTTGCCAGACTCTCTGAGAGGGATGGAAAAATCGAACTCGGGTCTGCCTTGTCCAAGGCAAACGCCCTACCCACTGTGCTATGGTTCCAGTCCATAGTTTTCTATAGGTAAGACACATTTCAGTGACTCATCTTACCTAGTCTTCTGTGGTAAGCTGTATTGTTTCATAACTATGGGTAATTATGGATCATTAATCATGGTTTATTATGGTTCATTAATTATGCCTATATTACAATGAATGTTTCTTTAATTGCATCTATATATTCAAGTACACTAACATCAATATTCTTGTAACATCTCTCCTCTTAAGATCATCCTGAATATGAAAAAAAAATATGCTAATTTATAAACAATGTTTTGTCTGTTGTTAACTACCTCTCAGGTTTGATAATGTCCTTAAAGAAGGAAGGAAAAATCCACTAAAACATCTATTTCCAACCTTTGGAATTGAGACTGTCCAAGAAACACTGCATAAGAGATGGAAAAGGTGAAAGGAATTTAGTGAATGATGGTACAGAGATATTAGCACTTGCAGTGGGCAGTATAAACCATGTTCTTTAAAGAACTATGAAAATGCATACTTGAAACATGCACAGTGATGCAAACCAACATAACCTAGATATTTAAAAAGGAAAGGAAAACAGGGTCAGTATATTGCACAGCATTTAAGGAACTTGCTTGCCCAAGACTGATCACAGTTTGATCCCCTACACCACAATGGTCCCCTGAGCACCAACAAAAATGATCTCTGATCACATCAGTAGAAATTCCAAATCATCACTAATATCCCTCACAAATAGACAAATTTTTCACAGAACACAAGACAAAACGCAAACAAAATGGATTGTTTCTCTCCCAAAGATATGTTGCTTTAATTATTTCTTTGTATTCATCTATATTTGTATATATCAGTTATGTATATATATGCATATACATATATATATGACATTATGGTCAGATATGTAACAAAGCCATGGAAAACCTGCTTATAAAGTTTAGAATTGGCAAGAACAGTAAAATCATTCTGGAATTAAGATTGACCTGATATGATAGGGTTAAAAAAAGAAAAGAAAAAAAAACACAACCAATGCCTTGTTTACAAGGCTCCTATAAACTATGAAAGTATCTTCTAGACTGATAAGAAACCCCAGCACAACAACCTCAATAAAAGAGCAATTGACACAGAACACATGGCTCTGTGGCTTAGTTCACAGTCTAGAGACATTTCTGCAAGAAGCTGCTGGTACCAAAAGTAGTTTAGCTGGCCTCCGGGATCATGGTCATTCAGCAGCGGAGAGGCCGCACACATGTGGCCACCCAGGTTACATCTTGGTGGAGAGCAGCGCAGGTCAAAATGAAAATTTTAACTCAGTAAATTTTGAGGTAAGAGGCCATCCTCCTTGATCAGCAGTTTTTGTTTAGGGACAGTATATTTTATTGCTCAGGGTTTAAGTTGTGTGCTGACCCTGTTTTGATCCCCAGCACCACATGTGTCCCTAAGCATTAGACATTACTAGATGAAGCCTTGATATTCCCATATGCCACTGGCGTCACTTAAGGAAACCCAGGCCTGCAAGGACTACACAAGCACTGCATTCTCATATCTGTTGAATGTTGGCTCAATTGGCTGATAAAACAGAGAGAGGCCCTTAGGCCTCTGAACACCACTTGGAAGCTTCAAAATAATATCTTTTTTTTTTTTTTTTGCATAGATTTTCACATGTAATGGAGTATGTCTTGGGAAACCAGACCACATGCAAATAAATCTATTGAACAATCTGAAAACTACCTTCAACCTAACCTTTATAAAAATGTGCTTCCTTACGTTTTCTTCTTTATCAAATACTTGTGCTTACAAAATAGTTATTTTTAGAATACAAGTTCATTATATCCAAACTGACAGTTCGTTTCTAAATAAGGCTTCATTGTTTGTTTTTGATCATCTTAATCTTTCCCTTGATTGGCTCCTTAAGGTGAGTTAAGAACTCGATACAAGGGACTCCATCTGTATTCTTCTAGTCTGTCAGCAGGAAAGGAATGCTGCTTTGTTCCAAGGGTCAGACGAAACCCATTAACAAGTACAGCTCATAAACTAACTGTTCAACTACAGGAATAACTGCCCCTGTTGCACCTCCTTCGACTAAATTGGACTGTATCCCATAACCACACACCAATTGCTCTCCATGACCGTAATCCACTTTAACCATTAACTAGCTTATTCTCTTTCATAACTAGTTTTGCTGTTCACACTCTCAAAATTCACATAGGTGTATTTTGTCTTTATAATCTCATTGCTGACTGTCCTTGGGATGTGAATTTCCAAAGATACAATAGTTTACTCAGGGTCACTGGCTTTTATATAAAAGTCTCCCATTTTGACATCATTGAGTGGTGCTTATCTGTCACTTGAGAAACTCCCTTACAACACAGTAGTGGTGGCAACAGTCTCTCACCATTGCATCAGCATTTTGGTCCTATCCCAAACTTCCACTGAAACTTATTTGATCTATGCCCAAAGTCCTTAAAATGTAATTCCATCAAATGTTCATTAAGTTTTGTCACATGAGTTGGTATATGATTTGTCAAATAATTAAAATATTTCTATCACTATCACTATCATCCTATTGATCCTTGATTTGCTTGAGCAGGTCCAGTAATGTCTCTTTTTTTCCTAGCCCTGAGATTTCAGTAGACTCTCTTTACTCGTCCTTCTCAACGGTACTGCATTAGAGGGTTTTTCAGGGTCAGGAGAATGAGACTCATCATTGTTACTGTATTTGGCATATGAATATGTTATGGGGAGCTTGCCAGGCTCTCCCGTGTGGGCAGGAAAACTCTTGGTAGCTTGCCAGGTTCTCTGAGAGGGAGATCTAGGCTATAAGATGTTCCTTCTAGGAGCTTGGTCTTATAGTCTCTGGATGTTGGCCATTGATGGAATTACAGGGTGCTGGGGGCAGTTTCTGGGTGTGACTGCCTAGCTACTGAGAATGGGGGATCAGGGCAGAAGAGGCCCAGTCTTGATATGAGCAGGCTTGGAGATCTCAGCCCTGGGTCCCGCACACCTGGGTTCCTCTGCCCGTTCCTTCTTGCATGAGGCTTGTCTGAACGTGTAGAGAGGTGCCTTGAGCACAGCTGTGGCTAGGTTCCAGCAATCGTTGGCTGCCAGGGCTCTTCTGGAGGGGGGGAGAGAAACTCAACCCATCCCCTCCAAGGGTCCCTGGTGAAGACAGTCAGGGGTGGGGGTGAGAATCAAATGTTTAACTCCATTAATATTTGATAATTTTATTAAAATTCCTGGTGAGTTTGAGATTTTACATATGTTCTTATACTTTTTATCAAGTGTGATTATGTTGATCTGTTGATCTTTAATGAACATTTAAATGATCCCAAGTGTCTATGAACTCCATTATTAGTTTTATAATTATTATACATTTATAATTTAACTTCTTGACTTTTATTTTATCAGTGTCATGATGTATGTGGTTGTATTTTAGTATAATTACCAATAACCTGGTTGATAAACTGCCCATTACCTTTATGTTCACATTTTACCACTTAAATTTTATTCCAGACTTCACTGTCAGATTTTTTGCTGCTCCTGTTTTCTATTGTTTTATTTGTCTTATGATAAAAATTCAGTGCTAATGTTAAACATTCCAGATTCCGATGGAAATCTTAGTTTTCAGTCCTCTTTTGCTACTGCCATGGTTTCCATAGAAATCAATATTGAACATAATATGCAAGGCATATACATATTATTTTTCTCTTTCAAATTGTACCAAAAAATGACATTTGCATCTTCCAAAGGCACGAATGAAAGTCACACAACATGATGCATACCTATGGGTGTTATTTTTCTGCTTGTACAAAGCGTAGGACAGTTGAAACATGTGTTCAGCTACAATATCAAAACACAGAATGAACAATAAATTATAAATGTGGCTATATTTTTTTCTACAAATATAACTGAGATCTAATTCTATATAATCTATTATATGTATAAATTTATATTAGGTCTCACCTTTTACTTGTAATGAAGTTGTTTGGCTTAAATTTGAATCAAAAGCATCTATTTCTATGTCAAACACATTGACAGCCACTTGGGA
This sequence comes from Sorex araneus, assembly GCF_027595985.1. NCBI lineage: Eukaryota > Metazoa > Chordata > Mammalia > Eulipotyphla > Soricidae > Sorex > Sorex araneus. Next base: position 127,748,216 of record NC_073307.1, on the reverse strand, counting down.
TGAACTCTTATTTTCCTCCTCTTATCTCTTTTTCTGCATTTTATAATTTGAATTCATGAATAAAAAGTAAGCCCAGAACACCTTTGACTCCTCCACCCTTAATTCGGATACAAGCAGAGCCCCAGGCACGTGCATGTGTTCTTTTTCTCTTGTGACCCAGGTGTGCTGTGTAATTTTCTGGTCTCGCAAGTAAAAAGCCTTGACTTTTTCCCACATATTTTCTTGATGGTTAATGCTTGAAATTTATAATCCAATAACCAAAAATTTGGGCAAGTTTGTGCCTTCATTCTTTCTCTTCAAAACTGAAATGTATTCTCTAAGATTAAGGCACTAAAGAAAAGCAACAAAAGGGACACACAGGCAAGAGCTTGCACTTTGAATGATGTAACAACTCCTCCCTGGAAGGTATTATTTGGGGGATGAGTGAATAAATACCTTTAGATACCTTTGTAATTAAAAGGGCAACCTTCTTATTCCTGAGGGAACACAACTAGTCAGTGGATTCCTTCTTAATGATTAGTTAATCTCTTTCATTAGCATACAAAATAAAGTCTCCTGGCTAAATAGATAGTGCAGGGGATAAGGAGCTTTCCTTGGTTGGCTGGGATTTCCAGGGTTTATTTCCAGTGAAATCCAGCAATGCATATTCCTTTGAAAGGGAGCAGGAGCCAAACCCAAGCACTTGTGGGTTTGACTCAAACCTCCTATTCCTAAAGGAATATTTCAATCATATACCTCCCATTTCATTATGCTTTATTTTGCTATCGCTGGAGCGATAGTGCAGCGAGTAGGGCATTTGCCTTGCATGCAGCCTACCCAGGGTCAATTCCTAGATCCCTCTTGGAGAGCTGGCAAACTACTGCCCTCAGAGCAGAGCCTATCAAGCAACCTGTGGCGTATTCAGTATGCCAAAAACAGTAATAAGTCTCACAACGGAGACGTTACTGGTGCCCACTCAAGCAAATTGGGACGACAGTGCTATAGTGCTACAGTGCTTATATAAAGCAATGTATGATTATGTAGGTTCATTGTAGATTCATCATTATATATCTCCACTATGTATGGCTACATTTGTGGAATACCGACCTCATTTCCTTGAGAAAGATATGTGTTGCTTTACTTTGGGCTTTGGCATCCAGAATGTGTGTATTAACTTGGCCCTTTAAACAGGACGCGAGATGAGAATGGATCAATAAAGAGTATAGCTAACCATTTTTAGTTCCTGTATCAATCAATTGATTGCTTGACTACTCATTGATTGACTACTTTATTATTTGGCTATATTATTGATTGACTACTGATTGTTTAACTACTTTATTTTTGGTTTCTATGTAACTATTGCTTAATTTCATTTTGATTTCTGCATTAAACAAAGGATGGTTCAGCTAACTGCTTTGTTTGGCTTCTGTAAATTTAATGGCTTCGTTAGTAAAATTCGAAGAAAGTGGTTTGTAATGAATTTTAGAAATCCCTTGTTTTTTTGTACTCAGGGCTGTCTCTCCCACCCAGGCTGGACTTGAGAGAGAGAGTCTCTGGCAAGCTAAAAAAAACCTGAGAGAATACCAATTTTCAATATCTTTTCACATGGACCAAAAATTAATGAAAGTTTTGAATTGAATTAAATGCTGCAAAATAAATGCTGGTTTATATTCACCTATATTGTATTTTATGTATTAATTACTTGCCACAAAATATAAAACCACAAACTCAGATCTATTCTCAAGATTATTTTTAATTCACTGAACTAGTAAGATAATCATGCACACAAATTTAGAGAGGACATAACAAACTGGAAAAAGAAAGAATGACAGTGAATGTGAGAATGGTGCCAATTATGAGAAAGACTAAAAGTTTTGGAGCTCTTAATTAGCAAATTATACATGTCCTATGTGGTTTTTAGTAAAATCTAGTCATATCCTCCAAGCTACTAACGTCATTATTTTCAATGACATTAGAGAAGTTTAATTCCTCTTTCAAATCTTACAGTTAGAGATAAATTAAGTCAAGATTTAAATAGAGGTCTCGCATTTGAAGGGTGATTGGATAAGTTACTACAAAGAACACTTGAAATTATTTTAAAGTCACAGAATTTCTGCTGGAAGTTACCCATAATGTAATAGCATCTGAGAAGATTGCCATAGTACTCCAAAATTTAGATAGTTGGAGAAAAGAAAGGATAGAAGAAATAAAAGTAGTATGGCATTAGTGAACAAAATATATTACCTTTGAATTTGGCAGAATTTATTCTTTCCACAGTCAACATTTTCTTATATTGGTGAAAGATATAAGATGGAAATTAGACTATCTTCATTTTATTATAAATTCTTGCAAAATAGAACGGTGACAATGGATTTGGAAGATGTTATACTTTTTAGGTTGATGCTAAACATATTATGTAGAAAACCCTCAGATGATTTGAAAAACTCTGGCAATATTCTTTTCTCTATTTCATTGACTACAAGGAAAAAGATAGATAAATATTTCCAGTCCAATAAAAGCAAGCAACCTCATACATAATAGTAGAAGATTCATCATCCTGTCAAGACAAATGCATTTCCATATCTTGTGTATTATCCTTCTCATGGCATATAGAAATGTTTATGCCAAATTCAAGACACCTTTCATATTACTGTGCAATATAGTGACTCCTTCACAAAACACTATGCATTATGTGTCAAAACACGGGCAATAAAGCAGATAGTGGAAAATTAGAAGTGATCGAGCATTGAAATATGAACCTTGACATTCAATGCATCACTGATTTATTTCCATTAATAATAAGTGGAATAGAACAACCAACTGGACCCAGGATGAAATAACCAGAAACAATAATCATCTGACTCAGGTATTTTTAGTAGCATGGAATAGAGCACGTCTGTTTCTATCAGAAAAGCAAATTGTATCCAATGTGGATAATAGGCATTTATTAAAGAAGGACATTTATTAAAAATTCAAATATCTTAAAAGAAAGTGTGACAAATCCAAATGTGTTCTTGTTTGAAAAATGCTATTTTCACATAAGTCACAATGTAGTCTGATGTGTTTATACACACTCATACTTAGTTATCTTTGTACTATAATACAAAAATCATTCACTAAGGAACAAGTGTTCTAAGCATTCATTAAACATAAAATTTAGTCATTTTTCTAGTGAAGAGAAAATATTAAGGAAGAAATGGTTTGTTATGGTATTGATAGATTTAAGTGTCTCAAATTATACTACCAAAGAGAAAATGTGAGGAACTTAGAAAATTCAAAATGAGACTCTTCGTATTTTGCCATGATACTGTTCACACTTTCAAATTATCTCCAGACAATAGTCTCATTGTTAATCATAAGTCAAAAATGTAAACTCTTCATCCCTGTGTGCATTATTACAGATAGATGAGTGATTCAACAGTATTTGACAAAAGGAAACACCAATTGAGTAGCATAGTTTTGGTGAATTTACATTGTATTATGTTCTAAAACAAATAGGGCAGTCCTAGTATGTGATGGTAAGGGACTGGATTTAAGAAAAGGCGAGGGGAAGAGTTCACATAACAAAGAGGAGAACATTTTTATCTTTACTCAAAAAATTAGAATTGAGTTTCTTTTATGGTATATTTTCATTGATAAACTTATTCCTGGATGATCATCAACTGCCCCCTCCCAAATATGTTTTTCTAGATGTAAAAGGCCGGTAAGATTTTTTTTTTAAATTAGGAAACATTAAAAGGCCTGACACTCACTAAGACTCTAGGACCTTCACTGATTTTTAAAGCTAAAAATGTATGGAGAAATAACACAGTGGGAAGGGCACTTATGTTGCATGAAACCAACCCCAGTTCAATCTTTGACACCACATATGGTCCCTTAAGTTCGCTAGGAGTGACCCTTAGCACAGGAGTATGCTCCTCAGCCAGGAGTATGCTTTGAGCTCAGCTAGGTGTGTCCCAGAAACAAACAAACAAACAAACAAGAATTTAAAATGTGTAAACCACTGTTAAGAATCATAAAAAAAAAGAATGCCAAAGACCAAGAACAACAATATTGAACATGAATATGGAAAGCAATTAAAGCAAAGTTTTTGAAATTATTTTTGAAGTTATAAAACTGAGTCAATAAATGAACAGACAACATATTTGCAGTCTTGTGGAAGATAAGATGACTAAGTTTATATAAAAGAGCTTCACTTCATTTATTTAATTGATTCCAAGTGGCCACGCTCCAGGTCGCTTTCCGGACATTCTAGCTGAACCTCACGCATGAATAAAGCCCCACAGAAACAGGTAAAGCAGAACTTTGTGACCTTGGACTCCAGGCTCAATGAAACCCGGAAACAAGATCCTCTGCCTGCCTTCTCCAAATTTCGGCGTCCCAGGGATCAAACCCAGACAACCCACCCTACAGAGCCAGAGAAATACCTCATTGGCTGACTTCCACTACCTCCACTACCCAGCCACCGCCACACTCCAGGCCGCTTTCTGGATCACACCATAAGACACTTAATACCCGTTTTCCATAATTTTTACACCATACTTGATGGGGTTCAAATATGGTGTGAAACATGGGGATACATGTAAGGGCGATTGGAGACTGCCCTAAAAGCCTCCATGTCTCTCAGAGAACCCGGCAAGCTACCGAGAGTACCCTGCCTGCATGGCAGAGCCTGGCAAGCTACCTGTGGCATATTCGATATGCCAAAAACAGTAAGAACAACGGGCCTCCTTTGCTTGACACTGAAAGAGCCTTCAATACGGCAGCGATAAGGAGAGGCCTGATAAAATCTCAGGGACGAACTAGACTGCCAAAATGAAGAAGGACTAAAATGACTATCTGTACTTTCAATGCACATATGCTGGCATTGGAAGCATCCATCGAGTACCCGATGATGCAAGTGCAGAAGATCAAGTATGACATCATTGTTCTGACCGAAATGAGAAGCCATTGATCACATCACCCCATTTTCAACACTGGAGAAGAACTGTTCCTCGGAACATGTGAAAATAGGGGCATTGGTGGCATTGGTGTCCTTGTCAAGACGAACTTGACCATGAGCATTGATTCATTCGAATGCCTAACAACCCAAATTGGATGATTACGCTTGAATAGATGTGGCTCACTGCTGGCAGTTTCTATCTTTGTCATCTACACACCAACATCCAACTATCCAACTACAATGAAGAAGAAATTGAGAAGTTCTATATTGAGCTGGAGAAGTTCTATAAATAAGACCACACCTTCTACAAGATCATTGTTGGTTATTTTAATGTCAAGATAGGACCTAGAAGAACTCCACTTTGGGGACCCACAGCCTAGAATGGAACAAACAGGGTGAGAGACTGTCTGAGTTCATCATCTTGACCAAGATCATCCATGGTAACTTGCAGTTCCGAAGGCTGAATCTAAATGCTGGACATGGGAGTCTCCTGGTGGACAGCTCCACAATGAAATTGACCACATTAAATTCAATAGAAGGTTTTGCCTTACCAATGTCACTGTTGTCCCAAAATTCCAAATGGAATTGGACAACCGTCTCCTTCTTGCAAAATTCTACTTCATAGAGTGGGGAGAAAGGACTGCAGAGTTTAAGTTTAAGAAGAGAACTCCCACAATGACCACCAACTGGGAACTCTTTAGCACTATTGAGGCAACATGGGAAGATGCCATCATTGACAACATTAATGAGGAATATGATCAACTGGTTCAGCACCTCCATAACTGAGTGCGGAATGCCAAGAGTGGAAAAGCCACAAACAGGTGCCTGTCTTCGGAAACTCTCAAGCTCATTGACCAACATGGTTTGGCACAAGCCTCAGGCAATTACAAGCTAACGTCCAAACTTGCAAAACTGTGCAGAGAAGCAATAAAGGAAGACCTCAAAGAGAGAAGAACAGCAGTGTTGGCCAATGGGACAGAAGCCGGGAAAAGTATTCACAACACTCATCTGTCCTTCACCAGTTGGTAAAGCTCACTACAAGACCAAGATGACTGCCCTCCAATGTCCTGATGGATCTATCACATCTTCCAAAAGAGGAATGGAGAGGATTATTCATGACTTCTACTCGGATCTCTTCGAAAGCCATGTCCACCTGCCTATTTACCAAATTCTGCCCAATGAATATGTCATTCCCAATGTCTTCCCTTCCGAAACCCGACACACCATTTTGTTGGTAAAGAAGCATACAGTACCCGGTCCAGACAAGGTCAGACCCGAACATCTGAAGAATTTGCCATCAGTACTACATCAATACACTGGCTCAGCTCTTCACACACTATCTGTCCATATGCAAAGTTCCATCCCAGTGGAAAATCAGCAGGACCATTCTGTTGTATATCCATGACATCCAAGACATCACAACATCAGCATCAGCAACTATACCCAGTCTGTCTGTTGTCCTTCGTCTACAAGTTGTTCACTTGAGTCATCCTGAGTAGAATAGGCAGAACACTAGACAAAGGACAACCATAAGAGCAAGCTGGGTTTCAAAAAGGATTCAGCACAAGTGGCCATATCCACACAGTGACCAAGCTCATTATAGTTTCATGAGAGTTCAAGATGCCACTCTGTGTAACGTTCATCGATTTAAAGAAGGCCTTTGATTCTGTTGAGACTGAAGCAGACATTGAAGCCCTAGCCAAACAGGATGTTCTAACTCAGTACATCAACATACTCTGAGAGCTGTATTATGGATTCACCATCAGGATCTCACCATTCTACAAGGAAGTGATCATCTATGTAAAGAGAAAGGTTTCGGCAGGGTGATACCATTTCACTGAAACTCTTCAGTGCCACCTTCAAGAACGTCATGCAATAATTGGAATGGGAAGGAATGGGAGTGAAGATAGATGGTTGGCATCGACACCACCTCTGCTTTGCTGATGACATTATTCTATTAACACCAAACATTAGCCAAGTGGCACAAATGCTGGCTGACTTCGACCATGAGTGTGGAAAGATCAGACTGCAACTGTATCTCACCAAGACAATGTTCATGAAAAACAAACTAGTCCTTGACGTTCCATTTGCTCCCAATGGAACGAACATCTACAAATGCAGAAGCTATGTGTTCCTGGGTCAAGAACTCAGCATGAGGAATGACTTGGTGCCAGAACAGTGCAGGAGGAAGAGAGCAGCATGGTGTGCCTTCGAGAGCATTGAAGAAGTGGCTAAGAGGATGAAAAACCTCCGGCTGAGAGCACATCTTTTCGACTCCACAGTTCTTCCTACACTAACATATGCCTCAGAGACCTAGGCCCTACGAAAACAGGATGAGAACATGAGAACGTTATTCGGGTATCCCAAAGAGGAATCAAAAAAGCTATGCTTGGAGTATAATATTTCACTCAAGTGAGAGAAGGAATCCGGAGTTCTGACCCTGGTCAAAGATCAATAATCAGGGACGCAATCTTGTTTGCCAAAGTGTCGAAAATAATATGGGCCAGACACATAATGTGATTTAGAGACGACCACTGGATTAGAGCTGCTACCAACTGGATTCTACGGGATGTCAAAAGACCAAATGGCCGTCCATCTACGAGATGGTTAGACTTGTTTGTCAAAACCCTGAACAAATGGTTTGAGGCTCTTTGTGTTCCTGGAGTGAGCATATACTTACTATTGGGACAAATGGAAACATTACTGGCACCCACTCGAGCAAATCAAAGATCAACAGGATGACAAGTGACAAGTGACAATTGATTCAACAAATTTTGTTCCTTTTTTGAGTTTTTGTTTTGGGACCATACGCAATGGTCCTCAGGACTATCACCTGACTTTGCACTCAGGGACCACACCTGCCAGACTCAGAATACCATGTGGAGTGCCAGGGTTCAAACCAGGGTTTGCTTCAAATAAGGCAACCTATGTCTTGAAATATATATTTCTTGTAATCCTGGTCCCTCAATAAGTCTTACTTCACTATTTAATATACTGTAGTTTTAATTTTTCTAATGCTTTTACAAATATAAGTACATAATTCTTTTTTAATTTTTAAATCTAAATTACCTAAAGTTTTCTGAATTCCTAACTAGAGAAAATAAGTAAAAATATTAAAAACAGGAGTCATATAAAATAAGATTTATTTATTCCATTTTGCAAAATATTGTCCCGATTTCCTTTGAGGTACTCTGGACATTTTAGCATTGACACTTTTTTCCTCAATTTTATATTCTCTGGAATAGTATCACACTTTTATTTTTAGTTGTACACACCTCAGAATTTCAAATTGTTGCACATTATCTCTGAGGAAATTAAAATGAAAGGGAAGATCAAAATTCGGTCAGATGGACAGTCTAACAGAAAACTCTCTGCTTTAAAGTGATAATCAATCACAACATTATGCAATAAAGTGCAAATGTATTCCTATCCTGCTTATGACTCTGAATATAAAGTAATTTCCAAATTTAAAAGGAATTGTGTTACTAGGGAAGCAGCACCTTGCCAGTGAAGAGTTTCATTTCAGTGCCTATTATAAAAGAACCAAATTCTGGAATGTTTGCATCTATTTAATGATGCTTACACTTGGCCTAGAGAGCTGTATGACTACAAAAGAAAAGGATCAGGGCAAAACTGATTTGCATTCATTGTGAAGCACATTTTGAGAGGCTACAAGCATTGCTTTACCACAAAGGACATTTACAACCATAGCGCTTTTTAGCAGGTAGTTCCTGCTTTGAAAATCACATTTACAATGTCTTTTGCATTATGCGTGAGAGTAAAACGTCACTGAAATTGTATATAAGGTAATATTAATACCAAAAAGAATGAATTGCCTCTCTTTATTAGAAAGCAAACATTAGTATCACGCTGTCCTGGTCTCCATATATGTATTTTTTTAATCTCTCCTTTTTGACTTTTGCCTTATCTCCTAATTTGAAACATTAGATAATTCCTTATTTCTTAATATTCTCATGAATTTTATGATAATGTTAAACCAGATCCAGTCATGGATGACTAATGCCAGTCCTTCCAGAAAGATTTACAATGACTCTCAATCAGACTCCACAGCAAATGTTGTTTATAATATTATCTCAGAGTTTTATTATAAATAAGCCATATTTTCTAGGGATTCATTCATTCATTCAGTTGGATTTCCTTAGGACTTGATTGCATTCTTATAATTCAAAGACCCTTTGACTCTGTATTTTAATCCCCAATGAGTGCTATATAAATCCCAGGCCCAGATCTGCAAAATGGTTGTAGGAGATAAGAATTCCACTTTCTTATCAATTTGGTAATAGCTGAATTAACCTTCTTTTCTTTTATTTTATAGTAACACTTGTTTTTTAGTATCAGCTTTCATGCAAAGTATGGTACCATGGGCATGGCCAGGAGTTATCTTTGAGAACAAAGTCGAGGGTATAAAGCACTAGGTATAGTAAGGTACGGTTCGAAAACAACAAAGAGAGACAGTGAGAGAGAAACAATAATAGTAAAATTTATATGTGACCTAGTAGTTCAATTCCTTAGTATCTACCCTAAAAAGTAAGTATATTAATTTGAAGACATATGCTAATTCCCCTGATGTTTATAATAACCAGAAACACACCAATATAAAACAGATAAAGAACTGTAGTATTTACACATATGTAATAAATAACTACTCAGCTATAAAAAAGATGAAAACTTGCCCCTTAGAACAATTTGAAAAGACAGAATGTTAAACAAAATAAGCGAGATGGAGAAGAATAAACACAGATAACCTTGCTCAAATCATAGAAACCATTTGATTTTGACTACCTGATATTTCCAAGAGGTAGGAACTAGGTATGGGTAAGGCAGAGGTGACTGGAAGTAATATAAGGATGGTAATGAAGCATCTTTGGCAATGAGACAGTGGGGGAGGTGCAGTAACATTGCAGACCAAAAGTATAAACATTGTTACTATTATAACTATGTTATCTCATTATAATAATTTAAGTTACAATACTCTCAAATATGCTGTCACACAGGGCTGGAACTATGGTATAGTGGGTAGTGTATATGTCTTCCACACAGACCAATCCTGGTTTGATCCTTGGCATTCCATATGTTTCCTCAAGAACTGCCAGTAGTGATCTATGGGTGCAAAGCCAGGATTAAGTCCTGAGCACTGCGAAGTGTGTCACCCTGCAAAAAAATTAATACTCTTCACAAAAATATGAAAAATGGGTGTATGTATTCATAACTATTCAGTCTTAAAATAGGGTGGCAGAAAAAAATTACATTGTGGAGAAAGAACTTATTTTGCAATCATTTTTTCTAATTTTAAGCAGAATATTTGGATTGTTATATTGTAAACATGAGGTTTATACGTAATCCAGAACATATTAAAATTACAACAGTTCCGGTTATTCGTTATGAAAGGGGGATTAGATAGCATGCCTGAAGAAATGCCTTTTCTGGTTTTATCAATTCTCAGAAACTAGGAATGAAGAGAAAGACTGAGAATTATAAAGTAGCACTTTTAATATGCATTCACTTTCACAAGCATCATCATAGATAGCCAGGACATATATTAAATTTTCTTATTTTCATGTATACGGAAATAAGTTCATAGAATTGATGCCTTGGGTCAATCAGTGATAAGAAAAGTCTAATGGAACTTTAAAGACAGTAAAATTTTCACAATGATAATACTTAGTATCTGAAATACCAGACACTGTCCTAGAAATTGAAGATATGAAAGTTCGCAAAATAAACAAATGCTTTTATTTCAAGAATTTAAATTTCAGTGGGGGCTTGAGAGCATGAGCAATGAATAATTTATCTAATAAATTAAAAAATAACTTTAAAGGTGTTTAATGTGGGGCTGGAATGATAGTACAGTGGGTTGGGCATTTGTCTCGCACTTGGCCTACACAGGTTTATTCCCCAAAACCCCATATATTTCCCCAAGCACACCAGGAGTGATCCCTGACCAGAGGCATGAGAATAAGCCCCAATATGGTTGAGTGTGGAGAAAAAACATACAAAACATATTTAATGTTATAAAATCAGTAAATCTGGAAGAGAAAAAAGATGATAAAGTAAAATGTTTATATTTTAGCTATGGAAATTTTTATGATATATGAAATTTTAGCATTATATACGGGTTGTATAATAGAAAAGTATGTAAGGCTCTAGATTTAGATGTTGTAAGTAGTGATACTTGATGAAGTATGCTTAGCCTGTTACAAGAATTAGTTCCAACATGAGCAAAGGAAGCAGAATATTATTGAGGGCAGAGAAAAGGCAGCAGTTAAATCATGAAGGATGTTACAGGCATTTTGAGCAATTTGAAATCAGGCAATCAAGGGGCTGGAGTGATAGCACAGCGGGTTGGGCTTTTGCCTTGCACGCGGCCAACCCGGATTCGGTTCCCAGCATCCTATATGGTCCCCTGAGCACCACCAGGAGTAATTCCTGAGTGCGGAACCAGGAATAACCCCTGTTCATCGTCAGGTGTGACCCAAAAAGCAAAAAATAAACTAAACTAAAATAAAATGAAATCAGGCAATCAAGTAATCTGGTTTTCATCTTTAAAAGAGGAAAGAATTATTGAAATATCACATTTTTTGAGATTTCTTAGATTTTAGTGATTATAACACTGGTCTTTTAAAATATCTTGGTCTAAAAAAACAAATGAATAAACCCATCAGCAGGAGGCTGTAGTACTGTAGCACTGTCGTCCTATTGTTCACAGATTTGCTCAAGTGGGCACCAGTAACGTCTCCATTCTGAGACGTCTTGTTACTGTTTTTGGCATATCAATACACCCTAGGCAGCTTGCCAGGCTCTGCAGTGCAGACAGGTACTCTCGGTTGCTTGCTGGGCTCTCCAAGAGGAATGGAGGAATCGAATCCGGGTTGGCCGCGTGCAAGGCAAACACCCTACCTACTGTGCTATCACTCCAGTCCAGCAAAAGGCTAATTAAGAAAAGTTTGTAGAAGTTCAAGTAAGGATAAGAAAAAAAAGTCATGCTAAACTGTATGAAAAATTGGTATTTTATATATTCTCCCTTCATATATTCCTCCGCTCCTTTGCTTCCCTCCCCTCCCTTCCCGTCCCTTCCTTTCCCTTTGATCCCTTCCCTTTCCTTCTCTTTTCCCTTTTTTTCCCCTTTCTCTTTAGCTTTGTTTGTTTTTTTGTTGTTGTTCTTCTTGTTCTTGTTGCTGTTGCTGTTGTTTGCTTCACTTTGTTGTACTGTGCTGTGCTATGCTTTGTTTATTTTTGACATCACCTGGTAATGGTGCTCTGGGCTTACTCTTACTGTGAACTTTGCATTCAGATATGCACCTGGTGTGATTTAGGGAACCATACAGGTTGCTATCAAGTGCCAGGGATTAAGGGATGGAAGCTCTAAAGGCAAGCACCCAACCTGTTGTACTATCTTTCGTGCCCATGTTTGTTTATTCTTATTATGAATATTTGGTATTCCTTTATTCGTCTAAAACAGAATTTGTTAATCAGTGTTATTGTAGGAAAATATAAAAGGGCTACACAATGCATTTACATGATTTCAACTACAGCCTTTGCTTCTGAAGACCAATTTTTGTTGTGTAATCAGTATCAAGTATCTGGATCAATGCAGAAACTCTGTTCCCTGACATGATTTAATGATATGAGAAGCATTACATGAACAAAAAACTGTTCCACACTGAGGACTTCTTCCATTTGTGTGAAAATGTTCTGAACATACTTCTATACTAAAGAACCAAAGAATGAAAAGATGACAAGCAGATACTTTTTAATAGAGCCACTATTTGATGTAGTGCCTAGAAGTACTTTCATTTCTATGTTTTATTTCCTGAAAACCATAATGTAGTTACATGAAAGATGTCACCTTATATTCTTCACTTGTCTAGGAAAGAAAATTATGTCATTTAAGAGCAACATGCTTGCAGAATATTTTCTAGTACCTATTAGTTTAAGCTTTCAACAAGCCATCCCAATTTTTAAAAATTAAAATATCTTTTTTAATAGATGTAGTAAATGCTTAATTCTCAATCCAATATTTTTTTTTATTTTTTTTAAAATTTATTTATTTTTAATTAGAGAATCACCGTGAGGGTACAGTTACAGATTTATACACTTTTGTGCTTATACTTCCCTCATACAAAGTTTGGGAACCCATCCCTTTACCAGTGCCCATTCTCCACCACCCGTAAACCCAGTGTCCCTCCCACCCTCCCCAAACCCATCTCCCCCCCACCCCACCCTGCCACTGTGGCAAGGCATTCCCTTCTGTTTTCTCTCTCTAATTAGCTATTGTGGTTTGCAATAAAGGTGTTGAGTGGCCGCTGTGCTCAGTCTCTAGCCCTCATTCAGCCCGCAACTCCCTTCCCCCACATGGCCTTCGACTACAATGTAGTTGGTGATCGCTTCTCTGAGTTGACCTTTCCCCGGAACGTGAGGCCAGCCTCGAAGCCATGGAGTCAACCTCCTGGTACTTATTTCTACAGTTCTTGGGTGTTAGTCTCCCACTCTGTTATTCTATATACCATAGATGAGTGCAATCTTTCTATGTCTGTCTCTCTCTTTCTGACTCATTTCACTCAGCATGAAACTTTTCATGCCCATCCACTTGACTACAAAATTCTTGACCTCCTTTTTTCTGACAGCTGCATAGTATTCCATTGTATAGATGTACCAAAGTTTCCTCAACCAGTCATCCGTTCTGGGGCATTCGGGTTTTTTCCAGATTCTGGCTATTGTAAACAGTGCTGCGATGAACATACATGTGCAGATGTTGTTTCGATTGTACTTTTTTGCCTCTCTGGGATATATTCCCAGCAGTGGTATTGCTGGGTCAAATGGGAATTCAATATCTAATTTTTTGAGAGTCGTCCAAATTGTTTTCCAGAAGGGCTGAACCAGTCGGCATTCCCACCAGCAGTAAAGAAGGGTCCCTTTCTCCCCACATCCTCTCCAACAGCGGTTGCTTTTGTTCTTTTGGATGTGTGCTAGTCTCTGTGGTGTGAGGTGGTATCTCAAAGTTGTTTTGATCTGCATCTCTCTGATGATTAGTGATGCAGAGCACTTTTTCATGTGCCTTTTGGCCATTCGTATTTCTTCCTTGGTAAAGTTTCTGTTCATTTCTTCGCCCCATTTTTTGATGGGGTTGGATGTTTTCTTCTTGTGGAGTTCAACCAGTGCTTTATATACCATTGATATCAACCCCTTATCTGATGGGTATTGTGTAAATATCCTTTCCCATTCTGTGGATAGTCTTTGTATTCTGGTCACTGTATCTCTTGCGGTGCAGAAGCTTTTTAGTTTAATGTAGTCCCATTTGTTGATCTCTGTTTTTACTAGATTGCTTAGTTCCGTGTCACCTTTGAAGATACCTTTATCTTCAATATCGTGGAGGGTTTCGCCGACCTTGTCTTCAATGTACCTTATGGTTTGTGGTCTAATGTTGAGGTCTTTAATCCATTTTGATCTGACTTTTGTGCATGGTGTCAGGTCAAGGTCTAAACCCATTTTTTTGCATGTGGTTGTCCAGTTGTGCCAGCACCATTTGTTAAAGAGGCTTTCCTTGCTCCATTTCACATCTCTTGCTCCCTTATCAAAGATTAGATGGTCATACATTTGGGGTTGTGTGTAGGGATATTCCACCCTGTTCCATTGGTCTACGGCTCTGCCTTTGTTCCAGTACCATGCTGTTTTAATTGTTACTGCTTTGTAGTAAAGTTTGAGGTTGGGGATGGTGATGCCTCCCATCATCTTTTTCCCAAGAATTGTTTTAGCTATCCTTGGACGTTTGTTATTACATATGAATTTTAGGATTGCTTGATCCATTTCTTTGAAGAATGTCATGGGTATACTTATAGGGATCGCATTGAATCTGTATAATGCTTTAGGGAGTATTGCCATCTTGACAACATTGATTCTCCCTATCCACGAGCAGGGTATATGTTTCCATTTCCTCATGTCCTCTTTGATTTCATGTCAATCCAATATTTTAAATACTAAGTGTATGCATTTATATCACAGATTATCACATGTATACTTTCAAAATTGTTTATCATTCTTTTTATTTTGTTGGTAAGATAAGATACTGCATTGTTTTTCTGTTGTATATACCAACTCTTCTTGGATCAGACTTGCTTTTTATGTGCCAGACTATTGGCATTAGAAAGGAATACATTCATATTTTGCGAGAGTTCAATGGGATATAGACATTTAAAGATTTTTCCCTTGACTATGTAAAATCAAATGTGTGATCATATATTTTGGAAGCCAAATAACTTCCTACACTCTGATAAATTATTTAGAATAAAAAATTTAATTGATTTAGCAATTCTGTATCTCTTATACTCACAATCCAATGTGGTTATTAAATAGTATTTAAAAGTACTATGAGAAGAAGTAGTTAAAGAAATCCATCAAGGTCGATTGAAGTACTGAGTGCTAGCAGTGGAATTAAGCAGCTGCTACCTTTGGTTTCAGTGGGATTGTTGGTAAGAGCTGTTAGCAGAACTACTAAAAGCAATCTAGTCATAGACAAAAACCACAATCAAGAAATATGACCTTTAATAGAGGAAGTCATTTACCCCCACAGAGTCACAAAAGGAACGTCTAGTTTTATTGCTCTGTTCAGTTTCTTGCTAGTAATTGCCATCATTCAAAACCAAATAGAAATCAGAGAACAAATGGTCATTAAACTAACACTTTGGGGACACACCAGAACAGAGGAAGATGGAAATTATGGAACTTGGAAAATTTAGAAGAACTAGCAATCACTTCATATTTACCATTCCCTTCTGTGCATTTTATCTGATAACATTCACTCAAAAATAACAAAGTAGTTTTGGGAGTGGAATTGCAACTTCTGAAAGTCAGTCTCTTTCTTTTTACTTTCAAACTCTGAAACTTAAGATGTCTCAGATTAGCCGTTGCGAATCTGAACCACAGACTCCTGTATATACTCTGAATACTGCTCTGCTCCCAGCAAGCCTGACAGTCATATAACAGGGATTTTGTTTTGTTATTTATTTCTTAAAAATACAATAAGGCAAAGTGGACATTAAAATTACATTAATTTACTGAAATTGCTGTAGCTCTGCTAACTTCCGTATAGACTACAATTTGAAGTGAACTCTTCGAGACAATGCTCTATAGACTCTCTTTTCATGTTTCTGTAATAAAACAGAACAAAGATAAAAAGAAGAGGTGTGAATATACCTTACTTAATAAGGCATGATTTTCATCTATTATGGATCATTATAACCTATTGGAAAATGGAATATGATTATCAAAGTCATTCTTTCAAGTTCCTATAATTTAGCTAGATAATGAGAATAAGCCAATATAATTTATTCAGTATATATCAATGGGTATAATTGCTGAAGATTCTTGCAGAATTGTTAGATTACTATATACCTACATTTGCATATTAATTAAGTGAATTAATTTTGTGACTCACAGAGGAGAAAATACAGTAATTCACACTGCATAATTTGGGCATCGGATATAAAAATGAAAACATTTTCTTTTTATAAACACTTTAATACTATTTGGTACCTGTCAAATATTATTATCCATATCTGCATGAAATTATATGATTTATAAAGAATACATGCACATATGTTTGTTACAGTATTAGATAGATGTCAGACAACCCTTGTAACTTGTTTTTGTGATGAGAAAAATGCAGGTGTCCCAATATATTACGTAGCATTTGGAAAATATCCAAGGAAGGAGTAACTGCAGGTGAAGCCAAGCTTAATTTCAGAGGATCAGAATTTTTTTATGCTAACCCAGATTTCCAGAGAGAGGAGAGGTATGATAGTTTGATTTATTTGAAAATATCCAATAACAATCAATCATGCCATTCAATGAAGTTCCATAAAATACTCGAAAGGAAAAATCTTTGGGATTATTGAACATTTGGAGATACTTAGAGAGTGGGACACAGAGAGAGGACATGGACATTCCTATAGCTTTCCACATAGCTGCTCTCCACATGTTTCACATCTGACTCTTCTTTTATTGGCACTGAAAGAAAGCTTTCCCTTCCCATCTCTCATATTTGTAAGACAAATGCATTTAATGTACATTTTAAAAACGTATTAAGAAAAATTTTCTAAGTTAAATATTTAAAAACAAGTTGGACCAATGGGGCTGGATAAATAGCAGTAGGGTTAAGGTGCAGTCCTTGTTGGGACTAGCCCAGTTAAATCCCTAGCAGTGCATTGTTCCCAGAAATTTTGTCCAACTCCTTGTACCAAAGGACCCAAGAAATGCCTCATCTTTGGTCCCTCACATCAAGCCATTGATCTGATTGATCTAGAGTCCCTGGAAGATGCTCCATGGTTTTTCTGAGCAACTTTCATGAACACCCTCCTCGAAGAAAGTATTGAACATATTGAGATAAAAGCATTGAAGACATATATTGTGAATAGTATGCAGATAATAAATATGAATATGATATGTAAGTAAAAAAACTGGGAAATAATACCTTATTAAAAGATGTTGATAGAGATCTTTTAGATAATATAGAAAGTCACAGGCTGGCCTTGCACATGGCTGACATCATGTGATGCTCTGAACCAGAAATGATTCTCCAGTACTATATGGAGTGGTTTCTGAGAGCAGAGCCAAGATTAGGTTTTGTGCAACTCCAAAACAAACAAACAAATAAACAACAAACAAAATGTTGCTTGCAAAGGATAGTGATGCTTATAATTGGATACAAGTAGTGGAACTAAATAAGAACTCTATTTTACTTGGGGACTTCATAGCCAACAATTCTAGGCACAAAAGTGTTGTCAATAATAACCTGCTAAATGATTAGCAATTGTTGCTTGTTAGGTTTACTTTTCAGTGGATTGGAATAATTCCCTAACTACATATAAATAAAATATATCAGGACTGTAAAAATAATACTTTTGGACTTAGCCAAAATATTTCATATTTTTATCAGTGATTCAGACTTGAGATAGTATTTTTTTTTTTGCTTTTGCCTTTGGGGTCACACCCGGCGATGCACAGGCATTACTCCTGGCTCATGCACTCAGGAATTACTCCTGGCAGTGCTTGGGGGACCATATGGGATGCTGGGAATTGAAGCTGGGTAAGCCACGTGCAAGGCAAATGCCCTACCCACTATACTATCATTACAGCCCCATTAACATACTAAATCACTGGATCAGTGTCATTCCATTGCTCATCAATTTGCACTAGCAGGCACCAGTAACCTCTCCATTGTGAGACTTGTTACTGTTTTTGGCATAATGAATATGCCAGGGGTAGCTTGCCAGGCTCTGGTGTGGGCGAGATACTCTCAGTAGTTTGCCAGGCTCTCTGAGAGGGACGGAGGAATCAAAACTGAGTTGGCCACGTGCAAGGCAAACTCCCTAACGCCCTAATCCAGCCCAACATACTAATTAAAAGTAGAAAAGGTGAACTAAATAATAAGCAATGTCTATATAACACAGAATGAGTTGATAGACATTTATTAGAGTGATTTAATTGTAGTAGGCAACCCAACCCAATTTGCACAAATCAAGATAAAAAAGAGAGCATTATGACACAGGATAAAAAAGCAATATCATTGTATTATGTTGTCTTAATTTTATAGGAAAATAGTATTTATTTTAAAGAAAGGCTTTTACTATCTTTCTGATTTGCCAATCACAATGATGCAGACCGAGTACTCTGGAGGGCAGGAGCTAGATTATCCTGCGTGAGCTTCTGCATGGCACAAGACCTAAATATTTGATTACCAGGGCTAAAAATATGGCATAATGGGTAATAATAGTATAATAGTATAATGGGCAAGTGCAAGGAACTTGCCTTGCACGCAGCTGACCTGAGTGTGACCCCAGCACCACATATAGTTCTCTGAGTCCTACCTGGAATGATCCCTGAGTACAGAAACAGAAGTAACAGAAGTAAGCCTTGAGCAGTGTTGGATGTGTCATCCAAATAAAAATGAAATAAAATAAAATTCTGACCTCCATCCCAGGCTCTCAAGGTCACTATTGATCCTCACACACAAAAAGATTATCTGAATAAAATAGATAATAAAGTAAAGTAGCCTTATATAGAAAATAGAAGGGAGAGAGAGAGAGAGAGAGAGAGAGAGAGAGAGAGAGAGAGAGAGAAAGAGAGCAAGTTCCTGAGAGAAAGAGAATATGAGCTTCTGCAAAGAGAGGAGAGTGAGAAGACCTCATAGAGCAATTGGATTATAAACCCCAGTTTATATGAGGTGAACCTCCGAAGAAAAAAGTTCATCTATAAAGACATACCAAATACAGAGTACATGGGTATGGGAAGTTCAAGAATAAATTGTGAACTGCTGGTTTTTGCAAAGCCTGTTTTATAAGATTTTCCAAGAGGCTCAGACTCAAGGGCTGTTGCTAAGGTGTTAATGAAGAACTCGTGAATCTTTCTTCAGTGAGTACCTTATGGAATAGAGGCAGTACCCCCATTCTGGATATGTTACTGGTGGCAGAAATCCCCTTCCTGATATTATTTTGGTTTTGACTTTTAAAAATTTTACCTGAAGGCATTTCCTGCCTACTTTATCACTTCTGAATGCATCTTGGGGAATGCATTGTTAAAGGGTTATTTAGAATATATTTTGCAGTAGAAATATGAGATTATGTTCATCACATAGGACTGGCTCAGTTTCAGATTTACCATGCTAAATCACATATATGGATAAAATTCCACTGATTTAATAGGGAAGATCTATTCCCCAAAGAAAGATGCAACTATTATTAATGAAAGGGAATAAATTATGGATTAGAAAATTATAGTACTCCTAATCGTAGTACTGAATACACCAACAACATCTCTCTATTTCTAAATAATAGATTCTAGGAGGTATGCTTCCCCCTATGTATATTAACTTAATATGTGGTGCGTATTTTCTATTCATTGGGACCTTATTTTTAGATAGAACGTTACATAAACATCATTCTCTCTCACACGTCTTAAAAGGCGTTTTCCCACTACATTTGCCAACAGAACTCCAGTATTTTAGATAATAACTGGTAATGAGAACATAAAAATAGACAGAGATTACTGACCCAGAACAGAGACTCTGAACAGCATTTCAAGAGAGTGCTTTTCAAAACAAAAATAGTAACTCAACAAAAGTGCTTCCTACATAATGTGTACTTATACTAGACTAAACAAGATACACATTTTTGATGCAAATAACAAAAAATAACAAAGGGCATACACAAGAAAACTCAAACTAGATTACTGTTACTATTGATTTTTCTGCTTTAGGATTATTGTGTGTTTTAGAATAGGAGAAACTTGATACTGAAAAGATTTTAGATTTCATATTGCATAATTATATAGAATGACAGTAGCAGATTATTTTAACAGAATTTAAGCTATAAAATAGAATATCAGTGAAATTTAGATGAAAAGAGGCTTTGTTTTCTAGATTTTGTTTAGGGCTGTCTGGATTAATTTTGTTTAAGTTTAGGGCTGTCTGGATTAATTAGAGTTTTACTTAGCTTTCTCCAGGAACTTAGAGCAAAATTTTGAGCAACCCTGACCACCTCTGGGTTTGGTCCAAAATCCAAAAAATAAATAAACAAACCTACTTCCTAATATTTGTCACCTCAAAACACAAAGCAAAAACAAAAATAAAGGCTGACATTAATTGAGCTTCTACAAAATGGCAGGTGCTGTTCCCAGAACTTTTCAAGCATATATTGTATCCTTGTAAAAAAGAATCCGTTATTATATGCACATTATAAATAAGAAATGTATTATCTCCATATCATTTATGAAGTATGTTTTTTGAAGCTATGTTTTTAACCCAATTTATTAATAAATTATCTATGTTTAAAGGATACCATATTAAAGTCTAAGATATAAAGTGTCCCATACTATATTATTAACACATCATTGTATTTTAGATATTTTGTGCTTTCATCTTTAAACATTGGCAAGGAAAACTATGGCTCCTGTTCAAAAAATCTGTGTGACTTTTCAAGCTAAATGTTCATAAGTACAAATCATTTCTATCACATGTATCGCTTAACATCCCTTTGCTCATTGATTTGCTTGAGCGGGCACCAGTAACATCTCCATTCGTCCCTGTCACATGCTAGAGTATCCCAATGGCATCTGGTCACTCCAGGAACACGAAGAGCCTCAAACCATTCATTCAGAGTTTTGATGAAGAAGTCTGACCATCTTATTGGTGTGCAGCCACGCAGTCTTTTGATGTCCCGTGGAATCCAGTTGGTAACAGCTCTAGTCCAGCCGTCATCTCTGAATCCAATTACATGTCTGACCCATCTGACTTTTGACACCTTGTCTGATTCTTGACCATTGATGAAGGTTGGAAATCCGGATTCCTTCACTCACCTGAGTGAAACGTGATACTCCAAGCATAGCTCTTTCGATTCCTCTTTGGGATACCGGAATAGCATTCTCATCCTTTTTGAGTAGGGCCCAGGTCTCTGAGGCATATGTTAATGCATGAAGATGGTCAGGGACTACATCGCTGTAAAAAAATATCTGCCAGGGGGCGACCGAGGGAAGAGCCCCAGCAGCTGTCCCTGTGGGTCACCACCCCCCGGGTATTGGGGGTTCAATCCCGGGGCCGCTCGCCCAGCCAGACCATGGGGCAGATGGAGGAGGAAATGAGGGCCAAGCCAGTTGATATATCAGTTGCTGTTTATTCCATTCTCTCCTATCTCTTTCTCCGCTTCTCTCCCGGCTCATGAGCTCTCCCTGGATCTCTCCCCCAACCCACTCTTACAGCCTAGTTAAACCCCCCAAGCATGAGGGGGGTGGGGCTTACACATAGGTGTGGTCACAACCAATAGGGGTAAAGTTCTTTGCCTCAGGGGATGCTGCTTCTAGGACAGATTCTCCTTCAGCAAGAGGATCCACCCAAGGGCGGAGTCTCATGAGTGAGTTTCTCCTCTCGTCCAACTAACATTCATAATATTAATCATTTTGTATGAACACAATAAGATTTTTTTTTTAGGAAAAAATTATAGAATTATAGAATTGCTCTCCTGGGGCCATCTCGATCTCAGACTATAGTGCTCAGGCCAGATTAGTCTTTCCTATCCCTAGCAGGGTCCTAGTCTTGCTGTTACTTTTTGATCATGACAGCATTTGTCCATGATCAAGCTCTTAACTTATAGTTAAAAATTAGGCACTTTGGCCAGGCCCATCTTGATGCCAGGGTAGCACATAACTCACTGCTTGCCCTGGATCCATCCCGTCCCTTGTCAGGACCCTGCTTTTGGGGTGCTAGGAACTGAGGGCAACAGAGGCTTAAGTGGAAAAAGCAGATGCCCGGAAATGAATAATATTCAAAGCCAATTAAATCCCAAATTACAAAAGCATAATATTGTCTTCTTGTGTCTACACAAAAAGGACATTGCTTTAAAGTAAACTATTCAAAAGACACAAGGAGAGGAGAAAGGCAGTATTAACTTACAATATAAGTTCAGTGTCCTAGAAAGATCCGACCTCACACATTAACAGTCTGATTAGAGGGAAAAGCTGATTAACTGTTTGGGAAAGAGAGCATAAAGAAGTGGTTACAAATAGACAAAGGAATGGGAGTGACTTGGGAACATCTTGATGGTGTGACTGGGATAAGCCTAAGCTCCTTGTGTCAAGGGGGGAAAGACACAGCAATCTAATCCTATACACCACCTCTGCTTTGCTGGTGACATAGTTCTCATATCACCAAATATCAGCCAAGTGGCACGGATGCTGGCCGACTTTAATTGCGAGTTTGGAAAGGTTGGACTACACCTAAATCTCACCAAGACAATGTTCATGAGTACTGAACTAGTTCCTGATGTTCCATTTGCCTTCAATGGACAGAATATCTTCAAGGCAGCAGTTATGTGTATCTAGGTCATTTTCGGAGTTCTCTTCTTAAAATCTGCAGCTCTGGGGCTGGAACAATAGCACAGCGGGTAGGGCATTTGCCTTGCACGCGGCCAACCCTGGTTTGATTCCCAGCATCCCATATGGTCTCCCAAGCACCACAAGGAGTAATTCCTGAGTGCACGAGCCAGGAGTAACCCCTGTGCATTGCTGGGTGTGACCCAAAAAACAATAAAAAAATAAAAATAAAAAAAAAATAATCTGCAGCCCTTTTTCCTCCCTCTCTGTGAAGTAGAATTTCGCAGGAAGGAGACAGTGGTTTGATCCCCTTTGGAATTTGGGGACAACAGCGACATCTTTCAGGCAAAACCATACATTGAATATGATGTGGTCAATTTCATTGTGGAACTGTCCATTGGGAGACTCCCATGTTCCGGAGTTTAGATTCGGCCTTCTGGAACTGCAAGTTACCATGGATGGTCTTGGTCAACATGATGAACTCAAACAGTCTCTCACCGTGTTTGTTCCATTTTAGGCCGTGGGTCCCAAAGTGGAGTTCTTCGGGTGACCTTCTAGGTTCTATCTTGGCATTCGTATTACCGACAATGACCTTGTAGAAGGTGTGCTCTTCTTTATGGAACTTCTCCAGCTCTATGTAGAACTTCTCAATTTCTTCTTCGTCACAGTTGGATGTTGGTGTGTAGACGACGAAGATAGAAACTGCTGGCAACGAGCCACTTCTATTCAAGTGTAATAGTTGGATTCGGGTTGTTAAGCATTCGAACAAATCAATGCTCATGGCTTAGTTCCTATTGACAAGGACACCAACATCACCGGTGCCTCTCCTGTCTCATGTTCCGCGGAACAATTCTTCGCCAGTGTCGACCATGGCGTGATGTAAGTAAGCACAAATGCTCTACCTAAAACATTGTCTCTGCTCTAGACTTGCTGCATAGCAATCCATCGAGTCCTTAAGGGGAGGAAATTACAGAAGAGGCTTATCTCTACTTTGTACTCAGTCCTCTTCCCACTCCAATCACTTTCCTTTTGCCCTCTTTTGCCCTCCAGAGTTGCTAGAATTTGAGGTTTTTTTATTCAACACCCCTGGCAGCAAGCTGAAACTTGTAGTCTGTGCTGATCCACACGACCCTTGACCAGAGCTGTTGCTGGGTGGGAAATGAATCAGGAGGGAGATGACTGTTTTTCTGAGTTAAGTTCAGCTGCATAAAGCCACAGTAAGTGATAAAAGAACTTCTCTGTTATTTTTATTTTGGCTCATTTTTTAATCAGTTACTCTGACATCTGAGAGCTCAGGTCTCTAGCCAGTTCAGCTGAGTTCCTGGCATAAAAGGATGATCTGTTTATGTTTCCTTACTTTATAAAAGATATTTAAAATTGGATGAAATCTTTTCCTTTCTGGTTAGGTTATAGAACTCACTGGAGAATTCCCTTCTCATCTTTACAATCAAAACATGGTAAAAAAAAATCTTAAAAAAAACAGATAAAATTTCAAGGAGCTTAAATGAGCAGGTTCTCCCGCAAACACAAACATAGCTACTTTGTACAGAGAGGGATAGGAGCAGAATTGTAAAATGAACTACATAAGAGGGCCTTTGAGGTCTCAAATTACCAAAAGAGTTTAGAGAAATCTGTCTCAGGCGGGAGAGTACAGAGGTTAAGTGGCTTACCCTGGTTTGTCCTTCACAACAGGGAGCAACCCTAAGCATCTCTGGGGGTGGCCCTGAATTAAAAAAATAAACCTATTTCCCAATACTTGCCAACCCCCAAACATAAGTAATAAAACATGTAATTATAGCCAGTGAGATACAGTATAGGAGATGAAATTTCTTCTTTGTGTGCAGCTGACCTTGGTCTTGTCTTTGGCATGTTTCCCAAACATCACTTGGTACAGGCCAGGATCCCTCATAGCACTTCAGAGTGATGTGGGGGAGGGGGTGATAATTCCTGGCCCTATAGTGCTTGCCTATGTAACAGGACATCCTCAATTGCTAACCTTGAACCACCTTCCTGGAAGGACACCTGGGACTCTTAAACACCTCCACCAAACATAATTAGCAAGCAGTAATGCAAAAGAAAAATTCCACAATGTGTTAGTGTCATGGACTTGTATCAGAAACTCTCCTAAATGCACAATGGGCAGATAATTCACAAAAATGAAAAATTAGAATAAAAAGATTTGAAAATAGCTCAGAAATTAATATATACCAATGAAACATAAGTCAGGAAAGATACTCAGAAACACATAATGGCAAGTGTTAATGTGATGTGGAATAAAATTGGATGTGTCATGTTTTCATTGATAAAATAAAATTTGAAAACTAGTTGATAGTTACACTTTTTTATAATATATGTATCAAGGAAGATACTATAATATAATATATCATGGAATAAGGTAACAAAATACAGATATTAGTTCTAAGTCTACAATTTGAAAATTTTTTACTGTAGAAATATTTTTTGTTCTTTATAAATCTGAGTTTTGTCATTTTAAAAGTTAATGCCTAGAAGAGGCAATTTTAAAGATATTTAAAATCTCTGTAATATACCACTAAAATAAGGAAAATGAGATTACAGATCATATATTGCATCTTAAATATGACAGCTGGCTAATAGCTATAATGAGAATAAGATAGGGTAACAAAATAAAAATTAATCACATTAATATAAAATATTGCATTAGCATAAATTTTATTTTAATATACTGGTTATTTTAATAAACTACTAATTAGAAATTTGTAAGCCTAATATGAACTCATTCTCTGTTTCTTTTTTATTTCCCCTAGTTTCAGACTTTCTGGTACACAAATAAATGCCTGACTATGCTTTTGAGACAAAGGAATTTTTATTTCATCATGAGCTTTTCAAAAATAGGAGAATTGTATAATGGAAGCATGGAGTATATTATTTATTGCTTTTGATGAGTCTCAGAAGAGAGCTGGAAAACAAATCTTAAAGGAGAAAGGGGAATGATTTAGAGAGGTAGTACAGAAGGTAAGGCACTTGCCTTGTACATAGTTGACGTAGGATCGTTCTGAGCATCACATCTGGTTCCCTAAACCTTTAGGTGTAAACTCTACATGCAGAGCCAGTAGTGGATCTGAACACTGCTGGGTATGGCCCCCAAACCAAGAGGGGTGGCAGAGAGAGAGAGAAAGAGAGAGGGAGAGAGAGAGAGGGGAGAGAGAGAGAGAGAGAGAGAGAGAGAGAGAGAGAGAGGAGAGAGAGAGAGAGAGAGAGAGAGAGAGAGAGAGAGAGAGAGAGAGAGAGAGAGGAGAGAGCCCCTCCCTGGATAATTTCCCATTGCATTTAGAATGCTGTTCCTGAGCACAGCGGATAACAGTGGCAGATTTCATTTCAAAGAAGGCAAGTAGGCAGAGTTTTTCAAAATGAATTATCTGGGGCCAGAGAGACAGTGCTGTAGGCAGGACACTTGATCCTCAGCACCCCATATGGTCCCCTGAGCTCTGGCAGTGACCTCTGAGTACAGAGCCAGGAGTAAGCCCTGAGCACAATCTGTTTTGTCTCCCAAAGACAAATAACACCATTTAAAAATTTAAATCATCTGGAGTTCTGGGGACCATCTTTATTATCAATTCTTGCTAACTCCAATGTGCGTTAATATTTCATTTCAAAATTACTTTGTAAATGTCAATTGTTGGATGAAAAGGCTTTGGGATAAAAAGTACCTTAAACCTTGATGCTACCTATTGTCATGAGAGGCTCTCGATACTTTCATTGTTTGTCTGAATCTTTATTGGGATTGTTGGGACCAAATTTTTGAGACTGAAAAGAAAATAAGTCTGTGACCAATTTCAAATTACTAAATATCTCTAAACTTGAGTATGATAACTCAAATCTTTGTGTAATTTGACAAATTTTATCTGAGAAAAAATTTCATAAACTTTTTTTCTCCTTTTATCAATGAGTGTGTAAAAAAACATGGAAGATATTAAAAAATCTACCTTGGAGCAAAAGGTATAATACAATGGAAGGAAGAGAGAATTAAAGGAAGGGAAAATAATTAATAATAATACTTTATTTGTCAAAGTCTTGCGCTGCTGGTTGGAATGTGGGGAAGCACATATGGTCTGCAAGCCCTATCAGAGGTTACTTCCTTTTAAGAAAAAAACAGCTAGAAAAGGTCCTTGAATGTTACTTTGTGTGCCCTCTAAGACAATAACAAAAACTGGAGAGATAGAGCAGCAGGTCTTGCAAGGTCTTGTGCTGCATGCTATGGATCTTAATTGGGTTGGACTCTCAGCATCCCAAATGGTACTCCAAGGATCCCTGAGCACAAGGTCAAAGAGTTAGGCCTGAAGTGCTGGCAGGTGTGATTAAAAACCAAACATCAACAATTTTATATATATATATGTATATATATATATATAAATCAAATATGGTTTCAAATTATATATGTATAATTTGAAACCATATTTAAGTCAAGTTTGATTTGGAACTTGTATAAGAATGTATAGGGAGCACTATATTTGGTAGTTATCTTTTCTGTGACCAGTGTTATTTGTTCTCTTCTTAAATCTGAAGTGATTTTGAGAGTTAAGAGACTCAACCCTTTATTTCTAGCATGAATTTTGGTGTTATCTACGTGTTCTTTTCTGAGAAGTAATAAGCTTAATGAACCTTTTGTTTGTTTTTAGTTGGATTTCTCTCTACTTTGAGCCAGGATTAAATAAATTGTGAACATTTTAAAAGATTTTGACCGAATCAATTTCATTTTACGGTGGTTCTACAAATTTTAAAAGTAATATCAGATGTTTTCTGATATCAGTAATATCAGTATGGCATAAAGTAATATCAGTATGGCATCGTTGGAAGGATGAGTAGAGAGAGGCTTCTAAAATATGAGGGCTTGGACGAATGGAGATGTTACTGAGATCACTTGAGAAATTCGATGATCAATGGGATGATGATGATGATGATGATGATGGTAATGATGATGATGATGATGATCAGATGTTTTATTAAGAATGCTTAACATGCTTTTTTGCTTCAATATTTACCCTAAGGCTATTTTTCATTTAAAAGTTGTCAGTGGTTCCAGAGAATCAAATGGATATTTCCCACTAAATAAATTCTATACAAACTAAACAATTTCTCCACCCTCCCTCCCTCCCTCCCTCCCTCCTTCCTCCTTCTTTCCTTCCCTCCTTCCTCCTTCTTTCCTTCTTTCCTTCCTTCCTTCCTTCCTTCCTTCCTTCCTTCCTTCCTTCCTTCCTTCCTTCCTTCCTTCCTTCCTTCCTTCCTTCCTTCCTTCCTTCCTTCCTTCCTTCCTTCCTTCCTGTGATTTCTCCTCTTTCATGACACAGAATAGGCAACTGAAAGAAGTCAGTTGGAATTTGTTGCACTCTTATATGGGAATTGCTATCATAACTCTGCAACTTTGTGAGGCATTTTTATCTCTTACAATAGCTTTTGATTTTCTTAGAATTGTTCATGCCTCAACAAGACTCCTCTTTCTGGGATTTAAACCCTATACCACCCTAAATTCATTGCCATAACTTTAAGAGTTTAGTTGTGGTAAAACCACACTTCCAAAATCTATGATTCATTTATTTATTGCTATATATTTTTTTAAAAATAACCCAACACCGATATCCCACAGCAACCCCCCCCCCCCCCATTTAAATGTCTTAGCTTCACAGATTCAATGACTAATCTCAGAAGAGATGCAAGACAAATGGATGAAACTTGTTGGTACACCAGTCTTCAGGCTGAAAACCCTTAGATGCTCTCAGGTGGGAGTTAGGTTGAATCCTCACCTGTTTAAAGCCCCAGCAGGTGCACCCCCATCCTAAACCTGCCGTCATACAAACTGATCAACTTTCACTGCTTCAGAACTAATCTCTGAAGAGATGCCAAGCAAGCGTGTGTAGCTGAATATGAGGTCAAGTAACACCTTCAAATTCCAAAGTACTTCCAACTGAATAGAAGCACAGCAAATCAGACAGGAAAGTAGCATAAAAGTCACCCAAGTTCAACAAGTAAAAACAATATTACAGAATGCTCAACTAGCAACTGACAGCTTAATATATTCTCTGACAATGATTTTAATAGCCCCAGTTCTGAGATGGAACAATTTTCAAGAACTTTCTTTCACTGAATTATTTTTTCATAGTCCAATTTACCATTTCCTGTAACAAGCAACATAAATTATGTTGTGCCTGCTTAGGGGGCAAGTTTGGGAGTGGGTGTAAAACTAGGGGCAATTGTGGACAGAAAGTCACTTTAGCAGTGGGGTTGGTGTTGGAACACTGAATGCCTGAACCAGCTGCATTATAAACAACTTTGTAAAACACAGTGTTTAAATAAACTGCAACACAAAAGTAAGCAAAAGTTACTTTTTTTCTAAGTTTATATTGCCAACTTGGACAATTTCCCCCACTTGGGAGGTTCTTCTAGACTTTACCTTGAGATTGCAAATTGGAGAAATTATTACAAAATACCTTATAAACTTCCATGTTTAACAGGCAATATTTGTTTAACATGTTTAACAGGCTGCCTGAACGTCCCACTATGAGATTTTTCTTCCTTTCAGTTTGTCAGACTTCTGTTTGTAGATATGGCATTCAGATTTAATAAGTTTAGAGAGCACATTCTATGGCACCTTAATTTTAAAGACTCAGTCTATCACTCTGACAGAGACTCAAACTGGCAAATTCCTCCTGACTAGATTAGCAGTTCTTTTTCAAAAAATCTGTGGCCCCCCCCAGGCTAAACACCTATCAACTTGTAAATTCTTTAGGGCAACATAACTCTACTATGCCTCTTGTAGAAACTTCCCCTCCAGCAGAGTATACAAAATGTCCCAATGCTTGGGCTTGGGCAGTGTTAAGCAACCCACAAGCTTTCACATTTTTCTGGCCCAGAGGTAATGAGCAACTTCTCCATCTTAGGAGGGACTTATGACAATTATTATAATAATTCATGAAGTTTCTCTAGGTGACTGAAAAGTCTACCTGGCATTTTCCCAGAAAGTTGCCAGATTAGATAAGTACTCTAGAGTTTTATTGCACTGAAGATTAAACTCCCCTGCTCAAACTCCCTTTAGGAAGTCAGCTGGTTTTCCATGTTGCCTCCCATGTACTTAAACATAACTATCATATAAACCCTGTTGTTGGGAAAGAAATCAATGTTTTTTTGTCAGTTTACATTGCTTGCAAATCCAAGGAACCTGCATTCCTTAAGTCACTTTACTTTTTAATTCAGAGAAGTGTTACTTAAACCATAATAATAATGGAAATAATACTCATAAATATAAGAGGAATTTTAAAAGCTGGCTTCTAGAACATGTTCCTTGAATAGAAGCCTGACTTTAATTTGTATCCTCATTAAATACGAAATATGCAACTTACATACAACCCCATTCGCACAGTTTAAGGCTAATTTTGCATGCAGTATTTGAGGGACATATAGTTTTTAAATGCATACACATATTTAGCTCTACCCCAAGCATGCTACTCCTGCCCAAATACTTCTGAATCATCCTGCACATAGTTAACTCACTCTTAAAAAAACAAAACCTAACACTTGACTTTCTATCTTGAGAGTGGTCTTACCAGTGTATCATTTTTCTTTAATATAAATCTCAGTTACGAAAATGTCCTTAAATTCTTTGTGTAAGGTATAGGAACAGACTAAGACTTGGCCCCCACCCTGTAACGCTTTTCTCTGTGACTCAAATACAAGTAGAAAATAATGCTAAGAATAGGTATTTAGTGGATTAAACAAAATGATTTTTATTGTGTTGAGAGTAATACCTGGCAACTTCTAGACCAAGGTTAGTGATACTTTCTATTGCTTAATCACAACTGTGATTTGAGGAAAGATAACTTTTCTGCGTCTCTAACTCTTCTGTGTAAGAATTTAGCAAGAGTAAATAAATTATAGATAATCTGACAAGTTAGTTCACAACGTTGCTGGTACAATAGGATTGTTAAGGAATTCTTAAATATGCCGTAGAAAAAAAAAAGTGACGACAATGAGACAAAGGACTCTGGTAAAGCCCCTTCCGTCCAGCCCAGCCTTCCCAAAGCCCACTCCTAGAGCTTCCCGGCAATGGGCATTGCAATCACCTGAGCCCTCTGCGCCTGCGTCATCATCCCCGGTCCCCTCCAACAGGTATTTGTTCCCCAAAGCCGGACATTAACAACAGGACTGACTGGGGGTGTGACCTCCACTAAAGGGGGCGTGGTCTCATCAAAAGTGGGTGTGGCCTTCTGTGGAGCCGCAGTCTCTCAAACGGCCGAAGTTATATCCTCCACTCCCAGCACTCTGGACTCCCATCCCAACCTTCATTATCTAACTTTGTGGAAAGCATTCTGGCCACCTCGAACACAATATGGCAACAATTTTCTGACCTATTCCAGTTCCACCAAAAACAAGTGTATTCAAGAATTTGCATACAGCCCAATAGGAAACAACATCACTTCCAATGCTGCACTAGATGCCTACCATAAGTTGCAGAATAATGTCCATGAGGAAAGAAGTACTCTAAAACGAGGAGAAGGTTGACCACCATGGGTCTTATTCAGAATTTTTTCTGGCAATTAGAGGGAATAGTTCCAGTGAACTTAAAGGCTTTACCTCGTTAGATCCACAACAACATGAAGAAACAGCGCAAATCTCCACTACAAGTAGAGGATGAAGAAAAGAGTCCCAAATCCTCAACAGGAGGTACCCACAAATATGATCCCTCCGACAAAGAATTTCAAGATGGAATGCTGAGGATGTTCAAGGAACTCAAAGAATCAGTGGAACCGTCATACAGAAAATTAAAGGAAGAAGTAAAAGAGATGGGGAAAAGTATAACTGAGAAAATACAGGAAGAAATGAGAGCAAAAATAAGAAAACTACAAAAAGAAATGTCACAAATGAAGGTTTCAATAGATGAACTGAAAAACTCAATAGGTTCCCTCAACAGTAGAATGTCTACGGCCAAAGACAGAATCAGCAAACTTGAAGACAAACAGCAGAAATCATACAGTCAACAACAAACAATGGGAAAAGACCTCAAAATAGCTCTAAGGTGAATCAGACCTAGGAGATGACTCCAAGAGGAACAACATTAGAATCATTGGAGTACTGGAAGGACAGAGAGCCAACCCAATGAAAAAAAAACAGTTAAAAAATCATCGCTGAAAAGTTCCCAGAGTTAGAGAATGCAAGCATCCAGATCCAAGAAGCCAGAAGGGTGCCAGTTACTCTCCAAAGCATATCATAGTCAAAATGTTGGGTGCCGCAGATAGAGATGCAATACTGCAAACAGCAAGGTCAAAGAAAGAAATCACATATAAAGGAGCACACCTTAGATTTACAGCTGACCTATCAGAGGAAACCCTCCAAGCCCGAAGACAATGGTGGGATATAGTGAAAAAACTCAATGAAATGAACCCTCATCGAGAATTCTTAACCCAGCCAAACTCTCACTCAAACTCGATGGAAAAATACACCATTTTATAGATAAACAACAGCTCAGAAACTTCATAGATTCAAAACCAAACCTGAAAGAAGGACTAAAATGGCTCCTGTGAGACAAAGAAAAAACACTATAGGCACAACAAACCCTTATAGAAAGATGGCACAAAACCCCATGACAATAATCTCTCTCAATGTCAATGGTCTAAATGCACCTATCAAGAGACACAGAGTGGCAAAATGGATCCATAAACTGAAACCAACATTCTGCAGCCTACAAGAAACACATCTGAACAATCAGAACAAACACAGACTCAAAGTTAAAGGATGGAAAAAAATCTTGCAAGCAAACAATGCCCTCAAAAAAAGTGGGGTAGCCATACTAGTATCCGACAACATAGATTTCAGGTTGAAAGAGATCAGAAAGGACAGAGAAGGCCGTTTTCTATTTATCAAGGGTTATTTGCAACAGGAAGAAATCACACTCTTTAATGTATATGCACCTAATGAGGGACTAGCTAAATACTTAAAACAACTGCTGGCAGACTTTAAAGAGGACATCACTGGCAATACAATAGTAGTTGGAGACTTCAACACTGCCTTGTCACCTCTGGATAGATCATCAAGAACAAAACTCAGCAAGGAAACACTGGCTCTGAAGGAAGAAATAGAAGACAGAGGGCTAACAGACCAATACAGGGCCTTACACCTCCTAAAGAAAGAGTACACATTCTTTTCTATTGCACATGGAACATTTTCTAAAATAGACCACATGCTGGGTCACAAAATATACCTTAATAGAATCAAGAAGATAGAAATTGTATCAACTGTTTTTTCAGACCATGATGCACTGAAGATAGAAGCTAATCACATACAGACAACGAGAACCAAATCAAACAACTGGAAATTAAACAACTTAATGTTGAACAATGAGTGGGTCAGGAAGAAAGCCAAGGATGAAATCAAAAGATACCTGGAAACAAATGAGAATGAAGACATGAGCTACCAAAATTTATGGGACACAGCTAAAGCTGTGTTAAGAGGAAAATTTATAGCTTTGCAAGTATTCCTCAGGAAGGAAGAGCCTACATAGATAATCTGACTTCACAGCTCAAGACCTTAGAAAAAGATCAACAAAGGGAACCCCAACCCAGCCGAAGGAAAGAAATAATAAAACTTAGAGCAGAAATCAACGACATGGAAACCCAAAAAACAATCTGAAAGCTGAATGAAACCAAGATCTGGTTCTTTGAATAAATAAACAAGATTGATAAACCAACAGCAAGACTCACAAAGAAAGAGAAAGAGAGAATCCTAATAAATTGAATCAGAAATAAAAAAGGGGTCATCACAAAAGAAACTACTGAAATTCAAAAGATCATCAGAGACTACTTTGAGAGCCTGTATGCCATGAAACAAGAGAACCTAGAAGAAATGGATAATTTCCTGCATTCTTATCACCTCCCAAGACTGAACCAAAAAGACTTGGAATACCTGAATAGACCCACATATATCAAGGAAATTGAAACTGTAATCAAAAGTCTCGCTAAAAACAAAAGTCCAGGCCCAGATGGATTCACTAGCAAATTCTTCCAAACATTTAAGTAGGACCTGTTACCAGTTCTCCTCAAGCATTTCCAGGAAATTGAAGAAACAGGAACTGTCCTAAACAGTTTATATGAGGCACATATATCCGTAACAACAAAAGCAAACAAAGACACCACAAAAAAAAATAAAACTATAGACCAATATCCCTGATGAATACCAACGTGAAGGTCCTCAACAAAATATTAGCAAATAGAATCCAACAACTCATCAAAAAGATCATACACTATGACCAAGTGGGATTCATCCGGGGGATGCAAGAATGGTTTAACATTCAGAAATCAATCAACATGATCCACCATATCAACAAAAGCAAAGATAAAAAACATATGATCATTTCAATAAATGCAGAGAAAGCATTTGACAAGATCCAGCACCCATTTATGATGAAAACTCTCAACACAATGGGTTTAGAAGGAACTTTCCTCAAGATAGTCAAAGCCATCTACCACAAACCTACAGCAAGCATCATCCTCAATGGAGAAAAACTTAGCGCCTTCCCTCTAAGATCAGGGATGAGACAAGGATGTCCACTCTCACCACTTCTGTTTAACATGGTGCTGAAAGTTCTTGCAATAGCAATTAGGCAAGAAAAAGACATTAAGGGCATACAGATAGGGAAGGAAGAAATCAAGCTCTCACTATTCGCAGATGATATGATACTATACCTAGAGAAACCCAAAACCTCTACGAAACTTTTCTAAGAAACTCTTAGAAAAATAGACTTGTACAGTAAGGTCGCAGGTTATAAAATCAATAGCCAAAAATCCATGGCCTTCCTACACGCAAATAATGAAACAAAGGAAAGTGACATAAAAAAAACAATTCCCTTCACAATCATGCACCACAAAATCAAGTACCTCGGAATCAGCCTAACTAAAGAGTTCAAGGATATCTACAAAGAAAACTACAAAACGTTAATCAATGAAAGAGGACACAAGGAAATGGAAACATATTCCATGCTCATGGATAGGAAGAATTAACGTTGTCAAAATGGCAATACTCCCTAAAGCACTGTACAGATTTAATGCAATCCCTATAAGGATACCCATGAAACATTTCAAAGAAATGGAGAAAACATTTCTGAAAATCATAATGAAGAATAAATGTCCATGAATAGCTATAGCAATTCTTGGGAAAAGGACGATGTGAGGCATCACCCTCCCCAACCTCAAACTCTACTATAAAGCGGTAATAATCAAAACAGCATAGTACTGGTCCAAAGGCAGATCCACAGACCAATGGAACAGGGTGGAATATCCCTACGCACAACCCAAAATGTATGATCATCTGATCTTTAATAAAGGAGCAAGAAATGTGAAGTGGAGCAAAGAAAGGCTGTTCAACAAATGGTGCTGGCATAACTGGACAACAACTTGTAAAAAAATGGGTTTAGATCTTGACTTATCACCATGCACAAAATTCAGATCAAAATGGATTAAAGACCCCAATTTCTCTTCATCACTAATCATTAGAGAGATGCAGATCAAAACAACCATGAGATAACACCTCACACCAGAGGCTGGCACACATCCAAAAGAACAAAAGCAACCACTGTTGGAGAGGATGTGGGGAAAAAGGGACCCTCCTACACTGCTGGTGGGAATGCCGACTGGTTCAGCCCTTTTGGAAAACAATATGGAATATTCTTAAAAAATTAGAAATTGAGCTCCCATTTGACCCAGCAGTACCACTTCTGGGAATATATCCCAGAGAGGCAAAAAGGTACAGTCTAAATGACATGTACACTAGAATGTTCATTGCAGCACTGCTTACAATAGCCAGAATCTGGAAAAAAACCAAGTGCCTGAGAACAGATGACTGGTTAAAGAAACTTTGGTACATTTACACAATGGAATACTATGCTGCTATTATAAAAGATGAAGTCATGACCTATGCATATAAGTGGATCAACATGGAAAGTATCATGCTAATTGAAATGAGTCAGAAAGTGAGAGACATAGAAAGATTGCACTCATCTGTGGAATATAAAATAAAATAACAGAATAGGAGACTAACACCCAAGAATAGTAGAGATATGTACCAGGAGGTTGGCTCCAAGGCTTGGAAGCTGGCCCCACATGCTGGAGGAACAGGCAGCTCACATAGATAAGGGAAAACCAGGTAAAGTGTGGTTTGAGGACCCTCACAGGATGGGAGATGCTCACTGAAAATATAATATGGACCAAACACGATGGCCACGTAGTGCCTCTGTTGCAAATCACAACACCCCAAAGAAGAGAGAAAACAAAAAGGAATGCCCTGCCACAAAGGTGGGGTGGGGTGGGGTAGGGGGGATGGGGTGGGGGAGTGGGTGGGATACTGGGAACATTGGTGGAGGTGACTGGTCACTGGTGGAGGGATATAAACAAAATGCAAACATGAAAGTTCATAAGTTTATAACTGTAACTCATAGTGATTCACTAATAATAAAAAAGAACTAAAAATGATAGACAATCACATTTAAAATGGAGAAAAAGATGAGCAGAGTTAAAATGATCTCTCCTGAAAATTTTTTATTTGGATTGAGAGTAAAGGCATGAACATAAATCAAAAAGCATACATTATAGAAACACCTCTAGGATAGCCATGTGAAAATGGAGTATGACTTTCAAACTAGTAGAATAAAAATTAGAGGAACAAATGGAGAACACAGAAAAAAAAGGAATCTGGTAAAGTGTTTTGGAAAAAGATAATGTATATCTTGCAAGACATGAAGACCATTAAAATACAGGACCTTTCAGAGAAACTTGGGAAACATTTGAGATTCAATACTTCATGCCTATAACATCTGCTGGACCTCTTGGAAGGACTTAGTCTACAAGGATAAGAGTTGAGATAAAGAACTACAATATGTCCAATCGATTTCTATATCTTAGAAGAATTACAAACCAATTCAGTTATGAAAAATATCCATTTATAATTTATAACACATTCCCTTACCCCAAATCACTGAGTACTCCCTATACTCTGGAAACTCCAAATTCTCACTATGTAACTCTTTTATCTCTTGTCTCATATCTTATTTCATTCTTCATTTCCTTCCTAACATTCTTTTCTGTGAGGCCATGTGACAGACAGGAAAGAGAGGGAAAATATAAGGACAAAGGTCAGTAATGGCTTATGTTTTCTGATGAGAAAAAATGTTTTAGGTGAAGTCATTGATTTCAGAGAATTGGGTGGTAAGGATTAATTTCTGTATCTTAAGATCAAGTGGGACTCAGATTCAGTCTGACTACTGCCTGCTGGAACTGGTGAGACTCAAGTGTCTGAACCACAAAGAGTGATTGTAGTAGACTCTGTCAAGCCTAAACCTGGTCCTCAGTCATTTCGAAGATGACTAAGGTAGGTAGGATTCACACTCTACACAAATCACTGCAGCAAAAGTGTCACTTAAGAACATTACAATTGCACTTATGTTCAAATTGTATAGCTATCTCTACAGCTACCAGAAGTAACAACAAACAGATAAAAAGTTCCTTGATTAGTTACACACACACTAAAGGAATATTTATTTGAGATAACATTTTTTTCTAAACATAAAATTCTCAAAACTAGAGGAGAAAAGTTCATGTTAAATGATGCTTTACAGTGCAGTAAAACACAGGTAAAAATCTCTTAAGGAGACAATAAAATAAAATTGTTTCACAGTTAAAGAATTGACAGATATACATGAAATTCCCTTTGTAGAGGATCTGATCCAAATGTATTAGTTTGGTTTGGCATCCTTCTAATAGGAAACAGAGTGGACATTTACTTAGAAATTTGTCTTTGGCACAAGATTTAGTTAGGAATTCATCACACAAACCAGATGATACTTTTCCCATTCGTTAATTAAACTGCTTTAGGACTCCATTTTGAATTATATTTTATGTTGGTTACATTAGATGATGCATGTGGCCTAGGTGGGAATCATAGAAATAACAAAATTGATTTTAGATTCCTTTCCATTTATCAAAAATAAAAGGCACCTGGCCCAGTACAATCTTCAAGGAATATGTAAAATTACTGGTAGTTTATAGGGTTTTTCTTAGGAAAATCTTATCTCAGGAAAAGACCTTTAAGAAAGTTGATACAAAAATAATAATTTATAAAAAATTTGTTTGCCTTGTATATGTATCTTCAGTGGCCAAGTTAACACTAATATTAGAATTCTACCTTAGCATGGTCAAGTATAATATGAATCTGCATTTATTTTTAAGAATATAAGTCTGAGGATAAGATGTTATCATTATTTTCTGTTGAAAATTCTTTGGGATGAATATTTAATTATATAACAAATATTAAAACTAAAATAGAGTGTATTAAATTTCAAATGCAATATAAAATGTTTACATATATTTTCTTAATTGCACACAAAATAGGGTTTAATATTACTCAAAGGCCATTAAATCTGAAAAACAAATTTCAGCACAGTAGCAGTACAGAGTATCCTACAGGTAGGCTATTAGTTTTTAAATTTTTTAATTCAAGGAATGTTTTCTTTGGAAAAATTGCATTCTAGGTCTGATGGAGGAAAATAAAATAGGCTATTTTCTGCCTTCTTTTGTATACCTCCAAAATATGGCTCATGCACTTTTTAATCAGTAACAGTAGTAAATACATTTATTCACTTCTGAAATGTATAAATTATTATCATTCTGTGTAAACAGATGGTTCCTGTAAAGGTACATACGTAAGACTTCTATGTAATATAGATATTTTAAACATATCTTACCAAAAAAGTATCTTTCAAATACTATTTGAAAAAATAAAAAGTTTTCTTGTTCTTTTAATGTTAATTTTATTACAATTATTTTATTTCTATAAATAGTCAGTGAGACCTTGAAAACCACCACATCTAAGGTATTAAAATCTCAAGTGATTTTGAGACTTGAAAAATTATCTGTCCATGTGTCCTCAGTAAAGCAACTTAATTCTTTATTTTAAGCACCCTACTATTCATTCATATTGTAGTTATCGGCAAGTTTACTCTTTTTCTTTTTTTGTAATGAATTACCAAGAGGTACAGTTACAGACTAACAAACTCTCATGCTTATGTTTCAGTCATACAATGATCAAGTACCCATCCCTTCACTAGTGTCCATTCTCCACCACCAATGTTCCCACTATCCCTCCCGCCCCTCCCCGCCCCCCACCCCACCTCTGTGGCAGGGAATTCCCTTTTGCTCACTCTATCCTTATGGATGTTGTGGTTTGCAATAGAGGTACTGAGTGGCCATCATTCGATCTATAGTCTACTTTCAGCAAGAATCTCCCATCTCCAGCGGGCCCTCCAAGCACCCCATATTTGGTGTTCCCTTCTCTATCTGAGCTGCCTTTCCTCCAGGATGTGAGGCCAGCTTCCAAACCGTGGAGCAATCCTCCTGGTATTCATCTCTACTGCAACTTAATTTTTATTCCCTATTATCACACAAGAAAAAATAGTACATATAGATTTTAGTAATCCAATCTTTTACTCTTCAATATTATTTTTAATATCTATGTAAACATTTTGCTGGAGTGATAGCACAGCAGGTAGGGCATTTGCCTTGCACGTGACCAACCCAGGTTCTATTTCTCCATCCCTCTCAGAGAGCCTGGTAAGCTACCGAGAGTATCTCGCCCACACGGCAGAGCCTGGCAAGCTACCTGTGGCATATTCAGTATGCCAAAAACAGTAACAACAAGTCTCACAATGGAGCTGTTACTAGTGCCCGCTCGAGCAAATCAATGAGCAATGGGATGATAGTGACAGTAACAGATGTAAACATTACATTTTGGGCAAAAGGAAGAGAACAGGGTTTACCATATATGTGGTCAATATTGATTCAATTCCTGGCAGATCATATGGTTTCTGAGTACTGCCAGGTGTAATCCCTGAACATAGAGCCAAGAGCATTGACAAGTATGACCACCAACAAACAAACTAAACCAATCAGTATAAAGCTAGCTCTGAAACTTTTTGAAAAAACATTTTGTAAACTCTATTTTGATGACAAATTTCTATCTATAAATACTAGTAAATAAGAATTATATCTTTAATAATGCATTTATGAATTTCACATAAATCACTGTTTAACATTTATTAAAATTATAAGAAAATGTACTTTAATTTGACAATGGAATTTGAGGTTAAGGAGATAAAAAGTATGTAAATAAATAAAATTAGTGGCTATTTTGTGAAAGGTACCGTATTTAATGGCCTACTTTAAAATTATTTCTAATTATAACAGTGTAAAAGTAAAAATTGAAAGCATTCCTACAAATATTCCTGAGAAACACATCTCAAAAAAGTTATTAAAAACAAAAAAATTATAAAGTAGCACACAGGAAAAAATGGGAATAAGAATACATGAAGACAAGACATGATTCCAAATAATGTGTCATCTTGATTTGAATCCTGGACTAGACAAAGGAAATTAAGAATAAAACAAAAGAATTACTTTACTAAACACCTAGGTTAGTCATTAAAAACTACTAATATAGATTTTCTTTTTGATTTTGACAAATATGCCATTGTGATATACAATATTAAAAATAAAATAAACCAGGTGAAGAAACTAGGGCTCTCAACTATTATTACAGCTTCTTTATTAAAACAATTTAACTTTTTTTTTTTAAAGAAGAAGCCTGAAGTATACTTGACTATGAACTTAGATTAGTGGATAACATCAGGGTTAGTAATCTGCAATTTCTATAACGACCAAATGAACTATTGTTAGGGAATGAAGTTAATAAGTTCTTGTGTATTAATCTCTATAGCAATTAAATGAAGCTCACATCATAGAGCCATCAGATTGAAGGAAGTAAGATTTATATTTTTGATGAGGATAGCAGGTACTTTTGTAACTTGTGAAGCTATACCGAATAATTTGTCACACTGTAGAAATGGAATAAAGTAATACAGTTCTAGAACTCCCTGAAAATCAGACATAGAGATACATTTTGTTCAAAGGATAGCAAATGTTAAGAACCTACTGAACATACAGAGACTCAGCTTTCACGTGTTGGACAAGATTTGAAATGCATTTTGTTGGAAACTGCTATTACTTAAACCAAATTAGACTAGAGTCTATAACAAAGCAGCCAAAATAAAATGCTAATCATATTGTAATATTGTACTGTTCTAGCTGCCCACAACTCAATAAATGTAAATTAACTAAAAATCTCTAAAAAAAGCCAAAATACTGATGGGAGAAAGTTCACACTGGTTTCGAGATTGCTGTTGAATCATTGTATGCCTAAAATGCAATTATCAGTAATGCTCTGCATTTTTTAAAGGAAGTATTAGTAAAGATACAGGTATTTATAAAAAATTTTGAAAAATTAAGTCTTAAACTCAAATGTTATAAACTGAAGACATACCAGAAATGTAATATGGAGTAAAACATATCAATGTAAAAGAAAGGTAAAGAGTTGCATATATGCTCATAGAAGAAAGAGGTCTACATGAATAAATAGAATAAAAGTTAAGGAAGTCTCTAAAATGAAAAAAATATTTGGTATATACTTTTAAATGAATAGGTCTATGTGAGAAAATATGCGCTTAGAAGATTCTCGAGCAAGAACAAGTGTCTTTCAATATTAAAATAACAGTTCATTGTGTAGGAAGGGATATGGTTGCCTGTGTGTGTTGCCCCAAACCCAGAACATTATGTTAACATTGGTTCTTATGTGAAAAGCCCCCAAAGATGACAGATAAGTAAAGAATCTGTTCTTCTTTTCTCCTGTGTTTTCAACTAACTGATAAAGTGAATGAAAACAGATGCGAAAGAAGTACTAACGGTTTTAAAACCTGTGCTTACACAAAATAAAATTTCAGGAGATACCAGAGAGGTTAGGGATAAGTATAAAATAAGGTTTTATGTTAATTCTCCAGAACTTCTTGACATAAGAGGAGTAAGGCTGTGACTCATTCATGGCCCTGGTACTAGGAGCAGATTGCTCTCATCCCGATGGTGGACGCTCATTACATCAGAAAGCATGACAGCATGCACTGTCAGGTGCCAAACAGAAAGACTTTCCTCTGGAGAACAGTGTGGCATTAGGTAGCAGGGTTGATGCTTGGTGCTAGGGGAACAGATAATTAGTAGCAATCTTAGCATAAATATCAGCAATAAACAACTGATGAGCAAGAACTAAATGAGAGGTATACATACATGCTGCTGGGAGGAACTGGAGATATCAGATAGCTTCTGTGGTTGTTAGTGCACTTTGCTTACCCCGGAGACCAACAACTCTGTCCTGTGCTTGCCAAGGTCAGTCAGCAGTAGTTGGGGAAGTTTCTGAAAATTGAACAACTCCACCTGTAAGTACAGAATTTACTTTCTGTAACTGGCTTGTATCATCAGGATACGTGTTATTTCTTCTCTTGGAGCCATCACTGTGATTGGAATTAGTTACAGTTCCTTTGCCTCTAATCAGAGCCTAGAGCTCTCAAACAGGAAACAACTTACAAGGCAGGCAGGCTTCGAAAAATATATATTTATGTCTTTTTTGAAGGCACCTTTAGACTTTGAGAATTATCCTAGCTTTATATGTGTGTCTGTTACTGAGATTGTGACAGGATTGCAGTCAGAACTCACAGCTCCTTTTCATTTCAGCACCCCTTTGAAACAATTGGGAAGACAAATCTAAATGCCCGGACACAAGATGTCTAAGGAACAACAAACATTTTTGCAATGAGCCGAAACTGTGGCTCAGTAGCTTAAGTAAGAAGGTGATTTCGGACTCTACCTCTTCAGTTTACACCTCATAGCCATTTGAAATGCAAGAATTAATGGGTCCTTCCATTCGTAATCTTGGAAAATAATCTAGGGATAACAGACATCAGGGTAAACGCAAAATAGAAATGTGAGTAAACCCCAAATAGGGCAAACATAGCATGGAAGGATAATGTGAAGGTATCACAATAATCACAATGACAATACCGATTAATCACCGATTTCTCGGGCAGGCTCGGTAACATCTCATTTCGTCCTTTCCCTGAGATCTTAGAAGTCTATTTCAACTTGGCCCTCTTAACGATGTTGCACTGGGGGCTCTTCAGGGTCAATGTGAAGGTATACGGGAATAAAATATAATAAAATATTATAACTACAAAAAACTAAGTATAGAAAAATTTCAAATCATAATAAAATGGCAATCTTATATTTCAGTAATTATCTTAAATATAAGTGGTCTAAATTCACCAATTAGAAGGCAGAGGATGAGAAAGCAGATAAAAAAAATGTAGTACAAATTTTTCAGGGGTCCTCAATAAACACAACATTCCATGTGGTTCCTGAACTTGCTAGTGGTAATCCCAGAGCACTGCCCGATGTGGGTCAACCTCTCTCCTTGTAATCCCTCAAAAACTGATAAGTGTTGTGTAATTTTTACCAACCTAATGTAAGACTATAAAAATGATGGAAAGTAAATAATGAAAAATGCAATAAAGTTGTGGGTATAGATAATAAAATTAATTTTACCTGTGGGGAAGAAAGTAAGTTGTGGAAAATAAGTTGGGGAATACAAAATAAATCAGAGCACTTAAAAACCAAAATAAAACTTGCTCTTAATTAATTTTGGTTTTGGGGTCACACCCAGTGGTTCTCACAGCTTACTCCTGGCTCAGTGCTCAAGAATGCATACTGATGGGGCTCGAGGGACATATTGGTCACCAGAGATAGAACCTGAGTTGGGTCTATGCAAGGCAAGTATACCCAACCCACAACACTATCTCATCAGCTCTAGTCCTTAATTTATTATGATTTATAATGATGAGAAAGAAGAGCCAATAGAAAATAGAGGCAACGTAGTATTTATTCTCTGTGTCCCAAAGCACTTAAGGGTGAATCTCATGATGACTAACTTAATAAATACAATTGTTTTTATTTTCACCTGTATACTGTGAAACTTTATCGCAGAGAAACTAAACACTC
Source organism: Sorex araneus (assembly GCF_027595985.1). Taxonomy (NCBI): domain Eukaryota; kingdom Metazoa; phylum Chordata; class Mammalia; order Eulipotyphla; family Soricidae; genus Sorex; species Sorex araneus. The sequence goes on along the minus strand of NC_073307.1, from coordinate 127,704,473 downwards.
TTCCCAATGCATCATATTTGGTATTGCCGATAATACTAATAAGACGATTGTGTGTTGAACACTGTAAATCTTCACTAGAAAATCAGTAGTTACAATGTGCCTCAACTTATTAGGATAGCTCCAGAGTGTCCTCCAATCTGGATATCTCAGGTCACTCAGTAGTATACCAATTAAGTTGTGAAAGTCTGCAGCCAAGTTGATACAGTGGGATTAGAAGGTTGGCACCCCACGTGAATTAGTTAATCAGGAAGGTAGCCAATCAGTGAAGGTAGTAAGATGGCTGTGGACAGGAGATAGCAGCAGATGAAAGGAAGTTCTCAGACAGAGGCCCAGTGACAGGCGACAGAAGACAGGGATCTCACCTATGTCTTGTGGCTGTGCCAGATTAATGAAAGCCAAAACGACAGGGAACTGCTAGAGCATTGTATTAAGGAGGCGCTGCAATACAACTTCAGACTAGGAAAACGAGCACTGGATATAGAATGGCATATGGATGAGACCAGGCCATCATACACTGGAAGTGAGCACATGACAAAGGACTAGACTTTGGATCTCTTAAACTGGGTAGGGCACCAAGGGACAGGTGAGTGATGTCAAATTGGCTCACTCAGTGAGGTTTGGATTTTTGGTACAGGTACAGACCCATCTACTGAAATTGTGCAATAAATTCTAACATCTTAAACTTCTGAGTTTTGCATAAAAAACCCTTCTATACAATTCTCTAGACCCAGGGGCTTAGAAAAAATATCCACTTTCTAGCTAACAGAATCAGGTATAGTTTTCAAAGTTTCTCAAGTGATTCCGTTGTGAACCAGAGTTTGAAAACAAATGTACTGTATGATCTTCTTGGAGTCTCACAAAGCTGTAGCAATACTTCTTTAACTAATTTTCATTCATGTGCCTGCTTTTTAAAAGAGAAAATGTATGCTTAAGTTATGTGAAGTGGCTAAAACCTTCAGAAATTACAGAGTCAGAACTTGACTTTAGATGTTTTTTTTTTCTCCTCCAGAATCTCTTCAGAGCCTTGCTCTGCTAGACACACGCATATTTTAATTTTCCAACAAAGTTAAATATGTTTAACTTTTTCTCCATAACACTTGCTGGGACAACAATTTTTGAGCTGTAGAAAAAAAAGTTTTGCTAAGTTTATGTTTCTTTTTTTTTTAAAGAATTAAATGTGTGTTCAAACCTGATTATTAATGCCATTGTGGCAGTTTATTTTTCTTTCATTTTTTTATGTTTTTTTTGCTTTTTGGGTCACACCTGGTGATGCACAGGGGTTACTCCTGGCTCTGCACTCAGGAATTACCCCTGGCTGTGCTCAGGGGACCATATGGGATGCTGGGATTTGAACCCGGGTCGGCCGCGTGCAAGGCAAACGCCCTACCCGCTGTGCTATCTCTCCAGCCCCTGTGGCAGTTTATTTTGATGTGGGTGCTTGATAACTGTTCTTATTATTTGTGAAGTTGCCTTATCTAAAATACTTTTGTTAGATGATATCTATGGAATTTCTCAAATATTGGTTTAAAATTTTAACTGATCCTTCAGGAAGTTAATTATCATATATGATTTATTTATAAGACTGGAGCGATAGCACAGTGGGTAGGGCATTTGCCTTGCACAAAGCAGACCTGGGTTTGATTTCTCCATCCCTCTCGGAGAGCCCAGCAAGCTACTGAAAGTATCCCACCTGCATGGCAGAGCCTGGCAAGCTACCCATGGCATATTTGATATGCCAAAAACAGTAACAACAAGTCTCACAATGGAGACATTACTGGTGCCCACTGGAGCTAATAGATGAACAACTGGATGACAGTGTTCAGTGACAGATTTATTCATAAAGTTAATAGATAATAATACTTGAATGGTTCCAGTGCTGTATAGATAACACCTAGAAAACTAATTGAGGAAACAATTTCAATTTTGATCATAAAAAGGAATGCTTATTTTCTAACTTTGTTCATTTTTGTCCTGCCAAAAAAAAGTACTATAATAGAAGATTATTCAAACTTTGATTTAAATACTATTTATTCACAGAATGACTCAGAATCATTATTTATTTATTTATTTGTTTGTTTGTTTGTTTATTGTTTGGTGGGTTTTTGTTTCAGGGCTGAGGTATTCATGCCTTACTCCTGGCTCTGTGCTTAAGAATAACTCCTGGTTGTGCTCAAAAATTCATATGCAGTGCCTGGGATCAAACCAGAATCAGTGGCAGCACGCAAGACAGACACCTTGCTGGCTTTATTCACTTTCTGGTGCCTGAAACATACTTTCATCATATTTTAATTATTTGTAATATTTAATCTTCATCTGTAGTTCTCAAAGGTCTTGACATCTCAGAACTAGGTTAAGTGATGAAGGTGTATCTTTTTATGCTAATGAGGGTGACTTTGTGAAAACACTCAATAATGGTAGCTGGTTTCCAGTTTCTTTTTTCTTTTCTTTTTTGCTTTTTGGGTCACACCCAGAGATACACAGGGGTTACCTCTGGCTCTGCACTCAGGAATTACCCTTGGAGGTGCTCAGGTGACCAAATGGGATGCTGGGATTCGAACCCGGGTTGGCCGAGTGCAAAGCAAACTTTCTACCCACTGTGCTATCGCTCCAGCCCTTCCAGTTTAACCAATAGAAATAGAGTTGTGGATCTAGTCATAATGTCCTTAAATTTCTTTAGGAAGAGAGAGGCTATAGAGATTTAGTTCATTGGTCAATGACAAACTAGCTTCTCATGTCTTTGTGATGAAACTTCATAGAATAAAACCTAAATGAAGTATCCTTGGGTACTTCTCAGTGTAGAAACACAGAGATTGGGGAGAAAATGTGCTCTAGGAGAGAGCATGAAAACTTCATATCTTTGTACCACGCATCTTTTCTATTCCGCTATTATTTTTATGCTTTGAAATAAATTATTGAGTCAGTACGTTTTCTGAGTTCTGTATACCAGTATAGAAAATTAATCCAACCTGAGTATGATCTCCAGGGAATCTTTGATTTATTGCCAACTAGCCAGAAGTCTGGGTTTGTGATTAGCACATGGAGTGGAGGGTGTCTTAGGAGAAGGAGCTTTGGGAACTGATCTTGCTTTTGGGTGTATAGTGTCACAGTCAGAAATGAACTTGAATTAAGATATGTTGGCATCCAGAAAAGTTTTTTCATGTTATTGTGATAAATCCTACACACACACACATACACGCATGTGCGTATAAACACACATACACATACACATGCATACGCACACACACCAGCTAGAAACTATTTTCAAAAATTTCAGTACGTATAATACATAAAGCCTACATGTATTACAATTGTATTACATGTATTACAATTACAATTGCCTACTACGTGTAGTTATGCAACTTAGAAAACACTAAATTTTTACACATAAATTTTGTATTACTTTATGACTTTAGTTTGGATTTCTACTTTTCTTTCAATGGTCATGTTGTAGAAAAACTAAAAGGGGTATTTCTGATATTTACTAAATAAATAGCACAGGAAAGACATTTTGATTTTTGCTAAACACAGTTAAGGATTTATTATACAGGTGAAATAGATTCCAAATGAATGGAATTGAGAATCCTAAGTATCCTTCAGATAAGAAACTATTAATCTGAATGTTAGTTTCCTCATAATATGATATAAGGGAGTCAAAATTTAGGATGTACTACAAATTTATGGTGAAGTTATAAACATAGCACTTTTTGTGTTAGCTATCAATATACTTTGTTCCACACCTTGAAAAGGTTAATATTATTTAATATTTTAACATGAATTTATCTGATTAATTACAATAATTATTGATGTACTAGAATTACTATTTAAATTACAATAACTTTAACACATTTTATTAAATAAAATCAATACTATTAAATCATTTTATTAAATAAAATCAATACTATTAAAATCACTGTCTTTATCAGGGACTTCTCAAAACTCTGCTCTACAACTTCAGTGTTTTAGATTTTTGAATCTTCAACGGGCAAAGATTTATCTCAATGGTCATAGTTATCCTGAGATTGCTACTGCAGTTGGTTCCATGTGCCAGATATTGGCTCTGCACTTTTGGTGGGGTCATTTAGAAAAAGGCCTTTCAATTTTTGGTATTTTATAAAATATAGAATTCGAACACCTGAAATGAGTTGGAGAGAACTCAGGGACATATTGACATTTGTTGAGAAATGTTTAAATTTTTCTAATGCATAAATTTATTTTAAGCAGCTCTCATAAAAGATAATACAGGAGTTACATGGAGAAAACATGAATATAGCAATTTTGCCGTGTTTGTGCCTACTTGGAATTGGAACTTTATATCATCTAATAATATAGAAAAATAAATAATCTGTTTATTTTAACTTTTGCTTATAATTTAATGTCCAGTTAATTTTCTAGTGTTTCCAACTCCTAGTTACAACAGATGTTCATTATTTTATTGTTGAGATTAGGAAATACAAAAATGGCAGACATAGTTTTTGCAGGATTTCCTCTGATTTACTTCAAGTTCTTCACATCCCTTATCTTTGAAGGGCTGGTTGTTTAACAGGTAATTATTGCCCAAGGATACTAAGAAAGAGTGGTCAAAATTTAAATTATGGAGCAAAGGAGAAACAGTGTGCCAGACTTTTCAAGTTAAAACACTGATCTTTTGCCCAAAGATTTGTGAAGACTCTGTTTGCTCTATTTCCATTAGTAAGTCTGTCACCACTGTAGACTTTGATGAGTTTTGGACATAAACTTGATGAGCTTTTTTTTTTCCTTACCTCAATTGTGCTCTACTATAACTTGATGCAGTAAACACATGTTCAAAAATATCATTCAGCCAGTAACTCTACATCTGTCAGGAGAGGCCGCTTCAGACAACATTTGTCACTATATACGGTTCTAGTTTGTTTGCTTTCTTTGAAGAAGTTTCTCCAGGTAGAAACTGCAGACCTGAAGTTTTCTTATTTTTTAACTAGTAAGTTGTTTTGCCAGTGAGATTGCTACTTTATATGATAATATGATATTGACTTTTATTCTAATGTCTTTTAGATATATACAGAATAGGGTAATTTTTTTTTACTGTGTAAATTATAAAGAAAAGTCATGTTAGGTGATGGGGGTAGTATCAAATCAATGATATGTAAATAAAGATTCTATAATAATTCCTTAAAAAAAAAAGCTCTTTCAGCAGTTTCTTTTCCTTTATTCTTTTCAGATGTAAAGTTTGGTTGTTAACTTAAGAACTCTCTTGCTCATTTCTGTAGGTGAGTATTGTTAGACATATCCTTCTTAATGGCAACTTTTGCCATATTACTCATAGTTTGAGAGTGTGTCTTTTTGATTATGTTTTTCTCCAGTTGATTTTATATTCTCCTTTGATTCTATCATCACTGGAAATTTAGAAATCTGTTTGTTGTTAGTCTCCCTGTGTTTGATGCTTTCCGCATTTGCTTCTCATTGTTAACTTCTAGCTCTCTGGACTGTATAGATTAGTTGTCCCCCGCCACCTCAGGTCGCATTCAGCAGCACTCACACTTTATTCTGGCTCTGCACTTGGAGTTCAGGGGATCGAACCCAGTTTGGCTGCATGCAAGGAAAGCACCTTACGTGCTGTACTACAACTTTCGTCTCACTGTTGACTTCTAGGCTGAAGCCATTGCAATTAGATGCTTGTTAATAATGTTTATTTAATGTTGTAAAATATAAACATTTAGAGATCATTTCATGTGCACTTAAGAAGAATATGCTTCTGGAGTGATAGCACAGCGGGTAGAGCGTTTGCCTTGCACGTGGCCAACCTGGGTTCGATTCCCAGCCTCCCATATGGTCCCCCAGCACCGACAGGAGTAATTCCTGAGTGCAGAGCCAGGACTACCCCCTGCGCAATGCCAGGTGTGACCCAAAAAGAAAAAAAAAAAAGAAGAGTATGCCTATATTTTATTCGGGATGAAGAATTATAAATATTGATAATCATTACATCTCAACTAAATTTTTAAGATTATTATTTTCACAGAAATTCTTTACTTCTATGATCTGTCTAATGCTTAAAGTGCTATGTTGGTAAACACTGTGATTATTGTGTTGCTATCAATATGTCCCTTGAAGTATGTTAATAGCTGTTTTGGATATTTGGGTTTTATCTATGTTTAGGGTTTAAATATTCATCACCATTATATCTTCTTAAGCATTGAGCCCTTCATTATATACTATCACTGCTATCTCTATAGCTTTTTCTAGCTTAACATAAATTTGAAGAAATATGAGAATTGCAGTTCTAATCCTTATCTCTCAATAATGGAGTCAAATAACCTGTTCCAGCCTTTTATGCTGAGTCTGATTGTTTTTATAACTGGTATGAGACTCATTATTTATGCATAATAAATAAATTAATTAAGTATGTGTGACTAGTCCTGCTTTTTTATTAATTTAGCCACTATTTATTTTATTAGCGAGTTACCATTATTCATATTTATAGTGAATAATGATTAATAATTAATAATTAATAAAAGCAAGCTCTCAGAAGAGAGTGATACAGAGAGTCTCTTGCCCGAACGCCTGGCTGTATTCCCCAGGGACCCTCGGAGGGGATGGGCTCCAGCTTCCCTCCCCACCCCGAGTAGAGCTCCCGGAGGCCGAAGACCACCGGAACCTAGCTGCAGACATGCTGGAGGCTCCTCCATACACATTTGGACAGGCCTCATGCATGAAGGTATCGGTAGAGAAACCCAGGTGTGTGTAATCCCATCAACAGCCAATATCCACAGGGAGACTTAAAAGCAAGCTCTCAGAAGAGCCTGTAGATATCTTTAGCCTACTTCTCCTTCTAGGAGAAACTGGCAAACTTCTGAGAGTTTCCTGCCGCCATGGGACAGCCTTGCAAGCTTCCCATGGTGTATTTATATGCAAAATTCAGTAACAAAGCTGTATTCCCTGACCCTGAAGAGCCCCCAGTGCAACATCATTAGGAGGGCCAAGTCGAAATAGACTTCTAAGATCTCAGGGAAAGGATGAAATGAGATGTTACTGAGCCCGCCCGAGAAATCGGTAATTAATGGGATATTGTGATTGTGACTGTGAATGATTAATAATGTAAATATATCATGTCCATATATGTTAAAAACATGATGGTCACTAATTGAAATTTTTTCTAGTTTTATATATTTTTTGTATATGTTTTTGTGTTCATCTGATTCACTTTTTATAGTGATTACCTCCATTTTCACGTATTTTCTTTTAAATGTCTTCCTGCTACAGATTTTTGTTTTCTAATTATTAATGAGCATTAGATTCATCAGTTCATTTGTGTATGTTTTGATAAAGATGTTGCACTGTCATTTGATTATCAGTCCACCTTGGCACAAGAAGTACAGATATCTACCAAGTGCCAATTTGAGGATAGGAAATAAGACTTTAAAGTATTATGTTTAATGGCTGAATAAGGCAATTACAGGTAAGTCATGTTTACATTCTGCTGAAGCTCTCTCTGGAGTCTTAGCACCTAACAACACATAGCAGGCTCCAAGAATTCTCTGGTTAAATAACCGAGCAACATTTTAAAAAGAAGCCAATTATTTTAGCTTAAGTCATTCAGAGCCAAAAATCTGAAGAATGACGAAAATAAAATCTTTATTTTTTATAATTGTATAAATGTGATCCAAATGTGTTCACCACCAAATTTTCAAATAAGAAACATGCTACAAATAAGCAAACTACATCTGCTCACAGATATGTATACGGACTCCCTAGATGTCTCAGGGTTTTTTCTTGATTTGTGAACTATTGAGTATAGGATTAGGGTCAACTGGTACAAGGCAAGCACTTCACTCCCTGTATTATCTGTGTTCTCTCTTTTAAAATACTAAGTAATCTTTTCTGTTTTGGTTAGGAATCTATTTTAAGAATCTCCGTCTCTTTGGTGATAAACACTGAACACTCTTTACTCTTGCATTATTATACTTATTTCATTAACTGTTGTTCTATATTTGGTGCATTAAAAGCATTCCACCTATTTTATATATTCTAGCATTTTAAAAGGAAGATAGAGAAAGAAATGGGGCAGGGGTCAGAGAGATAGATGAGAAGCAATGGAGGGCAGGAGTCAAGAGAATTCAGGTACATCGGTGGCATTAAGGAATGATAAGCTAAATATCAAAAGAACACAAAGTCAACAACACTGAAATCATGAAACCAGAAACTATAACAACCAAACTGAAAAAGATGAATGTCAAGAGGGGCAGGCTGGGGGTAGGTGTTGAGGATGAGGATGAGGAGGTATAAAAAGGAACCTAGGAAGAAAGGTGGAGGAAAGTTGACACTGGTGGTGAGATCAGCACTGGAACATGGTTCTGTCTAATATGCATCTATGAATAACTTTTTAAACCATGATGTTTTAATAAAAAGTGTCTTTTGCATTTGTTTCATTTGTTTCTGTGTTTATGTGATTTATTTTTTATGGTATTTTTCCTCATTTCCATATTTTTTCCTTTTAAATGTCTCTCCGCTACAGATTTTTGTTTTGTGGTTTTTATGAGGATTAGATTTAGTCAGTTCTTTTTGTTGTTGTTGTTTGGATCACACCTAGCACCACTCAAAGACTTCTAGATTTCACTCACTCACATTGAGTCATTGAATATGATCTTTCCTTTTCACCTCGCTTTCTCCAATTACGAAGTGTTATATCTTGGTTCAAATTCTGTTCTATTTCTATGTACCTCCAGTGTGTGTAGGAGATAGGTTGCCAATTACTGTTTCGCAGAGGAAGTGTAGGCCTAAATATTAAATGCCTGCCTGTCCATTTCCTCATGATCACAACTGTTTTCTGAATGGAATAAGTCCTTGCTCCAAACCCAGCTTCAGATTTGGGCTGTTATTAGTGACATTATTTTGGCAATAAACTTGCATGAGTTTCCAATACAGTGAGAAGTCTTAGCTTTTTATGATTTTTTTTTTTTAATCTCTTCAGAACCTGCACTGGAGCCAGGTTTTCTTCCCTGAGGGTCTGATGGCTTTTGGTGACCTAGTGGGAGAAGGTTTCTACTGTCTTGCTGTGATGTTGATAGTGCCAGCACCTTGCTGAATAAGCCAGATCACCCGCTTTCCAACTGTCTATGCCCCTCTCCGCTCTGCAAAGAAGTCTGCGGTTGCCACAGAGAACTGAACTTTGCTGTCTTAAGACAGATTTCACTGATAAAAATGTAATTTAAATCAGGGAATGTACATATTTTAAACTTAATAACTTAAAATATGAAGAGTTTATGACAAGACAGACATGGCATTGCATTTAGGTTCACATGCCAAAACCATTTGCAATTGTGATTGAGAAAATAATTCCTGCCCTGTACATTTTGAATAAAGTTAATCTGAACATTTTTCTTCACTTGTTTTCTTGAGCCAGTTGCAGGAGAGCTCAGTACTTACTGCTGACTCCATTTTCAGGTATTGATCCTGGAGTTGCCCAGGGGATCATAGGCAGTGCAGGGTACTGCACTAGAGTTAGTTGCATGCAAGACAAGGCCCTGAAATTCAGTACTACCTCTCAAGCCTATTACATGATGATATCAGATATCAGATAGTTTGCTTTTGCACATAAAGGCAAGGGTTTACTTCCCCAACCTAATAGTCTAAAATTTATTTCAGTGGTCATAGGATTTTGACTTCTATTTTCTATTACTTTCACTTCTACATTGTAAAAATCTACTACCAGAGAGATAGAACCACTGGTGAGGTGTTTTCTTTACAAGCAAATACTCCAGACTCAGTTCCTGGCATCATATATTGTCTCCCACACATTGCCTACAGTGATCCCTAAGAAAATAGCCAGGAGTAAGCCCTAAACACTGCTGGATTGTAGGATTACATAGCTTCAGGTAGTTTAGGTTTATTGGGTTACTCCCGTCACAGTGCTCCCATTCCTCTGTGTTTATTTGTAGCTTCTTTCTTAGTGTACTGTTGACTTGTAAATAATGTCTTTCTCTTCTCCTTGAGTCCTTTGCATAGCTTATTCAGAGCAAGTCCTTTTTGTATGGACAAAGAAAGACATTTATTAATATGCCTTTGCAATTGGGATTTAATTGGCTTTGAATATTATTAATTCCCGGGCATCTGCTTTCTTGACTGTAGCCTTGGTTGCCCTCAGTTCCTAGCCCTCTAAAAGGCAGGGTCCCAACGGGGGACGAGACAGACCCAGGGCAAGCGGTAAGTTATGTGCTACCCTGGCATCAAGATGGGCCTGGCCAAAGTGCCTCATTCTTAACTATAAGTTAAGAGTCTGATCATGGACAAGTGCTGTCATGATCTTAAAGTAATGACGAGACTAGGACCCTGCTAGGGATAGGAAAGACTAATTCTGGCCTGGGCACTGTAGTCTGAGATTGAGATAACCCCAGGAAAGCAATTCTAAAGGTTTAATGTGTCTCTTGCTATGCCCATACAAAACGATTAATATTATGAATGCTCATATGTTTGTTGGATAAGGAGAGGAGAAACACAACCATGGGATTTCATCATTGATGGGTCCTGCTGAAAGAGTATCTGTCCTAGAGAATAGGTGTTCTGCTATTGTTATTGAACCTTTTGTGCCTAGCATTTTATTTTCGTATACAACACCTGTTTCTTGTTAATTGCACCGTGCTTCGAAAACAACTCCTAATAAGGAAACAGGATGTCCTGTCACGCCCACAAGGTGTAACTAGCCTATCAGCTGTAGACACTTGGGCATAAACAAGCAGCGAGAGGGATAAAAGTGGGGAAGTCACCTAACTAGAGGCGCCTCCTCGTTCGCTCCTCGGTCTTCCTCCTCGTTTCTCTTTCTCGTCTCCCCTCCTTCCCAATGCATGAGAAGGTCTCTGAATAAATCGCTGCAAGAAGAATCTCCGGGTTGCATGTTTTTTTACACTGGATGTGTTCCCAAAACAAAAACAATAACAAAAATTATCTTGTGCTCATCTGATATTCCTTTCCTTCTCTTCCACCGAATTTGTTCTCATAAATATGCTGCTTTATTCATTTACCATACCATAGGTTGGAGATATTAGCACCTTTGTGCATTGTATAGCAATAATTATTTATTGTGAAGTTTTCCTGATAAATTGGTAGTAGGAGTGGTACAGTAAAATTGTATGTGTGACACATAGATATTGAAAATATTGTAAACCACATTCTCTTAACACTAATAATAATAAAGCATTTTTAAAAAGCAAAACAAATTATAACTCTGTGCACAAGTATATATTAGTCATTCACAGATGAAAAATTTTACATATACTTTTGTGAGCTTCCCTGTCTAATGATGCTTTAGTTAATGCAAAATTTCTTGTTTGCAGGCTAGTTGTATATATTTTAAAGATGTGTGTTGATTATAACATTTAGCAAAATAACTCATGTTATGCTCTAACATTATTATTCAATTTAAAAATAAAATGTATAGTCAGAAAAGGAGTTGCATATGATCAAGCATTACAAAATACATAACATTTTTGATGCTAGAATTTAGTATTTCAAGTACAATATATTTTTTAATACAACAAAAAGTAGCTTAGCTGCCATAGTTGTGACTGATATTTGTAGTGGAATATACTTATAATAAAACTTTGACACTTGCAAAATTTGTTTGAAATGTATTTAATTCTATTTCTGCAATGATCTTAAAAATTATAGCACAATCCTGTAGCAAATGAACTTTGTTCCATTATGATTGAGGGTCATGCTAGGATGAAGTTATTAATCACTGTAATTCTACACAAAGGAGCTTGAAATTGCTAGAGAGTGAAAGTTTAATAATTGGGAGATGCTATAAATGTCACTCCAGATTTGAGTCAATGGAGAGACAGGTAATGATTCAAAGTATCTTTTTAAAACAACTTGTAGGTTAATTTATAATAAATACATTCATTCATTTTTGAAATGATTATTATGGACAAATTTGAAAATGATTGCTGAGAAAATGATATTTATATGGCATTCCTTTATTTATGTATCTTATTTGTAAGACAAATACTTTAAGAGACCACTCTTCATCAGGATATCCTAGTCTGCATTTATAAGGCATAAAAATTTTAACCATTTGCATAATCAAACATATAGATATAAAATTTTTGCCTCTAATTTCAACCCTTACTTTTATTCTTATGGTTTTTAAAAAGAAAAAATAACAAGACATGACCTCTTGTTTAAGATCCACAGATTAAATATTCCACTGTATGCATAAGTATGACAGAATATATACCAAAAAATGGTAGTGCAATAGTGACATGATTCAAAGTACTTCTATCTATACCCCAATAGCTGTTTAATATTACTATAGAATAACATCAAATTTTGTAACATTTTGCTCTCTAGTTCCCTTGTCCATAAAACTAGGCAAATCTATGAGATGATACCTAGGACCCACTTTAAATCTAAGAATTAAAAACTAGTTAGACCACCTAATTTAATTTTAATGACAAATAATTCTTCTCTTAGTAAATCTTTATTGATTACAAAGAATAACAATCACAACCTTATACAAAGAAGGCATATAAGGAAGAAATTGAATGCCTATTTACATTTTAAAAATATTAGTATATTTATATTTTTAAATATACATTTAACATTTTATACATCTTTAATGTGTATTATATTTTTATTAAGACCAGTATAATAGTTGCTAATTTTATATGATAGCCATAGCAAATCATTCTTTTGTAAATGTCTCTTTACCCAGTAGTCAATATATTTATCAACAGAAATCAAGAAGCACATTTAGTGAAAGGCTGACCTCAACTTATTGAATAACTATAAAATTAACAAACGTTTCCCATAAAACTTCCATAAAAGTATACCTTTTAATGTAGTTAATACTATGTATCTATCTAATAAATCTGATCTCTGTCAATACTTTCTGAACAAGTAAATTAAACTTGCATTCTTTTTTAGATTATAGAATACTAGAGGCTGCTATTCAGCCAGAATCTAAAATTTTATCTGGTTGAATGAGCAACAGGATGACAGTGATACAGTGGTATAGTGAATTAAAAAATCCTCTCGACAGATACCACTCAGTGTCAACCTGTGCTAACCTGTACCAGTAACTGCAAAGGAGTGCCAGCCTGTGCCAGTCAGTGCTATTCTCGATCAAAATGAAAAATGATGTCATTTCAAAACATGTGCATTTTTATCACTCTGACTTTGAGCTTTTATAAAGGACCAGGAGAGATTTGGTGAAAGTGCATTTAATATATCAGAGACATTCTTTTTGAGGTTTGGATAGATTTTACCATATTCTCAGAGTCTTGATCAATGTTAACTTGACTGTGTGAGATAAATTACCTTTTTGCAGATAAAACTTGAGATGATGGGGTCAATTCTCAGGCACTGTTAATTCACCTCTGTGTTGCTCTTGGTAAATTCTAATCTCTTGAACTTTATTTTGAAATTTTATCTATGCAGTTCACATTTTTCTTACTTATTTGTTACATACTTTTTAATATTTATTTTCTAAAAAATGAGCTAACTGTGCACCTAGATGGATTAGTAAGTTCAATGTAGAATTGCCACTTAAAGCAGTTTTTTATAACGTCCTTTGAATATAAAATTTAATTTATTGTTTCTTGAAACTGTGTGCATAAAAATTCAGTGTAGAAAAGAGAAACTGTACCTTTCAGTTTGGGGCAAGATTATTAGAAAATCATGGATTGGAAGATCTATTTTAAATGATCATATACTACAGTAATTTTCAGAAAACTTTCCCGCCTGACTGGGAACACCTGTAAAGATGATTAGAGGCCGCCCCAAAAGCCTTCATCCCTCTTGGAGAGCCTTGTAAGCTACAGAGAGTATCCCACTCGCACAGCAGAGTCTGGCAAGCTACTGGTGGCGTACTCGATATGCTAAAAACAGTAACAATGACAGTCCTCATTCCCCTGACCCTGAAAGAGCCCCCAATATGCCATCGGGCTACACTTGCAGACAACAGAAACGAATGGAGACGTTACAGGTGCCCACCCAAGCAAATCGATAAACAACGGGATGACCGTGATACAGTGATTAAGACTATATATATATATATATATATATATATATATAATATCACTGGATCACTGTATCACGGTCATCCCGTTCATCGATTTTCTCAAGTGTGTGTCAGTAATATCTCCATTTGTCCCTGTCACATGCTCAGGGCATTGAGGACCGTCAGTTTTACTGTTTTTGGTATATGGAGTATGCCACGGGTAGCTTGCCAGGCTCTGCTGCATATATAATATATATATTTTTTATATATAGTTTGTGATGACAATATAATCCTAAGTATATGCTACTTATGCATTTCCTTTTTAACATGGATACTTTTTTGTGGTGTATTTAATTTTTACACGTGCCCAGTCTATTTTCTTTAACCTTCTTTAAATTTTGTTTACTTTTTGAATTTAGAGTTTGCACAGGATTATCATGAAAGGCTAACTTAGAGGGACTTACTTTTAAATTTAGGGATTTTGATTTACAGAGTTGTTGCCAACAGTTTCATATATACAATGTTCCAACTTCAATCTCACCACCAAGTCAAAATCCCTTTACCGATGTCCCCAAGTTCCTGCTCTAACCATTCAGATATATAAAGATATCTCATATTTATACCAAAGTTAAGTCTGAAGCCTCTGATCCGTGTTCTTCTTTAATTGCTAGAAAGGTACAAAAAAACTTGCCTGCTTTTACTTCAGACTCAATTGCTAATATATGCTTCTTTTAATTATCTAGTTAATATTTCTAATCAACAATTATTTATAATAAAGTACTAGTATTTGACTTCTGGCTTTGTTTTTGGACTTTACTTAGGCTCTGTGCTACTTTGTTAAAGATGTGCAGTAAAATTGGCTTTCTTTCTGCAGATGAAATTGATCTGTATTGTCCCCTCTTCAAGATTGTAAACTTGCTGTTTTTTTCCAACCTGGCTACTCTTAAGCAATATCTCTACCCCACTTCCATTTCCTTCCACTACTGTCTGGTAAAATCTCCTATTTTATTATCACAGGCTAGCCCTTAAAAACACCAGGTGTATGGCACTGAGCTTCTACTAACACGGCTCCAGTATGCGGGACTGGGACATCTCCAAACCACGGGGGGCACGGGAACGGGGCGGCACCAGACCAGTTTCCAATTACGTGGCTGAGAGATTTTTCCTGATATACAAAATATATGCTCAGGAATGGCTCCACCACCCCTGAGCATCCGTTATCCCATGGATAACGGATCCATGTTATCCATGAAACAGAAACCAATCTCAGAGTGCAGCAGCTGCTGGCAGATATACTCCTGGACTCTGAACTAAGCTATGGCCCTGTGCAGCTTCGGGAGGGGAAGGGTTTCTGTCCCTTGGCCTTTCCCCCCCTGGGCAGCATGGCTACCGCCACTGTTCAGAACCAATTGGACAGAGAAGTAGGAGTTTGCATTGATGGGACAGGATAGATGGGGAATCTTGCGATGGGGGAGGCAGAACCGGCCCTGCCTCCTGCCCAAATGAGACTCTGAGCAGTCGCCCGTATACAGCTTGTTCGCTCCAGCACAGCCATGATCCCAGAGCCACAGAAACCAATCTCGAAATACCTCTGGACTTAATGCCAGAATTCCAAATCTGGGTTGCCGCTTTCGCAACCGTGCAACATCATATGCTCTTTGTTACCAACAATAGAAAACATACAATCTAACAATGCCATTCCAACAGGTCTGACTGTTGGGGGAAAAACTTCAAATAATGATAGTGAGATTCCTGTCGAAAATTGAATGTAATCAAAGCAAGGAAAGAATAAAGTGAAAATTATCTGCCACACAGGCAGAAGGGGAGTGGGACGGGGGGTATGCTGGGGTTATTGATGGTGGAACATGTGCACTGGTAAAAGGATGGGTGTTTGAGCATAGTATGACTGAGACTCAATCCTAAAAGTCCCGTACCTGTTCTCACGTGACTCAATTAAAAAAATAAATTAAATTAAAAAAGAACAGTAAAAAAAACCCACAAACACCAGGTGTATGTGTGTGCGTGTGTGTATGTGTGTGCGCATGTGTATATTTGTGTGTTGTGTGCATACACTCATGTGCACACACATTTAATGTTAATCCGTCTCCCACCCCTCTTGAATGTCCTAAAGCTAATGCATATCAAATACTTTCTGCCTGAATTTAATACAGATGCAGTAATTTAAAGAAAGTCTTTTTAAACTATTTCACATCCAAACACCAGTCACTAGTTCCAGGCATTTGTATTTCTGAGTGACCATACACAGTAGGTTCACAGAACTCAGGTAATCAGTTACTTACTAATGTGGTTTTCTTGCTAATAAAAGTTTTCAATTAAAAAAAATGGATAAAGAGATACATAGCCCACACTGAGTCTGGATGGCAAAGCTGCTGCTATTGCCCTGATTGCAGGCAGGATACCTAACTCCCTGCTGTATTTGTGTTCAATAGTCAGTAAGTTCATCTTTGAACAACATAGTGTAGGGAGTTCTGTGTGTTTGGAGTCACACCTGGCTGTGCTCAGGGCGTTTTCCTGGCTATGATCACAGAGATCACTCTAGTTGTGCTATATTATTCGCCAGCTAGTGAACCCAGGTCAGCAGTGGGCAACATCATGGGCTCCAGGCCCAGAGTTCAGAGATTTTTATGAAAGTTTCATCATATAGAGTTGAGTCACGGTTCATGACTCGTTCTTAACTCAATTTCCACTCTTCTTGCTTCCATGTAAGGAAGTGAAAGTTCCAGAAGGAGCTGAAAGTTTTTGCAGCTGAAAGTTCCAGAAACTCATCAATAATTGACTAATTTAAGGCAAAAAGGTGCTCCTTTTGCCCAGAAATCTTCAAGGGGAGCAGGAGGTCTCTGTGGGAAAGGAGGCTCACATATCAACTATTAATACTCCTAGCAACTTAATGTGGCCTAAAGCGTTTCAGTTTTTAAAGTTCTGTCAATTTATAAAGTTTATGCAATTCAAATATGTTGTATAATCATCACATTTTTTTGAGATTTCTTGCAATATTTACTTAGCATCATGATTTGCAGTGCTGCTAATATGACTAAGGCATAGTGTTTCAACATTTCTTCACTACCAACTTTCCTCCACCTGTGTCCTTTCCCAAGATACTTTTCTATTTTCTTCATCCTATGCACTTTTCAAACTAATTTTTTAGGCAGACTCTCGATGACTGCTGTCATTGGTCATATTAAATTCCTTTACTGTGCTTATTTATATTCCACGTATGAGTGCATTTGGACCCTCTCCTGACTTTATTTAGCATGATATATTTTAGTTCCACCTATGTAGTAGAAATTTATTTAGTTTCATATATTATAGCTTAATAACATTCCATTGTGTGTAGATGCCACAGTTTTTAATACACTCACGTGTTATTGGACACTTGCATTGTTTACAAAATAGTACTTCATGACTGGAAATAGTTTTCAAAATATTTTTTTTCTTATTGCAGTGGTTGCCAAGAAGTGAAATTATTGTGTCCTACAGAAGGCCAATTAAGAATTTTTTTTAGAAGTTTCCACACATTTTTCCACAGAAGCTGAACTGATCACATTCCCGCCGTCAGTGACTAAGGGTTTCTTTCCCCTTACATCTCTACTCACTCTGGCTGCTTCTACTCATTTAATTAAAAAAAAAGATAGTTAGTGTGGTTTATGATACATTTAATGATTGAGTTTTATGCATACAATGTGCCAAGGACTCACACTCTACCATAGTGATTGCTCCCCTCCAAGTTGTCTTGATGTCCTCCCCCCCCCCCCAATATATCTGCCACAACTTCTGTTTCCCTACCAGGGTAAACTCATATTCATAGACTAGATCTTTGGTTCTTTTGATTTGGTGATTATATTTTTCCTTTTAGGCTACCCTCAATGGTGCTCAGAGCTTATCCCTTGCTCTGTATTCAGGGATCACTCCTGACAAGGTTTAGGTGGCCATATGGAATGTTAGCAAGCTCTCTACCTGAGATATATCCAGATCCCTTTAATCTTACACAAAGTAGAGAATTTATCCCTAAGAGGACATAGTATGTTAACCACTGTCACTGTATCACTGTATCACTGTTATCCTGTTGCTCATCGATTTGCTTGAGTGGGCACCAGTAATATCTCCATTGTGAGACTTGTTACTATTTTTGGCATATCGAATACACCACGGTAGCTTGCTAGGCTCTGCGGTGCGGGCAGGATACTCTCAGTAGCTTGCCAGGCTCTCCAAGAGGGGCGGAAGAATCGAACCCGGGTTGGCCGCATGCAAGGCAAATGCCCTACCTGCTGTGCTATCTCTCCATCCCATGTTAACCACTAATAGTAATAAAAACAGGGAGCAAAGGATTTATATCTCTATAAATCTGCTGATTTGATTAATGATATTTAATTCAGTAATTTAAAGAAGTGAATTAAGAGATGCAATGAGCTAAAACACACGTGTAATCATAGCACCCAAATTTTCAAAACTGTTGGTCATCAAAACTAAATGTTCAAGCACAGAAACCAAGTGTATACAATACCAAGTAATTTAAGCAACAACAACAAAAGGGAGGAAAAACATTGTGTTGATCGTCACTTTTTACAGTGGGTATGAAAGACATAAGGAGTCATGTGATTTGATTTTCATTAACTCCTTAAAATTGCTTAACTGTCAGAAAGATTTCATTTTAGCTTCTCATATGCTTAGAAAGGAAATTAAATGAATAATTCTTAATGCATGCAGAAAATATCCTTCGTTTATTACTATATGAGTATCCTCATCCTCATACACAGCTTGAGAAATGCTGCACTAGATTTTATAATGACTATACAAAAAATTGAAAGAGCTCATAAAGTACATTCCTGAAAAAGAAGAAAAAGTAGAGAGAGATATTTTTAATAGCTGTTTATTTATTTATTTATTTGTTTGTTTATTTATTTATGGGTCACACCTGGTGACGCTTGGGGGTTACTCCTGGCTCTGCACTCAGGAATTACTCCTAGCGGTACTTAGGGGACCATATGGGATGCTGGAAATCGAATCCGGACTGGCCGAGTGCAAGGCAAACGCCCTATGCTCTGAGCTATGCTCTACCCGCTGAGTTATTGTTTCAGCCCCGATAGCCATTTATTAATGTAAGGTTTTCTTGTTCAAAACATTAATTATATTAATTGGTTTTGTACAATACAGATCCATTTCTCAGTCTTTGGGGATTAAAGATTTGTTTTTCTTTAGTCATTTCCAAGTATTTCAAATCAAGAAAATGCTAAAATGGAAAAGAAGAGCACCAAGAAGAAGCTTTGTATTTAGTTATCTAAAATGTTTCTTCAGATGTTTCTTTGGAAGTTTCAAAAGTGTTTTTAATCCAGTATTGATGCACTTGAAAACTATTCAGCAAATAGAACATTGTATTGCAAAAACAGTCCCAGGGAATAAAGTCTTTTATTCTACTTAAACTGGATATTAGGGAAGGCATTGCAAGCTATTAGTACTACAGAGTAAACAAATTGAATTTGATTCTTCCTCTGAATGTCTGAATGCAAGGAAAACTTAGTTTTGATAAAAATTTAATTAGATGTTCATTTGAATAAAAAATTACTTAAAATTTGACAGTTTATTTGGTCATATACTGGGTGAAATTATTACTAATGGTTACTGTCAAACAATAAGTTATTTTATTTATATTGTAGTTGGATATGTAAGTATAATCATCTCTTCTTTAGTTAATTTAATCATATTTATATTGTAGATTAGCTTAGTCTATGCATTACGTACATATTTATCAGTTCCTATTTAGTTTAAACTTTAGAGATGAACATCAGAACCTAGTTGTGATTGGAAATTACAGCTGTGTTGCTCTAGTGAATTGGCCCTTGAGAACTCAGACTACCTTTATAGGGATAAATTAGCTATGGAACCTCCATCCCATTTTATCTTCTAAAGAGAAGTAAGATAGTCTTATTTTAAACTGTGTATTCAGTATATAAGATACCTCATGGGGTTTATGTTATTTTCTGATAAAATATGTATGAGATTTTGAGAGGTGAGTGATTTGAACTGATCGAGATGAAACTGCAAGAGTGTTTCATGTATTATTCAAAACATATAGATTCTGTCCTGGAAATTCAATAGGACATTGAAACATTTTGATATGGTATAAAGGTTACATAATAGCAACATAGTGTTGTTAGTAATTGGTTAAATGAGAATGCATAGGTAATAGACTAATAAGAAAAATCTGCTTCAATAATCTGGTGAATAATAACATGGAATTATAAAATTAAAGCATAGAGGAAATTCTGGTATAATTTTGAGTGGAATGTAACATGAGTTTTAAGAGAAACAAAAGCAAGACAATTATAGAAGTCAATTTATTATAAGGAATGTAGTCAAGTGAATATAGTCAAGTGAGGTTTCAAAATGTTCACTCTCTCCATTTTAGAGGTACAGGAAAGCAAAAGGTGCAATTCAGCCAAAATTCCAGAACTAGAGGAAATAGGAGAACAGATGATATAGATTCTTGTCTTGATATGGATGCATGAAAAGTAGGATCACTGAAGGAAAAAGAGAATCGGTGCTATAGCTCAAGAAATCAGATAGGAAATCTGAATAATTTTCTCTTCTGCCTATGAACAAAATGAACAAATTTCATCTTGTTTTGTTTTGATCTTTATCAAATTTGACCATCTCTTAGTGTCAGGAGGCAAGGAGGAGATAATTCCCAAAAGCTGTCAAACATTTCCACATATAAACTAGAAGTATATGTCCCAAATTTCATAAAAGTGAATATTTTAAATGAAATTTAAAAAAATTGCACACACTGTGCATACCACTATAGACTGTAAACTGTATATAACATGTTGTGATTTTTTTTTGGTTTTGTTTTGGGGGTGATTACCCACAATTACTCAGGGCTTATTCCTAGATCTGAGTTCATAGATTGCTCTGCGTATGGCTCAGAAAAAGTATGAAGTACTGAGGATATCAGGCTTTGGTTGGCTGTAAGCAAGGCAAGTGTACTACATGCTGTACTATTGCTCTGACCTCACCATGGTAAAAATAAAACAATTAGGATTTTAGGGATGGAGTTTGTAATATTATTCATATATGTCTTTGTAAAAACTTAACCCAGCTTATTTTCCATATCCAAGGAATTATGAGTATGCATAGTTTAAGTTTGTGGCATAGTCATTATTCTGAGACGCCGTAGATTGAACATACTATTTGCCACTTTCCTTTTACATACTTTCAACATTTCAGGGATGCGTATGCAAGTAACACAGTAAGTGCTCAGGTTTGCAGAAGTGTGGGCTGTGGATGTGAAGGGGGAATCCTTGCAATTATTGGCCAAATAAGTCAGATGTTTAATGCAAGGGCCTTAGCATGAGGAGCAGCTCTATGACATCAAATCATAAAATGTTATTTAACAGATATTATATTATGTATTATATGATGTATCATCTGTTCCTGTCCCTAGTTTCCTATTTGGGAGCATCCCTAATTTCCCTGCTATTGCACTGCTTCCAAGTTTGGAAAGTACAGGCTGCAGGTAGCACCCACCTTAGTCCTTAGAATGTGTTAATTATTAGGAATTCAGTTATATTCTCCTCTGCTTGCTGGTATTCTTGGACTTTTAGATCCCATCACCTAGAATACTTTGATTCTGGGCAGCTTTCCCAGACTGTGACCCTTTGAACGGGCTCTGGGTGATTCCTTGTGACGCTGTGAACCTCTCCCCATTGTTCATGTTTATTTAATCAGCCCATACTCAAAGTAAAAGCGGGAAAAAAAACCATACCTATTGGTGGCTACCATATGCAGCATATTTATACATATTTTTTATAAATAAGTATAGTAAAACAGGAAACAACTTAGTTGGGTGCAAATGAGTAAGGAGAAACTTTCCAGAGAAGTCTCATGAACATATGTGGCATACTTGTAGTACTAAAACTTGAAAAAGTGGAAATTGTTCATATCTGCTGAATCATCAAGTTTGATTTTAGAACAAAGATGTTAGGGCACTTTTTGATGATTGGATATAATGATTCTGAATTTCTGCCATAAAACAGCTCCCTGGGGACTTTTAGTTCTAAAATACTTTCATGTCCAACCCCTGGGGCACAGAGCTCTGAAGTTTTCTGCAATTTATTTTAGGAAGGAAAAGAAAGAAAAGTACTGACTAGAATGTTTGCTTTATGTATAATGGAGAATAAGAATCTTGTGCTGGTTGGAATATTACCCTCAAAACACAAATACATGCTCTTCAGAATGATGAATATAGAACATATCTCAGGACACTTGGGATACATTCTCATATTTGTTATTTACTTTGTAAATAAATTCTCCTTTCTAGACCTGTGTTTCCCATTTGAAATAATGGAATTGGTTAAAATATATTATATCACAGTAAATAAACCATTCAAAATAAGAAACAAGATTTATCCCCCTGACTTTGAGCCAGAAACAACAGAAGCCAACAATTTTCTGCTGAAAAACAACTCTAGAAGTGACTATTTCTTTTAAACTTCTGAGTAATGTTTATCACTGATAATCAGAAGGTCAGAAAAGAAAAATATTGCATGTAATATTTAGATTACTCTCCAATTTTAACCTTGTAAAATTCTATACCAAATATAAATATGCTAACCTCTGCTATAATTTTAAGCTTTCATTTTTTCATTTTTAATTATATATTTAAAATCTGTCTAAATTAATTTTTGTAAGCTACTGTCAAAAGGTGATCTGCTACAACATCTGCTAGGAGTTTTATTTAAATGTGCTTCTCGAACTATAACACAGATTCCAGAAAGGTGAACACAATTTTGAATTTTAAGAAAACTTTTATGGTCAGATAAAAATTTTGTCAGAGATTTTCAGATTAAGGGAAAAAATTCAACACTAAACCAAAACCAAATGTAATCATACATTGATAATATATTGATAATATATACTTCGAATTAGAGTTAATGGATATGTCAAATGACATGGATAATTCAATGTGTGTGCATAGCAACCTTTATAATTATGCATTTATTTGAAAAGTACTACAACAGGTTAAAAAGTTATAGGTAAAATTAAAAAGATACATGAACATGTAACTTTATTTCACGTAAGGACTGCAAAACTTTCTCTCATTATTGTAAAGAAAGTGTTAAAAATTTAGTAACCTTAGTAAAGACTTAAAAAATAATACAATGCTACTTAGTCTCATAAAAATTATGGGACATATCTCTCAAAATATCAAATTAATCATTCTGTAAAAATTAAATTAGTACATTGGATAAAATTAAGCATCAATTGCACAATATGATTTTTCTATGGCAATTATTAAAACAAAACCTAATTGTAATGATTGTAATTTTATTTTTTTCTATAATTGTATATTTTATATGTGCACTCATTTGTGGAGTGTAGGGTAGCATCAAATGAGGATGACACCCAAGGACGGTAGATACAAGGGCCAAGGGGACTGCCCCATAGCTGGAAGACTGCTTCATGAACGGAAGGGAGAAGGCAGATGGAATAGAGAAGGGATCATTAAGAAAATGATGGCAGGAGAAACCAGTTGGGATGGGAGATGCATGCTGAAAGTAGATAATGGACCAAACATGATGATCTCTCAGTGTCTCTGTTGCAAGCTATAATGCCCAAAAGTAGAGAGAGAGTAAGGAGAATATTGTTTGCCATGGAGGCAGGGGGAGGGTGGGAAAGGGGGGATATACCCAGGATATTGGTGGTGGTGAATGTGCACTGGTGGAGATATGGGTGTTTGATCATTGTGAGATTATAATCCAAACATGAAAGCTTGTAACTATCTCACACTGATTCAATAAAATTTTAAAAATTAAAAAAAAAATTTCTATAATTGTATATTTCATATGTGCATTTAATTCTAATATACTGAAGCATTGCTGGAAAGTAATCTAAAAAGGACAAAGAAGCAATTTAATCATCGTGTAGTTTGCCACAATTCCCAGTTCTCCAAATTATTTTTTATGTTACAATAATATATACATTTTTTCTTTGCGTATTTTTAAAAGCTTCTTATTTTAATGTTTCCATTTCTTGCAATTCAAATTACTTTTTATATTGTCTTCAAGATATTCTCCATTAAAAGGCTTTTAAATTTTTTTATTTCAAGAAACACAGCATATCTTATGGGTTTTCTACCCTATGTCCCAAAATTCCTTTCAAAATCTTCATAATCTAATACTAACTCTGTTACTAAGAAAGACCTTGCATCTGAGGATACTATTTTTTTTGGGGGGGGGGCACTCCCCGTGGTGCTGAGTGCTTCTCTTGGCTCTCTGCTAAGGTATCACCACTTTTGGCTAGAGGAAGCCTATGGGATGATGGAGAACAAATATGATTGGCTCCATACAACACAGAGCTCTGCCCGCTGTACTATTGCTTGGGACTTGCTAGTTGTTGACTCGCTAAAGCCTGCTGCTCCTATTCAATGTTAGCAATATGCACTGAAATGTTGGTATGCACCTATAAATAATTATATAACCACATTCTTATGTTGAAGCCCCACCTTGAAGGTTCATGAGGGTGGGTCCTCAAGATGTCATGAGTTTCCTTATACAAAAAGAACATAGATTTTGCTACCATGTGAGATTGTAGCTTGGAAGATCCCCAAAATACATACATAAATATATACATATTATTATATATATAGCATAATATAAATATTTGACTTACTAACTTACTTACCTTAAGATATTTAATTTTGATAGAAGAGTTATAAGAAATAAAATATGGTCATCAAAGTATAGATATACATTTAGTATATAGATTTCATTAAATATGGCCATCATACATACTTTTTTGAGATTTTCATTCTGAAAACACTGAGGAAACTGAAGTAGTGTAAGAATTATACAAAAAAAAAAGAATAAAGGAGACCATAGAGAGAATACAGAAATTAAGATGTTTACCTTGACATCAGCAACTGACACCAGTTAGATTCTGGGCACTATATACTGTCCCTCAAGCAGGAGTAATTCCTGAGTAGAAAGCTAGGGGTAAGCCCTGAGAATTTCTCAATAGTGCTCAAAACTGTATTTTTAGACAATAGAATGCTTAAAAACTGGCCTGTTCTAATAGTCATCCTACTATACTAAACTAGAAAACACTAAACTGAACACTAAGTTAGTGTTTACTAAAACAATTTAATAAACTAGCCTACTAGGATGAGAGAGACTGACAGACAGAGAGACACATACACAAACACATAGAGAAGAGAAGAGAGAGCGAGAGAAAATGAGAGAGAGAGAGAGAGAGAGAGAGATAGAGGTCACAACCATAGTCATGATCATTTATCTAAGAATGAATTCAGAAAAATGATCAAGTGAGGAATTGGCTGCATAAGGTGTTTTAGGACTAGCACAAATGTACAAATAGAAACCCATTAAAAATTGCGTGTATTCAGGCCAGAGAAATAGTACAATGAGTTGGGCACTTGCTCTGCGTATAGCCAACTTGAGTTTGACTTCGTTACCTTATATGTTCCCCAAGTTTCGTCAAAAGTGAATCCTAACTGCAGCCAGGAATAAGCCCTTAGCAGATCTGGGTATGGTACCCCAAACAAACAAAAAAGCCAGAAAAGCATGTTTCTGCTAAATAATTTATTTAATTTGTAATTATATATCCATATTAAATTTATCTTAATTACATGCTTTCAGAAAAGTTTGCTACTAATCAATCAAGTTGATCTGCTTTGGAGGATCTCACATTTGCACTGGCATTATATAATAAAATAATATAAGCTAGTTAAGAAAATATAACCCTTCAAATTCAAAGAGCATGCAATTAGATAGTAATTGTCCAATGGATTCCCTTTAGAAATTTTGAAAAATCTTGGTAAAGAGTTTATATTGCTATCAAATATGAAAATATTTCTCTGTAACTAGTATTATAACATAAAAGAAAAGACAAACTCACAATGTTGGAGAGTTTGGACATACAAAATCTGTTTCTATCCAATTTTTAAGGATAAATTGATTAATTAATTAAAATGTGTGCTGTGGTAAGTAGAATTTTATAATTTTATATGATTTTATTGTGAGCAGACACCATTGGGCTACACTACCACGTGACAGGGACGAAGGGAGATGTTGTGCCTGCTCGAGCAAATCGATGAGCAAATCGATGACAAGTGATACAAGTGATATGATTTTATAAAGTGTATGAAACCTGTGTAACTTTGATACGATGCTTGAAATGTAATTATAATTGATAATGAGGAGCTATTTATTATAATTATGTTTCTTATATTTGTTAATGTTGGAGCCAAGAAAAATTATTTAGAATCTCTGAGTCATATTTTGCCTCTTTTGAATGGTACCATGGGTACAAAAACAGTTGCCATGACTTGTGTTTATAAAAATTTAAGAGACACAACTAAAATAATAACTGCAATTATTGAGTACCTATAAATATTGAAATTAATAGATTTATTTAACTGTTGATACAATGTCTAAATTAGATCTTTTTGTTTATATTTTACAGTTAAGAGGATTTATTCTAATATGGAATATTTACTACATTACCAAGGAAAAAATCTTTTTATGTCATAAGGAGGACTTAGAAAACATTCACCTGCAGAATACAGGGAGAAAATCATCTTGCCAGAAGAGTTACTTCATTCTCAGTTGACTCTGTAAAGGTCAAAAGAGCTTCTGTTCTCAGGAGCTATGAATTGCCTTCTACATGTTTGTCAGCATTTTTGTTATGAGGAAACATTCTGAATAGTGTAACAGGAACTCTTATGGGGATTGTATGCACACTTTACTAAAATCTAAAATGTAATGCCACTTAACTTTTCAGATGTTCTGGGACTGCTCCCAACTGTTCATGTGTACATAAGCTTGCCTCAATCAATACTCTATTAGGTGCAGATTTTGTAGCAGTGAACCAAGAAATTATCTGACTCTGCTTTCCAACCCCTTGCTTCATTAAAAGTCTGGGTGTCCAGTATGCGATGTGACTAGAAGACTACAGAAAGCGAGTCAGTTTAGCAATTATTAATAAAATGCTTCCTGCATGATATTTTATTTAATGAAAATCTAGTTCCACTATCACTAGCAGGTCATCTGGATTCTCTTATTGGTTCAGTTGAATTTGTTTTCAGAGCTACTGGCACCACTGAAAAGATAACTAATTTTTATATTGCAGCAAATGACTCATTTCAGTTTTGATTTGCAGGAACATCTTAGATCAGCTCTCAGAAGGCAGCTGAACTATTACCTACCAAGTCAGCTTGGTAAGCGATTCCAACACAAATTATCTTTTAATGACAGATGCATCACTAACTTTGATATGGTTCAGAAAGTCTCAAAGTTTTTATCATTATGACTGTAAGAAATTATATACTAAACATAGTAAATAGCTCCAAATTTAAAATAGTAATGGTGTCATTTTCAATGGAAGAATCATTACATATTAATGACAAGGCTAATATAATTTCCTAGTTATTCTTCCTTTCTTATTTTCTTCTAATATTATCACTATGAGATACACAGTTTCAAATTTGTTCATGATGGTGTTTCAGTCATAAGATGATCCAATACCCATCGTTCATCAGTGTAGGTTTCCCACTACCAATGTCTCAAATTTCCCTCCCACAAACCTCCCCAATTGCTTCTGATCCCCACCACCCCCACAGGAGCCAGTCACTTTCTCTCTCTCTTCTCTCTCTCTCTCTCTCTCTCTCTCTCTCTCTCTCTCACACACACACACACACACAAACACACACACACAAACACACACACACTCATGCTCTCTGTTTCCTTCTGGCCATTATAGTTTGCAATATAAGTACTGAGAGGCTATCATGTATATCCTTTCAACTACCTTCAGCACTCAGTTCTTGTCCAGAGTGATCATTTCCAAATCACTGGTCCCTTCTCTATCTTAATGGCCCTCTGCCAACACTTCCACTTACGGCAAGTTTCCATCCATAAACTGTCCTCCTGGTCCTTGTTTTTTACTGTTCATAGGTATTAGTTTCATATTATCACTGTATCACTGTCATCCTATTGTTCATCGATTTGCTCTGCAGGCACCAGTGATGTCTCTATTTGTCCTAGACCTGACATTTTAGCAGCCTCTCTTTATGTGTCCTTTCCAATGGTGCCACATTGGAGGCTCTTTCAGGGTCAGGGGAATGAGACCCATCATTGCTACTGTTTTTGACATATGGAATACGCCATGGGCAGCATGCCAGGCTTTGCTGTGCAGGCAAGATATTCTCGATAGCTTGCCAGGTTCTCTGAGAGGGAGAAGTTTCATAATAAGTTTCATATTATGCTTTTTTTTTTTGTATCCCACTGATTGCATTCCGTATTTGTCTCTTTCATTTTGACTTATTTCACTCAGCATGATACTTTCCATGTCCATCCATTAATAACCCAATTTCATGACTTTGTTTTCCCTGGTGACTATGTAGTATTTTATTGTGTAGATGTACCGAAGTTTCTTTATCCAGTCGTCTGTTCTCAGTCACTCAGGTTCTTTCCAGATTGTGGCTATTGTGAATAATGCTGCAGTGAACATAGACGTACAGATGACTTTTCTGCTGTGTGCTTTTGCGCCTCCCCCTGCCTCCTGTTATATGTATCTCAGTTTCTATTTTTTTAAGAATGTCCATATGTTTTCAAAAAAGGGTGGACCAGTCACATTCCTACCAAAAATGAATGAGTTCCTTTCTTCCACCATCCATACTAGCACTGGTTGTTCTTGTTCTTTTGATTGTATGCCAATCTCTGTATTGTGTGAAGATATATCATTGTTGTTTTGATTGGCAGCTCCCTAATGTTTAGTAGTGCAGAGAATTTTTTCAGGAACTTTTTGGCCATGTATGTTTCTTGGCCATTCTTTGAGGAAGTTTCTTTTCATTTCCTCTCCCAATTTTTTTTTGTTTTGAAGTAAAACAGGTTTTAGTTGGAGAGTTTTAAGGTGTTGAGGGGGTGGGGAAGAGAGAGAGAGAGAGAGAGAGAGAGAGAGAGAGAGAGAGAGAGAGAGAGAGAGAGAGAGAGAGAGTAATGCGCTCAAGAGAGAATGCGGGTTTCTCCAAGAGCGGAGAGAGCCCATACACACATCCCAGCATTAGACCCGGAAGCATGAAAGTACACATCTCAAGAAGGTTGATGCGGGTGACACAAGTGCTCAGGCACCACATGTACTTGGCTGTGGTTAGCAATGGACTTTTACCTGGGAAGAAGCCCCACTTGGGGGCAGGTTGAAGAAACCTCTCCCAAATTTTTGATGGGGTTAAATATTTTTTATCCTTGTACAGTTCTACCAATGCCTTATATATCTTGGACTTGACCCTTTATCTGATGGGTCATCATCCCGTTGATCGTTGAATTTCTCAAGCGATCTCAGTAACATCTCCATTCATCCAAGCCCTGAGATTTTAGAAGCCTCTCTACTCGCCCTTCCAATGATGCCGTCAGGGTCAGAGGAATGAGACCCAGCTTGTTACTGGTTTTGGAATATTAATACACCATGGGGACCTTGTAAGGCTCTCCCATGTGGGCAGAAAACTCCTAATAGTTTGCCAGGTTCTCCAAGAGAGAGAAGTAGGCTGCCGCAAATCGGCCACGTGCACTTCTGGGAGCTTGCTTTTAAGTCTCTGGATGCTGGTCATTGACAGAATTACACGGCGCTGGGGGCATTCCCTGGGTGTGATTGCCTAGCTACTGTTAGTTGGGAAATATGAGTGTAGGAGGCCAGTCCTGATCCGAGCAGCCTTGGAGGTCTCAGCCAGGGGTCCCACACATCTGGGTTCCTCTGCTGGTTCCTTCATGCGTGAGGCTTGTCTGAACATGTGAAGAGGGGCCTTGAGCATGGCTGTGGCTAGGCTCTGGAGGTCTTCAGCTGCAGGGAGCTCTACTCGGGGTGGGGAGAGAAGCTGGAGCCCATCCCCTCCGAGGAGGCCCCAGGGAAGACAGCCAGACTCGCAGGCAAGAGACTCTCTGCTAGGTATTTGTAAATAATTTTTCTCAACCTGTGGCTGTCTTTGGATCTTAGTCATCATTTCTTTTGAGATACATAAGCTTCTTAGTTTAATGTAGTCACATTTGTTTACATTTACTTCCACTTGCTGGGTAAGTCTTATTTTATCTTTGAGATGCCTTTACCTTCAATGTCATGGAGGGTTTTGCCTATGTTTTCTTCCATGTACCTTATGGATTCAGGTTGGATAGTGAGATTTTTAATTCATTTGGTCTGAATTTTGTGGCTGGCATTAGAAAGAGGTCCAAGTTCTTCTTCTTCTTCTTCTTTTTTTTTTTTTTTGCACGTAGTTCCCCAGTTTTTCTACACCACTTGTTGATTCCGCTTTCTTTGCTTCAATTCATATGTCTTGCTCCCTTACCAAAGATTAAATTATCTTGTATTTGAGGGTCTGTGAATGGATATTCAATCTGTATTCCATTGGTCAGTGGGACTCTTTTTATTCCAATACCATGCTGTTTTAATTACTACCACTTTGTAGTACAGTTAGAAGCTAAATGCCATGGGTATCCTTTTAGGGACAGCATTGAATGTTTATAATGCTTTGGGGAATATTGCAATTTTCCCCAACTCGTTATACAGTTGACTCTCTCAACCCATCAGTAGCAGATGTGTCTCCATGTTGCTCATGTCCTCTTGTATTTCTTGAAGTAGCATTTTGCAATTTTCTTCAACAGGTCCTTTACTTCCTTTGTTAAACTGATTCTGAGGCACACTTGTGATTATTTTGATGTTTAATATCACTTTTGTTTCATTATTTGCATTTAGGAAAATCTTGGACTTTGGGGTCCTGATTTATGTAACCTGCCACTCTACTATACAAATCTATTGTTTCTAATGTTTTTTGGTAAAGTTTTCAGAATTCCAGAAGTAGCTCATCAAGTCACCTGTAAATATTGAGAGTTTGACTTCTTCCTTTCCTTTTTTGAAAAAAAGAACAAACATAAAACTCAAAAAACCCCTATAAAAATATGATGATATTAATGCTGGGAATATCATGTATACGGGGAATATCACGTCTCACTCAAGTGAGAGAAGGAATCCGGAGTTCTGACCTCTGTTGACAGTCAAAAATCAGGGATGCTGTCTCATTTGCCAAGGCATCAAAAATCAGATGGGCCAGTCATATAATGCGATTCAGAGACGACCGTTGGACTAGAGCTGTTACAGACTGGATTCCGGGGTGTCAGAAGAACTCGTGGCCGCCTACCAACTAGATGGTCAGATTTCTTCATCAAATCTCTGAGTGAACGATTTTAGGCTCTTTCTGTTCCTGGAGCGAGCAGGTATCATTGGGCTACACAAGCTCGTGACAGGGACAAATGGAGATATTACTGGCTCCCGCTCGAGCAAATCGAAGATCAACGGGACTACAAGTGATACAAGTGATGATATCAATATATGCAGAGAGAGCATTTGAAAAGATCCAGCACTCGTTTATGATAAAAACTCTCAAGAAAATGGGAGTTGAAGGAACTTTTATCAATAGTTTCAAAGGCGTCTACCATAAGCCTACAGCAAGCATTATCCTCACGAGAAAAACTAAAAGTTTTTCCTCTATTATCCATAAGACAAGGTTGTCCACTCTTGCCATTTCTTTTTAGTATAGTCCTGGAAGCTTGTTTTTTTTCTAACTTTTGTGGGGGAGTTTGTAATAAAGGATATGTGGAATAGTATTGATGATACGGGCATCAAAAATGACATGGAAGCTAGTCGGGCCCGTGCTCGGCTCTGGCCGGCCGGGTTTTCGGCCCGGGCGCCCATGCCCCTGCAGAGCCGGTGGGTGTGGAACAAGTGGGAACCAGAGACAGCTTTAGGAATTGGGGTTCCAGCAAGTGCCTGCACCCATGTATGGAGACTGTGAATTAAGCCTTTGCCCCACGCCGGCTAACGGAGGAAATATGTAATTTCTGGCAGAATTTTCCCAGGACTTTATACAGAAATCCAAAACCGCTCGGACGCTGCCGCGTCCGCGCGACTTAACATTTATAATTGTCATCAATGTGAAAGGGTTCCATTTGAACAGGTCAGACTTGGGGGGGAAACTCCAAATAATAACAGTAAGTTTTTGTTGAAATATTGAAGGTTCTTAATGTAACAGCCACCCCTGGACTATGAGCTAAGCAAAAGCCCCACGCTGGCCAACGTGGCGTGGAGTACACCATACTATGAGGCGCAGGAAGGGGGATGAGGGGGAAAAATTAAAAAAAAAAAAATGGAAAAGGAAAAAGAGAAAAAAGAGAGAGAGAGAGAGTTATGTCAACTATAGTGAGTTTTGTGTTGAATTATGGAATGTAATCAAGGTAAAGAAAAAATGAAGTGAAATTCATTAGTTATACAGTAGGGGGTAGGGGGTGGGGGCGGGGGGTAAACTGGGGTTTCTGGTGGTGGAATTTGGGCACTGGTGAAGGGATGGGTGTTTGAATATTGTATAACTGACATATAAACCTGAGAACTTTGTAACTTTCCACATGGTGATTTAATAAAAATTAAAAAAAAAATGACATGGAATATTGTGTGTGAATTATTTATTAATTAATTATTCCAAAAGCTGCTGAGTAGACGTGATGACAGAATTTTAATACCAAGTTTACTTCTGCTAAGGTCATTGATAGCTTAGAATGCAGAGATATGTGTAGAGATAATGACAGACATGTTTTAATGCCTTCCTTTTACTCATAGTGGCTAACACTATTTTCATTTTAATATTATTTGGATGTTGTAAAAATATTTATTCTCACAAGAGTAAGAGATGTGTACTTTCATAGTGTATAGATAAGAAGATGAAAATAAATGAAAAATTCTGAAATAACTTCAGTATTATCTATGACTAAGATCAAAAATGGGTCACAAATTTAGAACATTTTTTAGTCATGATGTCTTAATTGTTTCATCATTTGCCAAGTAAATTGATGGGGACCCAAAATTAGAAATATATCATGGACAACTAATATAACAATTGTTTTACCTTTTTTGTGGAGTTTAAGAGGATCCATATAAACAATTGGTATGTAATTTAAAATTTCAATTTGGTTTAACTGTCTCTTAACAAACAATATTTTTCCCAAATCAAAGTTTATTTGTGATTTAGTAGCTCAGTTTTGACTTAACTTAAAATAGAAAATTATGAATACACTTATAGTTTATTGAAATGATATATCAAAACTGAGTTTTGGGATGTATTGCTAGATTCAATATCATTTTACTTTCAACCTTTTTATAATTAAATTCAAAAGAGAAATGTATGCGTGAAAATAATTTCCATTTGACGACATTATCATAGACCTTTAATTCATTTTGCAAAGTAACTGATTTTACTGGTTATTAGTATTGACTTTTAACATAAGTGATTTCTATAAGAAGGATGTTTTGATAAATTGCATAATATTTATTTTAAAGCTGAGAAGTGTATTCTCAGTACTGACTTTTTTATGGTTTCAAATTTTGACAAAAAAGATAACCCTGGTGATATCCGGAGAGCAGATAAAAAGCATAAGCATTACACTTCGAAAGTGACTGCAGTTAGATTCACATCAACTATCACTGATATGCACATTGGGATCCATTAGAGCTCACCGCTACTGACTTTATATTCAAGGTAACTTCCCATCTGCATTAGAAGCCTCAGTGCTACCCCAAATGTTTCACTAGAGACACAGAGTGACAGTGCCTGCACAAAGCATTAGCTTTCCACCAACTTATAAACAAGGTTTACCTTTATGATTACATTTTACGCTATTAATGAAGTTTTTATTTGTTTATTTTGGTAGTCAAGCCATAGCAATGGTGCTCAAGGACTACTTCTGACTGTGCTAGGAAGTCACTCCTAGTATTGATAAGGGAACTCTAGGAAGCTGGGATCAATCTTAGCTGTCCTCAGTGAAAAGCACTCTCGATCCATTGAGCTATTGCTCAAGACTTTTTCCTTAAAACAAAAAATCAGTTTCATTTGCATAATTCAACTTTCCCACCAAACTCAGAGTGTCAGATAAAAAAATTTTTTTTCTATAGTCCCTCGATTCTCTATTCCAGACTATAATTTTCTATCAAGTCCCACTTGTATATAAGAATAGGCTTATATAAATAGGTTATTCTGATGATTTTAGAAAATTCACTTTTTTTATTAGCCATAATAAATAGATGAAAAATAATAAATTCAGTACTATATAAATATTTTGACATTTCATATTCATTTTATTCTTTTGTTGTCTCATAAATGACTAATTTTAATGTACTTTTATTAATATCATTGTCAATTATGTTTTTATTTGTCCTTTACTAATGCCTCCTATTCCTTTTATGTGTCTATGCAAATATGTGTGAGTTAAGGCTTTCTAGTGTATGACAGAATTCAAATTAACATAACCAAATTCTCATATTTCCTGTGTTCCATTTTTACTATAATAGAATATCATTTTAATTTTAAATGATATACTGTTATTTTATGTTTTCTTTTTTGTGGGGAGGAAAGTCACACAGCAGGACTCAGCACTTGCTCCAGGCTCTGCACTTAGAGATGACTACTGACAGGGTTGAAGGGGCTATATGGGATGCTGGACATCAAACCTGGACCATTTATGTGCAGGGAAAATGCCTCACTCAGTCCCTTATTATTGTAAGTATGAGAGGTACTAATATAAGACAGAATAGTCAGTATTTTCATCTGCTTACATGACAGAATAGTCAGTATTTTTAGTAACAATTCAAAGACAGGACTTTAAATACAATGTAATTAGGAAGCTTGCTTAGAATAGGAGGTAGAATTATAAATAGCTTCTATATATCAATATCTAAAATATATTGAGTATAATTAATATATATCACATACATACCTTTGAGTGATACCCTCCCTCTTAGTATTGCGAGCCCTATATATGAGAAGATGTTATAATTTCCTTTTGTAATAGCATTAAGGCTCTTATTCAGTTAGGGAGTCAAATAAAATAATTCAGTGATGCTGATGGCGTCAGGTGAACTTCTAAAATGCAGGTGAACTTCTAGAGATCACAGACATTCTTTAATTTTTAATCTGAAGTGCAGCCTCCATGAGTGTTACACGTGCTAGGACATTGATTCATCTCAGATCCACATGAAGTTAGAAGTGAACTGCAAGACACAGAAAATCATCAGACCTGACAC
Organism: Sorex araneus; assembly: GCF_027595985.1. NCBI lineage: Eukaryota > Metazoa > Chordata > Mammalia > Eulipotyphla > Soricidae > Sorex > Sorex araneus. The sequence continues at coordinate 127,669,360 of NC_073307.1, read as the reverse complement.
CTTATTTCAGCTCTGGAAGATTGTGAGCAGTACTAAACTTCTGACCAATGAAAAAATAAGTAATATTTGGATGACACCATAAATTTCTGAATTTGTGGTAATTTCTTAAACAACAGCAACAATAAAACTAGTGGTTAATTTCTAATCACTAGATAGCGAATGGCAATGAAGCTTATTGCCAAATTAAAAATTTGGAACAAGTCCACCCTAAATTAGAGGTCAGCTTCTCAGGAAGGGACAAACATGAAACTCTTCAGTTTGCTACAAAGAAGAATGGAAAAAAGGACGCATGGCAGTATGAATCTTGTAAATTTTGCAACATGATTAATTTCTCATGAAAAATAATCACTTATTGTAAAAATAATAATAATTATATTTTTGTAGAACTTATGCATAGTATATAAAATATATTCTTGGTAAAATTATTGAAATTTCATAGAAAAGGGAAATACATTGTGCTATTTTTAGGCTGGAGTCTTAGCACAGCGGGTAGGGCGTTTGCCTTGCACTTGGCCGACCTGTGTTCGATTCCTTCGTACCTCTCAGAGAGCCTGGCAAGCTACGAAGAGTATCCTGCCCACATTGTAGATCCTGGCAAGCTCCCCATGGTGTATTCAATATGCTAAAAACATTAACAACAAGCCTCACAATGGAGATATTACTGGTGCCCGCTTGAGCAAATTGATGAACAATGGGACAACAGTGCTACAGTACTTTTAGGAGGTAGATCAATTTACCATTTCATTTATTGGATTTCAGGATTTATTGAATTGCTATTGGAGAATAGTGTAACAGAATATATTGAAAGCATCGGTCTCTAGGCTCAGTTGCCAATATAAAATTGATCTATGTATTTTTGAACATAATTTTTATATCATGTTTGTGAATATAAGTATCTTGGAAAGCTTCATGGATATTCAATATTTATGCTTGATAATTTCTGAACATTCAAAATTCAAAAACTTATTTCAGAGTTACAATCATGAAATTTAATTAAATACAGGTTTCTTTTGGTTTTCAATTTTCTAATATGACTCAAAATAGACACATACAATAATGTTGAAAATATTTGAGAGAAAATCATAGGAAGGACAAAAAGAAAGATATAAATATAATTCTATGTAAAAGTGCCTTATATGTCATTTTATCTTTAATGCTTAATTTATTTATTCACTTATTTATTTTTTGAAGTAAAACAGATTTTATTTGGAGACTTCTAGGAAGGGGAAGGAGGGAGAGAAAGTGACTGAGGGAGTAACACGCTCAAGAGAGAATGCGAGCATCTCCATGGACAGAGAGCCCCTACACATATTTCAGCATTAGATATGAAAATAAGAATGTACATATCTCAAGAGGGGAGATGTAGGTAACAGATGTGTTTGGCCACATGGGCACAAACAGCACATGGAGTCTGGTAGCATATGCACCTTTAATGCTTTATTTAAGTTATAAATTAGGATATAGCATACATTAGACTTCCTTCCAAATATAGATAGTAAATTGTACCCTAAAATATGTAGCAAAAGAAGATAGCAATATCTTGTAAGAAAAGACAGAAAACAATACTAGAGCTAGAGGCTGGAGCACTAGCACAGTGGGTAGGGCGTTTGCCTTGCACGTGGCTGACCCAGGTTCGATTGCCAGCATCCCATATGGTCCCCCGAGCACTACCATGAGTGATTTCTGAGTGCAGAGCCAGGCATAACCCCTGAGTATCTCTGGGTGTGACTCAAAAGCAAAAAAAAAAATCTATTAAATAGGTTTAACCTTGGAGTTAAGTGATATTGGAGTAGCTAGGGTATTAGAAATGAATTAACTATTTTGTAATGTTATTTTATTAAAGTTGAACAAGTTGAGAATAAAAATTTTGAATATTTTTGTCAAAATTGGATCCTCTCACAAAAGATGGCTAGTTTTCCTCTCATCTCTGAAAATCTATGACACTGAGACTTACTCTCTCTTCATCTTAGTATGTTAATAATAATAAAAATGCAAAGAGGATGTCATTGACATTTATTTTCTGTAAGATAAATCATTTAGATATAGTGACTGAGTTTACCCTGACAGAGACTAGTGTCACCTATTCTTTTCTCCTAATATGAGATTCAGAGAATGACAGTAAAGATATTCTCTCTCTCTACTAAAAGGATGTAATTCCTGCAAAAGAAGAGATTAATATAAACAGTGGATTTTAAAATTAAATAAAAAACTAGTGAGGCGGATGTCTTTGAAAATGAGACAATCTTCAAGGCATAAAGTACTTGGTAAATAGTGGCCCATTAGGATGAATATATTAAAATGACTTAGAAAAATTTATTATTGAAGCATGTGCTGAAAAGTGAACTACAATGAAAAACAGAAGTAGAGAAAGTGAGGAGAGCTGATACAGCATAAGACGAAGCAACTTTTTGGCTAAGTTCATTATTATTAGAGCAGACATTTGATTCAGAACCTGCAGCTATTTTTGGGAGGGAGGCTTATTTTGAGGATACGCCTAGCACTTGTTACTTAAGGGCTTCTCTTGGCAGTACTGGGGTCTGAGAGGTGTCAGGGATCTTACGATGAGTTAGAGGTATTATTAAATTTAATAGATAGTAAAGATACATATTTTGGGCAATAAAGGCTGTGTGACTAGAATCGTGACTTTTAGAAGGAAGTGTATCGGTTATGGCTTTGAGAATTTGGAAAGGAAACTGCATCTTCAGAAGAATGATCTGGGCCTAAATTAGAGTGGCAAATCTGAGGTTGGTAAAAACAATAGAGTCACAATTGCATGTCATATTTTGTTTCTATGTGATATAATGTTCTTTTGAATGTATGTAATAGAAGAAAATAGAAGTATGAACTAAATAATAATATATAATAAACATGTCTTTGAATTTATGGAGGTTTATGCTTTTTGCCTATATTTTCTTTAACATAAAAGTTTTAGGATGACAAATAAGTCACACGTTTCTCTTTGTCTTAATTTCCTCTTAGTTAAATATTAATAGCTATATTCAAGTTTTGATTTATTATGACCTTTAAAATAAATAAATGTTGTGGAGTACTTAGTGAATAGTAAAAGTTATTATATATTGTAATATTTTGTAGGTCTAATAATTAACTTCTCAAGTAACATAATCTATCACAATAATCTAATATTCATCATTTTCAACAAGAAGTCACCAGTTTATGTGAGAAGTAAATATGTTGCTCTGGTAAAACTAAGTATACTGCAGTCTTTAGCTTAACAAGCTTTGGATAATAGACATTCAATTGTTTAAATCATTATTTGAACATTATTGTGCAATATAGAGTTTAAAAGTATACCTCATGCTTATAAAAGTTTTCTGGTAACATGGAACTTTACTATCTCAGATTTAATAAGCAGATTTTACATGGAAATATTCTATTTTAAGTGCAAGACTTAAAATGCAGAAACCTTTAAAATCAAATTTTGGAAATGATGAGTGCAAGATTTCTTAGTCAGTGAGGACGTATATTAAGAAAATTATTTGGCAGGGGATTCATTCCTTGGCCCTCCATACATTACAAGGAATAATTTCTAAGTAATTTTCTAGAATTATATCTTGAACATCATTTAAACGAACACTACATTCTTCCCCACCAAGTAAGAAAATAACTGTTCCTCACAGCAATTCTGATTATGTCATATTTAAATTTATCAAAAGACTAATCTGTGCTTATACATTGGAAAAAAAATCCTATTGAAAAAGTGAATGTGATATTCATTCACATAGATTTCTCAAAACGTCTTTTCAAAATTAATTTATTTATAGTAAACTATTCCTTCATAGATAAAAGCTAGCCTTTGGTTAATTTTTTTCCCCAGATTCTTGGCTCCAACAGCAGACCACCCCAAGACTGGCACAGTACCCCTCTGTCACTCGATCAACTTGTCACCATTTGCAGAGGGAGAAACTATTCTGCCTTGTTTTTGTGATTCTTTTTTAAAAAAATTATTTATTTTTTAATGAGTGAATCACCGTGAGGGTACAGTTACAGATTTATAAATTTTTGTGCTCATGTTTCCCTCATACAAAGTTCGAGAACCCATCCCTTCACCAGTGCCCATTCTCCACCACAAATAAACCCAGCATCCCTCCCACCGACCCCAATCCCATCTCCCTCAACCCCACCCTGCCACTGTGGCAGGGTATTCCCTTTTGTTATCACTCTCTAATTAGGTGTTGTGGTTTGCAATAAAGGTGTTTAGTGACCATTGTGTTCAGTCTCTAGTCTACATTCAGCATGAATCACCCTTCCCCCGCGTGGCCTCCGACCACATTTTACTTGGAGTTCCCTTCTCTATCTTAGTTGCCCTCTCCCCAGAATGTGAGGCCAGCTTCCAAGACATGGAGTCAACCTCCTGGTACTTATTTCTACTATTCTTGGGTGTTAGTCTCCTACTCTGTTAATCTATATTCTACAGATGAGTGCAATCTTTCTATGTCTGTCTCTCTCTTTCTGACTCATTTCACTTAGCATGATACTTTCCATGCTGATCCATTTATATGCAAAGTTCTAACAGCTGCGTAGTATTCCATTGCATATATGTACCAAAGTTTCTTCAACCAGTCATCTGTTCTAGGGCACTCGGGTTTTTTCCAGATTCTGGCTATTGTAAATAGTGCTGCGATGAACATATAAGTGCAGATGTCATTTGGACTATACTTTTTTGTTTCTCTAGGATATATTCCCAGCAGTGGTATTGCTGGGTCAAATGGGAGCTCAATTTCTAATTTTTTGAGAATCGTCCTATTGTTTTATAAAAGGGCTGAACCAGTTGGCATTCCCACCAGCAATGTAGAAGGGTCCTTTACTCCCCACATCCTCTCCAACAGTGGTTGCTTTTGTTCTTTTGGATGTGTGCTAGTCTTTGTGGTGTGAGGTGATATCTCATGGTTGTTTTGATCTGCATCTCCCTGATGATTAATGATGTAGAGCACTTTTTCATGTGCCTTTTGGCCATTTGTATCTCTTCCTTGGGAAAGTTTCTGTTCCTTTCTTCGCCCCATTTTCTGATGGGGTTGGATATTTTCTTCTTGTAGAGTTCAACCAGTGTTTTATATACCCTTGATATCAACCCCTTGTTAATATTCTTTATTAGAAGAATAGTCATGTGCCAGAATTATGGCTGATGCTATCCTCAGCTTCTCATGTATCAAGTGCCTTGATGTGCTATACTAGATATATTCTAAGTAAATTCCTAGAATCTTAGCTCATATTAACATATTCATAGCCAATCACTCTATGCTCATCCTTTTAATGAATTTTTGTTGAAACAATGGCCTTTGTAAAAAGAAAGGTCTCTTTTCAAATTCTCTACTAATCATCTAAACATCTATTTGACATTAAACAAAAATGTATTTTCCTTTTTATTTATTTATATTTTTTTGCTTTTTCTGTCACACCCAGCGATGCTCAAGGTTATTCATGGCTCTGCACTCAGGAATTACCCCTGGCAGTGCTCAGAGGACTATATGGCATGCTGGAAATCGAACCCGGGTTGGTCACGTGCAAGGCAAAAGCCCTATTCACTGTGCTATAGCTCCAGCCTCAAAAATGGATTTTTCTTACCTCACACCTCACTTTCTTTTTGTCTGTTATAATGATCTTTTTTGTTTTATGCTTTAGTTTTTTTAATGAAATATTTATTAAGATACCATAATTTGCAAAGTTATTTATAATAGAGGTATTTTAGGAATCCAATGTGCCATCACCATTCCCACCACCAATGTCCCCTTCTCTCTCCCAGTATCCCTAGGTTTCCTGACACATTGCATTTTCTTCCTTGGCAGGCATATAATAATCTTATTTTATATTGCTTGCTCCAACAAAATTTAAAGAAATGGCAAATGGAATTATCTGAGAATAAATCAACAAAGGTCAATTTGCAGTGATTTATTGTTATACAATTTTAATCTGTGTAAAATTACTGCCTATTTTCATTTACATAGCTAAGTTCTTTTCAACTCTGGCATTTAAAATACATGATCTTAAATTATATTTTGTACTTAAATCATATTGCAGTAATCATCATGTCTTCTGTGTCATAAATGAAGCCTTTGGTTTGCCCCCTTGGCAGGAATATAAACAAGTTATTTCATATATCTTGGTCCAAAAAGATCTAAAAGAATGGCAAATGGAATTATAAGACAACAAATTAATAAAAGTCATTTTGCAATAATTAATTGCTATATGTATTTAACCTTTATTAATCTAGTAGAGGACCCCCAGATGGACCATTAGTGAATGCCATACTCCATGCCACATGATACGAAGTTTCTCCTATCATTCAAAGGAGGTCTTCTTGCAAAACTGGTTTTAAGGCTATGAATTCCTTAAGCTGTTGCCTGTCCATGAAGCTCTGCATAGTTACTTCAAATCTGAATAATTTAGCTGGATAGAATATTCTTAGGGAGGTGTTTATTTCGTTGAGTTTTGTACTAAAACTTTCCTCATTTGTCAGGATTGTAGACTCTGATTTGATAGCTGTGTTGTACATTTTAGGGGCTTTCTTTTGTGTGCAAGTTCTATTTTTTATCTTGCTTGCTTCTTTCAATATTTTGACTCTTTCTTAGGATTTTGTCATTATTGAATATAATGTGTCTTGGAGTTTTCCTAAGTAGATCTATTTTAACTAGGATCCTTCAGGCTCCTCGATTTCAGCGCCTGCAATCCTCAACACTTGGAGGTTCTTATCAATGATTACTCTTAAGTATTGTTTCTTCTTCACATTTACCTTCTTCTTCTCAGAAATTCTGATGATTCTTGTATTGCTCCCCTTGAACTCATCCCGTAGTTCTCTGTATACTGTTCATTTCTTTTCACTCTATTCTACCTTCTGTTGTTTCTTAGCTGTTTCTTTCTCATCTTGGAGCTCTTAGTCTTTTGCTCAGATTTTGCAATTCTGCAGTTGAAAGCTTCTGTTGAATTTAATATCACCTACCATGTTCTTCATTTCTGGGTGTAGAATTTTTTTTTTCTTTTTCACTCTCTTGCTTTTGTGTGCTTTGCTCACTATCTGTGCCATCATGTCATGAACCTATTGAACATTCTCATTCGTATTGCTAAAAGCACTGTCTGAGGATTTACAGGTATTGTTCATGTCTTCTGTGACAGTTTTTGCTCATTAAACTTGGTTCCTTCCTACATGTTTTCCCACTGGTCTTCTAGTTTTCTTGCTGTGCTGGTCTAAATCTTTATAGTTTACCCTCCTGGAAGATACTGCGGGATTGAAAGAGAAGTTGTTCTTCGTCTCCAACCATACCCACAAATGATAGGAAGAATAGCTGTGGGTAGCATATTATTTATTGAGTAGATTATCACTTCAGAAACTGTTGTATGGGCCCTTAAATTTGGACAGGTCAGGTGTGAAGGTTGCTGGAACCCATCTGGAGGAAATTTACTTCCTAATTGACCTCTGCCGCTCATTCAGAATAGGCCCAGTGATATCAGCCAGAGGTGAGCCTTACCTAGGATAGTAGAGCAACAAGTTGAAGGTCATGAAGGAACTGTGGTGTGGGCCCTTAATATAGTGCAGGTGGGTGTGGAGGGTGCTGGGATACATGATGGAGGTAGCCTCAGTTTCTTTTTATTTTATTTTATTTTATTTTATTTTATTTTATTTTTATTTTTATTTTTTGCTTTTTGGGTCACACCCGGCGATGCACATGCACAGGGTTTCCTCCTGGCTCTGCACTCAGGAATTACTCCTGGCGGTGCTCAGGGGATCATATAGGATACTGGGAATTGAACCCAGGTCGGCCACGTGCAAGACAAATGTCCTATCTACTGTGCTATTGCTTCAGCTCTGGTAGCCTCAATTTCTTAATCTGAAAAATTAAGTCATAATCTATTCATTAGAACAATGTTTCCGGACCCCATGGGTAGTTCAGGCCCCTCCCCACACATGGAACTCAGCCCTAGCAGCTGAAAACCTCCAGAACTCAACTTCTGCCATGCTCAAGTCTGCTCTCTACATGAGCCTCACCCACAAGTAAACCTATCCCTGGTCTGCACGGCCACAAATCTCATATACATGCACACAAGGCTCAACCCATAACAACATATTAGTAATCTTTTATAGAAGGGCTTAATGGCCATGGGTGAAATACAACAGTTTTCATATACTGTCCTCCAAAGAAAGATTTTTGGAGCATTTTTCAGTGGTTTATTCATAACAAGCAATACAAAATAAATTATTTCAGTTCTGCTTTGTGATAGGGATTGTGGTTTGAGATAGAAACACCCAAAATATGGTGGTGGGAAGTTGTAATAGTGGTGGGATTCATGTTTGAGTATTAAATATAATAAAATATGATGGATTATTTTATAAAAATTAACTTAAAGTATAATAAACAGCTGAGGTGAAGAGTCAAAAACTAATTTATTGCAGCTTAAAAATACATGTAAATAGAGTATATACATAAGTTTTGTATTACTTATATACAAAACAAGTATATATATATGTTTTGTATTACATATGTAGTTACATATGTAATAGTTCAGAAAACTTGTAGATCATTAACTATCTTTGTTATGTCTTGGAAGAAAATTTGGTGACATATGTCAATTATAATAAATGACTTATTTGATTACCAAGTGTGTGCATTTAGTGTTTTATGCTATACCTCCAATATAATAGCCAGTTAGTCTAAAATAACAAATACAAAGTAGATACTCAATATTCAATGCTGATAACAATTTCATAAACAAACACCAAAAAATGGGAAGAATATAATAATAGCCCATAGAAGGCATGTGGATATCAATGTCACTGGATGATAGTACACATCCCCATCTTGACATTCATTGAATTGTTTTACCTTTCTCCACAATTGTATAGCTGATAAAATGAGCTCTTTGGCTAATTCAAACACAATTGCTTTATATATTGTAATATAATCTCTTAATATTCTTACCTTATTTAAAATCCAATAAGGATTTTCTTGTATACATGTTATCTTGTAGTTTGGGAACCAAAACTGTGAGGCATACTAATAATTACTTTATTGTAGCACAATGATCTAGTACCCATTCCTCCACCAGTGCCCATTTTCCACCACCAGTGGTCCCAGCATCCCTCCCACCACTCCCACCCTGTCCTCTCCACCCACCCTGCCTCTGTGTCAGGGCATTCCCTTTTGCTCTCTCTCTCTCTCTCCTTTTGGATAGCACCACACATTTTAGCAATAAATTTTAGCCCGAAATTTGGAGATTATAGGTAAACTTTAATTTATAATTTGGCATTTGATAATTTCAAAATACTATATGCATTTAAAATTATAGCGTAGAATTAATACATAATAGTAGCACTGTAGTCCCATTGTTCATTGATTTGCTCGAGTGGGCACCAGTAACATCTTCATTTTGAGACTTGTTACTGTTTTTGGCATATTGAATACACCACAGGGAGCTTGCCAGGCTCTGCCGTGCGGGTGGGATACTCTTGGTAGCTTGCTGGGATCTTCGAGAGGGACAGAGGAATTGAACCTGGGTCGGCCATGTTCAAGGCAAACTCCCTACCTGCTATGATATTACTCCGGTTCTAATACATAATAGCTACACTTACTTGACCAGAACTCACATCACAACATGATATTTACTATTTGAAAGATATTCAAGAATGGTGAAGCATAGGATTCCCCACAACATTTTTTATTATATCTATGGTCATTTAATAAAACCTAATAAAACCCATTTAATAAAACCTACTAACAAGACATGAAATGTTTAAAGAGAGGTTAGAGTGATTATTCACTTCTTGGGCACTTGATTGGAACATGTCTAACCTCCATTCAATCCCCAGATCTCCATATCGTCCACCAAAGACCAGGCAGGAGTAATCACTGAGCATCTGCTAGGTGGCCCTTCACTGCAAAAAGTATCCCAATATTTTACTATTAGTAGTTAGAGGAGAAATAACATAACTAAGTAAGAAAACTCAAAGTATTAGTGAGTTCAAAGTATATTTTTTACCATAAATATAAATGCTTCAGTTTCACTTATAAAACAAAATACAGTAGCTAAGATAATATTGAAATGGTAATTGTATCTGAATTAATACATATTTATCTAATTGAGTTCAGTTAGAATTTACTTTTATGTAAGATATAAGATCCTCATATAATATATTGATGAATGCACAGACAGAATTCTCCAGCATATAGAAATAAAGGGTATCTTTAATAATTCAATTCTATTATGAGAAACAAACAACAAACAAACATGGAATGGGAATACTCCAACTAATGAGGTTTTGCAAGTAAAAAGAAAAAAAAAGCTTTTAGGCTAAAGTAAAAAGAGACCCTAATGATTGTTTTGTTCTGTTTTCTGGGACACCCCCAACAGTCCTCAGAGTTTACTTCTGGCTCTAGAATACTGTTCAGGAATTACTTACTAGTTATAATTAATTCTGCTCAGAAATCTTAATTCTGTTCATGAATTAGTCTGGTGGCTTCAGCAGCCCATAAAGGATGCTGAGGTTCATGACTGCTTCAAAGGCAAGTGTACTATCCTTTGTAGTATTATCCTGGTTGAATGGAAATAAAAAATGTACACTATTGAGAAGATAAAAGGTTTATATGCATGACATATAAGTCAAATAATCCTATCTAAAAATTGGGAGAGGAGATAACCAAATACTTTTCCAAAGATTCCATGAAGATAGCAACTAGATATTATGAAAAAAATCTTTACTGTCTTTTATTGTTGGATAACATTGGGTTGTTCTTGCTCCTCCTACAGGGAGCTTAAGGTTTATTGAGGTACTCCCACAACAGTGCCTCTAAAGCACATCTAATTCCATCAAGCACTAATAATTCTATATTGCTTTTCTCCTTCTTTTATGTCATTTGCATGGTTCATTTAACAATGTCCTTTTTGTATAGACACAGCAAGACAGTTCATGCAATGCTTTGTTAACATGGGAGTTAATTAATTCCAAAATAATATTTACTCCATGGCATCCATATTTACTTGACTTAAGCCTCAGTTGCCCTAGTTCCTAGTACTCCAAAAGCAAAATTCTGATGAAAATACTGGATGGAACCAGGGCAAACTGTAAGCTACCCTGGCATAGAAAGGAGACAAGCTAAGTGCCATAAGTATAATAAGAGCATGGTCATGGAATAAACTCAGTCGTGATCCAGGGAGAAGTAACTGAATAAGGACCCTGATGGGATTAGGAAAGACTAATCTGGCCTGAGGACTACGGTGTGAAATATACAGCAATATGTCAACAAGAGAACCAACCATTAAGCTTAATATATCTCTTACTGTGTTCAGACAAAACAACTAGAAATATTATAAGAAGTAAAATTACTATGATTGTTTAAATGGATTACTAGCTGAGGAAAGGATAAAGCAATATACCCTGGATGGAACCCCGCCCTTTAGTGGACCTGCTAGTAATCTGGAGTATTGAACTCTCAGATGAGATTTTGTCTTTGAGATTTCCTAGAACTTCCCCTGTAGGAGAGACTTTACCTCTGTTTGTTGTTATGACAATATTTAACCTGCACCCTTCATTATTGCTATATAACTATGCTGTAAGGGGAAAGAGGGAAGGATGAGAATGAGACTTTAGAACTTTGGGACTTTGAGGACTTTGAGGACTAGAGGGTCTGTAAAGACTAGAAGGAGGACTAGATGACAACAATTACTAGAAGTAGAGGACTATGAGATTACAACAGGATGAGGAAGAAGATATAATGAAGTGGAGGACTTAGAGGTCTACGTGGAGCGTAGGATGATAGAACTATGATGACTGGGGCTACTATTGCACTGTAAGGGGAGAGACAGGAGTACGCTGTGGAAGAGAGAGAAATAAACTGTCTACCGAACAGCATGGGTCCGAGGACCAGTTTTTCCATTTCCCTGGTCCTTCATCCATCCATCACTGCCGTGGGTCTTCCAGGGGAACAGTTATTGGTAACCAAATGCTCGAGTTCCACATGAACTCACACATCCTTTCCTAGAAACTCACAATTTTGATGTAGAAAAATACAGATATAATATCTTAGACAATGAGATATTGTATCAGAGAAGTGATAATTATCTATTTCAATAAGACTGAAATCAGTGCTAGTGGGGATGCTGTGAAGAAATGAATCCTCTTCTACTTTTGGTGCAGTTATTATCCAGCTCATTCTCCAAGGAAAATAGTACTGAAACTCTTTCTTTCCCCCAAATTAAAAAGTAAGAGTTTTCATATGATTCAGCCATTTCATTTATTTGTGTGTATCTCAAAAACACAAAAATATTAATTTAAAAGGTATGTGTATGAATATGTACACGAGAGCGCTATGTACACCAGCCATGATATGGTAACAACACTAATGTTCAATGAGAGATGAACAGATACAGAATTGGTGGTATATATACACATTGGAATACCAGGCAACTCTAACAAAATAAGAAATCCAACTGGATTGGATCTCTAGGGCATCATGGGAAGTAAAATAAGAAGGAATAGAACAAATACTGATAACATTACTCATCGTCACTATACTAGAAAACAGAGCAAGGGAATAGACTTGTGTGCTATAGTATCCAATGATGACAAAACCTTAGCCTTTGATTCTATAATTGAGATTACCAAGCAGTAAGGGATGGGGGAAAAAGAAGTGAACGAGAGACATAAGGGCAGTGGTGAAGAGTCTTGCTATTTGTGAAGGGGCAGCAACTTTGTGCATAACAGCCTAAAGTTAATAGTCTGTGATCATATCATCTAAAATAATATTAAAAAAATAAAGATTGAATGCAAAAGAGGTAGCGTAAAGAATTAAGCACAGGCTTTCTCGGGAGGAACTCCAGTATGATACATGCACCTCATAGTTCCTCAAACCATAGAGATTGAGGAACCTGACCATAGAGATAAGAGTAACCTTTGAGCATTAGCAGCTGTATCCTTCACCCAATCCCCCCAAATATTATCTCTGAATATGAATATCTCCTTCTGCCTAGAAACATTCCTGTAGAATCTGATTCAGTCATTAATGCTAAGTCACATGTAGCACTAATGATTCAGTCACATCTACCACATGTTAAATAAATCTACCGTAGCTAATTTTACTTTTTATCTAATGTATTCCATATGTAAATATGTCTAGTTACCCCTTCCATAAAATGTTGTGTGTCTGGAAAAGACATGCCTTCTCATGAGTGAATGCTTGCCTTGAAAAATTGTGATTATTGACACAAAACATAGACAGATAAAATAGGACTTGAATCACCCTACCAACATCAGATTTTCAGCATCCCAATGTGAGATATACACAAGTTGATTGATAATTTCTAAGTTTTAGAAATTTGAATATGTTCACTTCCAGTTTACATAAAGATAGTGGAAGAAATAAGCATAAAATATGTAAACTACAGTTTGTTTCATAGTAAAAAACATCTTATTGTAAAAGAAGTCAGCCTTGGGACTGGAGCCATAATCCAGCAGGTATGATGCTACCTTGCATGCAGCCAGCTCAGGATTAATCTCCCGTATCCCATATGGACCCCAAATATGGCCAGGAATAATTCCTGAGTTCAGAGCCAGGATTTACCGCTGAGCATCTCGAGGTATGGCCACAAACCAAAAATTTTTTTTAAAAAGTCAGCCTTTGCTTTATTTACTTTTTATTGTGGATAAGCCTGTGATCTCTCTTTCTTCCTTTCACACTTCTCTAAGTAAATTTCTTTTGATAAGAACCCTTTCTCTTCAAAATAACAACACAACAAAAGTCAATCCAGGAGAAAAATAACACTCAAATGCATTTATTTTCTTACATTTCAGTTATAATTCAAAGTTCATTGTAGATGAAATGATGCCAAGAATTCTGGAATATATTTTCAAGGCAGATTCCTGGGCTCAGAAGTCTAGTAATATAACACTTTCTGGTATCCTTTCCTTGCTTTGGGGTTCCTAGAAAGGTAGAAAGGGATTTACAGATCTTTCCTTTCCTGTAATCAATAAATTGCAAACCAGGAAAGATAAAAGGGTTTACATATAACAGATAGTCCCGGGCTAGCATTTTCTGATTCTTCAGAGTATAAATAAAAAGTTTTATAATTATCATTCACGATTTTCTGTTTCACTGCTGAACTGAATTACTTCATAATATTTCTAAGTTATAGAAATTAATGAATTTGGGAAAATGACTGTTTAATCCATGTATAGTATGTTTAGCTTGATATTTCAAGAAGTAGGACCCCCAAGTAACGAGACAAACTTCCAAAATAAAGATTTTATCAGTGGTGATTTGGCAGAAGTTACACAAAATACTATAAAACCATAGTGCTCATATGTTATATTTAATTAAAAGTCATTTTTATTTTACTTCTGTTTTGGTCTCCAAAGAAGTAGACCCAATCAAATGGGAACCAGGATGTACTCCCTTGAATATTAGTCCCAGAGCTGCTTAGGTTCAGCTACACAGAAAGCCACTAAGAACACACACAGAAGAGGTTCTCGGGGATCATAATGTTGGGAGTGGAACCTAAGTTATTTGCATACATGGCATATTCCCCAAAGGACAGTTATCTCCCTAGAACTCTATTTTGCATTTCTGCTTCCATTATAAAAGATAATAATGTAATAATCCTTGATTATCATGTCAATGTGTAGTCTGTAAATCCTCAATTAAGCAGTAAGACTATATATTAATTTTAAGTACTTTTTAAATAATATGTAAAGAAAGGATATGTCAGAAGCTGTAGTTGAACTGAAAATTAAAGTTATGTGTCTGGAAAAAAGTAGTTTTAGAATGTAAAACATTCTTATCTTCTATCTTGAAAATCACACTAATGAAAATGTATACTTCTCATATATTGTGTAACAACTATCAAATCACATGTTCAAAATTATACTGTGATATTATTACTTTTGGTAAATAATTTCAAACAACCAAGATGGCATCAATATGTGAAAAAAAACTAGGTCGAATTTATAGTTTACATTGAATATATATTTAGTTACCAAAACAAGAGCTAGAATATTATGTTTTGACATTAATTAAATGCAAAAATTTTAAGCTAGTAAAAAGAAAGTATAATAATGATAAAAGTATGATGTATTTTTACTAAAAGATAAGATTCATCATATATGTAATTCTGTCATGTATGTATATAGCATGAACACAAGAATAAGTATAAAAATCACATAACTGTTAAGTTATAGTAACCTCAAAAATAATATGTAGTATGAAGACTCACTTTTTTTAAAATAAATTTATTTATTGAATCACTGTGAGAGCAGTTACAAAGCTTTTGGGTTTAAGTCTCAGTCATACAATGATGAAACACCCGTCACTTCACCAGTGCACATTTTCCACCAAAACCCTCAGTAATTCCATCAACGGCGAACATCCAGAGACTTAAAAGCAAGCTCCCAGAAGCGATATCTTGTAGCCTACTTCTCCCTCTTGGAGAAACTGGGAAGCTTCTGAGAGTTTCCTGCCCACATGGGACAGCCTTGCAAGCTTCCCATGGTGTATTCATATGCTAAATCCAGTAACAAGCTGGATCCCATTCCCCTGACCCTGAAAGAGCCTCCAGTGTGACATCGTTGGGAGGGCCGAGTCGAGAGAGACTTCTAAGATCTCAGGGAAAGGATTAATGGAGAGGTTACTGAGCCTGCTTGAGAAATCAATGATTAATGGGATTTTGTGATCATGATAGTGATTTTATACCCAAAATGCCACATTATGACTATTATTCATTAAGGGATAAAAACAAGATACAGAAAATCTCTATGATTTAAGGGGAATTTTTTTCACAACTAAACAGATGGCTTCAAAAGATGTAATAGTTTAAATACTTCCAGAGCATTATTCTACTCTAATGACCAACATATCTTGTTATCTATTCTTAAAGTCCAAACTATGGAGCAAACAAAATGTACATGAATCTCCATCTATCAATATCTCAAGATTTATCACTAGTGGTTCAGGGAAGTAGTAGATAGTATAGTAAGTAGGACATCAATTTTCATGTTTATGACTTAGGTTCGAGTTCTGGAACCCCATATTTTGCTCTGATAAATGCCAGCATTAATATGATTCTAGAGCCAGTAGGAATTCCTGAAAACTCTTCAGTATTGTCTAAAAACAAAATAAAACAGAAAAAGACTTCTCTCATAAACTCTACTCTCCGTCCTAAAGTGTAAAGTCTTTATAAGAACAAACTAGAGTTTATAGTTATTTTGGAATTTATTACCTTAACTAAATTAGCTGCACGATTAAACAGAAAACATCTGGTTATTGCCTAATGCTGTCACTTACATCAATGCAGTAAGAAGATAAAAGTTATGTTCTTGATATTTTTATGAATTTGATTTAATAGCAATTGAGAACTTGCTATTTTATATGCATCTATAGAGGTGGGCTAAAGATCTCTACCATACAATACAGATGTTCGACAAAATTAGCTTTTTTCAATACCTAAAATAATTGACTTTCAAAAGATAACCCACGGCAATAGTTTCCAATGGATTAACACTTACCCTGGTTCTGGTCCTAAATAAGGAATCTTCTACAAATTGCATGACATTTGTCCTTACAAACAGAAATTGGGTTTATCAAAACAGCTTAATTATTCTCTTTGAACCTCATTCAAATTGGAGCCTGACTAGGTACTTTATACTTTTATTACTCATGAGTGTATTGGCCTACATTATACATTTTTCCAGATCCATGAAATATTGCCACCAAATCTGTAACCTCTTTGTGATATAGTGGGAGAGTTTGCCATTATAAATTACTGTAGTATTTAACTTTTTCCAGTCACAATATACACACTCATCAAATAAAGAGATGTATAATAGCATAGTTGGAAATAATTAAGCACATCCATTGTGTTCCTATCCTATATTTAATGACAGGAACAAGAATATAAACTGTGATATGTGAGTCTCTGATTGCTTTTGCTCCCCCACCCACTCAGGACAGGATTGATGTTCACAAGTTAGGTTATTTGTCACTCCTCTCTTCCTCTCTTCTTGCTTGATTTCTGGAGAGGACTGAGAAGGTTTTGCCAAGATTTTGCAATTGCTTTGTTGTTCTCTATTATTTTCACAATGTCAAGATTTTCTCCCTGATTCATTTCTCTCTTGAAAAATGTTAAGTTACTTTCAAATTGTGCAATAAAAGGAATGCTTTGAACACAATGCAAATAACCACTGTAAAATGCAAAATTTGTTTTGGTTCATAATTATTTTAAATTAAAATGACAAAATTACTTGTATATTTCCTATTGAGAAATATAAGTCACCTTTTCATGCCTCTCAACCTGTCTTAGTTGTTTATTTGGATAACTAATATAATGTTTTTGAAGTGACATTATGGAAAATCCAGCTCTAGGTCCAAAGAAACTTGCAGACCAAAAATGTTATATGAATTTTAATATGCAAAATATCTATTTCAAATAAATATACAATAAGTCATTTGAATTATTATTCAATGGTAAATTTAATTACCTTAAAGTTATCTCTCTAAAGTAAAAAGTATTATCAAAATTGTCCTCTTATTTTAAAAAATTTGTGACTTTTAACTGATGCTCACTATGTAATATGACTTTGAAATATAATAAAAAGGAAAAATCTTAAATATCACTCTCAAGGAAAATGACAAACAATCCAGAACTAGTCTCACATTTACAAGATGTTTATTTCATATGTATCAACCTACTTTCAACCTACTCATTTTTTATAGTCTCTTTAAACATTATGCTTTAGAAAAGTAAATGCTTATCACAAAAATACTGTGTGATGGGGAGACAGGGTTAAAGGAAGTAACAAAATTCTTACAGAACTCAAACAACAAGAATCAATTCAATATATCTAAATTAAAAGCCTTCTTCGTATGCATCCTGTACCTGCCATAATAATTATCAACTGATTTGTTTACTAACACAATTTCTGTTTTTACTGAATATAAGTTGAAATCAATACATGATAGTCAATTTGAAGCTCAACATAGTTAATGATGTTTATTGGTGAACTGGAAATATTTATTATAGTTACAACATAAGACTAAAAAGTACACAAGTGATTAAATAGTTGTTCTTTTTTTTAATGAATCATCATGAGATACAGTTACAGACTTATACACCTCTGTGATTACGTTTCAGTCACAATGATCCAGTACACATCCCTCCACCAGTGCCCATTCTCCACCTGCAATATTCCCAGCATCCCTCCTGCCACTCCCACCCCATGCCCCACCTTGTTTCTATGGCAGGCACATTATCTTTTACTCTCTCTCTCTCTCTCTCTCCTTTTTGGTGTTATGGTTTACAATACAGTTACTAAGTGGCCATAATGTTTGGTCCACAGTCTACTTTCAGGAAACATCTCCCATCCTGAGTGAGCCCTCCAAGCCTCATTTATTTAGTGGTGCCTCCTCTATCCCAGCTGCCTTTTCCCCCAGCATGTGAAGCCAGCTTTCAAGCTGTGGAGCAATCCTCCTGACCCTTATCTCTACTATCCTTGGGTGTTAGTCTTCCATTATGTTACTTTATATGCCACAAAGGAAGTGCACTCATTCTATGTCTGTCCTTTCTCTGAATCATTTCACTTAGCATGATACTCTCCATGTCAATCCACTTATCTGCAAATTTCATGATTTCATCTTTTTTCTAACAGCTGCATAGTTCTCAATTGTGTAGATGTATAAGGCACTGGTTAACACTACAAGAAGAAAACATCCAATCCCGTCAGAAATGGGCCAATGAAATCTGAATGGCCAAAAGATACGTGGAAAAAAAAGCCTTCATCACTAATAATCAGGGAGATGCAGAACAAAAAAACAATGAGATATCATCTTGCATGACAGAGACTGGCATACATCCAAAAGAAGAAAAGCAACTAGTGTTGGCCTGGATGTGGGGAAAAGAGGACTCTCCACTTCTTGTGGGAATGCAATGGGTTCAGCCTTATTGGAAAACAATATGGGTGTCTCTCAAAAAAACTAGAAATTGAGCTCCCATTTGACCAAGCAATACCACTTCTGGGAATATATACCAGAGATGCAAAAAAAAGTACAGTAGAAATGACATCTGTACTTGTATGTTCACTGCAGCACTATTTACAATAGCCTGAACTTGGAAAAAACCTGAGTGCTCAAGAACAGATGACTGGTTAAATACTTTTTAATGCATGAATCCTACTAGTAATCTATGTATCATAAATCTGTCTAGTGGCAAAATAAAATTATCATGTTTAAAATACTCTGTAAACATATGCATATGTATATATGTATATATATGTATATATACATCTATGTATATATAGTATCTATATATAATTATGTATTACAAATACAAAGGAGCAATTGAGGATTGCTTGGTTAAACATTTTTAATTCTATACCTAAAGGTACTTCAAATTTTATTACTTCAATGATAACAGTAATGTCAAAACTAAAAAATATAGCAATTCAATTTCCTATAGAAATATGTTGATAAAATAAAACTACTAAAACTACGCATATTATGGGTTAATTAAAGACTGTAATTAGAAAGTGAATTAAGAAATTAAATAATATCAAAACTACATGTGGACATCATCTACAAATGATCCCTTATGATAACCAAGTGGGATATATTCATGGGATTCTGTTATGTTTTAACATATGCAAATAAATAGAATGCATAACATTAAGATAATTGAAGGTAAATGTCATATGATTTTTTTAACATTTGCAAAATATCAGAAGAAATATTTAACAACCTTCTGTGATAAAATTTTTTAACATTGAAATGTAAGGAACATTCCTAAATCTAATAAAGGCTTTACACCATACTCAAAACATCATGTTGAGCTTTGCCTCAACATGAAAACTTTCAGATTGAAAGTTTTTTCCTCTAAAGTCAGAAACATAGTAAATCTGTCCACTCCTTGCAGTCTTATTAAGCAATAAACAAAAATTCATTTTTGTCACAGTAAAGGAATTCTTAGCATTGATAAGATATAAGAACATTTTTCCTAACTTCCCAAATCTATATATATATCAAAGGAAAAAATTGGGGGTGGTAGAATTATTATGCATAACAATTTCATAAATGACCATATAACTATATAATTTGTAAAATTCACTTATTTTCACCATGATAAATCATATATTATCCAAATAAGATTCATATATGTCACTCAGTAATAAAAGCATATTAACTAAATGAAATGACAAGCAAAATTGTTACCAGCTTAGATTAATGAACAAGCAGAGTAGAAAGGAAGAAAGTTCAGATAAGGAAGAAAACCCAGAAAAGAAGTCATACAAAGGTGGTGTATGGGATCCATATATCTTTAAAATTAGTGCTTTTTTGTTCTTTGAATGGCTAGTAACAGAATAATTATTTGATCTTTTTTAATCACGATCACAAAATCCCATTGATCGTCGAGTGGCTCGTAACTTCTACATTCGTCCTATCCCTGATTTTTAGAAACCTCTAAAGGCTTCAGGGTCAGGGGAATGAGATTCAGCTTGTTACTGGCTTTGGCATATAGATACACCATGAGAAGCTTGCGAGGCTGTCCCATGTAGGCAGGAAGCTCTCAGTACCTTGTGAGTTTCTCCCAGAGGGAATGTAGGTTATAAGATATCGCTTCTGGGAGCTTGCTTTTAAGTCTCTGGATGTTGGCAGTTGATGGGATTACTCACACCTGGGTTCTTCTGCTGGTACCTGTGGAGAGGGGCCTTGAGCATTGCTGTGTCTAGGTTCCAGTGGTCTTTGGCTGCCAGAAGCTCTGCTCGGAGTGGGGAGGGAAGCTAGAGCCCATCCCCTCCGAGGGGCCCCGGGGAAGACAGCCAAGCGTGTGGGCAAGGAACTCTCTGATCCTTCCCTAATCCTTTTTAATATTTAAATATTTTGAGAAATGTTCATTCTGCTTTCTATAAAGATTGATTCAATTAATTTATTATTCATTTATTTATTTATTTATATTTTTATTATTGGTTTTCTTTTGGGTCACACCCAGCGATGCACAGGGGTTACTCCTGGCTCTGCACTCAGGAATCACTGCTGGCAGTACTCAGGAAACCATATGGGATGCTGGGAATCGAACCTGAGTCGGTCGCATGCAAGGCAAATGCCCTACCCGCTGTGCTATTGCTCCAGCCCCAAGATTGATTCAATTTAACTAACACTCTTTATTTCTGGTCTTTTTAATGTAAACAATTTTCACAGATGGAAAATTACAATTTTGAGTTATTTTTTCTGTGATAATATGTGAACAGTGCTTTTGAGTTCCCAAGTTACTCCACAATATTTTCTGAAATTATATTTTCTCTCATTATTAATAGTCGACTCCATAAAACTTTAGCTCCAGAAAAAACTGGAGTAAAACCATAATGAAAATAATGAAATTAAATAATGAAATAATGAAAATAATAATAATAAAACATTGATGAAAATATAGTAGGATTAAGAGAGTTTCACAGAGCAGTGGATTAATTTTATTCAAAAATATTCTCAAATGTTATCAGTTCTGGGCTGAGCGATAGCACAGAGGTTGAGCATTCGCCTTTCACACTGCCGACCCGAGTTCTATTCCTCAGCCCCTCTCTGAGAGCCCGGCAAGCTATCGAAAGTATCGAGGCAGGGGGCTGGAGCAATAGCACAGCGGGTAGGGCGTTTGCCTTGCACGCGGCCGACCCGGGTTCGATTCTCAGCATCCCATATGGTCCCCTGAGCACCACCAGGGGTAATTCCTGAGTGCAGAGACAGAAGTATCCGTGTGCATCACCGGGTGTGACCCAAAAAGCAAAAAACAAAAAACAAACAAACAAACAAACAAAAATGTATCGAGGCAGCGCAGCACAGCCTGGCAAGCTACCCGTGCGTATTGGATATGCCAAAAACAGTAACAATAAGTCTCTCAATGAGAGACGTTACTGGTGCCCGCTCGAACAAACCAATTAGCAACAGGATGACAGTGACAGTGACAGTTATCAGTTCTACTTGCATATTGAGAGATACTCATTTAAAACCATGAGTAGTGGTTAGGTTATAAATACTCTAATTTTGTTTCATGAAAACTGAGACTGTCTTTCTTTTCACATATTTGTCACTGTCACTGTCATCCCATTACTCATCGATTTGCTCGAGTGGTCACCAGTAACGTCTCCATTTTGAGAATTGTTACTGTTTTTAGCATATCAAATACACCAAGGGTAGCTTGTCAGGCTCTGCCGTGTAGGCAAGATACTCTTAGTAGCTGGCCAGGCTCTCCTAGAGGGGCATAGGACACACACACACACACACACATATATACATACATATATATATATATATATATATAGTTGTTTAAATTGTTGTTGATATACTAAGATTATTTTATTCAATGATCTTCATTACTGGGTGGAAATACTCGCTTTCTTAGTCATAAGAGTAGTGATGAGGCAAAAATATGATGAGATTCCCTCAGATTCCCATCCATTTGTAAATTTTATGACTCACATAGTATTTTTAAAAATCCTGAATGCTTTTAATTCTATTGGCCATTTTTTACTACAATTCTCCATTTCTAGTATTAATTTTATTCATTTTATTCTTTTTTCTCCTTTGTTTGGGCAAACAAAGGGTTTTTTGTTTGTTTGTTTTTTGTTTTTGTTTTTGTTTTGTTTTTAGCCCATTTTAAGCTTTGGAAGGAAAATATACTGTACTGATAGAGAAATCTGTATTTCTTTCTTTCAAAAAAGGTGGTTTTTTTTTAACCTGTATTTCTGTCCATGGCCACCTTGCCCTATACTATCTTTCAGTTTTAGAAGATAGCGAGGTGATGGTTTAACTTGTCATTCTTTTTGCACTCTTACAATTACTGAATATATGACATGATAGCATGCATTGAAAGAAAAAGGCAAAAAAAATTTAAAGACTGAAGCAAAGGCTCTCCTTTGAATTTCAAAATATTTATAAATATTATCTGAATATTCTTTAACTGCTCAACCTGTCTTGGGATATGGAAGAAATCACTGAAATGTAAATTTTATGTTTTTACTACGAAGACAAATCAGCTTCATTGCACAAAACGAACTCAAAAAATAACAGTACTTTAAAAATCATATCCTCTCTGGTGACTCAGAAGTCAAGGTGAAAGTGTATACCTATAGTAATGCTAGATTTTTATTCTAGGTCTAACAGTCCAGTGGCTTTGAAGTATGTTATAATCTCTAAAATATGAAAACTGTTAGTGGGGTCACTAGACCATAACTTACAGGCAGTTCAACAGCTTACTGAGAGGACACAATAAGCATAATTTTCCAAATCACAGGCCTGGATTTTCCAGTTTAGTAGTTACAATTTTCTAAATTATTGAATTCGAAGTGAAGTTTATCCAGAAGTAACAACAAATTTCTCTTCATTTTCCTATGAGTTGACTATTAAATAAATAATTTTTAAAATCTTACTTTTTTATACTATTTGCAGATGTCATGATATTATACATTGAATACTTTTTTTTTTAATTTAAATTTTATTGAATCAGCGTGTGGAGGGTTACAAAATTCTCAGGATTATGTCAGTTATACAGTACTCAAACACCCTTCCCTTCACCTGTGCCCATATTCCATCACCAACCACCCCATTATACCTCCCGCCCCCTCCCGCCCCCCCCCCAGTCCCTGCCCTTGTAAGTGATAAGTTTCACTTCGTTTACGCTTTCTCTTGATTACAGTCCATGTTTCAACACATAACTCACTATTGTTGCTAGGGTTTCCCCCCAAATAAGAAAAGACAGTCCCACTGTCAAGGAAGCATTTGATGGCTCTCCATTGCTGGGAATGTAGACATATTAAGTCCCGCTGTTTGTTACATAACTTTTCTATTTTTTTCCCCCATCGTCCCGCGCCACCGAGATCACGCCTGCTTAGTAATCACCACGCTGCCTGACAAAGGGAAAACAAACCAAAAGAGATGGTTATTTCTCGTCATCAGCCGGCGTGGGGCTCTGGCTTAGTTGATAGTCTGGTAGAATGTCTGCAAGCAGTTTCTGGAACCAAAAGTAATACGCTGGTATCTGCCCCGGCTCAAGATTCCACCAGCGTCCCGCTGTTCCAAGTACATAATAATTTATTCCCTTGTATCCCATTCCCACGCCACCAGGTCCATGTCAGCTTAATGGACATCATACTATGGTTAACGCCACACCGCGTTTCTTCCCGAGAAAGAAGGATATTTCTTCTCAGCCGGCATGGGGATATGGCTTAGTTCAGTCTATAGAGATGGCTACCACTTTGGTGGCCTTCAATATTTCAGCAAAAGACTTAGTATTCTTGTTAGGATTTCCCACCAAAGTCCGACCCATTAAAAGGGAACCATTTCATATTGGTGATGATTAAATGACAATAGGTTGCGCGGCCATGGCAGCGGCCTCGTGGCTTTGAATTTCTGTATAAAGTCCAGGGAAAGTACAGCCAGAAATTACACGTCGCTACAAACTTTAACCCTATTATGGTCCCCCCAAAGTCCAACCCATTACAAAGGAACCATTTCATATTGCTGATGATTAGATGACATTAGGCTGCCGCGGCCGTGCGGTTTTGGGTTTCTATATAAAGTCCAGGGAAAATTCTGCCTAAAATTCTATCGCTACAATCTTTTACCCTTCAACAAAAAACTCAGTACTATTGTTTGGAGTTTCCCCCCACGTTAAGCCCTGCCAAAAAGGAACATTTACACGTTGCTGACAATCAAGAGATATTAGGTCGCGCGGCTGCTATCGCAGCCGTGTGGTTTTGGATTTCTATATGAAGTCCAGGGAAAATTCTTTTGGTAATTGCATCACTCGCTGGCAGCGCCTGGGCCAGAAGCTCCCAGCACACAGTTTGGAGGCATTTTGGGGGCGCCGCTCGTGTCCAAAGTGGTTCAGTTGCCTCCGGGGTCGATCTCGCGCGGGGCCGCAAAGGAGCGTCCCCACATGGCTCTGTGCTTAAATGTCCTACATTGAATACTTAAAACACTCCACATAACAGTAAGCCAATAAAGCAAAGTGGCCAGCTATAACGTCAATCCACTAAAATTGGTTTTATTCTTATATACAAATAATGAATCAGAGGGGAAAGAGATCAAATAATCTATCCCATTCAAAATAGTGTCCAATCACATTGAGGTTTTAGGAATCAACTGAACAAATGAGGTGGGAGACTTTTGCCATGAAAATCTCACAACACTTAAGAAAGAAATAGAAGAGCTTACAAAATGAAAAAATATTTCATCCTCTTGAATTGGAAGAATCAATATTGTCAAAATGGCATCCTTACCTAAACTGCTATCTAGATTTAATGCGATCCCTATCCAAATTCAGAAAACATTCTTCAAAGACTTTTAATAGTCCATATTAAATTTTGTACGAAATCATAAAAGATCCTGAATAATTATGGCAGAGATTGAAAAATCCTGAGTAGCTCTCAGGATTGCCAAGGATCCAAGATTTGAACGATTACCATGCACACCCAAAGGAATGTACGCAGATAACTGCTTAGTACAAAGAGTAACTCAGCACAAATGTAATATTGGGGACACTGTTGACTGAGACCTTAAAAGAAGAATTCAAAAGATCCCCGGAGTTCCCATCATGTACATTTCTAATCATAGGTACAACATTGAGCGGATGCCGGATGATTATGGAGCCCCTCGATTCTAGCTCTTGAAGACAAAAGTTCTACCTGCCTTCAACTTTCTTTGTTGCTGGTTCACTAAACATGCTCTAGCATGTCTATAAATTATCATTCCACTCACCCTTTTGCTCTATTATGAGCTGAGAATGGTTAAGTACATTCATTTTTTGATGTTTTGAAAATACTTTGGGAGCCAGAGTGATAGTACAGTGAGTAGCACATTTGCCTCAAATGCAGCCAACCTAAGTTTGATTCCTTGCACAAAGGTCAACCTAGGTTTGACCCCACATGGTCCTCCTAGCCCACCAGGAAGTGATCCCTGGACACAGAGCCAGGAGTAAGCCCTAAGAACAGCAGGTGTGCCCTAAAAAACAAAAAACACAATGAAAATGTTATTTTGTATCATTACAAATTTTGTTTGCATATTTTTATAAAACCTGGTTGCTTACAAAAAAATATACTGAAAAATAAGAAACCCAATGGCATGAATTACTTGACTTGAAACTATTCTGTGTAGTCATAGTGGTCCAAGCAGCATGATATTGGAATAAGAAGATATTCTCTGACCAATATCTCAAAATAAAACATCCAAGGACAAACTTCCACACATATGGTCAGCTAATATTTAACAAAGATGCTGAGAGCAGGAAATGGCATAGACAGCCTCTTCAATAAATGATGCTGGAAAAACTGGATAACCATTATAAAAATTTAAAACTGGATTCGAATCTCACTCTATACAAAAGTAAATACAAGTGGATCAAAGACCTGTAGATAATAACGTGATCATATGGACTTCAAAGGTGTCTTAAATTATACAATAATGTTGGAAATGGTGATAGAATCCAAAATAAATCAATAGGACTGCATCAAGTTAGAAAGTTTCTGCGTGGTAAAAGAAACATGATCTAAAACTAAAAGATAGTTAATTGAATTGGAGAAGTATTTGTGGTTTATACATTACATAATGGATTGATATTCAGCAAATATAAATTGCACACAAGATCAGCAACAACAAAAAACAGGTACCGTATAAAAATGGGGATAAGAAATGAACTGAGACTTGGAGGAAGACCAGAAGATGGACAATAACCATATGAAAAAAATGCTAACCATAATTTATTATAGAGAATTCTAAGTCAAGACCACAATGAGATACCATCTCACACAGTGATAACATAAGTAAAAAGTACTAAGAACAATCCTTGTTAGCAGGAATGTGGTAAAATCCATTGCTGGTGGAAATATTGTCTGGTTTAATCCCTATAGAACGCAATATAGAGCGTTCTCAGTAAACTTAACATTGAGGTACCATAGAACCCAGCTATTCCACTTGGGATATCAACCCCTATATGATATATGATAGAAAAATATTATATTTATTATTTATTATTAAGCATAATATTAAATATAATATTATTTAAAATATTCTATTCAGAAGGACATATGCACACCATTATTTATTGTAGCACTCAGTACAATATCCATGATTTAAAATTAAACTAGATATGAGTGGAATATGTGTTGAATATAAATACAATTGAATACTAAAAAGATATAAGGAATGATGAACTCATTCAATTTGCTGCAGCATGGATGAAATTGGAAGATACCATGTAACATGATGTAAACCAAAATAAGGACAAATAGAACTTTATCATATGTATGTGGCATATATTACCTATATCATCTGTACACAGGTAATAGTCCTATATAGAGTAGTAGAATAAGGGAATACAATAGTTTAAAGTGGGGAGTGTCGAGATCACTCTTGGCTCCAGAGTATAGGGAACAGAAGGAAAGAAATAGAGTGAAAGGGGAGGGGACAAGAGATAGATGAGGAACAACAGGGGCAGAGATCAAGGGGCTTCAGGTACATCATTGGTGGTAAGGAATGACAAAGCTAAATATCCAAAACACAGAGCCAACATTACTCAAATCAAGAGACCCAAACTTTGTCACTGTCACTGTCATCCTATTGTTCATTGATTTGCTTGAGCAGACACCAGTAATGTCTCCATTGTGAGACTTGTTGTTACTGTTTTTGGCATATCGAATATGCCACGGGTAGCTTGTCAGGCTTTGCCATGTGGGCGGGATACTCTCAGTAGCTTGCTGGGCTCCCTGAGAGGGACAGAGGAATCGAACATCAGTCCAGCCATGTGCAATGAAAATGCCCTACCCACTGTGCTATAACTTCAGCCCACCCAAAGTTTAATAAACAAAAATATAAGATGTTTTTATATCTTAAAAGATGTCAGGTTGGAGCTGGGGTGAGAGTTTGAGACTTGGAGAGGGAATCTGGGATCTATGGTGGAGAGGAGTTGAGACTTGTGATGCGATTGGTGATGGAATTTTGTATGCCAACGGCCCAACTATCAATAACATTGTAACTCACACTGTTTTAATAAAAGAAAAAAAGAAAAATGTCTACATTAAGACATTATCCCTTATAGGATGGAAATTTAACCTTGTATCTCTTTAAAATTAGACCAGCAATTCTCCTATTTCCTTATTACAGTTCATGATTTGACGTGTGTGTGTGTGTATGTGTGTGTGTGTGTCTGTAAAGCAAGATAATTTTTATTGAAACTTCCTTAGATGTGAGAGAAGAGTTAGAGATGAAGTTAGTATAGAGAGTATAGAAGCTTCACTGGAGTGGAAAAAGCAAAGAGACATAGAGACAAGAAAGTGAGATACATGTTCAATGGAGAACACGGACTTGAAGAACAAAGCTCATGATTTGATATTTTCTCCATAATTTCATATCATTTCTTAATCAATTATCTTATCCTTTGTCATTTCTGGTTTTATCGTCTAATTTATTTATGTCCATTTTTCAGATATTCAGGGAGCATTATCTTAACTTATTTTATGTATGTATGTATGTATGTATGTATGTATGTATTTTTTATTCTTTCATTGAATCACCATGTGGAAAGTTACAAAGCTTTCAGGTTTAAGTCCCAGTTATACAATGCTCGAACACCCATCCCTTCACCAGTGCACATATTCCACCACCAAGAATCAGAGTATACCTCCCCCAGCCCTATTTTATTTTTTTAACTCATTCTGTACTGTATTGCTCAAATCAGCATGATACCAAGTATAATCAGTAATAAATACTTCATATATTGTAATATTAAAAAAATTGACAATGGTCATTTCAATTCTACTCTTTCTCACCAACTATACGTTATATCTAGTGTGAATAAAATTTGAAAGTTAGACCATCTTGCTGCAACAGCCAGCAGTGAAGAATTCGGACTGGCAGGCACCACAATCCAGAGAATGCTCCGGACCCCAGACCAGGCCAACAACACTGGGGTGCCAGACGGAGAAAGTGCAGCCAACCCGCCTTCTCCAGATGGAGTCCTGGTGACACTGAGCTTCTACTAACATGGCTCCAGTATGTGGGACTGGGATATCTCTCCAAACTGTGCCCCGCTTACTCGGCCTCGAGACCTTTCCTGATATACAAAATAAAAAGCTCCGGAGCGGGTCCACCACCCCGGGTTGGTCATTATCCCAGAGGCACAGAAACCAATCTCAGAACACAGCGGCTGCTGGCAGATATACTCCTGGATTGTGAACTAAGCTACGGCCCCGTGCAGCCCTGGAAGGGGAAGGATTTTTGTCCCTCAGCCTTTTCCCCTTTCGGCAGCATGGAGACCACCACCATTCAGAGCCAACTGGACAGAGAATTAGGAGCTTGCAGAGATGGGACACATGGGGAATCTCGAGATGGGGAAGGCAGAACTGGCCCTGTCTCCTCCCCAATGAGACCCCGGGCCACCACCCACAAACAGCTCCCCCACTCCTGAATAGCCATGATCCCAAAGGCACACAAAACAATCTTAGAATGCAGCAACTGCTGGCAGAAATACCTCTGGACTTAATACCAGAATCCCAAAACTGGGCAGCCACTTTCACGACTGTGCAACATCATATGCTCTTTGTTATCAACAATAGGAAACATACTATCTAATAATACCATTCCGACAGGTCTTACTGTTGGGGGGAAAACTCCAAATAATGATAGTGAGTTTTCTATCAAAAATTGGATGTAATCAAAGTAAGGAGAGAGTAAAGTGAAAAATCATCTGCCACACAGGCGGAGGAGGGGGTGGGGAGTGGGAGGGAATGTATGCTGGGGTTCTTGGTGGTGGAACATGTGCACTCATGAAGGGATGGGTGTTTGATCATTGCATGACTGAAACTTGATCCTGAAAGTCCTGTAACTGTTCTCACGGTGACTCAATTAAAAAGAATAAAAATTAAAAAAATAAAAGAAAAAAGAAAAAGAAATTGAAAGTTAGAATTAAGTCCTCCAGCCCTTTATTTTTCCATTTTGAAGAAATTTTCGATTATAAAAGATATTTCTTCTTAATAATGATACAAATTTTCAAATACATTTTAATTGTGTGGCAGCAATTTTGAAATATATCATTGTAAGTCCCTTGTTGACACACTTGGATGTTATGTCAATTTATTCACAAATGTCAGTGCTATGATTAGAGGGAAAAATTACTGAAACTTTGCATCAATCACACATGCAGAGTTTCCAGACTGTCAGCAAAATCCTGTGCAAATTATCTACAGAGTCAAATTAGAAGACTTGAGGGAAATAAAAGCTATAAATTCTATTAGAACATGACAATTTCCCAAATTTTATTTTTTTATTTTTAAGCATAAAATAAAATAAAATAAATGCAGAGTTTCTTTGTGGACCTTTTGAAAACAAGGCCACAGATAAACATATGTATGTCACTGTCACCGTCATCCCTTTGCTCATCGATTTGCTCGGGCAGGCACCAGTATCGTCTCCATTGTGAGACTTGTTGTTACTATTTTTGGCATATCGAATACGCCATGGGTAGCTTGCCAGGCTGTGCTGTGCCAGCGAGATACTCTAGCTAGCTTGCCAGGCTCGCTAATAGGGGCGGGAGAATTGAACCCGGGTTGGCCACGTGCAAGGCGAATGCCCTGCCTGCTGCACTATTGCTCCAGCCTATATGTATGTATAAATATAAAACCTAATTTTTGCAAATGAAAACAAGAGAATGTCTTCACCATCTAGGAACGTACAATCTAACTCCTTGTGGGCAGAAAGAGGGGGACTCTATAAAGGGATAGATACAGTAATAGTCCTATCTACTAAAGCACTAGAGTGATAGCACAGCAAGTAGGGCATTTGCCTTGCACAGAGCTGGCCCAGGTGCAATTTCTTTGCCCCTCTCGGAGAGCCCAGCAAGCTAACAAGACTATCTCACCCTCATGGCAGAGCCTGGCAAGCTACCCATGACGTATTAGATATGCCAAAAACAGTAACAACAAGTCTCCCAGTGGAGATGTTGCTGGTGTCCGCTGAAGCAAATCGATGAGCAATGGGATGACAGTGATACAGTGATACTATATATATAGGATTTAAAACAATATATTCCTTCTTATTGCTCAAACTATGTTCAAAGTAACACTTGTTTTTCAAGTTAGTTTTATTTTGAGCCTAGTGGTATCATTATATGATAGTTTTTGTTTGCTTTGATTGACATTTATGCAGTTTCAACCTCAAAAAATGTGTTTATAAATTCAAAATTTTTAGTATTTTAGAGTAATAATGGATACTCTGTATAAACACCCAATGATGTTCTTAAAGTATAGTTTGAACAAGAAAGTTTGCTATAGTGTAATAGGGAATGACATATTTTTATGAATGAGATGTCATCATTTTACTCCAAACTGAGAAGATAAAAGATAATATTTAAAATTATTTTCAAAACTTTGGTTTAAGCAATCTTTAAGTGTAATGATACAAGCAAAACATAGTTGCTGTAGAGATAAAATTAGTATTAAACATGTAGGCATGCTAGAATAATAAAATTAATGGGCTTTGAAATTTCCTATATGAATAAGTTAGGAGTTGAGGATGGAGATATAATTTACATTCCAGGAATCTATGTTTAGAATTTGGAATTTAATCTGGTTAAGATAAAAATTAAAATTATTATAAATGGTAATGTCCCAGTGATTATACCTTTAAAAAATCCATTTTTAAGACATTAGAAATAGGAAGAAGAACAAGTAATAGATAATAACAAGCATATGTGAGATTAGTAGAGGCAATAAAAGGTGAATACGGTGATGTGGCACAAGAAGGCAGTGATTCAAAAAAGTCATAGAATAAAGCGAACTATTTATTTATGGCGATGATGAGTTTTTGCTTGTTTGTCTATTGAAGCATATATTTTGACTGAAAGAAGTTTAGAAATTTAGAAAACTGTGAAAGAGAGTGACAGAGAGAAAGCAGAGTTTTTTCCAGAGGGGAAAAAGCCCAGTGGTGATTTTAATAGGATGGGACTTGAGTGATAGCGCAGTGGGTAGGGCGTTTGCCTTGCACTCGACCCACCCAGATTCAATTCCTCCGTCCCTGTCAGAGAGCCTGGCAAGCTACTGAGAGTATCCCATCCGCATGGCAGAGCCTAGCTAGCTCCCTGTGGCGTATTTGATATACTGAAAACAGTAACAACAAGTCTCACAATGGAGATGTTACTGGTGCACACTCGAGCAAATTGATGAAAAATGGGATGACAGTGACAGTGACAGTGACTAAAGAATTCATTGAGAGAGAATATAGGCAATGATTCAGAAAAATGTAATTCTGCTTGTTTTACTATAAGAGGAAAAACATAGGGTGGAGGTGAATTTATTCAATCCTATAACAACTCTAAATGTGAATGCAGAGCAAACAAGTAAAAAGTTGGTGATATAGTTTTAAAAAGTGTAGTTATTATAGCAATGCCATTCTACAGGAAAGAAATAAAGGAAACAGATCCAATGCACAAGTAATATGACTGGCTAAACTAGAAATAAAAAAATGTTCAATATTGTACCCAGAGATTAAGCAGAGGGCAGATAAAAGATTTAAATTCATTGGTAGATGACGGTGAAAAGCTGAGAACAGAAATGAGAAAAAAAACTGAGAACAGAAATGAGATATTAAAGAAATAATAACGTAGAAGGTAAGCAGAGTTCAAAAATAAAGTAAAAATGAAGTGACTGAAGTAATTGTGAGAAAAGGCACCACATAATCCCCAGAGCTTGTGGAAATGACGGTCACTGAGTACTTCAGGGTCCAATTACTTGCCAGAGTGGTGTGATAGGTAGAATTGTTTTATATATTGGAGAATATTACATCCAATAAAATCATACCTAGCTCAATTCAGGAAGCAGAAGTAAGGAACTTACACATGTACCTTGACTTTGAACCTAAATACAAAAAAAGAAAGAAATATTTCACACAGGACAAGCTCAAAATGCATAGTATAGCATTGGAAGTGAATCCAGAAGAGGTGATTGGAATGCCACAGATAACTGTTACCTATTTACAAATAAGGATGGTTTTGTATATTTTACACAGTGTCTGAAAGTTTTATAGGCTATTTAGCTGTTAAAATGAAATTACTTAATAAATAATTACTCAAATAAATGACTTAAAATAATAATTTGGATTGTAGATAAGTGAGGAGTAGGGAGGGGGCCACCAACCTACATGCCACCCTTGGTTTATTCGCTATGCCAAAAACAGTAACAAAAAATGGGCCTTATTCACCTGACCCTGAAAGAGCTCCCAATACAGCAGCATTGCAAGGAGAAGCTGATAAAATCTCAGGGCTGAAGTAGGCTGCCAAAATGAAGAAGGACTAAAATGACTGTCTGCACTTTTAATGCCCATGTGCTGGCATCGGAAGCATTCATTGATGACCTGATGGTACAAGTGCAGAAGATTAATTACGAGAACTGTTCCTCGGAACATGGGACAGTAGAGGCATCAGTGGTGTCTGTGTCCTCGTCAACACAAACTTGGCCACGAGCATTGATTCATTGGAATGCCTAACACCTTTAATTGGACGCTTACATTTGAATAGATGTGGCTCATTGCCAGAAGTTTCTATCTTCGTTATCTATGCACCAGCACCCAACTATGATAAAGAAGAAATTGAGAAGTTCTACATGGAGCTGGAGAAGTTCTATAAAGAAGACCACACCTTCTACAAGGTGATTTTTGTCTCAATTTTTGTCTCGATTATTGTCGGTGATTTTAATGCCAAGATAGGACCAAGAAGGTCACCAAAAGAACTCCACGTGAAAACCCATGGCCTAGAATGGAACGAACAGGGTGAGAATTGTCTGAGTTCATCATGTTGACCAAGACCATTCATGGTAACTCACAGTTCAAGAAGGCTGAATATAAACATTTGACATGGGCAGTTCCACAACGAAATTGACCACATCATATGCAATTCATGGTTTTGCCTGACGAATGTTGCTGCTGTCCCCAAATTTCAAACAGAATCATACCACCGTCTTCTTCATGTGAAATTCTACTTCATGGAAGCTGGGAAAAGTATTCACATCGTTCACCTGTCCTTTGCTAACTGTAAGACCTAGATGACTTCCCTCTGACATCCTGATGGATCTATCACATCTTCCAGAAGAGCAATGGAACAGGTTATCTACGACTTCTACTTGGATCTCTTCAATAGCCACGTTCACCTGCCCACATACCAAATTCCACAGGATGGATATGTCATTCCCAGTGTTCTCCCTTCTGAAATCTGACATGCCATTTCGTCAGTAATGAAGCATACAGCACCCAGTCTAGACAAGGTCAGACTTGAACACCTGGAGAATCTGTCCTCAGTACTCATCAATACACTGGCTCAGCTCTTCACATTGCTACCTGTCTGAATGCAAGTTTTTGCCCCAGTGGAAAACCAACAGGACTGTCCTGTTGTACAAGCTGGGAGACTTCCACAACTGTATCACTGTATCACTGTCATCCCATTGTTCATCGATTTACTCGAGTGGGCACTAGTAACGTCTCCACTACACTCAGCTCTGAAATTTTAGTAGCATCTTCTCACTAGTCCTTCCCAATGATTGGAGGCTCTTTCAGGAAATGAGACCTATCATTACTCTTTTTGGCATATCAAATATGCCACTTGCCAGGATCTGCCATGTGGGGGGAATACTCTCAGTAGCTTGCTGGGCTCTCCAAGAAGAATGTATATATCTTTTACTGTATTTAGGATATGAATATGCCATGGGGAGCTTGCAAACCTCTCCCGTGTGGGCAATAGACTCTTGGTAACTTGTCAGGTTCTCCAAGAGGGAAAACAAGGTTATTAGATGTTGCACAGCTGCTTCTGGGAGCTTCATCTTATAGTCTCTGGATGTTGGCCATTGGTGGGATTACATGGCTCCGGGGGCAGTTTGTGAGTGTGGCTCCCCAGATACTGGAAAATGGGGGTTGTGCATGGAGAAGGCTCAGTTCAAATTTGAGAAGGCTTGGAGATCTCAGCCCCGGGTCTCGCACACCTGGGTTCCTCTGCTGATCCCTTCATGTGTGAGGTTCATCCAAATGTGTGGGGACTGTCCTTGAGCATGGCTGTGGCTGGGATACAGAGGTCTTCAACTGTCAAGGCTCTGCTTGGGGCGGTGAGGGAAAGGCAACCTGTCCCCACCAAGAGGCCCTGGTGAAGACAGCCAGGCACGGGGTCAAGAGACTGCCACATCCACAACATTGGCATCTATTGCCCAATCTGCCTGTTGTCTGTCATCTACAAGTTGTTCACTCGAGTCATCCTGAATAGGATTGGAAGAACAATAGAGAAAGGACGACCATGAGGGCAAGCCAGGTTCCAAAAAGGATTCAGCACGATTGACTGTATCCTCCACATGGTGACCAAGCTCATTGAGTATTTGAGACAGTTCAAGATGCTGCTCTGTCTAATGTTCATTGATTTAATAAAGGCCTTTGATTCTGTTGACACTGAAGTGGTCATCGAAGCCCTAGCTAAACAGGGCATTCAAACTCAGTACATCAGGATCCTCCGTGAGCTGTATTACAGATTCACCATCAGGATATCAACATTCTACAAAGAAGTGATCATTGATGTTAAGAGAGGGGTTCAGCAGGGCGAAACCATTTCACC
This sequence comes from Sorex araneus, assembly GCF_027595985.1. NCBI lineage: Eukaryota > Metazoa > Chordata > Mammalia > Eulipotyphla > Soricidae > Sorex > Sorex araneus. Next base: position 127,633,753 of record NC_073307.1, on the reverse strand, counting down.
AAAACTCTTCTATGCTACCCTTGAGAACGTCATGAGATGACTAGAATGGGAAGGAATGGGAGTGAAGATAACACATGGTCAGCAACTAAATCCCCTCTGCTTCACTTATGACATAGTTCAAATAACATCAAACATTAGCCAAGCAGCATGAATGCTGGCCAACTTTGACCATGAATGTGGAAAGGTCGGACTGTAGCTGTCTCACGAAAACAATGTTCATGAAAATAGGACTAGTTCCTGACTTTCAATTTGCTCTCAACAGAACAAACATCTCCAAATGCAGCAGTTACCTGCATTTAGGTTGAAACTCAACATGATGAACAACCTGGTACCTGTACCCATGAGGAAAAGAGCAGCATGGAATGCCTTCAAGTGCATCAAAGAAGTTGATAAGAGGAGGACAAACCTCTGGCTCTGGGCACATCTTTTTGACTCTACCATTCTTTCTGCACACAGAGACCTGGGCCCTACAAAATCAGGATAAGAACGCTATTTAGGTCTCCCAAAGAGGAACCAAAAGAGCTATGCTTGGAATATCACGTTTCACTCAAGTGAGAGAAAGAATCTGGAGTTCCTACCTCCGTCGATGATGGAGAATCAGGGATGCTGCTTTGTTTGTCAAGACGCCGATGGGCCGGACACGTAATGTGATTTGGAGACAACAGCTGGACTAGAGTTGTTAAAGACTGGATTCCATTGGATGTCTTAAGAATGACTGGCCTTACACCTACGAAATGTCAAACTTCTTCATCAAGTCCCTGAATGAACGGTTTGAGACTCCAGGAATGGCTGTTCCGGGAGTGGGCACATGCCATTGGCTACACTAGCATGTGACAGGGATGAATGGAGACATTACTGGCGCCCATTCGAGCAAATTGATGAGCAATGGGATGACAAGTTATACACGTGAATAATTTGGGACTATTACATTTAAAAAGCTCAAAGAAGATCATAAATCTGTAAAATATCTTACTTTCTATGAGCATGGAATCTAAGCAGAACAGGTCAGAATAAAGAACAAAGGAAAGTGCTTTTTGCCACAATAAGTTAGACATAGTCAAAATACAATGAATTCAGCTTATAATATTTTGAGAAAGTTACATGAGAAACAGGATTCAGTAAAATCAATCAGAGCTGTGAAAGTGGCTCAGTATACAGTTGAATACATCTTTTCCAACATGGGGACACTTGATTTGACAAACCAGACTTTTGAAAGGACATTGGTTTAATGCTTTATTTATAGGGCAGCACACAGAGATGCTCAGGACTTCTGGCTCTGCACTCAGAAATCATCTTGGAATTGCATAGGGGGGAATCGTGGGGTGAGGGATAAAACAGCCCTATACAAGTAGCCTGTCCATTGTACTATGATCATATCCTTATGCTGATTTAATGATACTCAAGGGATTAAATGAGGAGTTAATTGTCTACAAGAATTCTTTGTACTGTTTTATAAAATGCTCAGATTTTGTCATCTTTGGGTAATTTTGAAGAATTCTTCACCCATGTATTTCATTTGAATCCTTAGAAAATAGACTTTCATCTCTTTTTACCATCAACCATATGTAAAAACTTAAGATTCTGGGACCAGAATACAGGTCATTGGTTTAATTCCCTGCACTACATTGTTTCCCAAATCACAGGGTGTCTTTGTTTTCTCCTGACCTCCACTGGGATGGCCAAGTATCCTGAGCACAGCATGACCAGAACAACATGGAATCCTCAGGCTATTGAATTGAATAAGCTTGATTGGCCAAGAACTTGCAGTGAGGCATCAGAGACAGCGCTTATACTCTCCAAAGGCCTCTACTAAAACCTGCAGGTACATCATTTACACAAAATGAAAACCAGGATCCCTGAATTTTGACACATTACGTTATTACCCCACATTGAGTATTTAATCAGGTATTAGTGTCTAACATTCATTGAGCACTTATACCTTCTCTAGTATGTTGACAAACCTCTGGAACATGAAATTAATCAGATATGTACTTTTGTCTTCAAGGCACTGTTTTACTATGAAAACATGCTATGTAAACAAAGTACAAAGAAAAGATACAGTGGGTTTCTAAATCATGAAAGAAACAATTTAGGTGATACTGGTTTGGGTGAAGGTTTGGCAGGATCTCTGACTAAAATATATTTTATCTAAAATAATATTTGAAATATAAACAGCGATTTCTAGGAAAAAAAGAAATGATGTGCCAAGCTAAAAAAATTTCATAAAAGAATAAAAAAAATCTCTACAGACCAGGAAAAAAAATCTATTAATTAAGTAATTAGGTATTAAATAAATGAGTAGAATGGCTAAAAAATAGGATAACATACCACTTTAGATTTGACTGTGGTATGGATAATAGAATGATAAGATAGATAATCTAGGAAAGAGGGTAGGAAAAGGCAGAAAAAGAGATGGCATGGACATCATGTGGTGTTTAAACAATGAGAACAGTGCTGTTGTAATAGTCACCCTGAAAAGAAGACTGATTGGTAGCTCGAATTGACTGCTTTAGGTAATGCTTATAATCAGGTTTATTTTACTCAAAGGAAAGATTAATTAGATCAGGTAAAATCTATAGCACAGTATTCTGGGGAATCTAATAGCAGGGCATGATCATCACGCCAATTGACAAAGGAAGATAGCACTTATCAGAGCATGATAATTATATATATATATATATATATATATATATATATTTGTGGAGAAAATAAATTGAAAGCTTATGTGGTCTTTGGTAAATGAGTGATCATGTTTTAATCAAGTTTTCCCAGGCTGCCCTTGGGCGTATACATATGGTTGTCTTTTCTCTCTTTCTATCTGCTTTTGATGTTCTTCGGACAAACCCAAAACGAAGCCAGAAGTCATTGAGTCACAACTGACTTTGGACACAGAATATATTAAAAATAATGAGTGCAGAACATATACTGCCCAAGACTATGTGCTGCCTTTGCTCATGTGTTATGGCCAAGCATGTGTGGTGCCCTAGTGCATGCGGTGCCCGAGGATATGTGTTGCTTGCATCTCCCCTATTTAGTTGTGTGCTTTCAAACCTTCATGCTTTAAAGCAGCAATGTTTTCTGAGGTTTTCTCTCTAGTCTGGAAAAGCCTGAATTCTCTCTTGAAAACCCTCTCTCTACTCTTCCGCAAAAATTCCTCAGAACTTCCAATACAAACCTGTTATAGTTCAAAAGAGCGCTCAGTGAGAAAATGTTCAGTATATGGGTCAACTTTTACCTTCATATGCATTGTAATGACTTGGGCAATAGCCCAATTGACAGAATGCATAACTATGAGGCCTGGACTTGCTCAGAGTATGCATGGTTCCCACCTATACTACCAGACTGAACACTGAAACATTGAGACTAATGCCAAGTGCTACTGGTGTTTGTTGTGACTCTTCAGCACTGTTGGTTTCAGTCCCTATGGAAATATACCATATGAAATAGTTGAAAATAAAAACCCTTTCCTAAACAACTATTTCTCCCACATGAACTTCTGTTGCATTGGAAAAGTAGGGGCCTAAAGAATAATACAACTGTCAGGGTGTTTGCCTTGTATATATACAGCCCAGGTTGGATCTCTGGCTCTGCATATAGTTCTCTGAGCATGACTAGGAGGGATCAGTAAATGTGTTTTGTTCACATACGTAGGGTCAAATTCTTGAAATTACTTATATATCTCATCGGACCCTGTATTATCAATTTATTATCCTTTAGAGTAAAAAGTTGGATTTTTCCCATCTCTTCCAAGCTATGGTATATTTAATTTGCTTGATGCATTCTATTTACTGTGGCCTGGGTGAACAATAAATTATTACTGCTCTTGTACAAACATTTGAAAGAACATTACAGGAAAATATCAAGAACATGTGAAATTCTTTCTTTATAAGAGTCCTATAAAAACAAAAGCAAAACTGTGTTCTTGCTATAAATGCCATGTGAATGAAAATTATTTTAAAGTAGAATCAGCTAAGCAATGTTATTAGCACCTCTGTAACTTGTGATTTTGTATAAAGAAGCAGAAATCACTTCTTAGAATTTATGGTTTGGAGAGCTTTTGCTATGAATATATAATTTCCAGGGCTGACTCTGAGAACAAATTCTAGAAACTTCATTTAGGAACATATTTTTTTTTTTTAGCTTTCATTATTAAAATGATTTCTTTTTTTTTATAATTTATTTATTTTTAATTAGAGAATCACCGTGAGGGTACAGTTACAGATTTATACACTTTTGTGCTTATACTTCCCTCATACAAAGTTCGGGAACCCATCCCTTCACCAGTGCCCATTCTCCACCACCCGTAAACCCGGCGTCCCTCCCACCCTCCCCACTCCCATCTCCCCCCCACCCCACCCTGCCACTGTGGCAGGGCATTCCCTTCTGTTCTCTCTCTCTAATTAGCTGTTGTGGTTTGCAATAAAGGTGTTGAGTGGCCGCTGTGCTCAGTCTCTAGCCCTCATTCAGCCCGCAACTCCCTTCCCCCACATGACCTTCAACTACAATGTAGTTGGTGATCGCTTCTCTGAGTTGCCCTTTCCCCGGAACGTGAGGCCAGCTGCGAAGCCATGGGGTCAACCTCCTGGTACTTATTTCTACGGTTCTTGGGTATTAGTCTCCCACTCTGATATTCTATATACCATAGATGAGTGCAGTCTTTCTATGTCTGTCTCTCTCTTTCTGACTCATTTCACTCAGCATGAAACTTTTCATGCCCATCCACTTAACTACAAAATTCTTGACTTCCTTTTTTCTAACAGCTGCATAGTATTCCATTGTATAGATGTACCAAAGTTTCCTCAACCAGTCATCCGTTTTGGGGCATTCGGGTTTTTTCCAGTTTCTGGCTATTGTAAACAGTGCTGCGATGAACATACATGTGCAGATGTTGTTTCGATTGTACTTTTTTGACTCTCTGGGATATATTCCCAGCAGTGGTATTGCTGGGTCAAATGGGAGCTCAACCTCTAGTTTTCTGAGAATCGTCCATGCTGTTTTCCAAAAGGGCTGAACTAGCCGGCATTCCCACCAGCAGTGTAGAAGGGTCCCTTTCTCCCCACATCCTCTCCAACAGCGGTTGCTTTTGTTCTTTTGGATGTGTGCCAGTCTCTGTGGTGTGAGGTGGTATCTCATGGTTGTTTTGATCTGCATCTCTCTGATGATTAGTGATGCAGAGCACTTTTTCATGTGCCTTTTGGCCATTCGTATTTCTTCCTTGGTAAAGTTTCTGTTCATTTCTTCGCCCCATTTTTTGATGGGGTTGGATGTTTTCTTCTTGTAGAGTTCAACCAGTGCTTTATATACCATTGATATCAACCCCTTATCTGATGGGTATTGTGTAAATATCCTTTCCCATTCTGTGGATAGTCTTTGTATTCTGGTCACTGTATCTCTTGCAGTGCAGAAGCTTTTTAGTTTAATGTAGTCCCATTTGTTTATCTCTGTTTTTACTAGATTGCTTAGTTCCGTGTCACCTTTGAAGATACCTTTATCTTCAATATCGTGGAGGGTTTTGCCGACCTTGTCTTCAATGTACCTTATGGTTTGTGGTCTAATGTTGAGGTCTTTAATCCATTTTGATCTGACTTTTGTGCATGGTGTCAGGTCAAGGTCTAAACCCATTTTTTTGCATGTGGTTGTCCAGTTGTGCCAGCACCATTTGTTAAAGAGGCTTTCCTTGCTCCACTTCACATCTCTTGCTCCCTTATCAAAGATTAGATGATCATACATTTGGGGTTGTGTGTAGGGATATTCCACCCTGTTCCATTGGTCTACGGCTCTGCCTTTGTTCCAGTACCATGCTGTTTTAATTGTTACTGCTTTGTAGTAAAGATTGAGGTTGGGGAGGGTGATGCCTCCCATCATCTTTTTCCCAAGAATTGTTTTAGCTATCCTTGGACGTTTGTTATTCCATATGAATTTTAGGATTGCTTGATCCATTTCTTTGAAGAATGTCATGGGTATACTTATAGGGATCGCATTGAATCTGTATAATGCTTTAGGGAGTATTGCCATTTTGACAACATTGATTCTCCCTATCCACGAGCAGGGTATATGTTTCCATTTCCTCATGTCCTCTTTGATTTCATGGAGTAGCGTTTTGTAGTTTTCTTTGTAAAGGTCTTTTACTTCCTTTGTTAAGCTGATTCCGAGGTACTTGATTTTCTGGGGCACGATTGTGAATGGGATTGCTTTTTTCATGTCCCTTTCCTCTGTCTACGGCCATACCACCCTGAACGCGCCCGATCTCGTCTGATCTCGGAAGCTAAGCAGGGTTGGGCCTGGTTAGTACTTGGATGGGAGGAACATATTTTTGAATCACAAAATCATTTTCCCATTTCTTGAAACTATAGTAATTAGAGTGATTCTGCTTGGCACTATCCAGTGCAGTTGATTTTTTTAAAGTGAGAACATGTTTTCCATAGTATTAACCACTTTTGAAAAAAAAAGTGGCTTTTATTATGTTGAGTAGAATTGTGAGTTTTTCTGAATTGCAAAAAATTGGCGTCTAATGTTTTAAATTAATCAATTAATCATTTAATCAATTAATAGATTGTGCTGGAGATTTACATTTTATAGTTGTTGGATCTAGGGGACATAAGTTTAGAAGATGATGAGGAGTAGATAGTCAATTGATAGTAAAAATGTAATATAAGATCATTGCACATTTGTTGCTTTAGCAACAAATCTTACATTACATTTTTACTGTCATTTGACTGTCTACTCCTCATCATCTTCTAAACTGCTAAACTTATGTACCCTAGATTATTTGGGCTGGAGCGATAGTACAGTGGGTAAGGCATTTGTCTTGCATGCATCTGACCTGGGTTCCATGCCTCTGCCCCTCTCAGAGATCCCGGAAAGCTACTGAGAGTATCCCGCCCGCACGGCAGAGCCTGGCAAGCTCCCTGTGGCATATTCAATATGGCAAAAACAGTAACAACAAGTCTCACAATGGAGATGTTACTGGTGCCCGCTCGAGCAAATCAATGAACGACGGGACAACCGTGCTACAGTGCTACAGTGTTACACATTTGTTGACTGTGTTATTTACAGATAAATTTATGACAATTTTGGAAAATAATAAATAGATTTTATATCATATAAAATTCAATAAATATACCCAATACTTTTTGATTATTTAAGAAATATTAGGATGCCAGTGATAGTTCAAACAGGTGAAGAAAATGTCTTGCAAAAGTGAAATTCTGAATCTGATACAAAGAAAAATATGACCCTCCCACCTTTACAGCCACTGTGAGTAGCCCCAATGGACTTCAGTAACATATGCCTGGGTCAAAGAACTGAATTATCAATACAGGACTGTTGGCCAGAACAGTGTTGGGAGAGATAGCTTCAATTATGTGGCTGCTACAGGAAAACAAATAAAAAGAAGCACCATGACACAATACGTGGTGTACTGTATTGAAATGAAAAAAAAAGTTAGAATTAAAATTTATGTGAAAACGTGAAAGAGTCATTCAAAAAGCCATATAATTTTTTTATATTTTATATTGCTTTACAATGCTACATAAGAAATGCTTTATATTTTATCTTTTATATTTTTTAAAATATTTTATATTACTTGTATCACTTGTATCACTTGTCATCCCATTTATCTTCAATTTGCTTGAGTGGGCACCAGTAACGTCTCCATTTGTCCCTGTAGCATGCAAGTGTAGCCCAATGAGATCTGCTTGCTCCAGGAACAGGAAGAGTCTCAAATTGTTCATTCAGGGTTTTGAGGAAGAAGTCTGACCATCTCATTAGTGGGTGGCCACGTGGTCTTTTGACGTCCTGTGGAATCTAGTCACCTCCACTGCCCAGTCACTGCCATGCTCCAGGCTGCTTTCTGGAAACTCAGGCCGAACCTTACGCATGAGTGAAGCCCCACAGAACCAGGTAAAGCAGAGCTTTGCGAACTTGGACTCCAGAATCAACGAGACCCGGAAACAACATCCTCTGCCTTCTCCGATCTCTGGCCTCTGGTGGCGGTCCAGGGATCAAACCCAGACGCCCCACCCTACCAGAGCCAGATAAATGCCTCACCGGCAGACCTCCACCACATCCACTACCCAGCCACTGGCAAGCTCCAGGCTGCTTTCCAGACACAGCATAGGACACTGAATACCCATTTTCCATAATTTTGCACCATATTTGATGGGCTTCAAATATGGTATGAACCATGGGAACACCTCATAAGGGCGATTGGAGGCTGCCCTAAAAACCTCCATCCCTCTTGGAGAGCCTGGCAAGCTATCAAGGGTACCCCACTCACATGGCAGAGCCTGGCAAGCTACTTGTGGCATATTTTATATGCCAAAAACAGTTACAACGGACCTCCTTTGTCTGACACTGAAAGAGCCCCCAATACAGCAACGTTAAGAAGGATGAGCAAGGAGAGGCTGATAAAATCTCAGGGATGAACTTTATATTACTATTATGAGTTAATTAATTGTGTGTATGTGGTGCAAGTAAAATTTCTAATTGGAAAATCTCTTTGGTGATTCTGGTTTGCAGACAAGTTAGTCAATCATCTTTCTAGAATACTATCCTCATGGCAACTTTCACCACTCCCACCTCCATCACCAATGTCACCACTAATAGAAAATTATGAAATATCCTGGGAACAAAGAAATGTCTCAAAGGGTTGAGTTTAACCTTAGCACATCGGAGACCCAGGTTCAATTCCTAGCACTGAGAAGTCTTTTGAGCAATTCCAGGAGCAGCCCCTGAAAACAGAGCCAGGAGTAGCCCCTATCACAACACCATGTCTCAAAAATTATTATCTATATAAGTATCTTGTATGAGTGTGATTCTTGTTTTTTTTTTCATTGAGAGGGTCAATTGGTGATCATAAGCACAGAAGAACAGGACTGATGATTATTTTGTTTGTTGAGTTGGAAATTGAATCCAGGTCATCAAAACACAAGGCAGGTGCTCCACCTCTATTCACATTAGCAGTGACCAATAATTAGGGCATAATTTTCATTATCTCTATATTGAATGAAAATAATTAATTTGGAGTGTAGGACACAGGCTAAAGTTCTAGCAGTCTTTGCTACTCTTGAACCACCAAAATCCTGAAATATCTTTCATCATCATCATCATCATCATCATCATCATCATCATCATCATCATCATCATCATCATCATCATCATCATCCCGTTGATCGTCGAATTTCTCCAGCGGTCTCACTAACCTCTCTATTCGTCCTAGCCCTGAGATTTTAGAAGCCTCTCTCTACTCAGCCTTCCCAACGATGCTGCATTGGAGGCTCTTTCAGGGTCAGGGGAATGAGACCCATCTTGTTACTGGCTTTGGCATATGAATACACCATGGGAAGCTTGCAAGGCTCTCCCATGTGGGCAGGAAACTCTCAGTAGCAGAGAATCTCTTGCCTGCGTGCCTGGCTGTCTTCCCCAAGCAGAGCTCCCAGTGGCTGAAGACCTCCAAAACCTGGCCACAGCCATGCTCAAGGCCCCTTTCCACACGTTCGGACAAGCCTCACGCATGAAGGTACCAGCAAAGGAACCCAGATGTGTGTAACGCTATTTACTGAGAACTATCTTTAGGTTCTAAAAACTTTTAATACAATGTGACTAGCATTGGCACTGCACTTATGCAAATATGAAGATAAAACAGTATTTGTATTATAGCATTTTAGAAAGAACAAAGTTTAATATCTTGTATATGGTAGTAAAGAAAAAAAAGATGCTAATAGTACTTAAAGGCAATGGTATACTAATTATTTTAAGATAATTAGATTACTCACAGTGTTGTGTAAATATTAACAGATGTGATAGATGTGTTTTACATTTAAAGATACAAATACAATTTCCTGGTGGAAAAAAAAGTGCTAAGTAGCTAGACCAAGGATGCAATTTCCTGAAGAATATTGTTTTACTTAAATCAGGTCATTACGAACCACAGGACAAACATTAAATTTTTATATTTTGAGAGTAAATATACAAGCATTTGGGAGGAATAAAGATAATTTGTATATATTGAAGGGGATTAAGGATACATTTCAGAGAAGAAGTAAAATTGTATTCTATACAAATATAAAGATTTTTACATCATATATATGTATATGTATTTATATATTAATTTAATCACAGTGATATACACATTTACAAAGTTGTTTATGATTGGGTTCAGTCATATAATGTTTCAACACCTGTTCCTTTCACCAGAGATCTTCACCATCTGAGGCAAAACTCCACAGCAGTTTTGTTTATTTACTTTTGCAATTATCAGAATGAAAAAAATATTACATCATTTATTTCTTTGTACATAAGAACACTATCTCAATCCATGAACATAAGGTAACTCAGATGGGTTAAAAACTTAGATATTAGACTTGAGTACATAAATACTAAGATAAATCTTGGGCATAAGTTTTATAATATTGGCTTTAGTGGTATTTTTTGTGATTTGATCCATTAGCACAAAGAAAACAATGGATTTTCTTTTCTAGATTATATTTTAGTTAAAATATTGCATAGAGAAAAAGAAACTATCACTGAGAAAAGATAGCAGCAATCTACTGAATAGAAAATATATTTATTCTATAATTCTGACAAAGGTTTAATATATAAGAGATAGAAAACTCTAAAAATAATGTCAATAACACTCTCCTCAAGAAAATGTGTTGAAGTGTCTCTGAAGAAGACAGATCTTTAGCAACACATAAAAAAATGTTCATCATTACTGATTATGAGACAAATTCAGCAAATCACATGATGAGATTGTGTTAATTTTTTTTTTTTATAAAGGCCCAATACAGAAACAAGTGCTAGAGGGAGAGTGGAGAAAAATAAATTCTCCTTAATTTTTGATGGGATTGTAAACTTATTCCACCACTATGTAAAACAGTATGGAGAATCTTCAAAAAATTCAAAGGTGATCATATTATTCAGCGAGATTATCTTAAGGTACTTATTGTAAAAATACAAAACCACTACATATTTATATATACATATGGACTGGAGCAATAGCACATCTGGTGGGATGTTTGCCTTATACATAGCTGACCTGGGTTCAATTCCTCTGTCCCTATCAGAGAGCCCAGCAAGCTACCGAGAGTATCCCGTCCACATGGCATAGCCTGGCAAGCTACCCAAGGCGTATTTGATATGCTAAAAACAGTAACAGTAAGTCTCACAATGGAGACATTACTGGTGCCCGCTCAAGCAAATCGATGAACAATGGGATGTCAGTGCTACAGTGCTGTTTAACAATATCATACACACATAAACACACCACACACACAAACTCAGATTCACTAGAGCACTGTTTACAATATTCAATATCTGAAAATAACCCACTTTCCCCCGACATATGAGGCAATAAAAAATTGTGGATATAATACATAAAGAAATCCACTGATTCTTACTATGTAAAAGATCATCTTACTTTTTGCTACAACATTGAAAGAAACAGGAGGTTTCTTTCACATAGAGTATGCTAAGCAAAAGAAGTTAGAAAGAGAATGATAAATACCAGTTCATCTTTTTCATATGTGGTCTATAGAGAAGAAAAACAAGGGAATAGAAAATATATTAAGGGTATTGTCCACTAAAAATCATGTCCTTATTCTCTGCCTGTAGAACTCAGAATAAGGGGTTAGAGGGTCCTAATAAAATGAGTCTACGGATACTTGTAAGAGAGATTATTAGGTTGGCTGTGGGCTTGCTGTGGTGAAATGGTATTCTTCTTTTTTTCTTTTTTATTGATTCATTGTGAGATATAGTTACAAGCTTTCATGTTTGAATTACAATCACACAATGATCAAACACCCATCCCTCCACCAGTGCACATTCTCTACCAACAATATCCCCAGTATACTCCCACCTTTCTCAACCTCCCCCTGCCTCCAAGGCAGACAATATTCCCCATTATTACCCATACTCTCTCTCTCTACTTTTTTTTTTTTGCTTTTTTTTTGGGGTCACACCCAGCAATGCACAGGGGTCACTCCTGACTCATGCACTCAGGAATCACCCCTGGCGGTGCTCAGAGGACCATATGGGATGCTGGGATTTGAACCCAGGTCGACCCCGTGCAAGGCAAACGCCCTATCCGCTGTGCTATCACTCCAGCCCCTCTCTCTCTCTACTTTTGAGCATTATGATTGATTTGCAGTGCAGATACTGGGAGGTTATCATGTTTGGTCCTTTATCTACTTTCAGCAGACATCTCCCATCCCAACTGATTCCTCCAACTATCATTTTCTTAGTAATCGCTTCCCTATTCAAGCTGTCCTCTGCGTGCCCGCTTATGAGGCAGGCTTCCAACTATAGAGCAGTCTTCCTGACCCTTCTTTCTATTGTCCTTGGTTGTCTGTCTTGTGTTATGTTATTTTATGCTCCACAAATGAGTGCAGTCCTTCTATATCTGTCCCTCTCTTACTGACTCATTTCACATAGCATGATACTCTCCATATCTATTCACTTATAAGCAAATTTCTTTACTTCATCTCTCCTAACAGCTTCAAAGTATTCCATTGTTTGTCACTGTCACTGTCACTGCCATCCCATTGCTCATTGATTTGCTCAAGTGGGCACCAGTAATGTCTTCATTTTGAGACTTGGTACTACTGTTTTTGGCATATCGAATATGCCAAGGGTAACTTGTCAGGCTCTGCTGTGCGGGAGAGATAATCTCAGTAGCTTGCCGGGCTCTCTGAGAGGGGCAGAGGAATCGAACCTAGGGTGCAAGGCAAACACCCTACTGTTGTGCAATTGCTCCAGCCCTTCCATTCTTTAGATGTACCAAAGTTTCTTTAACCAGTGGTGTGTTCTCGGCACTTGGGTTGTTTCCAGATTTTGGCTATTGTGAACAGTGCTGCAATGAACATATAGATACAGATGTCATTTCTACTGTGCTTTTTTGCACTCTTGAGACATATTCCCAGAGTGGTATTGAGGGGTCATAAGGAAGCTCAATTTCTAGTTTTTGAAGGACCGTCCATATTGTTTTCCACAAAGGCTAGACCAATCGGTTTCTCCTCAGATCGTATAAATCTTTTACCTTTAACATATTATTCTTTTTTTTTCAATTTTTTTTTTTGGAGCGATAGCTCAGAGGGTAGGGCATTGACTTGCATGCAGCCTACCTGGGTTTGATTCGTCCATTCATCTCAGAGAGCCTAGCAAGCTACCGAAAGTATCCCACCCACACGGCAGAACCTGGCAAGCTACCCGTGGCATATTTGATATGCCAAAAACAGTAATGAGTCTCACAATGGAGACATCGCTGGTGCCTTCTTGAGCAAATTGATGAGCAACAGGATGGCAGTGGCAGTGGCAGTGATTTGTAAAATTTTTTTATTTTATTTTATTTTTACATGAATCCCATATGTATATGACTTTTTTAAAATTTTTATATGAATCCCATATGTATATGGGAATACATATATTCCCAGGTACAGTTACAGACTTACAAACTTCTGTGCTTACATTTCTTTACTTCATCTCTCCTAACAGCTGCAAAGTACTCCATTGTTTGTCACTGTCACTGTCACTGCCATCCCATTGCTCATTGATTTGCTCAAGTGTATATCCTTGATATCAGCCACTTATCAGATGGGTATTGGTGAATATCATTTCCCATTCTGTAGACTGCTTTTGTATTTTGTCACTATTTCTTTTGAGGTGCAGAAGCTTCTTTTTTTTGGCTTTTTTGGGGTCACATCTGGCAATGCACAGGGGCCACTCCTGGCTCTGCACTCAGGAATTACACCTGGCGGTGCTCAGGGGACCATATGGGATGCTGGGAATCGAACCCGGGTCCGCCGCGTGCAAGGCAAACGCCCTACCCGCTGTGCTATCTCTCCAGCCCCGCAGAAGCTTCTTAGTTTAAGATAGTCCCATTTGTTTATCTCTGTTTCCACTTGGTTGGTCAGTGGCATGTCATCTTTGAAGATACCTTTAGCTTCAATGTCATGGAGGGTTTTGCCTACCTTGTCTTCGATGTACCTTATGGAATCTGGTATGATGTTGAGGTCTTTAATCCATTTTGATGTGAGTTTTGTGCATGGTGTTAGGTAGAGACCTGAACCCATTTTTTTTTGCATGTAGCTGTCCAGTTTTGCCAGCACCATTTGTTAAAGAGGTTTGCCTTACTCCACCTACACCCCATCAGCTTCTGGGTGTATGTGTATATTTGTGTATGTAGAGGGTACTAGTGTTCATTTATCTTCAGTTGCTCCATCCTGAAAAGTCCCATAACACAGGTTTTTCACCTTAGATCTTTGTTTATTCACTGAGGATTCCACTGAAGCAGGTGAGTGATTCCTACTGAGCAGAGAGCAACAGCCATGGAGGCGATGGAATTGGAACACACGTGCTTTGCCAGAGAGAGTCCGCAGTTCCATCCCCTGAGGCACCTGCCTGAGGTTGGCTTGTGGTAGATTTGTTTCTTCTGTCAATACTTTTATTTAAGGATATAATTGATTTGGGTTGAAGTCCTTAAATGGGTATGGTTTTGTTCATTTTCTTTTTGGGATTATTATCACTATTATTAGATTAGGTGTTTTCATAGTTTGATACTGTGTGTTCCTATTTTTGAGGTGACTGATTATTTGTGGCAAAGAGTCTCTTTGCCCCTGTGCCTGGCTATGTTCCCCCAGGCCCCTTGGAAGAGGTGGGTTTTAGTTTCCCTCCTCACCCTGAGCAGAGCCCTTTCAGTCAAAGACCTCCAGAATCCAGCCACAGCCATGCTCAAGGCCACACGTTCGGATGAGCCTCATGCATGAAGGAACCAGCAGAGGAACCCAAGTGTGTGGGACCTGGAGCTGAGAACTCCAAGCCTGATGAGATTGAGACTTGGCTTTTTGCTCCCAGATTCCCCATTTTACAGTAGCTAGGTGATCACACCCAGGGACTGACCCAGCGCCCTGTAATCCCACTAACGGCAAACATCCAGAGACTATAAAACTAAGCTTTCAAAAGCTTTATAGCCTACTTCTCCCTCTGGAAGAAACTGACAAGCTACCAAGAGTTTCCTGCTTCCATGGAGAGCCTCAAAAACTCCCCACGGTGTATTCATATGCCAAAACCAGTAACATGATGGGTCTCATTCCCTGACCGTGAAAGAGTCTTCAATGCTGCACCATTGGGAAGGACGAGTAAAGAGAGGCTTCTATAATCTCAGGGCTAGGACTAATGGAGACATTACTGAGACTTCTAGAGAAATTTGATGATCAATGGGATTATGATGATGGTGATGATGATGACTTCACATTTTTTGCTCCCTTATCAAAGATTAGATGATCATATGTTCGATGGTGTGTGTAAGGATATTCCACTGTGTTCCATTAGTCTGCGACTATGCCTTTGTTCCAGTACCATGACAAGGTATTCTTAAAACAAACATTTGAGCTCTTGTAAACTGTTACCTCAAAAATATATTGAAAAAATAAAATTGCTATAAATCCAGTTAGAATGTACAAAGTGTCATGCTGTTCTGCTAGGTGGATCAAATTGAAACAATGTTACCCTCAATTCTGTCAATAAGGAGATATTTGATATGTTTCAAACATTAGGTAGCCATAAAATGGAATATAAAAAATGGTAATGTGATTTGGGTCCTGAACAAGATATTTTCTTATGTTTAGTTTTAATTGATATTTTCACAAGTAGTTGTACAATAATGTGAGAATCAATTCTTATGGGATATTACAACAACTGTGTATTTGGAAATAAAATTTGACTTAGAATAAAAATGTGACTTTTAGTCATTGGAAGGTTGTCAAAATCCTTAATTTAACATTTTCAAAATTGTAATAAAATGTGTAGTAGCTAATTGAGTATATTACATTAGCTCATTTTACTTTTATTAATTTTATGGGAATCTTCAGTTACTTCTATGTTATTCTAGAATTAATCAATGTTTTAATGTTCTTATTTGTAATATTTAAAATATATACGTAAAAAAGAGAACAAAGTTGTAAAAATAGGGAAAATTTAGCTGCTAACTTCTACTTTAATAATTGCACAAGCATCCAAATATCTAGTTAACAAAATACTAGATCAAAAAGATAACTGCACCTCAATAGTTAAATTACCAATCATCATTACATTAGGTACTCTGAGTTTATTTTCTAGCTGTACATTAAATCACCATCAAATTAAAAACTTTTCTAAACTACGGTGATTCAGGCATTAATTTGATGCAAATGTTTACACAGGTTTATCCAGTATCTTCATAAAATCTAACAGTTTTCAATTCAATAAAAGCTTTACAAAATTCAGTTATAATGCCAGACACCACAAATGGTTTTCCCCAAGTGATTCGTCACTACAGAGTCAGGAGTAATTCCTGAGCACCCCTGGGTATAGCCCACAAAACAAAAAAAAAATGCAGTTAAAGTCTAAAATCATCAAATTCTTATCTTGAGTTAATGTGTATTTTAGTTCATTAACAGATATGGAAACATTAAGCTAAGTTTACTTATAAACAAATGCAAGACTATTAGTTATTCTCTATTTCTCTTTCTTGTTGTAGTTCTTTGAAACTCCTAATCAGTTTAAAGGATAATATTTCACATAAATCTATTCATATTACATATAATTTTTTTGTGTTTTGGGCCATACCCCAAAATATTCAGGGCTGACTACTGACTCTGCATGCAGGGATCATACCTAGCATGCTTGAGAGAAACATGTGGTGTCAGTGATCAAATCTGGGTAGTTGGCATTTATGTGAGTGCCCTATCTCCTCTACTCAGGCCCTATGTATAACGTTTTAAAATTGAATTAGTTTGCATATTTTAGCTATTAATATTGCAGCAGCATTCATAAATATTCCATTTTTGTTAAATGATAATAATTGCAAATCACTTTCATTTCTCCAATCATTAATTGATATTCATTTAAATTTTTTAGATTCTTTGTTATTATGATTAATGATGACAAATAATTCATGTAAAACTTTTATATAAATTTATATGTGTGCATATATGCATGTAATTTTTTCCTTTTTATGATGGATATATACTGACTTCTAAAATTACTAAGTTATATGATAAATAGCTATTTAACATGTGGAATTCTAAAAATGTTTTCCAAAGTGATTATAAAAACATTTTGGTAAAAAGTGTATGGACCTCTCCCCACCCTGATGAGGTCCCAAGTTGCTGCCCACAAATGGCTCCTGGCTCCTAAATGACCATGGTCTCAGAGGCACACAAATCAATCTCAGAACCCAGCGGCTTTTGGCAGAAATGCATCTGGACTGAGCATTAAACTACGGCGCCATGACACCTAGGTGGAGAAAGATGTTTGTCCCTTCCACCTTTTCTCCCTGGTGGCTCGGTGGCCGACACCTTTTCAGAGCCTATTGGACAGTCAGGTGTGAGACTGCAGTGATGTGACACTCAGGCCTCATGTTGATAGGAGGTGAAACCGGCCCCTCTCCTCACCCCGATGAGGCTCCGAGTTGCCACCCACGAACGGCTCCTGACTCCTGAACAGCCATGATCCCAGAGGCACACAAACCAACCTCAGAACCCAGCCGCTTTTGGCAGAAATCACTCCAGACTTATTACTAAAATATCAGAAATCCAAAAGCCACACAACATCATATGCTCTTCATAATCAGCAATAGAAAACAAGTTATCTAATGATTCCTTTCAGCAGGTCTGATTGTTGGGGAAAATTCAAAATAATAATGGTGGGTCTTTTGTCGAAATATTGAATGTAATCAAAATGGAGAGAGAGTAAAGTGGAGATCATCTGCCACATAGGCAGGGGGAGGGGTGGGACAGGGGATATACTACTGTTCTTGGTGGTGGAGAATGTGCACTGGTGAAGGGATGAGTGTTTGAACATTGTATGACTGAGACTTACACTGGAAAGCTTTGTAGCTGTTCTCACAGTGATTCAATTAAAGAAAAAAAAGTATGGAGTTTTTTATTGTAATTTTGTCTACTCTAATTAATAATTGCTTTCTGGTCCTTATTTTAGGTATAGTCGCTTTTCCCACACGGCAGAGCCTGGCAAGCTATCGGTGTCATATTCAATATGCCAAAAACAGTAACAATAGGTCTCATTCCCCTGGTCCTGAAAAGCCTCCAATCATTGGGAAAAAACGAGTAAGGAGAGGCTGCTAAAAACTCAGGGCTGAGTGTAATATAGATGTTACTTGTGACCACGAAGTTAATTGATGAACAACGGGATGACAGTGATACAGCGATACAGTGATGGTAGCTTTAAAAAATATTGTGCAATTAATTTTCTCATTTACCAAATTACTTGTATTTCCATTTATATTTTATTTTGCATATTTATGATTTTTATGCTCTTCAAAAATATCTTTGTATATTTTGTCTATTTTTAGAAGCTATAATTTCAATATTTTGTGGTTCTATATGCAAGGAATTTTAAAATCTCTTTATATACTTGGCACGTATGGACCTCATTATATATGTTGGTTGTAAATATCTCTACTTCATAATTTTCCTTTTTACTTTCTTAATGTTTTTCCTTAAAAAAAGTTTTTATTTTGAATTTTTAAAATTTGTTTTTGATCTTTTGCCCTCTGATGTCTTTCCCAAGTATACATAAATAATTACTCCTGCATTTTAAAAATAATTTTAGACATTCAGACTTATATTTAAGACCTTGATTTATTTTGGGTCATTTTATTTTATTAGTTTTACTATGACTTGGAGATCAGGGTCCGAGTGTTTTTTATTTTGCATATCCAGTTGAAGTTCTTGAAATACTGTCTTTCTCACTACAATTAAATTATCTCCTTAGGTGAAAATCAATTGGCCAAAGATATGAGTTTATCTTTAATTGAGTTGAGGTCAAAATGGGTATATTACTATCTTTTAAATGTAGGCTGGTTTTTTAGAGTCAGTAGAGCAGATTAACGTAAAATAAGATCCTATTTCAATTTTGGTGCGCTTAAATAGTCAGTTTTTGACCAATTACCTTACTCCTGATTTTCTTTCATCTTGCATATACTGCCATTAAATTAATGTATATTATTAAATTATGTTTCTTTGCAGTAATATTCTTAAGTAGCACAGGAGAATAAATATATAAATGTTATGGATGTTAAAATTTAATAAAAACTATGTCTTTTATCTTCCCTAGAAGCGTAACTGAAATTTTGTGCACAAGATTATAGGGAATGAGTATTTCTAGAACACCTACAAAAGAAATGAACTATGGCAGGTAATAATTAACCATAAAACAGATGCCATACTATTGGCAGTCAATCTTAGGAAGTTAGGTGCAACTGGCATAGTCTTTCAAGAATATCTGAGTGAAAGAAAATATGTGATCTTTTCACAGTTCCACAGTGAGTGAGGGCTATGTCACAGATGTGACAATTCTAGAGAGAGAAAAAATTCTTTTGAATAATTTCTAATTTTCCACCCTTATCATACACTAACAAACAAATTAAAGTCAACAAATTGTGAAATGACTTCAGGATTTATTTATTTTTAATTAGGATATTTTTATTAACATAACTTTCTTAACATGCATTTATTTAATTGAATTACCGTGAGATACAGTTACAGAGATTTCATGATTGGATTTCAGGCATACAATGTTCCAACACCTGTCCTTCCACCAGTGTACATTTCCTACTACCAATATCTCTAGTATCCCTCCAACCAATACATTTCCCCACCCCTCCTTCTCCCCAGCCTGTGTTTATTGCAAGAACTTTTCTTTTCTTTTGGGACATTACGGTTTGCAGTACAGAAACTGAGAGGCAATCATGTTTAGTCTTTTACTCACTTTCAGCACGCATTTCCCATACAGAGCTGTCCTTTCCAACCATCATTGACATAATAGTCCCTTTTCTATCCCAATAGCCCTATCCTTGAGCCTTTGATACAGGCTTCCAAAGGTGGACCTATCCTGCTGGCCCTTTCTTCTACTCTCCTTGCGTGTTACTCTCAGATAATGTTATTTTATATCCTACAAATGAATGCAGTCATTCATGTCTGTCCCTCTCCTTCTGACATATTTCACTCAGCATTATACTCCCCATGTCCATCTATTTCTAAGCATGACTTCATTTTTAATGGCTGTCTAGTATTCCACTGTGAAGATGTAGCATAGTTTCTTTAACCAGTCATCTGTTCTCAGGCAGTCAGGTTGTTTCCAGATTCTGGCTATTGTGAACAGTGGTGCACTAAACATACAAGTGCAGATGTCATTTCTGCTGTGTGTTTTTGTCTTCTGAGGTATATTCCTAGGAGTGGTATTGCTGGGTTATAGGGAAGCTCAATTTCTCTTTGAGCTACTGGTTGAGCTACTAGTTGAGCTACTATTTGAGCTACTGAGCAGGTACATGCAAAAAACAAGTAAGTCAGACCTCTTTCTAATGCCATGCACAAAAGTTAGATCAAAGTGGACTAAAAACCTAAATATCAGACCTGAATCCATAAGGTAAATGGAGGAAAACACGGCTGTAACCTCCATGACATTGAAGCTAAAGGCATCATTAAAGATGGTAGCAAAGATAAACAAATAGGACTACATTAAGAAGATGCTGGGCGTCAAAAGAAGCAATGGCCAGGATACAGAGATTGACCATGGCATGGGAAAAATTATTTACCTAATACCCATCAGATTAGGTGTTAATAGATATATAGCACTGGTAAAACTTTGCAAAAAAATAAAAAAACTCCAACCCCATCAAAAAATAGGGAGAAGAAATAAACAGTTGTAGTAAGATACTTTACCTGTCAAAATTATACTTAATTCCTATGAGCCACTGCATGAATATGTACAAATGGGAATAATATCTTACCAGGTGAATATAAAATATAGCATATTTTATGATTAAATTAAAAAGTGAATAAAATGATGAACAAGGTGAAATATGAAATTAATAAGGTGCCATTTATGAATAACAACTATGAGAAACATTATGAAAAATGAAATTCAGAAGTAAATGGGGATATTATGGAAATAAATCTAAATTTATTTTTGAAGAGATCTTTGAAAAAAGCATTTGAATTTTTTAGTATATCTAAGTAGATTGCTAAACAAACGGATTTATAGGTGTGTATAATAATGGCATCAAGGATTCACTGAAATTCTGCAACTGTATCCAGAAAAATAATTGCTAAACTTATGTGGTATAGTGAGCTTTTTTTTTAGATTGGTATAAAGAAAGTCATACAGCAATTTTAAATATATTTGAATATAAATTTGAAAAAAACAAATATTATTTATCTTAAAAATAGATAACTGAAAAAGAAGCTAATTAAAATGCAAAAATTAAATTTAGATTAAGTACTAAACGAGCAGAAATGAAAGAAAATTATGTTATAGAGGCATTTTAAGTAGGGAGCTTATTTTAGAGAAACAGCTAAATGATAATTTAACCACAGTAAATGAATTTGTCAATAACAAAATAACAACAAGTAGGTTAAGACACATATATGTAAGATCACTGTATCACTGTATCACTGTCATCCCGTTGTTTGTTGATTTACTCGACTGGGCACCAGTAATGTCTCTATTCCTCCCAGCCCTGAGATTTTAGCAGCCTCTCTTTACTCATCTTTTCAAATGGAGGCTTTTTCAGGGTCAGGGGAATGAGACCTATCATTACTGTTTTTTGGCATATCGAATATAGCACGGCAGCTTGCCAGGCTCTGCCCATGTGGGCGGGATACTCTTCGTAGCTTGCCAGGCTCTCCGAGAGGTATATCTATATCTATGTCTATATCTATATCTATATCTATATCATCTATATCTATATCTATATCTATCTATCTACGATTTGTTGCCTACTGTCTGAACTCCATCTAATATACTTTGGTAATTTTGGAAAATGGGTAGGAAGTGTCTTATAATGTGTTGTGCGGTCCGGAAAGTAGCCTGTAGTGTGGCAGCGGTTGGGTAGTGGAGGTCAGCTGCCCAGGCTGGGTCCCTTGGGGCAGGGAGGGTTCTCACTCACCTGCCTCTGGGGCGCCCTGAGTGAAAACAACCTGGCACAAAGTCTGGCGGTATGGTTATAGGGACCTCATTTAACACTCCCATCTGGGAGGAGCAGCTTCCCAGATCATTATCATATAGTATATTTTGGGCGTTTGCCTTGAACACAGCCTACCCGGGTTCTATTCCTCTGCCCCTTTTGGAGAGCCCGGCAAGCTACAGAGAGTATTCGGCCTGCATGGCAGAGCCTGGCAAGCTACCTGTGGTGCAGTTGATATGCCAAAAACAGTAACAACAAGTCTCACAATGGAGACATTACTGGTGCCCTCTTGAGCAAATTGATGAGCAATGGGACAACAGTGCTACGGTGCTACTTCATGCTTCCTAATACAACTCTTGCATTTTTAATTAAATGAATCTGTGCTTTTACATTTGTATGTCTTATATTAGAAAAAGAAAAATTAAATTAAAAAGGTGTCTCAAATACAATTAATGCTTATTATGCATTGAAATATCGACCCCCTCATAAAAACATTGACTCCCTGAGAGTTGAACCCTCTTTAAAACAGGATGTTATAAAGGCAAATAAGCAAAAGAGATATTTAAGATTGATCTGAATTCTACCATAGGCATTTGTACAAAAGAGAATCATTTGGACCAAAAGATAGAAACTCACAGAGACAGGACAGTGTGAAGATGTCAATCAAAAGACAACCTGGTTAGCACCTTCAATCCTATGCAGTCACTGTCAGTAGCAGAGAAAGGGACAGATATATGGAGACAGCCAAACACACACACATTTCCCAGACTTTTGGTAGCCTTGGAAGCCATGAGTGGTCTCTCAGTAGGCTATTTACACCTGTTCTTCACTATTTCCCCCACCCACTACCCTACACCATGCCCAACAGGTGAGCAGTTCTTGGCAGAGACATTAAGGACTGTCAATAAGAATATCAATATTCAATAGATACAAGCAGGTCTGAGACTGGGATATTTTACATAGCTATCAGAGGACATACTTAAATTTTTTTATTCTTGCTCATCTAGTCCCTACATCTAAAATAACCTAAACAGTTTTTTTTCTCAATATTTGCCAGGTATGTTTTTATAACCACCATATATTTGTCATCTATTTTATTCTTTCTTGTTATATTAATCTTCTCTGGATGCATTTTCACAAACCCTTTGCATTCTAATACTAAAACTATTTTACCTGGGGAAAGGCCATTCTTGGATTTTTTTTTTTTTTGATTAGGGGTACAAATGAAAACTCAGAGCTATTAGTCACTAGGAAAAAGCTTATGTCTGATGTCCAATATCTGGCTCCTAGTGGGAAATAACAAAAGCCTAATCTTTGTCAGCTACAGAATAGAATGAGTAAATTTAATTTCCACAAGTAATATTTTGGAAACTATTAACACAATGCAATTTGAAATATAAAAAATTAGTAAGAGATACGAGAAATTCTAAAAATCATCGGGCAGGGGTTCATGGCAGGAGAGCCCGGGAGGCTCTCCCCATCAGCAGCCCCTGGGTTCAGGGGGTCGGTATCAGGCCACTCTCTAAGCCTGAGTGGCCCGGGCCATGGGGCAGACTGAAGAGGAAATGAGGGCCAAGCCGGTTGACTGACCAGTTGCCGTTTATTCCATTCACTCTTGTCTCTCTCTGCTTCTCTCCCGGCTCTCAATTTCGACCTAACCCACTCTACAGCCTAGTTAAATCCCCCCAGCATGAGGGGGTTGGGACTTACACATAGGTGTGGTCACAATCAATAGGGGTAAAGTTCTTTCCCTCAGGGGATGCTACTTCTAGGACAGATTCACTTTCAACGGGACAACCCACCCAATGTGAATCCCATGAGTATGTTTCTCCTCTCCTCATCCAGCAAGCATACAAGCATTCATAATATTAATAGTTTTGTATGGACACAGTAAGAGATGCATTAAGCTTATAGAATTGCTCTCCTGGGGCCATCTCTATCTGAGACTATAGTACTCAGGCCAGATTAGTCTTTTTTTTTTTTAAGTTAGTTATGCTGTTTATTTTTCTGTAGCAGCAGAGGAGGGCCCTTTCTTGCTGTTTCCCCCTCCCCTTCGGTTTTATTTTTAATTTTTTAATTATATTTTTTAATTAAATCACCATGAGTAAAGTTACAGTTTCCAGGCTTATTGAAGTTATACACTTCTCAAACACCCGTTCCTTCACCAGTGCCCATATTCCACCACCAAAAACCCCAGTATACCTCCCATCCCCCCACCCCCCACCCCCGCTTGCTTAGCTGATAAATTTCACTTCATTTTCTCTTTACCTTGATTACATTCCATATTTCAACACAATATTCACTATTGTTGTTGAAGTTTCCCCTCAAACAAACAGCCCTGCTGACAAGGAAGTATTTGATAGTTTTCCATTGCTGAGAATGAAGAGATACGAAGTCGTGCGGCCGCTATTGCAGCTGCACAGTTTAGGATTTCTGCATTTTAGTACTTTAGTAGTTAAGTCCAGGGAGATTTGTGTTACAAATTGCATCATTTCCCTTCCTGGGGCAACATGGGGCTCTGACTTAGTTCACAGTCTAGAGACATTGGTGGAAGCAATTGCTGGTACCAAAAGTAGTCTAGCTGTCCTCCGGATCTAGCTGTCCTCCGGATTGTGGTCATCAGCAGCAGAACGGCCGCACAAATAAACATGTGGCCACTCAGGTTGCATCATGGCAGAACGCGCACCGATATCGCCCTGACCCGAGACTGCCCACACTCGTCCCACTGTTTTAAGTTCCAGATTAGTCTTTCTTATCCCTAGCAGGGTCCTAGTCTTGTTGTTACTTTTGGATCATGACAACATTTGTCCATGATCAAGCTCTTAACTTATAGTTAAGAATTAGGCACTTTGGCCAGGCCCATCTTGATGCCAGGGTAGCACATAACTCACTGCTTGCCCTGGGTCCATCCCGTCCCTTGTTGGGACTCTGCTTTTAGGGTGCTAGAAACTGAGGGCAACTGAGGCTTAAGTGGAGAAAGCAGATGCCCGGGGATGAATTATATTCGAAGCCAATTAAATCCCAAGTTACAAAAGCATAATATTGTCTTCTTGTGTTTATATAAAAAGGATATTGCTTTAAAGTAAACTATTCAAAAGACATAAGAAGGGGAGAAAGGCAATGTTAACTTACAATATAAGTTCAGTGTCCTAGAAAGATCTGACTTTACAAATAAACAGTCTGATTAGGCGGAAAAGCTGAATAACTGTTTGGGGAAGAGAGCATAGAGAAGTGGTTGTAACCACTTAGACATAGGAATGAGAGTGACTTGGGAGCACCTTGATGGGTGTGACTAGATAAACCTAAGCTCCTTGTGGCAAGGGGGGAAAGGACAATGCAATGTCATCCTACAAGAAATGAAGTAAAAGCAGAAGAGTGTGAGAAAAAGAAATGAAGGAGTGGTCAGTATACCAGTAGTAAGATGTTTGCCTTGCATTCTGCTGACCCAAGTTTAATCCCAAACATCCCTAGGGTCCCATAAGTTAATACAAAGAGTAGTGTGTTTGCCTTTCATTTACCCAAACAGGGTTCAATCCTTCGCACCCAATATGGTTTCCCAAGATCTACCATGAATGATTCCTTATCTAGCCTACAGTCAGAAGTATGTTCTGAGCATCACTGAGTGTGGCCCATTACACCCCAACCCCCACTCAAATTAATTTCTTGCATCCTATACAGTATTCTAAGCCTGCAAGGAGTAAGCCTAGAGCATCACTCAACATGACCCCCCCAAAAAATGCAGCAAAAAAAAAAGTAAGAGATAATGAAAAAAGAAGGTAAGGGGGATAATATATTTTTATTTCTCCTGCTATAATAATATTTTCTTGTTATGAAGATGAAGGGCAGCCTGCCTTATTAGACTGACAATTACATGTTTAGACAATTTACATTCTTTTGAATGAAGGCAAGGATGCCAATAGTATTTCTCATTATAATTCAGAAACAGATTCTGAATTTGACATATGTGACATATGTTTGATGATATGCTCAAAGTTGTCGAGAGAAAGCTGTTTTTTAAAATGTCACTGGGTTTTTTATAGATTTCATTGAGCTTTTAGATTACTTTGCCTAGCCTGGATTTTAACAACATTTTAATTTCTAGTCTTTTGAAAGTAAGAACTTTACATTTGCTTCTACCTAATTTGATGTATTTTATTTTTTGATGTATTCAGTACCTAAAGTTTCCTCCCTATATTGAAATATATTCAGGTATTTTGCTATTTTTAAGCTGTTGTAATATCTTCTGTATCATATTTTGCAATTTTGCTACATTAATTTATAATAATGAAATATATTTGCATTTTGTACAAATTAATTTATTAGAATTAATTAATTTTGGTTATTTTAACTGTGTTCTTTAGGGATTCTATATATTAAACAATTCATCTGCATACAGTAACACTATTTTCATCTTCCTTTCTAGTCTGATTTTCTGGAATTTTATTTTGTTTTTGATTGTTCTATGATGAAAGAACCACAAATACTAACGGAGCAATTTTGCCTTGCTCCAGAAGGCACTATTTAAGGTTTGGAATATAACTCAAAGGACTGGAATGCGTGC
The DNA here is from genome assembly GCF_027595985.1 of Sorex araneus. NCBI lineage: Eukaryota > Metazoa > Chordata > Mammalia > Eulipotyphla > Soricidae > Sorex > Sorex araneus. The sequence goes on along the minus strand of NC_073307.1, from coordinate 127,607,231 downwards.
TTTGTCTGCAGGAGTTCTGATTTCAATCCCAAATTATTTATTCCCTCAAGCACTTTAGGGAATGACCCTTAACATTATCAGATATAACCCTCATATAAGAAAAAATAGAGAATACCTTATTTCCATTGTTGCTAATTCATACCAGTACAATGTATCTTAATAACCCCGTTCAATTAACAAAGGTTACTGTCATTACTGCCATTACTTTAATATTAGAATACCGGGATAATTAGATTTAATACTTGACTTACTTTTTGCTTTATAATAAATAAGCCACTAATTCCTTCTTATGGGATGGATACTACCTAAACTAATTCTCTAAAATATAATTTCTGATAAAGTTGGATTCAACTAATTATTTGCCCCAATAAGTTTTGAAGGTAGTGGGACATTCAATTAATTGTCTTACTTCTCCTGCAGTTGTAGACTCCCGAGGCCTTATGTTAAGGAATTAAATTATTCTCTACAATTTTTTCTTCTACATTAGTAAGCACACAGTAGATGACTGCTTGACTTCTCTTATATATGTAGGCACATTTGTAGCTTTCAAGTACCTCATATTTAAAATTGGAAATCTCTATCCGGAAACCTGCCATTAGTTAATTTCATAATTTCAATGGCCTAGGTGCTAGATACTCTTTCAATGCCAACAATTTTAGAAGAGTGTCATGTTTCATGCTTGGTTGTTGTAATTGTTTTAGAATGTTTTTTTTTTTTCTATAAGGATGTGGTGAGGGTATTTTTTTCTACGAGGATGGAGTATACCCAGTGGTGCACTGGGCTTGCTCATATCTGAACTCAGCATTCACTCCTGGCAATATTCAGGTGAACATATCCAGTGCCGGAATCAAACCTGGAACAGCCACATGCATGGCAAGCTCTCTACCTGCTCTTCTATCATACCAGGCCTAATGTCTTAGAATTTTTAATACTATAGTTCTATATTTACATTTGAATTTTATAAATGAAGTCTAATGACAAACTGGGCATGTGTTTGAGCACTCAATATATGTATTGATACAGATATATATATATGAAGAGATAGACTTTATATATACATTGGCATATAAATGACATAAGGAAACTATACATATGCATACATAAATACATACACATATGTATATGAGTGCATATGTATATATACACATACATATATGAACAGAGAGATGATTGAGGCACAATAGCTACCTTGGTAAGCGCAGAAACTCAGGAACTTTCATGATTCAGTGATAGAATTACATTTTGTATTACATAGTAATCATGCATCTTAATTTTGGCTTTTCGGAAAATTGTCATAATTCACAGAAAATTTTAGAGGAACATTGTAATGGAATACAATAAATTTAATTTTAAACTCACAAGAAATATATTTATGTTAAATCATTAATGTATTTACTATTCTTAGAAACAAGACAATCATCAGGTATAAATGTAGAAATTAAATATTTTGAATTAATTTTTAAAAATATTTTAAGTAATACATACTACATACACTTACACATAAATGTATATTTGAATATTTATATACATTCTATAAAATATGTAGAATATACATATTCTATATAAATATTATAACTTTCTAATCACAATATATAAATTAAAAAGTTGAAGGAAAATGTTCATCAAACTTTTCCAGTAACCATAACAACAAAAAAATTACTCTCAAAATTAAAAATTACAAAAAGTAAAAGATTTGTGATCTTGTATTGTCAATTCTGATATTTTCTACGTATGTCCTTTGAAAATAAGAAGCTACTTTTTTGATAATAAAAAATTAGCATGTGGAAAACAACCATAGAAATATTATGCTCAAAATATAACATTAATAAAATTTTAGTAATATTTTATAACAAGATAAGAACACTATTTGGGTATCCTAAAGAGGAATGGAAAGAGCTATGCTTGGAATAACACATTTCATTCAAGCGAGAGAAGGAATCCGGAGTTCTGACCTTGGTCAAAGATCAAGAATCAGGGATGCTGTCTCCTTTGCCAAGGCATCAAAAATCAGATGGGCTGGACACGTAATTCGATTTAGAGACGACTGCTGGACTAGAGCCATTACCGACTGCATTCCACAGGATGTCAAAAGAACGCGTGGCCACCTACCTACGAGATGGTCAGATTTCTTTGTCGACCCTAAATAAAAGGATCGAGGCTCTTCGTGTTCCTGGAGCGAGAAGATGCCATTGGGCTACACTAGCACGTGACAGGGATGAATGAAGACGTTACTGACGCTGGTTCTAGCAAATCGATGAACAATGGGATGACAAGTGATACAAGTGATACAATATTTTATAGAATAGAAATGTCAGCATAAGTATTTATATGCAATCTGTAAGTTTATGTTAGTATTTAATGGTCATAAGACACCTATTATATTTTATTAGTAATGGAATCGAAATTAAACACCTATTTATATTTAGGCACTTTAACAGTGTATTTATCACCCCTTTTATTAGAAGTGATGCTTTCTCATTTTATATTTTTCTTGAAATTATGCATCTCATCTCCCTCTCAGCCTATAAATATTACTTAGTTTTAAAGAAACATGATGAATTTTACACCAAGGTAGCAACATTAACTATTTTGTCTCAACATATTAATTTATCATCTTCAATTGCCATAACATGATTAATCGAACACTCTTGGTTAGGTTGTTATTAAATATAAATTACCCATGATTTCTAGAATGCTTCCCCCACACCATTTTTTTTTTTTTTTTTGCTTAGTTGAGTAACAGTTTTACATGACTTTCTGTTTAGGGTTATAATTCCATGATTCTTAAAAGTATAAAGCAACCAACTGCAAAGGACCAATTTTTCTCCATCATATTATGTAGTGATAACAATGCCTCCTATTTTCTCTCTCAATTGACTTGTCTGCCTCTGGTAGCCTTAGTCCAGAGTAAGAGAGATTACAGATGTTTCTATTCATTTGGTTTTGAATGTCAACTTACTTTGTTTTTCATTATCCCACCTACAAATGACTGTTGAGTAATTGTCTCTCCTTCTGAATTATTTCACCTAGCATGGTACCCTTCCATTTATATCTGTAGTGTAGCAAAATAGCTGGTTTAATCTTTTGGTAGACCTCAGTATTATTCTACCTTACAGCACAATTTCTTTACCGCCTTCTATTCTTTGACACTGGGATTGTTTCCAGATTTTGGCTATTGTAAATCTTTTGGCAATGAACATAGGTCAGCATTATCTTCTCAAATAAGTAATTTTGTGTTCTTTGATAGCTGTGAAGAAATAGAATTGCTGGATCATATGGGAAAATATTTACTACTATAGTTTTATGAGACACACCTGGTGGTACTCAGGGTATACTCCTGGATCTATGCTCTGGGGTCACTACTGGTGGTTTTAAGACTTTACTAAGACACTTGTGATCAAATTCTGGTCAGCCACATGCAACACAAGCATCGTATTCCTGTATTATCTCTCTGGATGCTCATTTGTAAATATTTTGAAAAATCTACAACTATTCTGCATTGAAGTTGAATGAATTTCCGGTTCACCAATAATGACTAAGGATTCCATTTTCTCCACAGAACAGCAGTATTTACGTTTTCTAACATGTTTAATGGTAGTCATTCTTAATGATATGATGCAATATCTCATTTTTATTTTTATTTTCATTTCCGTGACATTTTAGTATCATACAAGTTTTTTTGCTTTCCTGAAAATCTCATGTGTACCACCTATTCATACAAATCCCACCACTGTTGAAAAACACAGATCAATTTATTTTCTAAATTTTGAAACATTTTCAGGATATTATATAGTTGTCATAGCTTGGACCAATTAAATTTGAACATGTATATTTTTAAAGTGTATAATTTGTCATGAGAGAATTTTTTAAAAATTCTATAGTTGAATTACAGTCTACTTCAAATACTATTTACTAATTCCTGGAAGTTAAAAATTTAATTTCTTGTCTATATGTCAATTTATATATATATGTGTATATATATATATATATATATATATTTATTTATTTATCTGGCTTGGGTAGGGTGGGGCATCTGAGTTTGACCCCTCCCTCAGATGCCAAAGATTGGAGGAGGCAGACAGAGGATCTTGTTTCCAGGTCTCCTTGAACCTAGAGTTCAAGGTCGCAAAGTTCTGCTTACCTGATTTTGAGGGGCTTCACTCATTCATGAGCTTCGACCCAAGTGTCCAGAGAGTGGCCTAGAGCATGGCGGTGGCTGGTAGTGGATCTACTGAAGCTTCATTTGCTTGCAATGGAACAAACATCTCCGAATGCAGCAGCTATGTGTACCTGGGTCGAGAAATCAACATGAGGAACGACTTGGTGCCAGAACTGCGCAGGAGGAAGAGAGCTGCGTGGAATGCATTCAAGAGCATCAAAGAAGTGGTTAAGAGAACAAAGAACCTCTGACTCCAGGCACATCTTTTCGATTCCACCCTTCTTCCTGCACTAACATATGCCTCAGAGACCTGGGCCCTACGCAAACAGGATGAAAATGCTATTAGGTTATCCCAAAGAGGAATCGAAAGAGCTATGCTGGGAATGTCATGTCTCATTCAAGTGAGAGAAGGAATCCGGAGTTCTGACCTCCATCAACGATCAAAAATCAGGGATGCTGTCTCGTTTGCCAAGGCATCAAAAATCATATGGGCCGGTCATGTAATGCGATTCAGAGATGACCACTGGACTAGAGCTGTTACCGACTGGATTCCACGGGATGTCAGAAGACCTCGTGGCCGCCCACAACTACATGGTCAGATTTCTTTGTCAAATCCATGAATGAACAATTTGAGGTTCTTCCTATTCCTGGAGCAAGCAGATGTCATTGGGCTGCAGTAGCTCATGACAGGGACAAATGGAGACGTTACTGGCGCCCTCTCGAGCAAGTTGAATATCAACGGACTACAAGTGATACAAGTGATATATATATAATGCAATTAAAATAATTGCTTTTTGCAATTAATCATCCATATAAATTAGCGTTTTATATATAAAGAGAAGCATAGTGAAATACAGAGGGAAATAAATTATTCATTCTGAAAGTGAAAGGATAAAACTATTTACTTTGTGTTTTATTTAATTATTTATTTATATTGGTGGGTGGTCACACCTGGTTGAGCTCAGGGCTTACTCCTGGCTCTGCACTTTGCATCACTCCTAGTGATGCTCGGGGACCACATGGGGAACTAAAGTGTAAACCTGGGTCATTTGCACATAAGACAAGTGCGGACTATCTCAAAGGCACCAAAAATTCTTTTTATAGTTCAGCTAAGTGATAATCTAACCACATTTATGAGGTATTGATGTAAGTGTAAATAGCAGCTAAAACTTTGACTTGTAATGGTAGAGTAAGTAAAAGTCTTTCAGTATTTTTATTTCAAACCTAATGCCCCAAAGGAGAGAGAGACAGAGATAGAGACAGAGGGAGAGAGAGACAGAGGAAGACAGAGAATGAAAATGCTGGAAAGAAAACTGGGCACGCTGGAGGTGGAAAATGCACACAGATGAAGGGATGGGTGTTGGAACATGATACCATTGAAATCCAATTATGAACAACTTTGCAATTAAGAAATAAGAAATAAATAAAATTTAAGAATAAATAAAAAATTTAAAAGAATAGAATAATTGGACATTTAAGTGATTTATTCTAAGTGTGTCTTCATTTAAAAATATACATCAGAGACAAGGCATTAGACAAGCAAGTTTGGATCTTTTAAAATTCCATTTTAGATCATTCCAGTCAAAGTGTTCCATGCATGTGCTTCCAATTTGCTCTTTGCTAAAAACTACCTTTCTGTCACATATCGCTAACTTTACTTTTTAAGGTTATGCAGTTTTAAAATTCGTCACCAATGAGCATAGCACAATCATCAGCACTGCTGGAATTTTTCAAGCAGAAAGAGTATATGGTCATCAGATACACGGGTTTAAGTCATTGCTTAAATCCTCCAGCAGAGAAAAATCATTTCAGAGTTAATTGTGTCAGTGATTTTAACTTTTTTATGTTATAAGTCTATTTGTCTTTGCAAAGAGAGGTGTTGTCTACTTATTTTTTCTTTCTTTTAAAAAAAGAAATGGAACGGCTTTCCATTTTTTCTCCCCAACCTCATGGCTTCTCTCAAATATAGAAAGCAATGTAGCTGAGTGGTAGTATAATACATCCCTTTTCTAAATAAAGTAGGGTCTCTTCAAGGCTTCATGTAAACTACGGCAACTGAATGCATTCCTAAGTCCCCATCAATTTAATTACTTTTTCTCTTAGGTTGGACTGTATAAATAGAATTTCTACTTGTTCTTGGGACATCTGGGAAGAACAGAGTTATGTGTGCTATATAGGAATCAGCCTTCACCCTGTGTTCTAAATCAGACCTTTTGTTAGAAAGTGAAAATTAAATAAAAGTGGCCATGAATTTAGTAATCTTGAATTATTAACCTACTGTCTTAAAATTTAAGAGAAGAGAGTCTCTTGCCCGCGTGCCTGACTGTCTTCCCCGAGACCCCTCAGAGAAATTGGGCTCCAGCTTCCCTCCCTGCCTCGAGCAGAGCTCCTGGCTGCCAAAGACCTCCAGAACCTAGCCACAGCTATGCTCAAGGCCCCTCTCCACATGTTCGGACAAGCCTCACTCATGCAGGTACTGGCAGAGGAACCCAGGTGTGTGTAATCCCATCAACGGCCAATATCCAGAGACATAAAAGCAAGCTCCCAGAAGCTCCCAGATATCTTATAACCTACTTCTCCCTCAGGGAGAAACTTTTAAGCTACTGAGAGTTTCCTGCCCACCTGGGAGAGCCTCTCAAGTTTCCCATGGTGTATTCATATGCCAAAGCCAGTAGCAAGCTGGGTCTCATTCCCCTGACCCTGAAAGAGCCTCCAATGCGGCATCATTGGGAAGGTTGTGTAGAGAGGCTTCTAAAATCTCAGGGATAGGACGAATGGAGAGGTTACTGAGACTGCTCGAGAAATTCGATGATTCAACGGGATGATGATGATGATGATGATGATGATGATGATGATGATGATGATGTTGTCTTAAAATTAAAATAAACCTTTTTTTCTTGTAATCAAAATAGAATTTAATATCTTGGATGGAGCGTTGACACAACAGGTCGGGCGTTTTCCTGCATGCAGTCAACCCGGGTTCGATTCTTCCATCCCTCTTGGAGAGCCCGGCAAGCTACAGAGCATATTTTGCCTGCACAGCAGAGCCTGACAAACTCCCCGTGGCATATTTGATATGCCAAAAACAGTAACAAGTCTCACAATGGAGACGTTACTAGTGCCTGCTCGAACAAATCGATGAACAATGTGATGACAGTGCGACAATGTGACAAACATACTTACAAAACATTCCTCAACAAGTAAATTAAGTAAATAAGGGTAATATATTATGTTTTTGGATCACTGTCACTGTCACTCTCATCCTGTTGTTCATCAATTTGCTCGAGCAGGCACCGGTAATATCTCCATTGTGAGACTTGTTGTTACTGTTTTTGGCATATTGGATATGCCATGGGTAGCTTGCCAGGCTCTGTGGTGTGGCAAGATTGAACCCAGGTCGGCCGTGTGCAAGGCAAGTGCCTCTGTGCTATCACTCCAGCCACATATTTATGAAAATGTACACATATAGATATGAATTCATTATTTGAGAATACTCCCTGAATCAGTTAATTCTATTGAAACTAAAGATAGGAAGCCTTGATCTGAATAGGCCATAGGGAAAATGCACTCTAACCTTCTGTTCAAGTGGATGTGTCACAGCTCATTGAGAAGATGCTAATGGATAGAGGAATGGTTCCCTGAAAATATTTCAATGTCTTTTTTTTTTTTTTGCCAGGCATAGTAATTATTTGCCTTGGAAAAGGTCTTTAGAAAAACTTTATCTTATAATGTTAAAACTTATAGAAGAATTTCCAAATATTAAGGATATTAATGACAGTGTGACAAAACATTAAGGGCATTGTGGCCCACTGCTTTATTAGAACTATAATCCATCATGATCAGAACATTTGACAGCAGTTGCCCTTGCAAACCAAGTAAAATTTATGCATGACAACTGTTGGAATATATAACATTGAAACAAGAAGTGGTGGTCTTGGAAGTGAAGGATTTTCTGAAACAAGTTATATAACAGTAATAGAACAGGAAATACCTCAGATAAAAACATAAATGTAGTAACTGTCTTCAAGAAAAATTTAAAATTGATTTCTAAGAGCAGATATATAATGTTTCTTTCTCATGATCTCAATCCCAGTAGAATTTAATTTAATTGCTCAAACTAAATATGACAAATAGGGTCTGAGCAATAGTATAGTGGGTAAGTTGCCCTTGCACTCGGCCCACCAGGGTTTGATTACAGGCATACCATCTGATCCCCTGAGTAACACCAGGAGTAATTCCTGAATGCAAAGCCAGACCCAAAAGTCAAAAAAAAATTTAAATAGTTAAAATTGTTACAAATAGATATAACTAGAGTGGCCAATGACTATCAAATGAACACTTTATCTTTTACTTTAAAAACAATTATATTACTATTAGAATTTATTTTGAAAGTATTTATCTCTATGAAATTTGCAAATTAGAATATTATTTGAATGCATAGTTTGTTACATCAGAGAAAAGAAATTTTCCCAGACAATGATAACAGTATATATCTTTTTTATCATATAGTTTTGGTTTTGGAATATTAAAAATAAGGCATACTATATTTTTCCCAAATTTTCTAGTCTGTTTCTTTAAATTTTTTATTACTGAATCACCATGAGGTATAGTTACAGACTTATAAACTTTTGTGCTTGCATTTCAGTCATACAATGATCAAGTACCGTCCCTCCACCAGTGCCCATTTTCCACCACCAATGATCCCAGTACCCCTCCCACCACCCTCTCCATACCCCCCACCCCGACTCTGTGCCAGGGCATTCCCTTTTGTTCTCTCTCTCCTTTTGGATGTTGTGTTTGCAATAGAGATGTTGAGTGGCCATCATGTTCGGTCTATAGTCTGGTCTTTTTCTAAATAAAAAAGAATAAAAGTTAAATAGTTGTGCTAAGTTGTTAGTAAATGTTTATACCTGTCATAACACTGTACCTCATGATGATATATAGTGTTTCCGTTGTTTATGTATCACATACAATGTCCATAGTCTTTCATATTGGGAATAAAGAAGATTCAGTTATCCTATGAAATATCTACTGTGGTTGTTTAGTAATTTGGCAGCCTGAGTGTTCCCTAAGCAGTTCTTGAATGCCAGGAGTCACTCCCTACAATTCTTGACTGTGTGGTAAAGGCCTGGTGGTCCTTGTCCTGCCGTTGTGCTAATGTTAAGGTTGAACAGACCTCGAGCAGAACTCTACCCCGGGAGGCGCGATGGGAGGAACGAGACCGAGACAACTCTTTCCGCAAATGCACGGGGTTTATTCAAGCCAACATGCCGGGACCCTACAGCTACAGAGCCGAGGGTCCTGAACTCAAAAACCAAGCAATTTTTGTACCCTTTTGGAAAAAAAAAGGGGGGAAATCACACCTATTGGATCAAAAGGGAATCACACATATTGGATCAAAGGTAATCACATATAGGTCACTTAATTTGCTAATCTGAACATTTGTTAACTGTTAACTGTTTCCCAGTGCAAATGTGCCAATGTTTGCTTACAATTCCTAGAGCAGTTTGTTGGCCCATTTGGTGACCATTTCCTGCCCAGCGGTAGGTCTCTAAAACATCTTTCAAAGCATCCAAGCAGTTACAAAGACAAATTCAGCTTTAGCAGAATCGAATTTCTAACCCTTAACCTGCCCTCTTCTTCACTACTTGGGTATGGTGTGATGACAGCCAGGCCTGGGAATAAACCTGGGATTGCCACCCCTTTTGTAGGTCTCTCTGGTCTTTGTTTAATGAACTGTAATTGGTGGAGGCAGTAGGAACTCTGTAGCAATTTCCATTCTAAACATGTTGGATTTGGGGGGTAGTAAATTATTGCTGATTTTCTTATTATAAAGTGTTGTTGTACTATAGCACTGTCATCCCATTGTTCATTGATATCCTCGAGCGGGCACTAGCAATGTCTCCATTGTGAGACTTGTTACTGTTTTTGGAATATCGAATACGTCACGGGTAGCTTGCCAGGCTCTACCTTGCAGGCAGGATACTCTGAGTAGCCTGGTGGGCTCTCGGAGAGGGGCAGAGGAATTGAACCTGGATCCACCATGTGCAAAGCAATCACTCTACCCGCTGTGTTATCCTATAAAGTGTTATTGGAGAGAATATGTCATATTGAAGAAGCCATTATCTTACTGCTCTAAAGGACAGTTTAAGTTTAATGAAAGTGGGTAAACTCTAGCTTAGCTACATTTAGGATAACATTGCCACAGATAGCTTAGGTTTATTTGGGTTATTCCCATCACAGTGTTCCCATTCTGCTGTGTTTATTTGTAACTTCTTTCTTTGTGCTCTGTTAACTTGTAAATATTGTTTTTTCTTCTCCTTAAGTCCTTTGCATAGTTTATTCAGAGCAATGTCGTTTTTTGTATTGGCACAGGAAGACAGTAAATGCTATGCTTTTGTAATGTGAGAGTCAATTGGCTCTAAATGATATTTTAAATATTTTCCTGCTGGGCATCTGTTCTCTTGACCTAAGCATCAGCTGCCATTACTTCCTAGCACCCCAAAACAGGGTCCTCACAAGGGATTGGATGATCCCAGGGCAAGTGGTGAGCTATGTGCTACCCTGGCATCTGGATGGGCCTGGCCAAAGTGCCTAATGCTTAACTATAAGTTAAGAGCTTGGTTATGGACAGATACTGTGATGATCCAAAAAGTTATAACTAGACTCAGACCCTGCTAAGTGTTAGGAATGATTAATCTGGCCTGAGAACTGTAGTCTGAGTCCATGGCAAGATGTTCCCAGGAGAGCTGCCCTACAAGTCTCAATGTATCTCTTACTGTGTCCATACAAAAAATAACTAATATTAAGGTTTTACTTAAGATGCTAGGAGGAAAGAAATGCCCCCAGGTGGTGTTTCTGCCCCTGAGCCTGATGGGCAGTCAGGAAGAGCTTTCTTATGTTGATTTTGCTACCAGATGAGTGTAGCATGGGCCCAGAAGGCAAGAGGTGGAGAGACACGTGGGGAAGAGGCAGAAAGAGAGAGTGAGGGAGTTGTTTGGGGAGAAGCAGTCAGAGTCAGAATCCAGAGAGGAGAGAGAGAGCCCAGGCTGCAAGATGGAATGCGGAGAGATGAGCCGGAGAGACAGGAGGAGGCGGGAATGAATGAGGGGAAGTGTGAGACTAGAATGGGGCTCAGAGAGGCCGACACAGATGCATGGAGAGAAAGGAATAAATGACAGTTGATCAATCAACTGGCTTGGCCCTCATTTCCTCTTCTGTCTGCCCCTGGCCTGGGCCTCCCAGGCTGGGCAAGCGGCCCGGGACCACCCCCAAACCCAGGTGCCACCAATGGGGAAATCCACTGAGGCTTTCCCCCAAGCTGTCCTGGCAAAATTTTTACAGTGAGTTAAGCTATAGCTTAACTACATTTACGAATTTTAAGACTGAGCAGACAAATAGAAAAGAAAATGAATTTTTTTCTATCCAAATCATTTACTCTTGAGTACGCATGCATATAAATTCTCCTCCCCACACACATTTAACTACATTTGTTCTTTTTCTCCTATTAATCTCTCTTTTATTGTTTTTTTAATTTATTTTTTAATCAGTGAGTCACATTGAGGATACAGTTACAGATTCACACATTTTTGTTCTTGTTTTTCCCTCATGCAATGTTTAAGAGCCCATCCCTCCACCAGTGTCCATTCTCCACCACCAATGAACCCAGTATCCCTCCCAACCCCCAGTCCCATCCCCCCACCCCACCCCGCCTCTGTGGCGGGGCATTCCAATTTGATATCTCTCTTTCCTTTTGGGTGTTGTGGCCTGAAATAGGGGTATTGAGTGGTCATCCTGTTCAGTCTCTAGTCTACTTTCTGCATGTATCTCCCTTCTTGCGCAGGATCTACAATCACATATTACTTGGTGTTCCCTTCTCTATCTGGGATGACTTTCCCCCAGTGTGTGAGGCCAGCTTCCAAGCTATGGAGCCAACCTCCTGGTGTTATATACTACCATTCTTAGGTATTAGTCTCGTACTCTGTTGTTCTATATTCCACAGATGAGTGTGATCTTTCTAGTCTGTCCCTCTCTTTCTGACTCATTTCACTTAGCATACTTTCCATGTAGATCCACTTATATGCATAGTTCATGACTTCATCCTTTCTAACAGCTGCATAGTATTCCATTGTATAGATGTATCAAAGTTTCTTTAACCAGTCGTCTGTGCTTGGGCACTTGGGTTTTTTCCATATTCTGGCTATTGTAAACAGTGCTGCGATGAACATATAAGTGCAGATGTCATTTCCACTATACTTTTTTGTTTCTCCAGGACATATTCCCAGAAGTGGTATTGATGGATCAAATAGAAGCTCGATTTTTAATTTTTTGAGAAGCGTCCGTATTGTTTTCCAAGAAAATGAATTGTTTCTTATAGGCTACAGTATTTTAGCCTGGTCATTCTAGGGAATGTCAGAATTTCATTATATATGTGATTTTGTCTGTTTGTATATGCATGCATATATATATATATATGTGTATGTGTGTGTGTGTGTGTAGACATGTTTATATACACAATCTTTTATCCATCATTTGTCAAGGAATTTAGGTTGCTTGTTTCAGTTTGGGGGAACTATAATAGCAGGCACAATAGTTATGTATAATCCTTTGAATGAATTACTATTTTTTCTATACTAAATTGGATTGTTTGCTCAGAAAAAAATACAATAGCACAAATTATATTTGTGGTTAATATTTAGGGAAATTTCTGAACTTAGAGTAGAACTACCATTGTTCCTTCCAACCAATATTGATAAATAACTCACTTAGTTTACATCACTACCAGCACATGATATCTTCATTGTCCTAAATAATCTATTTTAATAAATATTAGATATACCTACATTTTAGTTTTAATTTGAATTTCATGATAACGATTTTTACCTGTGTCTTTTGCTTATTGGCCATTGATCTGTTTTATATAAAATGCTTTAATGGGTACTTTTGACTGACTGTTATCATACTTATAAATTTTATATATTTTGCTAATATGTTTTGATTAAACACACATTTAATGTGCATCAAGCATTCAATTATGTCTTGCCTTGAGCTTTCTAAGTACTATATTTTAAAGATGGAATTTTTCAATTTAAAAGAAAAAGAAATTGAATGCATAAATATTAATTATGGTTTATGGTTTTTATGTCCTAACAAATAGATTCTTATACCAATTGATGCAAAAGTAGTTTTTCTGCACATTTTATCTAATGGTTTCTTGTTCTAAGTTACATGTTTTGCTCCATGCATAAGAGTAATATTATGAATCATATAAGGCAAGGTTTTCATTAGTTTTAAATGTCTCAACAAGTGAATCTGAAAATCAGATGGGCCAGTCATGTAATGCAATTCAGAGACGATCGCTGGACTAGAGCTGTTACCGACTGGATTCCACAGGACATCACAAGACCACGTGGCCGCCCACCAACTAGATGGTCAGACTTCTTCGTCAAAACCCTGAATGAAGGGTTTGAGGCTCTTCCTGTTCCTGGAGCAAGCAGATATCATTGGGCTGCACTAGCACAAGACAAATGGTGACGTTACTGGTGCCTGCTTGAGCAAATCGAAGATCAATGGGATGACAAGTGATACAAGTGTGATACAAGTGAATATTCAATTGATGCAACAAACTTTTAAGAAAATTGTAATTTTACCATTTTTTTCTGTAATTCAAAAATTTAGCCAAAATTAAGGAACTTAAATACTATTTATTGTTAAGTATGTTCCTGGGTAAGTGCTGAAAAACTTTTTTAGCGTAACAGTAATTTTTTAAATTCAGTTAGAGTAATAAAGCAATCTCTGATATTTTTCTTAAAACAATATTTTTAAAATGATATTATTTGTACTTTGTGTATATATAAGGCATTTCAAATCATCCTGCTAATTTCCCCCAATAAATAGAACTTTTTTTTATTATAGTAAGTTTGAGATTGAATTTGGAAGAGATAAAATTTATTGAATATCCCAATTAATGTACATAGTGTATCTCTCCATTTATTTTAAAATTATTTAAGATTTTATCACATATTTCAGTTACCAATAATAAATGGTAAAAATATTTTGCTAGACTTTACTATTTTTATGCTATTGCAAAAGATAATTTACATATTAATATTAGTGTTCAATATGAAAACTATTTCACTTCTTACATTGATTCTATTTTTCATGAACCTATTGAAATCTATAATTATTGCAGGTTTCCATTGCTTCTACAAAATTTTCTATGTACACAGTTATGTTTTCCTTATGTAAAAACAATATTAGGTCAAGATGTACATATGGGGTGACAGCTTTTCAGGTATTTTTCGATTATCCCTTGAATTTATAATATTCTGCCTTTGTGTGATATTACTCAATCCTAATGACTGTTATTTAGAAGAACTGATGAAATATCTGTTCTGATGGATGGCAGGTTATCAATGAGGATGGTAAATGTCTGCCTCATCCTCTCCTTTTATGTCTCTGTTTTTGTGAAATGCTTAGTTTTATAAAGAGATGATATATACTGGCCCAATATTTAGTAAACAAAAGATACTCTCAGTGCTATAGTTTTCTAGGAAATGAATCTTATCAGAGAACATGGAAAATAATAAACTTTGAGATGACTGAAGCCCAAGGCAACACTCAGTATAGTTTTTTGACAATCCAAAGCAAGACTCATTGCCTAGAACAGCTTTTCTACAAACCAGACTTTTTCAAGTACAGACTTTTGGCTGTAGAGGTAAATTTACTGTAATTACTAGAACCAACATCACTGTAAGAGGACACCCAAACTAACTTTAAACATAAGGCAGATTGCAGAAAGGGAAGAAGTCTGAGGATATTGATGAATGAAAACTGCGACTTGGGGTGGTATTACAGTTGGAATTTGGCTTGAAAAAATATTAGTAATAGCTTTGTAAATTACAGTTCCTAAATAAAAACGAGAAAACAAAAACAAAACAAGACAAAAAAAAACAGAATTCTCTGCTGTTCAAACAGAAAATTAAAGATGTGTTATAAAATAAAACATATATTTACAGAAAAACATAGATGCAAAGAGTCACTGTCACTGTCGTCCCATTGCTCATCGATTTGTCCGAGCGGGCACCAGTCATGTGAGACTTCTTGTAAAGAGTAGCAAAATTAAAATGATGCTAAAAACAGAAGGTGAATGCTGACATAGTAACAAATAAGAAATACAATCCTCTCTTAGCTGAGGTTTCATTTCCTGAAGTTTTATTTAGCAATGGTTAAATGTTCTTCGAAAATGGTGTGTAAAATGCAAACTGTCACACTGTCATTGTCAACCGGTTGCTCATCGATTTGCTCGAGTGGACATCAGTAACGTCTCCTGTCAGACTTGTTGTTACTGTTTTTGGCATATAAGATACACCAGGGGTAGTTTGCCAGGCTCTGCTGTGCGGGCGAGATACTGTTGGCAGCTTCCTGGGCCCTCCAAGAGGGGCGGAGGTAATGAACACAGGTCGGATCGTGCAAGGCCAACACCCTACCCACTGTGCTACAGCTCTAGCCTGCAAAATGCAAAATATTATAAATATGTAAATTTCAAATAAATAATAAGTATCTTCAATATTAAAGTATCAATATATTTTGAGAGATTGATAGCTTCTATTAAATTTAACTGCTGATTTTTATGGTATTACAATTAACAGTGGTTATTTTTTATTTTTCTGGCTTATAAAGTAAGCCTTATTATAGATACTTGTGTTTGGAATAAGATACAAAATAAATAAAACTGATATAGATAGTGTTTAGTGTTACCTAGAGCTTCAAGAATAAGCTGGAATTCTTGGAACATACCTCCATGTATAAGAGAGTGCTTCTGTATTTACACTGCTAATGAAATTGCAATCATTTAAGTGGTTCATTTTCCCCAATATTCAGTAAAGATTAAAGAGCAATGCAGAGGAGACCAAAGGCTAGCTCCAGGCATGTCTAACACACTTGACTTTTACCAAGGTAGCAAATTCGACTGGACTGATGACTTCAGTTTGTCTTTATCAAATGACTAAATATGAACCTTTTTTTCCCCTTTAGGTTTGGGGTCATACCTGACAGTGTTCAAGGTATACTTTTGGCTCTAGTCTCAGGGATTACACCTGGAGGTGATTTGGCACAATAAGTTGGGCACCAAAAATCGTGGTCTCCCTTCTCCTCTTTCACAATGATAATAATTGAAGAAACTATTTTAAAAACAGTGAAAAAATTGAATGTATTGATTCCTCCACCCCTTTTGGAGAGCCCGGCAAGCTACTGAGAGTATCTTGCCCGCATGACAGAGCCTGGCAAGCTACCTGTGGCATGTCCGATATGCCAAAAACAGTAACAACAAGTCTCACAATGGAGACAATACTGGTGCCTGCTCCAGCAAATAAATCGATGACCAACAGGATGACAGTGACAGTGATTTATAAAATACAATGGGATACCTGGGCCCAACACCTCAAGGCCAATTATGGATAATCTTGATGAAAGCATCAGTTTTCCTATATTCATCTTCAAGTTTGAAGTTATTCTCCTTTTTGATACATAAAAATTTTGAATATAAAAATTAAATCATTAAGCCATTTATTTCCTAACATTGGAAAAACTAAAGTAATCAGAAATAGAATATTGAGATCAAACTTGTTACAAAATATTAAATAAAACAAAAAGATTAAAAGGGACAGCGAAGGTCATTTTCTGTTTATCAAGGGATATGTTCAACAGGAAGAAATCACACTCTTAAACATATATGCACCTAATGAGCGACCAGCTAAATATTTAAAACAACTCCTAGCAGACTTCAAAGAGGACATCACTAACAGCACAATAGTAGTCGGAGACTTCAATATGGCCTTATCGCCTCTAGATAGATCGACAAGAACAAAACTCAACAAGGAAACACTGACTCTGAAAGAAGAAATTGAAGAGAGAGGCCTAATAGACCTATACAGGGCCTTACACCCCCAAAAGAAAGAATACACATTCTTTTCCAGTGCACACGGAACATTTTCTAAAATAGACCATGTACTGGGCCCCAGAACATACCTCAATAGAATCGGAAAAATAGAAATTGTATCAACCATCTTTTCAGACCACGATGCGCTGAAGATAGAAGCTAACCACTCACTGACACGGAAAATATTAAATAAAACATTTTAACATTTTATTTTGTTTCATCTTTCTAAAATAGAGGGAGATAAAGCTAAACCAGCATAAGTTGTGTGTGGATATAGAACCTTATTCTGTAGCATGCTATACTTCACTACCAAAGCACCAGTGGAAATGTATGTATGATGTTCTTTAGAGTTTCTATTATGTGGTGTGAGTTCCTACTTACAGGATTTTATTTCTTGAGAAAGAACAACTTAAAATCATTATATCCCTTGGAGTTGGAATGAGTACAGAGGGCAGGGTGTCTGCCTTAAATGCCGCTCACCTGGGTTGAATTCCTTGCAACCCATATGGTCCCCCTTGGCTAACAGGAGTGATCCCCGAGTGTGATTATTAAGTCCTTAGGATTTACAGGTGTAGTCTAAAAAACACAACAAAGCAAAATAAAACCATGATGTCCCTTTTCCTCTTCCCACAACGAAAACAATTGAGGAAACTAATTGTTAAACAGCAAAAAAAAAAAAATCAATATATTCATAAAATAATATGAATGGATTCAGGAGCAAAGTATATTTTTGGTACTTTATTAATCCTTGGTTTTAAATATAAAATTAAAAATAGTATATACAGGGGCTTGAGAGGTAGTTGAGCTCATAGGGAGCTTGTCTTGCATGTGGAATACATGGGCTCACTACCTGGCACCCATTATGTTGCCCTCCCCAGGCCACACCCACACAGAAGTAGTCTCTATTGTAAAGGCAGGAGTAGTAATCCCTGAATGCAGAGCCCTGAGCACCACTGTGTTTGAACCCCCAATGAAGTAATGACATTTAGTATTTTTTTGAATTTTACTTGGTCATACTTTCACTGTTAAGTATAGAGGATATTATACTAGCTTATTAGAATATTATATTATTAAATGTGTAATAATAATAGCTGAGCCTATTTTTTTAGCTGAGGTTATTTGTATGTTTGTTTGTCAATTCCTCCGCCCCTCTCAGAGAGCCCAGCAAGCTACCGAGAATATCTCGCCAGCATGGCAGAGCCTGGAAAGCTACCCGTGGCATATTTGATATGCCAAAAACAGTAACAGCAAGTCTCACAATGAAGATGTTACTGGTGCCCACTTGAGCAAAATCGAAGAGCAACGAGATGACAGTTACAGTTTGTTTTTTACTGAAATGGAATTGCTACGAATCTGTCTCCTGCAATATGTTATCTGGAAGCCATCAAGCAAGCTACATAATTGGGCCTTTCTAACCTGAATAGGTCACTACAGAATTGAAAAGTGATAAAAATATTCAGCTAAATTTGGAAGTAATTTTATCCTCAAGAGTGGGCCCTTTGACTGCAATCTATGATTGGATTTCTGAAATCCTTAATGACTGACAGGTCGTTTTTAATTAAGGAGGATTAATTCCAAAGCTCCTCATTTTTCAGATAAATCTTATCAGCTATGCTCCTTAGTCTGACCTTAATCATTATTGAAAAATAAATTTATATAAACTTTAAAATAATATTAAGAACATTTATGTAACTAAATGATAGTTACATACATTAAATTATATATTAACTTCTCTTTCCTCATATTGTGACTACTTTAATTGAGAGACAAAATATATAACCCTTGGCATTGAAATTATTGTGAATGAATATAGTTCAAAGCTTGTAACACAGAAAATAATGTTGGTTCTCTCCTGTTATTTCTCGTTGAATCTTTCCGTCTCTTCGTGGAACTAAAAGTACTTATCAAGATTGTATATCTTGGCTGACTCTATACTACAATGAACAAGACAAATATGTCCCTGCCATTCCTGAAAAGATGTTCTACTTTGATATATAGCACATTAGTAAACGAAACACAGGAAACGTGTTTTATTCAATAGAATGAGAAATTAACTTATTTTGGCAGGAGTGTTGAAAATTATCCCTCTTTGAATGGTTAGCCAAAGTCTTTTATATATATGGTAGGGTTTACAGCAGTTTCTCAAGTATAATACAATATGTGCTAAAACTGCAAAGTCACATGTTGGAAAATCTAAAACTTACACATATCATTTTGAACAGTAAGAAATAAGTATAAATTGGTAAGGTTTACTCTAAGAATCTTTAGCAATTCTCTAGTATGTAAGGAACATTTAGCGTTTTTCAACATATCACCACGGAAATGGTTAATATGAGATTATGGGATAGGTTTTTGTCTTGTTTTCAATTATTCTTAAAAAATGAAATAAACAGAACAATATTAAATTAAGATTTCATATCTTATTCAATTTACTTGAAAAAGTAAATAACTATGAAGAAGAATTGTAATATATGAAAAGCAAAAGCAAATTACCCTTGTGATTGATCAGACAAAAGTATCAAAGCAACTTTTCAGCACCTGTTTAAATATGACAAAGTGAACATAATTGCAATTTATAATGCTTATTGAGTCACAGTTACTGTACTATTTCCATAATAAATTAAAATGTTCTTTTCAATACCACATGGAACAATAATTATTTAGTCTTCAATATATTCTAAAATAGAAAGTCAACACCAGAAATTTTCATTATGATGGGATTACAATGGAAAACCCAAAATTTAACACAGAGTGGTAGTTATATACACATCCTTTACAATTTTGTCTTTAAAAATATAAGCAATTGAATCATGGAATATTATTTATAATATTATAGTATTATAAATACTATAATACTGAGATATTTAAAGTGAGATAATAGATTAATAATTATGATAATTATTTTAGTGAACTATCAGTCTATTATATAGTGCAAAATCCTATTGGGTGGTTAGATTTGATATATTTTCAGGGATTAAATTCATTACTTCTATATAATAATACTGGATAGAGAAACATTTTTATTTGTCATATTTGTGCTAAAAGTTTATTTCTCTTACCACTTTTA
This sequence comes from Sorex araneus, assembly GCF_027595985.1. NCBI lineage: Eukaryota > Metazoa > Chordata > Mammalia > Eulipotyphla > Soricidae > Sorex > Sorex araneus. The sequence goes on along the minus strand of NC_073307.1, from coordinate 127,587,065 downwards.
TTGCTGCAAGAGGAAATGATCTTTAATACCTGTACATGTTGAGAAGGAAGGCAACATTACCTTTCTTGGATTTAGGTAAAGTTTTTACCTTTCTTGGTCATAGGAACCAGATAATAGGAACCAGAATAGGCAAAATGATATAAATATTGGATGAAGGTGCTGTTTGAGCTGCAACAGCCTGATTTATGTGATTTCTTACAATTTGAGTAAAATCATTAGAGAGACAGTACACATGAGATCCACATTAAAAGGTCTATGTTAAAATAGCACTATAACCAATTTTAATCTAGAGAACAACTGGAGTATTCAAATGTGAAGGGGGAAATAAAAATTAGTTAGATAATATATAAATGATTACAGAGGTAAGTGCTCAAGAAAAGAGAAACACAGGGGCCAGAGAGAGTATAGAAAGATAAGGCACTTATAAGGCCTTGCACTCAGCCAACCCAAGTTCAATATGCACACAAAATGTGTGTATGTATATATATACATATATACATATATACATGGATATAGATATATATATATATATATCTCACTGTATCACTGTCATCCCGTTGTTCATTGATTTACTTGAGCAGGTGACAGTAATGTCTCCATTCATCCCAGCCCTTAGATTTTAGCAGCCTCTCCTTAGTCATCTTTCCTAACAGTTGGAGACTCTTTCAGGGTCAGGGCAAATGTTTATATATATATATGTATATACATATATATATATACATATATATATAATTTTGCTTTGTAGCCATATTCAGTGGTGTTCTGGGCTTACTTATGGCTCTGTGTGAACAGATCACTCCTGCTCATGCTTAAGTGACCATACATAGCGCTTGAGATTGGTCTGGGGTTAGGTACATGCAAGACAAGCACCTTACCTTGTGTATTATCTCTTTAGCCCATCAGTGGAGTATTTTTAGCAAAAAATTTAAACTAGTCTGTTGTTAGCTAGTAGTGGTAAATGGCTAATAAATATGAGTATTTTTCTATTTACCTTTAACCTAGGGAAAGGAAAATAGGTGTAATTTCACTATTACTTAGCTGTTTGTATTTGCTTTTCTAAGGGTAGGGTGTTCTCCTTGCTCGCAGCCTATCTAGGTTCGATTCCTCTGCCCCTCTTGGAGATGTCGGCAAGCTGCCAAGAGTATCTCGCCTACACAGCAGAGCCTGGCAAGCTACCAGTGGTGTATTTGATATGCCAAAAACAGTAACAATTCTCACAATAGAGAAGTTACTGATGCCTGCTCGAGCAAATCGATGAGCAATGGGATGACAGTGACATGACAGTGACAGTGACAAGACATGACTAGTAAGTAGAAGCTATTCAGAACATTTTTCCACAGTAGAGGAGAAAAGTAGAGGAAGTTAGAAGGCATGAGTTCCCGCTAAATAACTTCTTTTTGGTTGCCTCAACTTCCTGATGTATAAAATGAAGGTGTGATAGGAAGATAGTAGAGTTATAAATAGATATTAATTAATTTATTAACTGTCAAAGACATAGACTCAAGGTACTATTCTTAGAATTCTTAAGCTAGTAAATAAAGACGAAAAGACATGTGGTCCCTCCTTTTTTTTAATTGAATCACCATGAGATATAGTTACAAAGCTTGAATGTTTGAGTTTCAGTCATACTTGATTAGCCAAAAACAGTAACAATAAGTCTCTCAATGACAGATGTTACTGTTGCCCACTCAAACAAATTGATGAGCAACAGGATGACAGTGACAGTGACAGTGAACTAATCAGAGGACCTTAATGACTACACACAGAAATTTTCACCCCAGAAGACAAAAATACAGAAAATAAATGAAGTACCACTGAAGTAAATCATAAAGGTAAATTATATATTGGGAAACAAAACAAATTTCAAGAATATATGAGAAATGCAATTATGCATGGTGTGAACATAATGGTATAAACCTAGAAAATTTTCCAGTAGCTTGCCAGTCACACCCACAAACTGCCCCCGGAGTCCTGTAATCCCATCAACGGCCAAGATCCAGAGACTATAAAACAATGCTCCAGGAAACAGGAGACCTCTTGTAGCCTAGTACTCTCTCTCAGAGAACCTGGCAAGGTACCAAGAGCATCCTTCCCACACGGCAGAGCCTGGCAAGCTCTCCGTGGTGTATTCAATATGCCAAAAACAGTAACAATGAATGGTCTCACTCCCCTTATCCTGAAAGAGCCTCCAATGCAGCACCGCTAGGAAGAAAGAGCAAAGAGAGGCTGCTAAAATACCAGAGCTAGGATGAATGGAGATGTTACTGGTGCCTGGTCAAGCAAATGGATGAATAACAAGCTGACAAGTGATACAAGTGATGTGATAATTTTACCTATATAAATAAAGTTTATCTATGGAAACATACAAATCTTTTTGTTTGATTTTGGACCACATCTAGCAGTGCTTAGAGCTTACTCCTAACTCCATGCTCAGTGGTCACTCCTGGCTGTTAGCAGAAGAATACTTGTGGCACTGTGGTTTGAAATGAGGCTGGCCACATGCAAGACAAGCCCCAAGCCTCCTATACTATTGCGCAACCCCCATAATTTAAATCTGTTAATTGAAATTGTCAATACACAGTAGCTTATTTCAAAACATATTGGGGAAAATTTTAAAAAGGATCAAAATAATAACCTATTATTAGCTCCATGGTTCGTATTCACATAAAATGCTTGACTTTGGCTCTGGCGTTTACAAAGCACAGGTATTTTATACCAAGAATAATGTTTTGCTGCTGGTGGTGTTGTTACTAGAAAATTGTTTTTGCAATCTTTCGACTTTAACTCAAGAAAATATAGTGACATGTTATAAAACATCTTAAATATCTAAACTTTTTTAGTATTTTTCCATGCAACAGTTTCACAGTTCATAAAATGGATATATCACTACTCAGCACTTCTGGAAAATGTAAAACTGCACACTTTTCATTTCAAGTGGAATTTGTATTTGTTGTGTTTGTCCATGTGTACCATTTTCTCTAAATAAAAATAATTTGAATTAACTAATGAAATAAAACTTAATGATTTAAGAAGACTGTCTGTGATAAAATCAGAATAAAAAAACTTATCCAAGAAGTCAGGATTTCGTCATTGTCTTAGAGGTGCTAGTGGTTAAAGCTTTATACTAAATTTCAACTTACGTTTTCATCCAGATAAAGGTAAATTGTCAGACTTGTGTATACTATACTTACTTTCTCATGAAGAAAATTGATTGACCAAGATAATGTTGAATACATGGAAATAAAATGGATCATGTATGAGGTAGAATAAGGCATTGAATCTTGAGGTGAGGTGATAAGAATTTCAATTTCCCATTAAAAGAATTAATATTACTTTAATAATCCCAGGATTCCAACATTTTAATGCATTTACACCCCTCAATTTGTTTAAACACTGTGGTTTACAAAGTATTTCATTATAGAGAACCCAATCGCCATCATGTTCATGGGCATTCTCCATAGGCTCGAACAACCCTTAGCCAGGAGTGAATCTGCTGTATAACAATATGTTAAATTTTAGAATTCCTGGAGCATGCAGCAGCATTCATGGCTGTGCCACGTCTCATACTTTACGCCACTGATATACCAAGAGTAGCACACAGGATTTGATGGGGTTTAAAGTAGAAAGCAACCAAAGCAACCAGTCACCGGAGGAAACACACACACACACACACACACACACACACACACACACACACACACACACACACACATACAGTTCAACCTTTGACAACATGTTAGCAATCTCTTATAGAAGGGATTAATGGCTCCAGGGTGAAATACAACAAACTCCACACAGTTTTCCCTAAGGAAACTTTTTTGGATCAATACAAAATAAATTATTTTGGTTCTGCTTTGGGGCCATGGCTTGGAGTTTGGGGTGGAAGCATTTGAAATACGGTGATGGGAAGGAATAATGGTGTTGGGATTGGTGATTGAATATTAAGTGTACTAAATCAGTGTGAATAAATTTTAAAAATTAAATATTTTTTTTAAAAATTAAAAAAGTTTTATGTGATGACTTGTTATAAGCATTTAATATTCCAACACCAATTTCACTACCACTGTCACCTTCCTTCTACCATTGTCTTCCTCTTATAACCACCCTTCAAAACTGTCTGAGAGCAGCCCCAAAATAATTTACTTTGTATTACTTGTTACAACTAAGAGGTTAATGGAATGATAAAATAAATACTCCAGTAAAACAAAATTTGTGAAAATTGTTGAATCTACCATGGGGACATTTATTCCTTCTCTGAGAGTTTACTAAGCTGTTATTGCAAGTTAACTCTTCTGTTGTAATGTTTTTTTAATTGATATTAGTTGATTTTTATGTTATATTTTGTTCACGTTTACATTTGAATGGACGTGGCTCATTGCCAGCAGTTTCTATCTTTGTCATCTATGCACCAACATCCAACTACAACTAAGAAGAAATTGAGAAGCTGGAGCTGGAGAAGTTCTATAAAGATCACACCTTCTACAAGATCACTGTTGGTTGTTTTTGCCAAGATAGGATCAAGAAGGTTGCCGGAAGAACTCCACATCTTGACCCATGGCATAAAATGGAATGAACGGGGTGAGAGACTGTCTGAATTCATCATGTTGACCAAAACCATCATGGTAACTCGCAGTTCCAGAAAGCCAAATCTAAACATTTGGCATGAGAATCTCCTAGTGGATATTTCCACAACAAAACCACCACATCATAGTCAATCACCAGTTTTGCCTGACTGATGTTGCTGTTGTCCCAAAATTTCAAATGTGATCAGACCACTGTCTCCTTTGTGTGGAATTCTAGTTCACGGAGTGGGGAGAAAGGGCTGCAAAGTTTAAGAAGAGAACTCTCAGAATGACCACCAACTAGGAGCCCTTTAGAACTATAGTGGCATTATGGGAAGATGCCATTGTTGACAACATCTACAAGGAATACCATCAATTGGTTCAGCATCCCCATGATTATGCAGGGAACACAGCGAGAGAGAAAAACATGAAACAGATTCCAGTCTTCAAAAACTCTCCAGCTCATTCACTAATGTGGTCTGGTGTGAGCCTCAGACAATCACAAGCTAACATCCGAGCTCACAAAACTATGCAGAGAAGTGATATAGGAAGACCTCAAAGAGAGAAGAGCAGAAGTGTTGGCCAATGCAGCAGAAGCTTGGAAAAGTATTTTCAATGCCTACCTGTCCTTTGCCAACAATAAGACCAAGATGACTGCCCTCAGATGTCCTGATAAATCTATCATATCTTCCAGTTGGGCAATGAAAAAAGTTATCCATGACTTCCACTTGGATCTCTTGGATAGCCACATCTACCTGCCCACATACCAAATTCTGAAGGATGGATACGTCATTCTCAGTGTTCTCCCTTCTGAAATCTGACTCTCCAATTTGTCTGTAAAGAAGCATGCAATACCCAGTCCAGACAAGGTCAGACCTGAAGATCTGAAGAATCTGCCACCAGTACTCGTCAATACACTGGCTCGGCTCTTCACACACTACCTGTCTGAATGCAAGTTTCTATCCCAATGGAAAACCAGCAGGACTGTCCTTTTGTACAAGAAGGGAGACATCCACGACATCAGCAACTATTGCCCAATCTGCCTGTTGTCCTTCGTCTACAAGTTATTCACGTGAGTCATCCTGAATAGGATTGGGAGAACACTAGATGAAGGACAACCATGGGAGCAAGCTGGGTTCCGAAAAGTATTCAGCATGATTGACCATATCCACACAGTGACCAAGCTCATTGAGGTTTTGCAAGAGTTCAAGATGCCTCTTGAGTTCTGTCTAACCTTCATTGACTTAAAGAAGGCCTTTCATTCTGTTGAGACTGAAGTGGTCATCAAAGCCCTAGACAAACAGGCTATTCAAACTCAGTACATCAGGATCCTCCATGACTGTTTTACAGATTCACCACCAGGATCTCACCATTCTAGAAGGAATTGCTCATTGATGTAAAGAGAGGAGTTTGGCAGGGCGACACCATTTCACTGAAACTCTTCTGTGTCACCCTCGAGAACATAATGTGGTGACTGGAATGGGAAGGAATGTGAGTGAAGACAGATCGGAAACTACACCGCCTCCACTTCACTGATGACATCATTCTCTAACACCAAACATTAGCAAGCAGCATGAATGCTGTCCAACTTCGACCATGAATGTGGAAAGGTCGGACCACAGCGGAATCTCACTAAGACAATGTTCATGAGAAATGAACTACTTTTTGACATTCCATTTGCTCTCGATGGAACGAACATCTCCAAATGTAGCAGTTATGTGTACCTAGTTCGAGAACACAATATGAAGACCGACCTGGCACCTGAACTGTGCAGGAGGAAGAGAGTGGCATGGATTGCCTTCAAGAAGCTTTTAAGAGGACGAAGAACCTCTGCCTACAGGCAAATTTTTTCGACTCCACCCTTCTTCCTGCACTTCCTCAGAGACATAGGCCCTACCAAAACAGGACGAGAATGCTATTCGGGTCTTCCAAAGAGGAATCGAAAGAGCTGTGCTTGGAATACCACGTTTCACTCAAGTGAGAGAAGGAATCTGGAGTTCCAACCTCCATTGATGATTGAGAATCAGGGATGCTGTCTTGTTGGATATCATTGGTTTGGCTTCAAATATTATTCATTCCCGGGCATCTGCTTTCTTGACTTAAGTCTCAGTTGCCTTTGCTTCCTAGCACCCTCAAAAGCAGGGTCCCAACGGGGGACGGGATGGACCCAGGGCAAGTGGTGATTTGTGTGCTACCCTGGCATTGAGATGGGCCTGGCCAAAGCGCCTAATTCTTAACTATATGTTAAGAGCTTGGTCATGGGCTGTCATGTCATGATTCAAAAGCAACGGCAAGACTAGGGCCCTGCTAGGGCTAGGAAAGACTAATCTGGCCTGAGCACTGTAGTCTGAGATCGAGGAGACCCCCAGAGAGCAATTCTATAAGCTTAATGTGTCTCTTGCTATGTCCTTACAAAATGATTTATAATATGAATACTTATACGTTAGTCAGACAAAGAGAGGAGAAGCACACCCATGGAATTCCGCTCTTGGGCGGATGTCCTGCTGAGAGAGATTCTGTCCTAGTGAAAGCATCCCCTAAGGGATAGAACTTTACCCCCTATGGATTGTAACCACACCTATGCATAAGCCCAGGCCCACTGCATCTGGAGGGGATGTGGGGGATTTAAGGTAGCTGTATGAGGAGTCTGGGGGCGAGTTCCTGTGGAAGCAGAGAAGGAGAATGAAGTAGCATGGGGGAGGAAGAAGCAGGAGGAGAATCAGAGGACAATGGAGAAAGGAGCTTGGAACAAACTTCGGTGAGACCAACCATCTTGGCTCTATCCCTTCCCTCGCCCGCGCCTTTCTTTTTATTTTTGTGTTTTACACACTGTCTCATTTGCCAAAGCATCAAAAATCAGATGGGCCGAACATGTAATGCGATTTGGACCTAGAGGTGTTACCAACTGGATTCCACGGGACATCAAAAGAACGTGTGGTCACCCACCTAAGAGATGGTCATACTTCTTCGTCAAGACCCTCAACAAACAGTTTGAGGCTCTTTGTGTTCCTGGAATGAGCAGACACCACTGGGCTACACTAGCACTTGACAGGAATGAATGGAGAAGTTACTGGCACCTGCTCAAGCAAATCTATGAGCAACGGGATGACAAGTGATATAAGTGATTTTGTTCAATCTGGTTTGCTCCTATTGGGATGTTAGTGTTGTTGAGTTTGAAGATGTCCACAGGTATCAGAGACATTTTTGCACCTAGCTTATCTCTTTCAAGATTTCATTATGAATCTCTGGAGTAGGTTCAATAGAAGAGGTTACACACAGTGGTGAAAGAACGTGTCTGTAGCTCCCTACATCTTAATATGTTAGTATGAATTTGATAACAAAGAAAATATTATGGCTTACATAGCACTTGCTATTGGTTTTATAGTTGCTAAACTATACTTAGAGATTGCTATTGGTTCATCTTTTTTTGTCCATCCTTTCTCCTCCAACACAAGGAGTTAGGTTCACTGAGTAATGCCCTTCACAATGCTCCCAATGGATTCCCATTTCCTTGGCATTCGTCTGTTCCTTCTCCTTTGTGCTCTGCTCCCCCTATCTGTTAATCACTAATTTCCCCTAATTAGAACCTATGACTTGTAAAGTTAGATTCATCAGAGATCTGGATTTTGTATTTGTAAGTGAAATATTGCTTTTCTCTTTCCTTTGTGTCCTTTTTATTGTTTACCTTAGAGAAATGTCCTTTTTGTATAGACACAGGAAGAGAGCTAAGGCTATGCTTTCATAACTTACGAGTTACTTGATGCTGAATAATATTAATTCCTGGACATCTGTCATATTTACTCAATGTAATCCTCAGTTTTCCTTAGTTCCTAGCACCCTGAAAGCAGGGTACGATGAAGGGATTTGGATGGACCCAGGACAAGCAGTGAGCTACTCTGGCATTGATATAGAACAGGCCGTGTACCAAAAAGCTTATAATAAGTTAAGAGCACAGTCCTGAACAAATTCTCTCATGTCACAAACTGAAGTAACTGGACAAGGACCCTGCTGGGGTTAGGAAAGACTAATCTGGTCTAAGGACTGTAGTCTAGGATCTATGGTGAGATGACCCCAGGAGAGCCATCTTATAAGCTTAATATATATCTTACTTGTTGGCCTGAAGAGAAAACACAGCAGGTAAACCATTTCCTTGCATGCAGCTGACCCAGGTTTGGTTCTTCCATCCCCCTTGGAGAGCCTGGCAAGCTACTGAGAGTATCCCACCTACATGGCAGAGCCTGGCAAGCTACCATGGCATATTCGATATGCCAAAAACAGTAACAACAAGTCTCACAATGGAGACGTTACTGGTGCCCGCTGGAGCAAATCGATCAACAACAGGATGACAGTGTGACTTGTCCATACAAAATGAGTAGAAAGATTATTAAGAAGTGAATTTAAGATGGATGTTTAAATGTATATGGACTAAGGACAGAAGGAATATGTAGATGAAATTGTGCCCTTGAGCTGATCTCCCAGCAGAATGAGATCTTTGTCTTTGAAGAGCCCCCACCCCCAAGGAAGGACTTTCATATGTTGATTGTGCTATCTCATCTATGTGAAATGGCTACCCCCAACCATTGACGATTGTTCTGTATAACTAATGCTGTGAGAGTGGGCTGCAAGGAGGTAGAAGAAGACTAGATTAGAACAAATGGCAATTGATCACTAAACAGCCTGGCTGCAATTTCCTCCTCCTTTCAACCATTGCTGTTGGCCATTCAGGGTGGGAAAGCAGCCTGCCACTGAATGCACACCACGAGAACGCCCACTCACATTTTGTGAATAAACATGCTATGTGTCTACAATTTATTTTGTATACTTTAAACATGTTATATAATGCAGAACAATGTCACTTTATATTTAGCTTAAATCTATTTGTTTTCAACTATTGATATGTATACATGTGTTATGGCACATATATGCATATATATGTCACTGTCACTGTCATCCTGATGCTCATCGATTTCCTCGAGAGGGCACCAGTAACATCTCCATTTTGAAATTTTCTGTTACTGTTTTTGGCATATCAAATACGCCACAGATAGCTTGCCAGGTTCTGCCGTGCGGGAGAGATACTCTTAGTAGCTTGCCAGGCTCTCCAAGAGGGGCAGAGGAATTGAACCCGGGTTGGCCATGTGCAAGGCAAACACCCTGCCACTATGCTATCACTCCAGCCCGCATATGTATGTATGTATACATATATATAGCTCGTGGAATCAAGGTATTTGGAGATGGGAATTTATTTTACATAATCAGTAATATACATTGGAAAAATTGTGAATGTTTTTGTACCACTTTTAGAAAGTGAAATGTATTATTCACTTCATTCTTTTAGACAAACATTTTGATGGAACTTATATTCATTTTATAGATAAAGAAGATAATGCTAAATTTAAAACCTTACAACATTTATAAAGCTAATCACTGAAAGCTGGGACTTCACTTTTTTCTAAAATTGTCATCATTCCAATTATTTTATTATGTAAATTACAAACAAAATGCTGCCTGAGCACTGATTCAATGTAAAATAAAACTATATTGAAAATTTACTTCATTCATCTTGTACAATTATTAGTAGTCTTGCCATTATAATTCATCATCTATTCCTCTATTTGCTTTTTAAAAAAATATGTCCCCAGGGCATCTAATTTATAATTTATAACAACTTAGGTTTTATGCCGCCCTTAGTATTTAGTTATGAATGAGAAGTGCATGATCACAAATAACGCATTGTTTAGAAGAGAAATCAAAATTGATTTCCTTGACCGTGTTAAAAGTATGAAAGAGAAACAATGTGAAATAAATATCTTTCTCTTATTCTGTTCTTTTTGTCTCTCTGGATAATATGATAATAATGACATAAGTTTTCTATTTTTTTGTGAAATAAAGTAACTTTACTTAGAAAATATGTCAGAGGAGAGAGAAGAAAACAAAGGGAGTAAAAGAAAGGAATTGCATATGACAAAATGGTGTGTGGTGATTTCAGTAAGAAAATAGAAACATCAGAATACATATCTGATAAATACATTTATTACAGAAGCAGGTTAAGTGCAGATTATGAAATATTTCCATAAACTTATGACAAACAAATTCTAAATAATGTTTTTAACAGTTACATTATCAGACCTGGTTTAAACTTAAAAGACACTTAGTTAACAAAGGAATGACTTCAGAGTTTATGCGGAAAATTCTTTGATAGAAGGTTGTGCTTATTTTGCTTTACAGAATATTTATTCATATAATTTAAAATGTCAGGCAATATGAACTGACAGGTATATATATAGACATCATAAAGGGTTATCAAAAAACTTTTCCAAATTTTCTGTCAATCACAACTATGTCAGAATGGTGTCTTAGAAATTATACAGTTTTTTGGGGCCGGAGCGATATAGCACAGCGGGTAGGGCGTTTGCCTTGCACGAGGCCGACCCGGGTTCGATCCCCGGCATCCCATATGGTCCCCCAAGCACTGCCAGGAGTAATTTCTGAGGGCAAAGCCAGGAGTGACCCCTGAGCATCGCTGGGTGTGACCCAAAAAGAAAAAAAAAAGAAATTATACAGTTTTTTTCACATAAAAAATGCTTTTAAAATATTTATTTGTAATCCCATTAAATTATGTCACATTTTATGTGGTTATTTATTAATAGTTACATAAAATTTTAAGACTTTTTTGAGTATGTGTAGATTATAACAAGGCTCTCTCTAATCTCAAAATTTTATAAAAGGATCAATAAATCTGTTTGCATAGTATCATGCTAAAATCACCCTCACATTGAAATCACAAAACCCTCTGAGGCAATCTAAGTTGAGTAATTATTGAATTTTGAAGTTAAAGTCACTGTTAGAATGTGGATAATTTTGAAAGCATTTAAGAATATAAAAAATAAATTATAGGTATTCCTGCTAAAATAATTTTTAGAAACCATTGTTTGATATCCCTAAGCATGTGTAAAAAATGTTTAATTTCAAATACTACATGCCATTATTTTATTTATTAAAATAATACATGCTGAAAATATTGAATACATATCTTAAGAATTCTTTCTAGGTATTAAGAAACATTTATTTCAAGAGCTATAGAGAAAATACAGATAGTAAGGTAGTAAGGTGCTTGCCTTGCATGCCCATAACATAAGTTTGAACGCTGGCTACTCATAGGCCACACTAAAGGAACCAGGAGTGATTCCTGAGCACAGTCAGGAGTAATCCCTGAGCACTGCTAGATGTGACCCAAACAAACAAAACCAAAAGAAACACTTCATATAATATATGTGAAATATATCAGCTTTAACCCGTAAGTTTACTTTTGCTGCTTTATTCTTTTCTATCTGAAACTTGTACAAAATTAATTAATAAAATAATAAACTGATTTTGAAATATAAGAAGTTTCATTTTGGTTATTTAACTATCATACTGCCAGTTTTTGTGCATACATATCATCTGTCTATAATTTCAAATTACTCTTTAATTGATTTATATAGTCACTGATATATTAACTTAGCTAAAAATGGAGGTGAGTCTATGTTTGCACTGGTTAATCGGACTCTAAAACAAAACAACATACAGGATGCTTCTTAGATTATTTGTCTGAGTAATTGAAAGATAGGTCTGTCTGGTCCATTTATTGATAAAGTGAAAAGCATGATTTCAACATTATAATGACTATGGTTTTATTTTCTCTCACTAGTGGAGTTTGAGTAAATTTGTAAGCTATACTAAATTTTAGGCATGCCGCTTTAAATAAAGCTGACTTAATTATTTTTGCATCTATGATTCTTGAGTTCTAGTTCAGGTACAAATAATTAGGAGGTGAACCTCCTAACCACTAAATACAATTAGCACGAAAATATCAAGACAGTAATCACCTTGATAGTCTTCAAAACATACATTTACTCTAAGAGAAAAATAAATATATGAAACTTTGTGAGATGAAATGTCATTGAAGATCTGAAGGATGTGAATGTGACAGGTAGATTATTTATAAATTTAACTTATTCCAGTAAGACTGTGGAGAAAATGCAAAGGAACTGAAGCTAGAAAAAGATAAAGTAGAGAGTATTCTTCATTTTAGAGAGTATGAAATAGTAATATGTCTTGGGAGAGGGCTGTTCACTTTGTTTTTCCTGGTGCAAGACATTAATTTTGATAGTTAATCTCTAGAGAAAGCATTTTGATTTTGTCTTTGTATCTTTTCATGAATATCCTAAAAAAAAAACTAGGATATCCTAAAAAATATTCTAAAAGGTCCTGCTTGGCAGTATGAATTGATTTTATAAATAAGGGATGATTCTGAAATAATTCTGGAGTTTAATTTGATTGATATATTTGTCTTGTCTTGATAATTATATCAACACTGAGTAAGGGCAGTCTGAGAAGTTTCACTTCTCCTATCATAATCAAGTCCTTAGGCTATTGAACTAGAAAGAACCAAATTTAATTTTTGACACTTTAAGCAATGTGAGCCTTTGGATATAATATTAATATCCCCAAACAATCTTATTGAATAATATATAACTATATAGTTATATGGTGTATTATATGTTTATATCAAAGCAACAAATGACAGTGATAATAATATTTACAAGGTAATTGCTATATGACAGACATTTTTCCAGGCATATTTAGAATTTGCAACAAACCAGTTATAGCAGCAGATATAATTATTTTGTTAACTTTAAAGTGAGTAAGTTGTGGCACACAGAAAGTAAATAAAATTAAAACATAGGCACTCTGGTTATTGCATTTTAGCTTTCAAACACTGTTACCTAAGATGCTACCAAGGAGTAAATGTTCAATAACTACTGTGTTTCCTCTTTTATTTTCATACTAGTCACTTCACACTAAACATACTTAGACTTCAGATGTACACAAGGGCTCTTCTCCTGCATTTGAATAATCCTAATATGTTGCCAACTTGCCAAATGCTATCTCATAGATTTCATGCTCTGATGAAATCTTTTCTTCTTGATTCTCAAATTTATATTTCATTTTCTACGTAGAAATTTTGGTAGCTTTTGTTAATTTATTTTAAATTTTCTTTGACCTTTGGACACTTTAATAAAAATTCCTAACAGCTAACTTATCTGGATTCTTTCTACTTGTGTGAATGGATAATAATAGACTTTGGGATTTGCATATCATGCCATTTCACTCTGTACCATGTGTTTTTTTTTTCACAGTGTTTTTTTCCGGTGTCTGGTCCATACATTTTTAGATTTGCTAACTTGATTTCAGACATCATCACTTATTTTTTTAGTGAGGATTTGTAAATTAAGATTTCCTTGCTAAGGAACTCATTCTTTCAATTTTCTCATTTTATTCCTGATGATGGGCTGGAGCAATAGCACATTTGCCGTGCATGCAGCTGACCTGGTTTTGATTCCTCTGCCCCTCTCGGAGAGCCTGGCAAGCTATCGAGAGTATCTTGCCCACATGGCAGAGCCTGGCAAGATACCCGTGGTATATTCAATATGCCATAAACAGTACAACAAGTCTCACAATGGAGACATTACTGGTGCCTACTTGAGCAAATTGATGAGCAATGGGATGACAGTGTGACAGTGATACAGTCATTCCTGATGACAAAAATACATTTAAAAAATATATTTTGTGTGTGGCATATGTTACTTCATGACACAATATTCCTTCCTTATCTCTGATCTATATTGAAATATGTGAAGAAATTGAATGCTCAACATGTTATTGTACAAATATGTCAGAATTCAGATTTTGTAGCACCTGAAGCATATGTTTAGATTTTAGGTCTTGGACAAACTCATACTGATAAAGGGTTTGTTATATATTTAGATGACACAAAAACTGTTTGTGAAGTTTCCTGAAAATATGAAATGTATCAAACTGTGTCTTAGCAATTTTAGAACCTTAAGAAGGAATAAATTAAGTTGTTCTAAATTGTATATTATTTTCAATAATAGACACTTTTACTAGAAAAAGAAGATATTTGCAAGTTCACTGAAATAATGTACTTAGTTACAAATATGCATTAAATTCCACATTATGTACATACTTTTGTATCTGGGGATTACTAGAAAATTGTCTTTATGATAACATTAGAAGATTATTTCTGATTTCCTTTAAAATCTCAGCGTGGTCTGCTAATCTAAGAAATCATTTAAAGACTATTGAGGAGGTTCCACCTTTATAAAAACTGTAAGCTGTAACTCTTGAACAAAATAATAAACTCTGAAATGAGGAATGCCATATATAATATGCCATATATAATATATAAATGCTTTTAAAAAAAGCATTTATTTTATTATATATGACTGGAGTTTGGAAAAAAGAAATTCATAGCATAACAATCTAAGAGCAATTGTTTTCTAGATGTTCATTATCCATTTTTAAATATACAATCTATTTAAATATATATTGATTTTTAAATAATATATGTTATTCCATGGTGAGTATAGAAAAAATAAAATACATCATATAATCTATTTTAATAATTGTGATAATTATTAAATGTGATAATAGTATATAATACATGCACTTATATCATGTATTATATATACGTCTACACATACAAAACTTATTTTAATATTTTAAGTTTTGTGTTCAATTCCTCTTACCACCAAAACCAAACAAAACCCTTTTATTTTTATTGTTAAACATATTAAATATAATTTTTGATCATTCTACAATGTAAAGCAGTAGTAGGGAATAAGATATTGGCAATAATATATTTAAAATATCTATTATTATTTTTTAATAGGGACTAAACCCAACCTAATAGTGTAAGCGTGATTATTCATG
Source organism: Sorex araneus (assembly GCF_027595985.1). NCBI lineage: Eukaryota > Metazoa > Chordata > Mammalia > Eulipotyphla > Soricidae > Sorex > Sorex araneus. The sequence goes on along the minus strand of NC_073307.1, from coordinate 127,571,727 downwards.
CCCAGGTCCAGAGATGCTAAAAGAGCATCAGATATATAGCTAGAGTATAGATCATCAAACTCAGTGCCTTAATATGCCATCTATAGAAGGAGAAGCAAATTAGCAATCTTACATGGATAATATGGGCTGGAGCTATAGTACAGTGGGTAGGGTATTTGCCTTGCATGCAGATGACCCAGGTTCGATTCCTCTATCCCTCTTGGAGAGCCTGGCAAGCTAACCATGGTGTATTTGATATGCCAAAAACAGTAACAAGTCTCACAATGAAGACGTTACTGGTGCCCACTCAAGCAAATCGATGAAGAAGGGACGGCAGTGCTACAGTGCTATATGGATAATACAGGGAGACATAGTCTTCAATAGTAGAGAATAATATGAATTGTGATACGTTTGAATATTGTATCAGGTTAGACATATCACTATTCTTCATTTTCCTTCCACCATTAACACAAATCTTTTGATTGGCAGTTCTAATAGAGAAATAATATGTAAGAGTAAGAAGATATTTGTTTTCAATTTTATATGAGTTAAGAAGAAACTATACTATTTCTTTTGATTCTGAAAATCACACTTTCATAGGGGAAAAATAGGGCAACCAATATGCTTATGGAGAGTAAATGAAAACTTTTATAAACTGTCACAACAATCATTGGAAAGAGTAAGAAGAAAGATGTTTAATTTGCAATAAGAATTAGGCCTGTGAACTGTTTATGAGTGATTTTGACAGAAGTATTTCAGCATATGGTGGAATTAAAAAGACAAAAATTTTCCTTAATGAGTGTGATAATTAACTTGTAGCTATTCAACACTGAATACATTATCACAAAAATTAATTTCATAGTAACTGGAAAGGTTTAGGTAGGTCTGCAACAGTACATGGAGGTGATATGTAGATCATCACTGTTTACACATTTATTTAATACCTGGGGATCTTGCTAAAAATGCAGTATCAGACTCAGTAGAATAAAAAAATAAGTAGATGCTTCCTCATTTATATTAAATCCCAGAGGCTCCATACAGCTGCTGACCCTCAGATCATATTGTGAATGAAAATACTAGAAAATAAATGCATACAGTCACTTTACTACATAATAAATTGCCAGTATTAGGTTCCTTTCGCCCATTGTACCTTATTCCTGCTGGATATACCAGAACACAATTGCTTGTTTGCTTGCTTGTTTTTAGTAGTAATTTTACAGCATCCTTTCTACTTTGACAAGTGAAATAGATGATTCTTTACAAAGAGTCAGAGAGAGTGAAATTATGTTGTATAAAGTTCTTGTCATCTGGTATCCAAAATGTCGTTTTACATGGCCTGTTACTTATGTTTTTCATATTGAGGTTTATTTCTAAATAAGGATAATTAGAAGCTACTGTTTTCTCTAGCCTAACATTAATTTGGGGTAACTACTATTTTTTTATTTAATATATTTATATAAGACTCATTATTGAGATGTTTGTACTTGGATGATGCCTAAATGAGAAATCAATATTTTACGATTTGCATGTATCAAGCAAGAAGTTAACATACTGGGGCTGAAAGAGGGAACAGTTGGAAGATACTTGCCTTTACATGCTGATTTAGGTTCAACCGCTACAACCCCTATAATGACCAGAAACCTACCAGAAGTGATGCCTGAGAAAGTCAGGGGTAATTTGGATGTGGCACAGAAACAAGAACAAAAAAAAGGAATTTATAGATTATTCAATTTTCAAAGCATTTTGTTCTTATTCCATTTCTTTTTATGGCCATAATTCCTAAAAAGATAATTATTTTAGTCAATGACTAATTCAAAAGCTTAGTAATCAATTGTACAAGTTGTATGAGCAGATCAAAGCACTTTGTGTATGTTAAGAATTAGATTGAAAACTATATTTGATTTGACTATGATTTAGTTATTTCTCATGATCAACCTTTTTTTATATTACATTAAGATAGTTACCTTGAAAACAGCAATATTTTTGAGACTATTCAATTCAATTTCTTTGGTGTATCTGGGAACTGTAGAAGAAAATACTAAAGGTTATTTTTTTTCAAAGACTTTGATAGAATAGAAAAAAACTAGGGCTGGAGTAATAGCCCAGCGGGTAGGGCATTTGCCTTGCATGCAGCCGACCCAGGTTCCGTTCCTCCATCTCTGATTCCTCCGTCCCTCTCGGAGAGCCTGGCATGCTACCGGGAGTATTCTGCCTGCATGGCAGAGCCTGGCAAGCTCCCATGTTCAAAACATTGAATATGTTTTGGCATATTCAATATGCCAAAAACAGTAACAACAAATCTCACAACGGAGACATTACTGGTGCCCGCTTGAGCAAATCGATGAGCAATGGGATGACAGTGATACAGTGATACGGAAAAAAGTAATTATTCTTTCAATACTCCTATTTTAAAGTTTAAAAGACTTCCAAATAGGTTAAAACTTAGGGACCTCAATGATAGTACCGGGGTTAAGGTGCTTATCTTGCTGGTGACTAGCACTAGTTCAGTTTGACACTGTATACAATTTTCCAAGCACCATCAGCAGTGATCATTGAACACAGAACCAGACCTAAGTCCTATGTCTTGCCAGAAGTGACTACAAAACAAAAATGAACAATAAAAATGAAATTTATAAGCAATGTATTACCATAAATAAATAGAATTAAGTGTTAATATTTTTCAATGATAAACTGCCTAGTTTTATTTTATCAGAACATATTAATAATGTATTTATTGGTTACTATGCCAATATTCAGTCTTAGGATTCCATTAAAATTCAAATATTCCGTTTTCATCAATTCAAAAAGTATAAAAGAAAAACAACATAAATACAAAAATATGTTCCAAATATTGGCATTAGTTTTCCAGTGTGCATACTAATAATTAGAAATAGAAAAGACAATTTTATTTGCTTTTTCTCATTTTTTTATAAAATCATGATCAAACTTACAGAAGATAGCTTTCAGAATTTTTGCTCTAAATAATTAAGAAAATGTTTTCCTAATTATGATTGATGGAAGAGACTGAACTTTGGGGAATTTAGAATGACTGAACTGACTTATCATACTGGGAGAAAATTAAAACATATTTCTTTGCATTTAAATTTTAATCATGAAAAATCAATCCATGTAAATAAATAATTTCTTGTTGTCCCACTTATCTTCCTGACTGGTTGTAAAGGCAACTGTCACAAAACCATTTTAGAATACTTTGTGCTCAACTTTATGTCTCAAAAACATAAAATTATCTATTAACAGATGAATTTTATCCTTAAAAAATTTTCACTTTTAAAGAAATTAGAACATACAATTTACAGGAACTCAATACAATTGGCTAGAAAATACAATTTATTTGGGAAAAATAAACAGATGAATATTCTACCACAGATATAACTATATAGCTACATAGTGGGATAAAAAGTTAGATCTAAAATTCTGAGTCAGGATACATAAGAAAAACATAGTAAGGGATTAACAAATGTTCACCGGTGATAGAAATAAAGACCATGAGAACTGTTCTTCATTAGGAAGCTTGCCACTGGTGAGAGGATGGAGTAGAGAGATCAGGGAGGCAAATACTACAACAATGGCAGAGGGAATTGATCACTTGGAGGAAGATGGGGCTGCTGAAAGTAGGTAACAATGCCTGCCAAAAGGACCTGAGTGATAGTATAGCAGGTAGGTTGTTTCCATCGCACACAGCCAACCCAGTAAGATCCTCTGCATCTCATGTGGTCCCCTGAGTACTCTCAGGAGTAATTCCTGATGGCAGAGACAAGGAAAGCCTGGAGCATCTTGTATTGTGACCCAACCTACACCCTACAAAATAATGCCTGCCACAGAGACAGGCTGTAGGGTGGGAGGGTAACCAGGGATATTGATGGAGGAAGTGGACATTGCTCAATGGTTTGGAGTTAGGACATAGATGCCTAAAATTCAATGACAAATTACTTTATAACTTTGCCATTCACAGTGATTTCATTAAAAAAATGAAAAGATAAATGCATGATTTTATGCAATGTTTATTCAGCTGCATTGTGTTTTGAAACAATCTAATTATAGGCAATTATTTTGGAGTATAAATTCTAGAACATTGGGCAGTCCATAGACATGGCTGGATGATAGAGCCAAAAATTTGGACCATAAAAAATAATGGGACAAGTTAAAGTAAAATCTAAAGACAAAGATTTAAAGAAAAGGATAGAAAAAGCAGTGAGAGGGGTGGGGGACTATTGGAGACAAGAACAATGGAAGTAAAAAAAATAATAATAATTAATACATTTACGCAGAGAGTTTATATTTAAATTAATTTCTCAGATTATATCTCTTGAAAAAAGAGGAAAATGCAAATACTAACATGCTTTATATTAAAAGTGAAATAGTTGCCGACCGTCTATCTTCACTGCCATTCCTTCCCATTCCAGTTATTGCATGACATTCTCGAGGGTGGCACAGAAGAGTTTCAGTGAAATGGTGTAGCCCTGCCAAGCCCCTCTCTTTAACGTTCATAATCACTTCCTTGTACAATGTTGAGATCCTAGTGGTGAATACGTAATACAGTTCACTGAGGATCCTTATGTATTGAGTTTGAACACCGTTTGGCTAGGGCTTCAATGATTGCTTCAGTCTCAATAAGCTCTAAGGCCTTCTTTAAATCAATGAATGATAGACAGAGTGGCATCTTGAACTCCCACGAATCTTGAACCTCAATGAGCTTGGTCATCCTGTGGATATAGTCGATTGTGCGGAATCCTTTTCGGAACCTGGCTTGCTCACATGCTAGTATGTAATGAATATAATTTGCTTGAGAGGTAACAAATATGTTGCTCAATTTTTATAAATATATGTATGTCTTACATTTAGTTCAAAAATTCGATATTGTTATAGCTACACTATGTTGCATAAACTATAATAAACAGATAATGCTACTTATAGTGTGGATTATAAATAATTACAGTTTTTGTTAGATATGACAGAGTTTGGGATACTTTTAGTTTATTAATTCTCTATGAATAGATTATCTAAGATTCTCTACTAGTCTCTATATTAAGTTCTATAAGATTCTCTAAGTCTACAAGATTCTCTAAATCTATTCTCTACTAATTTATTTTTTATCTATATATCATTTTTCATGCAGTGCATGTTTTAGATAATTTCACCAAAACATACATTTCGTCTCCCCAAAAAAACTTACAGACAAAAGTCATTAGAAATTTTAGTTGACAGCTGAATGAATATTGCAGCAACATAATTTATCATTTATTATTTTCACATATATTTAATCTAATTTAGTTTTGACCAAATAGAAATTAAATATTTACATAAGCACAAATCATATCAATTTCTCAACATTTTTCAATACAATTCAAATTCTTTCATCTAAGATTTTCATAGCTCAGGTTAAAATTAATTCATCTCCAATATTTCCTTTTAGTCCTTCAGCAGAGTTTTGCTATACTTTTATTAGTGTCAACAAAAAAAGCAGGTTGCATTTTATGTTTCCTTCTTGAAATTATTGTGATTATAGCCATAAATAAATCTATGATATAAATATTGATAAGAATAAATCTTACAAAGTCACAGTATTTTGAAAGAAGTGAAAGTCATAGTTATTTACCAAGTCAAATTACATAAATAGGAAAATAGTTCAAATGCTTGCATTTTCTCCAGCAGAGCAGTCTGTCTGAAATGATTACACAGTCTCTGTCTTATGGAGAGAGGTGTGAAGCAAGCAAGTGAGGATTTGTTTTTAAGAGTGTGACATTGTCAAAATAATCTTCCAAGTTAGGCACTGGCAAGTTTAGAATTTAAAAAGTATTTTTATTTAAGTAAGCAAATGTTTAGTAATAAAATAAAACTAGCAATATATTCACATATACCAACATACTCATTAAGTATACAGTTAGTATGCTAATTTTCTATATTGGTAATTTTGGTCAACATTAAAGATTCTAGAACATGGCAAATTAAAATAAAAATATCAACTTCTTGTCCCAAGAATTGCTTTATCTTTTCATGGGCCTTTATTGATCCATATGAATTTAAGGGTTGCTTGGTCCTTTTCTTTGAAGAAAGTCATGGGTATCCTTATAGGGATCACATTGAATCTCTATAGTGTTTTGGGGAGTATTGACATTTTGACAATGTTAATTCTTCCTATCCATGAGCAGGAAATATGTTTCTATTTCCTCATGTCCTCTTTTATTTTGTGGAGTACTGTTTTTTAGTTTTCTTTGTAGAAATACTTTACCTCCTTAGTTAGGCTGATTCCGAGGTACTTGATTTTTCAGGAGAATGATTGTGAGTAGGATTGCTTTTTTCATGTCACTTTCCTCTGTCTCATTATTTGTGTATAGGTCATGGATTTTTGGGTATTGATTTTATAGCCTGTAACTCTACTGTACAAGTCTATTGTTTCTAGGAGTTTCTTTGTCGAGGTTTTCGAATTCTCTAGGTATAATATCATATCATCTGTGAATAGTGAGAACTTGATTTCTTCCTTTCCTATCTGGATGCCCTTAATGTCTTTTTCTTGCCTAACTACTATTGCAAGTACTTCCAGTACTATATTAAACAGAAGTGGTGAGAGTGGGCATCCTTGTGTTTTCCCTGATCTTAGAAGGAAGGCCCTTAGTTTTTCTCCATTAAGCATAATGCTTGCCATGGGTTTGTGATAGATGGCTTTGACTATCTTGAGGAAAATTCCTTCTAAACTCATTTTGGTGAGAATTTTCATCATAAATTGATGTTACATCTTGTCAAATGCTTTCTCTGCATCTATTAAAATGATCATATGGTTTTTATTATTTTTTGTTGATATGATATGATGGATTATGTTGATTGATTTCCAAATGTTAAACCATCCTTGCATCCCTGGGATGAATTCCACTTAATTGTAGTGTATGATCTTTTTGATGAGTTGTTGGATTTTATTTGCTAATATTTTGTTGAGGACCTTCACATCCATGTTCATCAGGCATAGTGACCAGTAGTTTATCTTGTTAGTGGTGTTTTTGTTTGCTTTTGGTATTTAATTGTTTTTTTTTTGAGTCTTTGTTTTATTTTATTGAATCCCCGTGACAAAAGTTACAAAGCTTTCAGGTTTAAGTCTCAGTCATACAATGATTAAACGCATCCCTTCACCAGTGCACCTTTTCCCCCACCAAGAACCCCAATATTCACCCCTCCCACACTCCCTCCCACACCTGAGTGTCTAATGATCTTCACTTTATTCTCTCTATACTTTGAGCACATTCAATATTTCAACACAGAACTGACTATTATTATTAGGAATTTTCCCCCAACAATCAAACCTGCTGAAAAGGCATCATCTGATAGTTTCTTTTCCATTGCTGAGAATGAAGATTATAGGAGCTCGCACGGCCGTGACAGTGGCCATGTGGTTTTGAATTTCTGTTGTTTTAGCTCAGTTTACAGTCTAGATGCATTTCTATAAGAAGTCTCTGGGTGGCAAAATGGGTTAGCAGGTCTCCCGGATCATAGTCTTTAAGGAGCAGAGGGGCCATGTTGTGCACGGCTGCTCCAGATCTCATCTTGGCGGAAAGTGTGCTGGTAACACACCCATCCTATGATCTCTTGCGTGCTACATCACTACAAGATCGTACCTCTGGGTTCTGAGTTCTAGAAGAGGGTGAACGCCACGTAGGCGCTGCTGCTGCTGCTGCTGCTATCTTCCCCATAGAAAGAAAGCATTTGGAGAGAAAATCCTTCCCCCTCTCCGGGAGGCATGGGGTTGTATCTCAGCTCACAGTCTAGATGCATTTCTGTAAGTCTCTGGGTGCCAAAATGGGCTAGTAGACCTCCCAGATCATAGTCTTTAAAGAGCAGAGGGGCCGTATTGTGCACAGCTGCTCCGGATCTCATCTCTGGGCTTTTGTTTAAAAAAGGGGAGACTTTGGATCACAGTTTCAATTTCCTTGATATTAATGGATCTATTCAGGTATTCTAAGTCTTCTTGGTTCAGTCTTGGGAGATGATAGGAATCCAGGAATTTATCCATTTCTTTGTGATTCAGAGACGACCGCTGGACTAGAACTATTAATGACTGGATTCCATGGGACGTCAACAGACCGCATGGCTGCCCACCAACGAGATGGTCAGACTTCTTCATCAAAACCCTGAATGAATGATTTGAGGCTCTTCCTGTTCCTGGAGTGAGCAGATATAGTGGGGCTACCCTATCATGCAACAGGGATGAATAGAGATGTTACTGGAACCCGCTCGATCAAATTGAAGATCAGCAGGATGATAAGTGATACAAGTGATCCATTTCTTCTAGGTTCTCTTGTTTCATGGCATACAAACTCTAAAATTAGTCTCTGATGATCTTTTGAATTTTATTAGTTTCTGCTGTGATATCCCCTTTTTCATTTTTGATTCAAGTTATTAGGGTTCTCACTCTCTTTCTTTGTGAGTCTTTCTAGTGGTTTATCAATCTTGTTTATTTTCTCAAAGAACCAGCACTTAGTTTCATTGAACTTTAAGATTATTTTTTGGATTTCCATGTCATTAATTTCTGCTCTAAGTTTTAGTGTTTCTTTTTTTCTTAGTAAACAAGAACTTTATTTTTAAATTTTTTATTTATTTATTTTATATTGAATCACCATGTGGAAACTTACAAAGTTTTCAGGCTTAAGTCCCAGTTAAACAATGAGCAAACACCCATCCCTTCACCAGTGCACATGTTCCACCACCAAGAACTCCAGTATACCTGCCATCCCACCCCCAACCCCTGCCTGTATAGCTAATAATTTTCACTTTACTTTCTCTTTACTTTGATTACATTCAATCACTGTCACTGTCACTATATCACTGTCATTCCATTGTTCATTGATTTGTTCGAGCAGGCACCAGTAACGTCTCCATTGTGAGACTCATTGTTACTGCTTTTGGCATATCGAATACACTTGGTAGCTTTCCAGGCTCTTCAAGAGGGATGGAGGAATCAAACCTGGGTCGGCCACGTATAAGGCAAACACCCTACCCGCTGTGCTATATATAAATACACATAAATAAAATATGTAAATCCTAATTAATGAGGATCTGGCTGGGACTACAATTACTTCTGATGTCAGTAAGGGAATGGACAGTTGCACAGAGCAGGTGTATTTCAACAAAAACTCACTCTTATTGTTTGCAGTTTCCCCCCCAAAATCAGACTTACTGAAAAGGAAGCATTTGATAATTTGTTTTCCATTGCAGAGAATGAAGAGATATGAGGTCATGGCAATGTGGTTTTGGATTTCTATATTTTAGTTTTTTAGTAACTAAGACCAGTGAAATTTGTACCAGAAATCACATCATTGCAAGCTCGTACATCTCTTTAGTGGTCTTTATAATATGGCAGTCGCCATACCGCCCCTCGTGAAAGGAAAAGCTGAGAGAGAAAAACCTTTCCCCTCCTGGGGCGGCATGAGGCTGTGGCTTAGTTCACAATCTAGAGACATTTCTGCAGGAAGCTGCTGGTGACAAATGTAGATAGGTGGCCTCTGGGGTCATGGTCATTCAGCAACGGAGAGGCCCCACACGTGAGGCTGCTCAGGTCACATCTGGTTGGAGAGTTTTATTGTTTCTTTCCTTCGGCCAGGTTGGGGTTCCTTTTGTTGATTTTTTTCTAAGGTCTTGAGCTGTGACATGAAGTTATCTATGTAGGTCTTTTCTTCCTTCCTGGGAAATGTTTGCAAAGTTTTAACTTTCCTCTTAACACAGCGTTAGTCCTATAGGTTTTGGTAGCTCATGTTTTCATTCTCATTTTTTTCTAGGTATCTTTTGTTTCTTCCTTGACTTCTTTCCTGACCTACTCATTGTTCAACATTGAGTTGTTTAATTTCCAGGTGTTTTATTTGGTTCTCTGAGTTTATGTGTGATTAGCTTCTATCTTCAGCGCATCATGTTCTGAAAAATTAGTGGATACAGTTTCTGTATTCTTGATTCTATTGAGGTATATTTTGTGACTCAGCACATGGTCTATCTTAGAAAATGTTCTAGGTGCACTAGAAAAAAATGTGTATTCTTTCTTTTTGGGGTATAAAGCACTGTATAGGTCTGTTAGCCCTCTCTCTTCTATTCCTTCAGAGCCAGTGTTTCCTTGCTGAGTTTTGTTCTTATTGATCTATCCAGAGGTGACAAGGTGGTGTTGAAGTCTCCAACTACTATTGTATTGCTAGTAATGTCCTCCTTAAAATCTCTGAGCAGTTTTTTTTTTTAAGTATTTAGCTGGTCCGTCATTATGTACGTATGCATTTAAGAATGTGATTTCTTCCTATTGTATATAATCCATGATAAATAGAAAATGGTCTTCACCACCCCTTCTAATCTTTTTCAAACTGAAATCTATGTTGTTGGATACTAGTATGGCCACCCCAGCCTTTTTGACGGAGTTGTTTGCTTGCAAGATTGTTTTCCATCCTTTAACTTTGAGTCTGTGTTTGTTCTGATTGTTCAGATGTGTTTCTTGTAGGCAGCAGAATGTTGGTTTCAGTTTCTGGATTCATTTTGACACTCTGCATCTCTTGATAGGTACATTTAGACCATTTATATTGAGAGAGATTTTTGTCATGGGGTTTTATGCCATCTTTTTGTAAGGGTTTGCTAAGTCTGCTGTAAATCTAAGGGATACTCCTTTGTATGATTTCCTTCTTTGACCTTGCTGCTTGGAATATTGTGTCTCTATCCACAGTGTCCATCATTCTATGATATGCCTTGGAGTGTTTTTATTAGGGTTTCTTTTAGTTGGCACCCTTCTGGCTCCTTGGATCTGGATGCCTGCATTCTCTAACTCTGGGAACTTTTCAGCGATGATTTCAGTGTTTGTTTCATTGGGGTTGCCTTCCCGTCCTTCCAGTACTCCAATGGTTCTAATGTTTTTCCTCTTGGAGTCATCTCCTAGGTCTCTGATTCGCCTTAGAACTATTTTGAGATATTTTCCCCATGTTTCTTATTTCTGTTGCTCATCTTCAAGTTCACTGATTCTGTCTTCAGCTGTATACATTCTACTGTTTAGGGCAACCACTGAGTTTTTCATTTCATCTACCAAATCCTTTATTTGTGACATTTTTTTTGTAGCTTTCTTATTCCTGCTTTCTTTTCTTTCTGCATTTTCTCAGCTATTCGTTCCACCATTTTTTTTTCTTTTCTTCCTTTACTTATTTGTATGTCTGCTCCATTGATTCTTTGAGTTCCTTGAATATCCTCCGCATTTCATTTTGGAATTCTTTGTCACAGAAATCATATTTTTGGGTAACCCCTGTTGAGGATTCGGGATTCTTTTCTTCATCCTCTACTCGTAGTGGAGATTTGTGCTGTTTCTTCATGCTGTTGTGATTGTATTGAGGTAAAACCTCAAGTTCACTAGCACTGTTCCCTCTTATTGCAGAAAAGGATTCTGTATAATCTCGGTTGATGGTAGTCAACCTTCTCCCATTCTAGAGTACGTCCTTCCTCTCAGACATTATTCTGTGACTTATGCTAGGCATCTAGTGAAGCATTGAAGGAGGTGTTTTTTTTTTTACATTGGGCTTTGTACAGCTTCTTGTATGTAGTGGTCTTTTTGTGAAATTGGAGTAGGCAGTGGATTATTGTCATATTGTGTTTGAGGTGGCCAGGACGTTTTCCACAGAATTAGATAATAAAGGTTGGGATGTGAGTTGAAAATGCTGGGAATGGGAAATATAACTGCAGCTGCCTGCCACAAAAGGCTACACTCACTTTTGAGGAGGCCACGCCCCCTAGAGTGGAGGCCACGCCCCCTACAGTGGAGTCCACACCCCCAGCTCCTCTGGATGCTAATACCCGGGTGGACAGACCTATTGAGAAGTGCTGCGGGTACTTGGGCAGGCGCTGGCAGCAGAAGTCAAGGCAGGTGCCCCAGGGCTGTTCCTGGCAGCTGGCCTCGGGGAGCACAGGGCTGGATGGAGAGGTGGCACACAAGGGGATTCACAGGCCTCTTGAGAAGAGCAGCGGGTAGTTGGGCAGGCGCCCCCAGGACTGGTTCTGGAGGCTGGTGTTGGGGGACGCAGGGCTGGATGGGGAGAGAGACATGCCTTTTTTTGTTGGGGTCTTCTTCTGGCCTCTATTCAGCGTGTTCCCTCTTCCAGCAAGGGGCCGCTGCTCAGGATCCTGAGGACAGGGCCGAGCTTTCCTCCACCTAAGGGGAGGGGCCTGAGGGAAAAGGGCAAACCTTGCCACTGCCTTCTCCAGGGAAAGAGAAAAAAGAAAAAGAAGCACAGTGGGGGTCCTGTAAAGCAGAATCAACTTTATTGAGAGACATCAGACCATTATACAGGTTGAGGAGGATGGTGGGAGTATGCAACTGGTCACCTGCACAGGATGATCAGAACAAACATGTTTTCTGTAGATAGGTTCACACCTTCACAGCACATTTGCCAGAAACATTCTGTCCTCAGGTAACACTGAACTGTGATATGCATTGTAACAGGTTGCACTTCAAAGCAGACTGAAAGGTGTTTCTCTCCCAATACATTTGCCCGCTGCTGAGCCCAGGAATTAGTATTGCACTTCAAAGCAGACCAAAAGGAACTTTCCCCCCAACATTTTTCTCTTTCATTTTTTTCAAGAAATGTAATTTACAAAGTTATTCATAGTTGTTTTAGCTATATATTTCAAGACCAATCACCCCACCAATTTTAACTTCCCTTCACCAGTGTTCCCATATTCCTTCCCCATCCTAAGGCTCACCACATCCCCACCTGTTAATTTTTACAGGCATGGAACAAAATTTCTTTGGTTTCAGTTTATATCGCCTGTTCTCAGTTCTGCTGGGTCTGTGTTCTGGATATATGACTACACCACTTACCCATACCACCGGTATAACTAAAGCCCTGATGCTGTTAGCCTATTCCTTACCGTTCTCTATTCTCTCTCCTTTATTTCTTTCCTCTTCTCTCCTCTTCTCTAAACATGTGGTCAAATGTTGTATGGAACAAACCCTGTGGAAAATGGTACTGAGAGTGCACAGTAAACATAATATTGAACTGCAATTTAATCCAGCAATTCTACTTTTGGGCATCTACCCCAGGACATAAAAACACTCTCTCGAAAGAACATCTGCACAGCATTCTTCATTGTTGTACTCACTACAATAGCTAAGATATGGAATCAACATAAGTTTCCAAAAACAGATAAATGGGTTATGAAAAAGAGGCCTGACTTTTATAAAAGAACCATTATTACATGGCATGTGTTTCACTAAGGTACTAATATGGGGAACTTTATAGTATTTTGAGCTATGGGACATAAAATATTTATCAGACTTATTTTTGTTTAAAAATGTGGAAAATTCACCTACTTTATTGATTAGGTTATACATATAAAACTATTCTTTTACTTCAGAAATAAAGTAAGCAATGCGGCATGGTAGCACTGACATATAAATCATGTTTTCACTCTAATAAACCAATGTTACATTAAAAACAAATTAGTAAATATCACCCTAAAGTTTAGATTTCAATAAATGACACCTTACCCCAGATAGCAGTTCTTGATATAGTCTCACAAATAAAACTAAGAATAAGTGGTAGTGTGAAATCACATTATATTGCATTCAACAAAGAATTTAGTACTTTTTACCAGTATCTTTAGTCACTGTGGTTCCATTCCAATGATATCCTCCTACTTGGAGATAAGTCTCATAACACTATCTCAACTGGTTCTTGGTTATACAACTTAAAATTCATTCTTTTGTACAGCTTCCCACACATATTTTTTGTGTGAGAAAATATTGAATATAGAGGAAAATATTGCAAATATTTGGTTATAATCTTATAACTGCTGCTAATTTAAAGATTTAAATGATTAGGCATTTTACTTAATCTCTATAATATTTTATGTGTAAAATATTTAAGAATATTTTATGTGCAATCTATCATTTTAATTCCTTAAATTAAATGGTAAAATTGAAAGAAAATAATTAAGGGTAACCAATTTTATTTGCTATTAATATGAATGACATTTCTGAAAAACATGATTATGAATTTGTAACATGAGGTAAATTAGCAGAAATGCTGTAGCAGTACCTCAATAAGCAGTGAGTAATTTTTTCAAGAATGGCTATAATAAGCATTTTTTGTAATACATACTTTAATGTTATATAAAGATTGTCATTTATCCAGAAATATCATGTATGCACAATATGTGTTCTTCATTTATGCAAAGTAGATCAGTTTTCCAGTCATATCTACCACTGAAATATAAATTAAAATAACTATATCACTGTATCACTGTCATCTCGTTGATCATTGATTTGCTCAAGCAGGCACCAGTAACGTCTCCATTCGTCCTAGCCCTGAGATTTTAGCAGCATCTCTTTACTCGTCCTTCCCAACAGTGCCACATTCGAGGTTCTTTTAGAGTAAGGGGAATGAGACCCATCATTATTTCTGTACTTGGCATATCAAATACGCCACAGAGAGCTTGCCAGACTCTGCTGGGTGGGCAGGATGCTCTTGGTACCTTGCAGGTTCTCTGAGAGGGAGAACTAGGCTATAAGAGGTCGTGCAGCTGTGAGCTTCTGGGACCCGTGTTTTATGGTCTCTGGATCTTGGCTGTTGATGGGATCACATGGCATAAAGAACAGATTGCGGGTGTGGTTGCCAAGCTACTGGGAAATGGAGGGTCTGGATGGAGGAGGCCCAGTCCTGATCCAAGCAGGCTTGGAGTTCTCAGTCCCTAATCCCGAACACCTGGGTTCCTCTGCCAGATCCTTCATGCGTGAGTGAGGCTCATCCTAACATGTGGAGAGGGACCTTGAGCATAACTGTGACTGATTTCCGGAGGTCTTCTGCTACCAGGGCTCTGCTTGGGGCGGAGAAGGAAACTCAACCCGCCCAGCTCCGAGGTTCCCCAATGAAGACAGCCAGGCTCGGGGGCAAAATAGTAAAATTGTCTTCTGATTTATCTTTTTTTTTTTTTTTTGCAGAGGGGGTCACACCCAGCAATGCTCAGGGGTTACTCCTGGCTTTGTTCTTAGGTATTACTCTTGGTGGTGCTCAGGGAACCTTATGGAATGCCTCGGAATTGAAGTCAGGTTGGCTGTGTGAAAGGAAAATGCCCAACTCAGTGTACTATCACTCCAGCACCTCTTTTTAAGAGATATAATTCTGCTATGTTTTTAAAAGATATTGCCACAAGAGCTTTGCACTTAAAAATATGTATTTGAAAATTTGAGCGTTATACAAGCCTTAGTTTTTTATTAAAACCTGTTTTTTCAGCACTAGAAATAAATCAAACTGTTGTAGCTATTGTTTTTTCAGCCTATAGAGATTTTAGTTAAATAAACCTCTTTTACTAGGAAGAAATAAAAGCTGATGTGAGAAATAAAATCAAAATAAGAGGAAGGGGGCAGTTTTCAGAAGTTAAGGGGAAATATATATATAAAGTAAAAGTCTATAATACAAAACATTTTATATCAATGCATTTTATAAGCATTTAGGCTCTCCTTTTTTTTTTTGGTTGTTTGTTTTTTAAATTAAAGAAAACAATGTAGGTGTACTTACATACACACTGAGGTCTTCCTACAGGCTAAGTAACTTGAAGGTCAAATAAGTCTTGCTGTCCTTTTTGTAGTGTTCTCAGACGAATGCACTGTTTTGTCTTGAACTGAGGATGGCATGGCATGCTTTATTACTGGTTAAATTACATAAAAATCTTTAAAAAATAAGCAAATCTTCATCTCTTCACTTTTAAATGACCTTGAATGAATATGTCCTCTTGCTCTCTTTGTCCCTCAGGCCTGAGTTGTTAGTAAAAACCCACTGGCTCTAAAACTATAAATAAGTGCAGGTAAATGAAAAAGCATAGCTCTTGTTTAAGATGAATGGCAGTTTATCATGAGTTTTTCTCATATTATTTGAAATTTTTTAGAGATTGTGAGAAATATGGTGTTTGACATTCGTATACTCAGAAGTATGTACCTTATTTTTCACCTTATAAAAAATGTTCACCTAAAACCTCTATAAATATTTTATATTGCATTGGTGAGAAAATATTTTGAGTAGTGCTTTTATTTAATACATCTTATTTTTAGTCAAGATATTCTTCTCAAGAGATCATATTATTTATTCATTTACAAATAAAATGGTGCTATCATTTAAATCTTACATCAGAGAATAACTTAGGAATAAAAAACTGAGAATTAATTATATTCTAACACAATTGCAGCCACCTGTTATTACTTCATTTACTCTCAGGTTTTCAACTTAATTTTATTCAGTTGAAATTATGGAAATTTTAAGCATTTTTTTAAAAGCTGAAGCTTAACTCTCAACTATATATTCTTCATCAAATAGTATACCTGTTCATATGTCTGTAAATATATATACATTTATAAAAATATCCATGTAAATTATGATCTTTGAGAACATGTAACAATTCAAAAGATAAATTAATAAAGCTCTTTGCTTCTTCTTGTAAACAATATGACAAATCATACTTATTCATGAAACAATGAAACTGATTTTAATTTTTTTTATTTAAGACTTGGTATTACCACTTTAGAACAGAATGTGCTAACTTATGGCTTGCAATAACATGCATTTATGTGGGATCTTTCATTTTGTGTGTACATAGATAATTTATTCATAGTCCAAGTCCATTACAAAATTAAGTTTTATGGATTCTCAAACAAGAGGCAAAGTGTATTAGATGGATATATAAAAGACATTGTATTTATCAACTATTACTGCAGTTATATTGCACAACAAAATGCACAATACCTCTAGCTTATATAACCAAAGATTCTGGGTCATTAAATTGCTTATTAACCCAAAGTTCAGAAAGCTTTGAAAGCAGGAGCTGAAGCAATAACACAGCACGTAGGGTATTTTCCTTGAAAGTGGCTGACTTTGGATGGATTACCAGTATTGCATAACGTGGTTCCTCATGTTTGCCAGGAACAATCCTTGAGTGTAAAATCTATAGTAAACCATAACTATCGCTCTATGTATCCCAAAGAACAAAAGAAATAAAAAAGAAAACACAAGAACGCAGTTGATCAGCTAAAACTGTTTATCCAATATTATTTGAGATCAAATCTCTCTTATAAATTGCATTCTAGTTCCAAACTAATAAACAAGTAGATACCAGGAGATTATCTTTTTCTGATAGACAAAGGGCTCTTCGAGGATGAGAAACAATATTAGTTCTACTTTAAGTTCTAATCATAGAACTGAGACACTCAATATTGTTCCACAAACAATTTTTGAGAGTAAATTTAAGATCAGCAAGTGCAGGGTATACTCATCTTATAGAAATGGATGAATAAGGAAAAATATATATCAAGACAGAGGCATTTGTTTATTTTTTGACACTTTTGAGTGGAATATAAACCCCATTTTAATAAATATTAATTTTAATGTGGTTACTTTGATAAAAGAGAAAGGTGCGAGTGATGGCATAGTAGCTCTGGGTATAATAAAAAATAAAACTCCAAAGAATAAGGATTGACAATTTCAATCCTTTTCTGGGGGAGCCCAATTACCATGTTAAAAGTATAAAATACTCTGATGAATTAAACACGTCAAATATCTCTTTGAAATTACAGGAAGAAGGGGAAGAAATGAGCTGATTCCTTTTCTAGTTGTCTGTATGAATATTTTATACACAGAGAATAAAATCTCTGCCCAAATTTCTGACCCAAAACTCATAAAATAGCATAAAAGTAAGTTGTGGTTAAGTCCTTAATACGTTGCATTTCTCCCTCAGTTGTAAACAAATAATTCTTAAGAGTGAGAGAAACTTGAGTGAATTTTCCCAGATGTCTTTTAAATTAAATAATAACTGAATATTTTATTAGTATACAGAATCTGTAGAGAGAAACTAACACCGTCTATAAGTAAATGGTGTTCAGAGTGTTAACGTTGACTGATGACCCTTAACTGTTACATCTCTGATCAGGATACTCCCAGGCAAATATTTAGCATAGTGAAAATATAGTCAGGCTACTCTATGCAAAGAACCATTGGCTAAGACATATCCCATTAGCATGTCCAAACCAGTTTGATAGATGTCTTGCAATTTGAAATTCTTCTGACCCAGTTCTTAGTTTTTCTTTTCTTTCAAGAATGCCTAACCTGCCTTGTGGTCTAAGTTTTCTTCTTGCTCTATTTTGATACTTATACCTTAATTTTTCACAGATATTACACTCAGTTTTTTTTTTTTTCAAATCTTTCATCTGTTTTTCAGGAAACTCAGACTGATGCCAGTGGAAATGGTAGTTGTCTAAGAAAACAGTTAATAAAATCTAATGTTGGATCTTATCACTCCAAGTCTCGAAAAGATCACTTCTTGAGTTTAAAAACCGATGTGGTAGTTCATGACAAATGGTTGTTAATTTGCTGAGATTATAAAGTGATTTGTGAGCTGGGAAAATATACTTAAAGAGTGGTATTCCCTATTATTTGCAATGTTTATTTTACATGGAAAAATAGCTCCAAGTAAAAAGTAGCTAATTTTCTCTAAGTTGAGCTAGAACTCTGGTGTAATCAGGAGACATCAAGAGTAGTTAAATGATAGTTTGAAGTTAAGTGCAAGGACTTTATGGGCTTCTCTGAAGTCTAAGAGCTAATTCATTGCTTGCAAGACACATCATGACAGACTCTCAAAGTGATAGAAAGGTCCCCTGTGCTGAGATCTTCATCTTCCTTAGGAAAAGCGGCAACTTCAAAATATTTAATGTGTCATGGCATCTAGGGATATTCTGATACTGCAGACTGAATTTGCTTACAAAGATTGCCTGCCAGTTGTATATAAGAGCTAGTATTTAACAGGTGGGAAGGCACCGGAAAAATTTGTTCCAAGTCATATTCACTGAGTTTTCACTTGAATCTTTTAGCTATTAACATGGTAAGTACAGTTTATTAATTTTCATTTATCCTTTTGAGATAAGAATTTTATACACTGACAAATATTCTAAATGTTAAAAAAGATTCCACTAGCATGAATAAAGTATCAGTCTATGAAGTTTAAAATAAAGATAATTCCTGTATTGCCATGGCAGAAAGTATATAGGGCAAAAAAGCAAAGGAAAGCAGAAATGCGACTATGTATACATTATGGGATGCCAAAAGATTTATCAGAGAATTAATTATGTTCTATTCAAATTGTCCCACGTACTTCTTACTAAAAAAGAAATATACAGATTTTATTGGTCAGAAAATAAAATCAAATAAGATGTCTCCTATGTGTAGGCAAAAATATTAGCAAATCTCTTTATCAGACCTAATTTAGCTGAGGCCTTAAATTAGATAAGATGATTATTCCCAGACAATACATAAATATCATATTATTATCATACAATTTAATATGAATATCCATCATAAAACTATGAAATATATAATTATAACTTCATAAATATGTGGAATGTTGTATGCTAATTCTACATGCAATAACTCAAGAAACCATGCTCAAGGGTTTCTTGAGGGTAATATCACTTTGAGGGTAATATCAATAAATGTTAGTAGTTCTCAAATTTTGTAAGCAAATAATGACAAATTTGCCCCTAGAAATGGTTTTGGAGAGTCATTAAAACACTAACTTGCAAATTTAACTTAATCCAAAACGTACTTTTTAGAGAATGATGTGTGTGTAACATGTTGCAGCTACACATCTCAAATTACACATTCTGCTGTATAAGTGAGATCATCTTAAATTATTTTTCTTCTTCAAACATTTAGTTTGACAATCAAATCAGTTATTGTAGTATACTATATCAACAAAATGAAAGTAAGAATTACAAAATTATATCAATAGATTAAAAAATACTTTGAAAAAATTTTAAACATCTGCTGGTCCCAGATAATTTTTATTAAAGAGTAAAACATCTGTTTATGGTAAAAAACACCTCTCAAATATATGAGAATATTATGAACATACCTCAAAAAAATATATACTATGTATGTCAAACTTACTACAAACATAGCACTCAACTTCAAAACTGAAAACCTTTTTTCACTCAATATACTTTTTTATTTTAAAGCTACTTTGCAGTAAATAAATTTTCTTTAAATGATAGGGGAAAAATATGAGCATTAGAAAAAACATAAGCTTCTCAGGGAGCAAAATCTTAGGAAGCAAAAAACAGTAATTACAACCCCCTTCCACTGAATGTATTTTTAAAAGTTATATTTATTACACTTTGGGTAATAATAATCTTGATTATTCAAATTTAAAATATCTCATTACCCCCAAATAATTTGCATTTTAATTAATAATATTGACATTTTATCTTTGATGGAAAAATTAGATGTGCATGCATGAAAATTGGATACAAGTTATTTATAAGCAAAATTATAAAAATTATGTTTCAGAGCCAAGAATATAAAATAATAAACATTTTAAAATTTAACATATTTCCCAAATCATATTTATACATTCAGGCCCTGGATTCCAAAATATATGTAATATATTTGGATATAAAATAAATATATTTTATTTTTATAACTCAATAAAATGTGAAATGCACACTTTTATTTATTAATAAATCTTCAATTCCGCTACTACTTTGCAAGTTATTTTGGTTGATCATAAAAACTATTTTCTTTAGCCTCTTATGAGTTTTAATTGCCTTAATAATACCATCACATTTCCTAAACAAAGAATGATGTTTTGTTGCGATAGTAAGTGTTTAAAGTCTATTCCACAGAACAACTTGGTTAATGAACAGAAAACTATCTTGGGTGTAATGAGGTCAACTACATTCTTTTAGTATAGCTTGTGATATGATAGTTTGTTTATTCATTCTATGTATAAATTAAGGCACCTATGATTTTTCTGGGTTTTCCACATGTGTGGTATTATTTGTGGAGTCCACCTTCCAATTTTCATTTAATTGGGTTGCGATGAATCTGCACTCTTGTTTCTGGGTAGTTAACATGATCTAGATCTGACCAATAAAATTTGCATCTATAAACTGAAACCATTTAATAGTTACTATATCTAAACATAACCTAACACATTAATATGGTGATTTTGTTCTATAACTTACCTCTCAATTTGTATGGAGGTCATTAAAAGAATGAGAAATAATTTTAAAGCTAACATAAATTTTTTGTTATGTAATCAACCATTACATTATCATAATCAACTCTAGTATGTCTGAATGGTAAAATGTAGCACTGTAGCACTGTTGTCCTCTTGTTCATCGATTTGCTCAAGCGGGCACCAGTAATGTCTCCATTGTGAGACTTGTTATTGTTTTTGGCATATTGAATACGCCATAGGTAGCTTGCCAGACTCTGCCGTGAGGGCAAGATACTCTCGGTAGCTTGCCAGGCTCTCCAAGAGAGACAGAGGAATCGAACCTGGGTCAGCCGCATGCAAGGCAAACGCCCTACCTGCTGTGCTATTGCTTCAGTCCTGTGAAATATCTGTTAAATACAAACATATAATTAACAAAAATATACATATATACATATACCTATAGTCATTGCAGGCCAATGGGAAGGAAAATGGAGAGCAAGGGAGACAAGAGGAGAAAAGAGGAGAAAAGGGAAGAACAGCAAAGAGAAAAGAAGAGAGGGGAGGAGAAAAAAAGAGAGGAGAAGAAAAGACAAGAAAGGAAAGGAGAGGAAAGGGGAGCATAGGCAAGAGGAGAGAGGAGAGAGAGGGAAGAGGAGGTGGTAGAGGGGACGGGAGAAACCAATTGAAGGATTAGAGAGAGGAGGGAAAAGTAGAAGGTGGGGGAGAGAAAAAAATTAAAGAAAAACTCTTATTTCTTTGTTTTAATAATGTACTAATACCACTTATGAGAGATCTACTTATATTATTTAATGTAATCCCAATGGATTCATCTACTAATACTATTTCATTGGGAGCTAATATTACTAATTGTACTTGAGGGAGGCATGTGTCTTAACATAAGTGCAAGATAAATCACTTGTATCACTTGTCATCTCGTTGATCTTCAATTTGCTTGACTGGGTGCCAGTAATGTCTCCATTTTCTGTGTTGTTCGTGTCATGGGCTAGTGTAGCCCAATGGCATCTGCTCGATCCAGGAACATGAGAAGCCTCAAACCTTTTGTTCAGGGTTTTGATGAAGAAGTCTGACCATCTCGTAGGTGGGCGCCTATTGCATGAACATTTGTGCGTTCGGAGGCACTGAGATAAGGCACACTGAAGAAATGTCTTGATTGGAGAACTAAGGCTCTCTCTGGCTCTTAGCAAAGGCAGAGGGCCTCGTGGATCTCCTTTTATTGATCATGGCACTTCCAAAGGGCGCAATATATTGACTCACCAAAGGCACCAAAAGATGTTACAGGAAGAACATTGAGGCAACATTATTTTCTTGTATCTGCAGGCCAGTAATCTAGGCCTCAGGAAAGAAGATACAAAACCAAAACTGAAACCTTCCTTGGGCTGAAAGCAGTCAGATTTGCATCCCAAAGACCAGGCTGGGCTGCCACAGGAAATCTACATGTCAATTACAAACTAGCCAGCACCTGAAATCTACATCCCAAAGACTAGGCTGGGCCAGAGCCTGGAATCTACAATGTCAAAAGTCAGGCCTGGCTATCACCTAAGATCTGCATGTCAAAGACCAGCCAGGCTTCTGCTAGAAAAGAAAAACTGCCTCTAAAATTATTTTCCTGAAGGCAGCTGAAAAGGGGAAAATATTCCTGTCTGCAGTACAGTGTCCCCAACAGACGACCACATGGTCTTTTGACTTGCTGTGGAATCCAGTCGGTAACAGCTCTAGTCCAGTGCTGGTCTCTAAATCACATTAGATGTGATTAGATGTGTCTGGCCCCTCTGATTTTCAATGCCTTTGCAAACGAGACAAGACGGCATCCCTGATTCTTGATCTTTGACATGTTAGGGTCGGCAGATCTCTGCCGGGGGGAGGCTCGGAGAGATAAAAGAACAAAACCAAGACAACTCTTTCTGCAAATGCATGGGGTTTATTTAAGCCAATATAGCTATATTGGGACCTTCAATTGTGCCTCAATAGCGTGGCATAACCGAAGGCCCCAAACTCAAAAAGCTAGCTGTTTTTATACCCTTTTGGGGGAGAAATGAAAATCTCACATATCAAAGGGAATCACATAGGTCACTTAATTTGCATATCTAAACATTTGTTGACAAATGAAAATCTCACATATCAAAGGGAATCACATCTATATATCAAAGGGGATCACACATAGGTCACTTGATTTGCATATCTAAACATTTGTTGACTGTTAACTATTTCCCTGCAAATGTTTGCCTATAGTTCCTAGGGCAGTTTGTTGGCCCATTTGGTGACAGAGTCCTGACCAGTGGAAGGTCCTGAAGACATCTTTCAAAGCAGTCAAGTAGTTACAAAGGGCAACTTCAGCGGTTAACCCTTAACCTGCCCTTCAGTTCTTGACTCTTAACTTGCCCTCCTCTTCAGACGGAGGTTAGAACTCTGGATTCCTTCTCTCACTTGAATGAAATGTGATATTCCAAACAGAGCTCTTTTGATTCCTCTTTGGGATACCCGAATTGCATTCTCATCCTGTTTGTGTAGGGCCCTTATCTCTGAGGCGTATGTTAGTGCAGGAAGAATGGTGGAGTAGAAAAGACGTGCCCAGAGCCAGAGGTTCTTTGGCCTCTTAATCACTTCTTCGATGCTCTTGAAGGTGTTTCACGCTGCTTTCTTCCTCCTGTGCAGTTCAGGTGCCAGGTTGTTTGTCATGTTGAGTTCTCGACCTAGGTAGACATAACTGCTGCATTCAGAGATGTTTCGTTCCATTGAGGGCAAATGGAAGGTCAGGAACTAGTCTGTTTCTCATGAACAATGTATTTGTGAGATTCAGCTGCAGTTCGACATTTCCACAGAGATGGTACAGTTGCCAAACATCTATCTTCACTCCCATTCCTTCCCATTCCAGTTGTCATATGATGTTCTCGAGGGTGGCACTGAAGAGTTTTAGTGAAATCGTGTGGCCCTGACTAACCCCTCTCTTTTCATGGATGATCACTTCTTTGTAGAATGGTGCTTTAGGCAAGATAAATACTATTTAATATTGATAAAACTTACTATAGAAAAAATCATTTGTTGTTGTACTTTCTGATACAGTGTAATTGTTGTACTTTTAACTCCTGTTTATTTCTGTATTCCGTATGTTTTTCTCTCAAGACAGTGCATCATTCCCACCCACCTTCTTCCCAGGTGGCTGAAAGTGTAGAGGGTAGCAATCTTGAGAGCTGTTGGAGAACATTATATGTTTCATCACATAAAGAAAGCAGATTTCCAACATGGCACAAAGTAAGATTTTTTTTTTTTGTTAATATAAAGAGGATCGTAGGACAATGAGTTTGGAAACTTAAGTCATATTCAACAAAAGACAGCATTTAGTAATGATATACAGGTTCAATTGTTGAATATCAGCCTGATAAAAATATCTTTATTTTTAGTTCTGATAATTTTCAAAGTACAGTAATATACTTTGCTCATAATATATCTTTATAATATAGTAAGCTAGCTGACAATTTATTTTCAGTTTTAACTGTTCAAGTTTAATCTCCTTTGCTCTACTTCTTGATTCCAAAACATTTTTCCCTTTGCCAGCTGTATTAAGTTTTTATTTCTTATTTTTTTTAGAAAGCATGCAGGTTTAACACTGAAGTAGAAATGTGTTTCTTTTGCTCACTCAGCTGTAAAATTCCCTTCTCACTTCCATAATCAGCACCTAGTGGTACCACTTTTCAGTAAATTATAATTTACTGTTGCCTTAGTGAGAAACTTCTCAGTGAGTTTCTCTGGAATCATTATTGATGGCTTCCTGCTTACCAACTTCAAACTACAGAACTTCTACAAACTTCTCCAAAATTTAATGGACATAATCAATACAACAAGGACTTATTGTTTTAAAGGTGAGGTCATCTTCCAAGGTTTTTTTTTTTTCTTTTTAAGTCACTTTGTCTCAGTCATTGAAGTAGTAGCTCTTCCTTATATGTTATAATTGTCATGCTTATTATTATTTTTCGTCAATTAGGAAGCAATGAACAGTTACAACATAATGGATATTTTAGGTTATTTTTCCATTTAGATTTTGGAAGTTTCTGTGACCTGATGGACTGGAGCAAATCGCACAGCGGGTAGGGTGTTTGCCTTGCACTGGGCCAAACTGGGTTTGATTTTTCCATCCCTCTTGGAGAGTCCTGCAAGATACCGAGAGTGCTCCATTTGCATGGCAGAGCCTGGCAAGCTATCCATGATGTATTCAATATGCCAAAAATAGTAACAAGAAGTCTAACAATGGAGTCGTTACTGGTGCCCGCTCAAGCAAATCGATGAACAATGGGTTGGCAGTGCTCCAGTGCTGACAGTCAGTGCTGTAACCTGATTTAAATAGACATCAAGTATCTGTCCTGTAACAATGTGAGACTGGTAATGGAATTTTGTTTCTCATCTATCCAAAAAACCAGAATTACATATTGTCTCTTTTGCTTTAAAGTCACTGTGTGCATCAAATTATAAGTATGAAATATTTCTTGAAATCATATACCACTTTTGTGTGTTGCCACTAAAATTTTACTATTATTCCAAACTCTGATGTCTATTCTTGAATCCTACTGCTCACTATCTGAAAATTTGATGGGGAGTTAATATTCAGAATTTTTAAATCACTACACCAAAGAGAAAAGTTTTGCAGGTGTAATCAGATAAGCAAAGCTTCATGCATTCTTTCCTTCTCTTCTAAATTTAAATGAAACTCTAGTGTAAAAATATTAATACAATATTGACCAGGGATTTGTTGTGGTACTTCCTATCTGGTTACATTTCTGTTGTTGTTGTTGTTGTTACATTAGCTTGCTTTTGATTATGCTGCCATAAAAATGAATTTATTCCTGAGTAGGTTCTTGAACATTGTATGAAAGATTTACCTACAAAACTGCAGATGGATATGGAGTCTTCTTTACTTATGAAAAAAGCCTCAGGTTCTACTTGCCAGCTTCTCTATTTTACTCACCTCTATTATACTTTCTAAACATTCCTGGGCTCTTTCTGAAAATGGGAAGTTAACACCTTCCCAAGACCATAAATTCTGTCCCAGGCCTTGGGCACAGAGGCAATTAAAAGATAGCAGGCCAAGATACCTGGAAAGGTTGTCAAACATATAGTACAAAAGATGTCATATAAACAGACAGTCTGCACCAGCCTCAGTGGCCATAAAAGATGTGAACCTTACTTTAGCAACACAAAAAGGCTCCAAAATAATAAGAAATATCTGGAAAATAAATGAGAATCCTCTGAAACTTTGGTTAGTAATACAAAGACCCAGTTTTCTGAGGAGAGCAAGAGAGAAGAAAAGCAGTCCAGGGTACAGAAGAGATAGATGGGGAACAATGGAGAGCAGGGGACAAGGACACTTGGGTACATTGTTGGTATAAACAATGGCATGTCTGAACATCCAAAACACTGAGGAAATAGCACTGAAAACATGAGGCCCAATCTTCAACAACCAAGCTTTAAAATGTTTCAATCAAAGTTGCAGGATAGGTGTAGGTAGGTAATGATTTGGGAAGGGAACCTGGACACACTTTTGGAGGAAAATTGATACTGGTTGTAGAATTGGTCCTAGCACAGTGTATGTTTAAACTACAATAGTGAATAACTCTGCAAATAAAAATGCTTTATAAAAATAAGATTAACATATTTTTAAAAGGCAACATTGAAAGGGGTCATACTTAACTTAGTCCTATACTAAGTTTCTCCATGGATAGGGAGTTTCTTTTTCCTTCTTTTCAATACATTTTCTGTTTTCTAACTCTCTAAGTGTGAGCATCTTTATTACTCAGTATTACCAATATGATATAGGCAGGCAGGTAGAGAGTGAAGACCTCCTCCCTCAAGGCAATGGCAATGAATTTCCTGGGAAATAATAATATCAATAGCCCTGAAGTTGCAAAAAGCCAATGTTGCTGAAAACAGTTAAGGCCTGATAAGACTTTCTCCTGGCCAGCAACAGACCCAGAGAAGGCTGGGGCCCCTCTTCAGCAAGCTCCAGCATAAACAAAAGGCCAGGAAAGGAATTTCAAAGCAGACCATCACCACTCCCAAACCTACCCCCTGGCCACCTCCCTAGCAAAGGACTTTTACCTAGATAGAAGCCCCACATGGGATCAAGTTGGAAAAACCCCATCAATGCCACCTTGAACAGAAAAAGGAAGAGCATACGCTGCCTGAATCCATGTGGCTGAGCACATGTGGTGCCCAAGCATATGTGTAACCTACTTCTCCCCTCTTAAGATGTGTATTTCCCTATCTAATTCGGGGGCACGTGTAGGGGCTCTCCCCTAGAAACCCAGGTTCTCTCTTGAGTGTTTGACTCTCTCACTTTACCTCCCTTTATCCCCTTCCTAAAACCGCCACGTAAAATCTGTCTTACTCCACTGCTTCTCTGATCCTGAAATTCTTTTCTGTAAGGTTAGACAAGAATCCCAAAACCCCGAATTCTGGGGGTGGTAGAGGTGTATCGGGAGAAAGTGACTATCTCTTTCCTTCCCACCTCACATGAGCCACCTGTGGGGCCCACCAACATCAATTCTTGAAAGTATTGAGACCCTGTAATTTGTGGGCAAACACAGAAAGGCAGGCCCATAGTTACCAATCTTGTATCACTTATTTAACATCTTTAACAAGGTGACTATAGATTTCCAAGTACTATATACTAGCCTCATTAACTTCTTTCCAGTCCTACTATTCTGGAACTTCTTGTCCCCTGGTCTTTCCTTTGTTCTCTGCCCTTAAGGCCCTGTGCTAGGATGAGAATCCTGCTTCCCCAATTGATCATACATAAGGGGACAAAGAGAGGGTAAAAGAGTGAGTTTCTTAAATGGCTGCTTCCTTTGATCTCTTATCATTTTCCACTCTCAGCCATCTCACTATCGATTTTGACTGAATAATTTTTTTTTGGCTGGGAAGATTTTAAATGACAAATTAAATTAACACGATTACTTGGCACCTCTCACCTTCACTCCCGGGGTAATAATTGGGCCAAATAAAACTTATAGACTTCTGTGATGTTAAAATTTCAGACCCCTACCAAGATAGAGTCTATCATCATTTTACTCATTGCTATTCTAAACAGCATATTCTTCATGATGTTTCTCTGCCAAACTTTATACAAGCTCTGTTTGGTTTTCCCAGAATTAAAGCATGAAAAAATACATAGCTTCAGTCATCTCAAGTACGTGTGTCCCTGCCTCTAGGTATGCCTAAGGCACATGTAGTGTAAGAAAATAGGCCGCCTATGTATGTTTATGCATGCTGTTCTATGATAAGGCACTATGTTGCCTAAATATAGTTCATACCTCTGATTAGCAAACAACTAGACCCCATAGCTTAGAAAAGGTTGGTATCAGACACGTTTGTTTTGTTGGACTATAACAGTCATACTGCACTGATTTTGCACTAAAGGCTGCCTGCACTGCAAATAAATGACACTAATTAATTGTGGGAGTTTCCTCCTCTATTCTTTCATTCATCTTTGGACCACCAGAGCAGGCCTTTGCTAGGAGTCCATTTAAAACACTGACAGTCACTCCATATACTCAATGATTATTACTTAGCTGTACATGCACACCACTCTCCCTCTTAAATGTCCTGAAATTCTGTAAATGAATACATATGGTTGATCTTCCCTAGCCCTCCTAGGCACAAGGCCAGGTCTCCCCTCCCCCACCCCCCAACCTTGTGCTAGAGACTGTGGTTCATTTAAAGCAAGATTGCATTCTTTGAAGTAGAAGAAGCCAGTCCCAATCTCTGCTGAGGTCTTAGGTTTGTTGTGTATTCTCACAGAAAGGAATTTCAGCAAAAAAAATAGCAAAGAAAATGAGTGTTTCTAAAGAATTTCAAGGGGAAAGAGACTTGTTAGGGAATGAAATTCTGTTTTTTTAGTCCAGATGCATAGGCCCAGAGGCTACCATTGGCAATGCTGGTTATATAGGCTTTTTTCCAACCACTCTGCTTGGGGCCCTCTATGCTTAAATGTTTCTAGCTGGGGCTGATGGTCTTAATTCATGATCTTATTAGGTCTTTTGTTCTTGTTGAATCATCCTTTGATGAGCCTTTTACCTTAGGTCTAACTAGAATCCCCAATTCGGAGTTGGGAACAGGGATTTTCAAAAAAATTTTTAACTATTTATGTTCTGAAATTCATTGGGAGGGCCATCCTGCTACCCAGCTACCTACTTAATTTTGTTCACTTTTATTTTACTCCTTTTACAATTTCAATTAACACCCTTTTATATAAGCCTATACAGGTTATAGACCATACATACTTTAGTGCCTTGCAGGGTGTGTTCTATATGTTATAATATTTAGTCCTTTTAGTAATGTATACCCTTCTTCAACCAGAAGCATGAAAGCCAACATTCTTGGCTTTTTTCCATCCTGGATTAGTCCATGCTCTTGAACTCTTAAATGTATCCTCTCTCTCTCTCTCTCTCTCTCTCTCTCTCTCTCTCTCTCTCTCTCTCTCTCTCTCTCTCTCTCTCTCTCTCTCCAAGGCCCCCCTCCCTCCTTCTCATTCCTCTCACTTATCTATATAAGTTTTTTCAATAAAAAATGGTTTTTGAGGGTCCTGACATATAGGAAGGCAGGTAAGGTGCTTGCCTTACACGCAGCTGATCCAGGTTCAATTCCTTACACTCCATCTGGACACTGAGCTACACCAGGAGTTATCCCAAAGCACAGAGCTAAAAATAAGCATTAAGCAGTATCATATATGGCCTAAATAAACACACACACACACACACACACACACACACACACACATACACACGAAGACTGATAAAAAAAGACTTTTCTTTACACACGCAGAAAAAACATTTTAAAAACCCAACTAATACTCTTATATCTTATATACATATTCTATTTTCTTGTATGATATACACATTAATTAAAACCGATCAATAACATATATAGACTAAAATAATTTCTGAGCAATAAACTGATTGGTTGGTATGTTTAATTATCATAAAAACCTATTCAGAGCTCTTAATCCTAGAGAATATTGCACATTAATATATTTCAATATCTGAAAATAAAGGTGATTCACAAAATTAAAAAGAGTGTACACATGTAAATGTGATACCAACTAAAAGAAAACGTACTTTCATACAAAAATAATCTTAGGAAGTCAGTTAATTTCTCTAAATTTTTGTCCTTGTATGTGAATACTGATAAAAAACTTAATTCTCTCTACAATTATTAGAATTGTTAGAATTGTAAGAAGTCTATGAGTCAGAGCAGGGAAATAAAAATTTTACATTGCAAAATTCCCATTAACTTCACTACTGTTAGCATGATTATATTGCAAAGGTACATTTTTGATACCTCTAGCATGGTTACAGAAATAGAATGGCATACATTTCATGACTAAAAACAATTTTTCCTCTGAAATATCTAGAAAAAATGTATTTTTACAAAAATGTTTTTAGCGACCTATTAGCCTTCTCTGTAACATGTTTCAAATTGTTATGTTTCATTCAATTACCTAAATATTGAGTATCTAGTCACCCATAAATCTAAGTAAGTATATTGGTACCTCCCTTAAGTTTTCTATTCTTTTTGTCATAACTTGGTAAGTTATTCACATATAACTGTTGTTTAACTCTGTCAGTGACACAATGCAGTGTCTTTGAGAAAGCCTGACTGGTACAATCAAGAAATTAATGAAGAAATACAGTTCCTTTGAGAAAATTAAAACATTGGAGCTAGAGTTAATTAAAATATTGGAGTAATAAATTGGCATCAGACAAATATTTAAATGAATCTGTTTAAATCCCAGCATCACATAGTGTTCTCTGAGTATCATATAGGGTCATCTGAACCTTGTTGTGAGTGCAGTGATACCCAAGCATAGAGTTAGGAGAAAGTCTTGAGCATAGCAAAGAGTGGCCAATCCATTCTCTTCAAAGAGAAAACCATAAAGCACTATTAAGAGCACTCTGTTCTGTTTGCTATGAATAACTTTCACATGTTCTGTACAACATGGGAGGAATCAAACCTCAGGTTATTCTTCAACAACCTACTAAATACCGAATGGACTCATTTCATGTATGAACTTTTTTTTTCTCTGTAGCACTGTAGCACTGTCGTCCATTGTTCATCAATTTGCTCGAGTGGACACCAGTAATGTCTCCATTGTGAGACTTGTTACTGTTTTTGGCATATCAAATATTCCACGAATAGCTTGCCAGGCTCTGCTGTGTGGGCGAGATACTCTTGGGATCTTGCTGGGCTCTCCGAGAGGGATGGAGGAATGGAACCCAGGTTGGCCACGTGCAAGGCAAACGCTCTACCCGCTCTGCTATTGCTCCAGCCCACAGTATTATTT
Source organism: Sorex araneus (assembly GCF_027595985.1). NCBI lineage: Eukaryota > Metazoa > Chordata > Mammalia > Eulipotyphla > Soricidae > Sorex > Sorex araneus. The sequence continues at coordinate 127,540,403 of NC_073307.1, read as the reverse complement.
CTAAAGCTTCTATTTCAAACTGAATAAAATATACTCTGATAGCATTATGCAATTGTTAAGAATAAATGGTAATATGGAGGTTATTCATGAAACAGGAGCAGCAATTTTTAATAAATTACTAGTAGTTTTAAAATATAATTAATTCATCAATTGCCTCTTTATCAGGTGCAATGTAAATTGACATTTATAGCTTTGGCATTTTATAGATTATTACTCACCTATTAAACTTCTGCTCACAGGCAATGTTAGGCTTCTTTATGAAGAATGACAGTGATTAAAGACCTTTAGTCTCTTGGGGCTGGTGCGATAGCAGATAGCACAGTGGGTAGGGTGTTTGCCTTGCACGCAGCCAACCCAGGTTCGATTCCCAGCATCCCATATGGTCCCCTGAGCACCGCCAGGAGTAATTCCTGAGTGCAAAACCAGGAGTAGCCCCTGTGCATCGCCAGGTGTGACCCACTTCATTAGTAATGACTCTTATCCAAAGATCAGGGAAAAAATTATCAGCCACAGTTCTGAGATGAATATACTCAGGCATTCTTAAAATCTGCTGATTGGTTTCACCATTAGGAAAGAAAAAGCCAAAAAAAAAAATAAGTCAGTTATACATAGAAACTTTAAACTATAAATTCTGTGCTTTGAATATAATAAATAAAAATCTTGCCATTTTGGCAATCAATTTAATTATAGTCAAATAGAAATAAAATTTACAATATTACTAAAAAAGTATTTTTTCGGTAAATATTGCTAATGCCTGTGTTATAATGACTGCTAGGAAGGAAATTGGCATCCTACACAAATAGGGATGTAGAAAAATTGCTCAAAATATGATCCAAGGAAGATTTATAATAATAATCAAAGATAGCATTGAAAACAATGAAAGAAAAACTCTGAGAACCCAGAAAACTCCCCAGAATTTTAGGAACTCCTCAGTTTCATTATTATATCGTGTATAGTTTACATAAGTAATTTGTACATTCCTCTGCTGTTCTTTTCTGACCTTCACAGTAACTTCATCAGTAACAGACCAGCTTTACGGAAATTGCTTATTTAATTTTCTTAAGGAATGGGGTGTGATAACTGTAACAGAAGAGGTCATGTGGAGTTGCTTAAAGGGGAGATTTTTTCATTTTCTTTCTGATGTGGTACATGATTTGGCTCTGTGTGAACTGATCTGTAACCATTGTCATAGAAAATATTACTGAAAACAAGAGTAGTAATTTTAAGTGTATGTGAGTTGGAGAAAAACATACTTTCAAGAAGCATTAAATCAAAAGCTATTGTGATTCTCAGTCAGTAATGTATTCATAGTTGAAACACTGAATAAAATGTTTCACTCACTGAAATTAAATTATCTAACCAAATTAAATTATTTATATTGATGTCCATTTAACAACAAGGGATAATTTCTTAGCAGATACTATATGTTTGGAATATATAATAAGGAAATAATATATTAAGTGAATTTTAAGTGAATTTTCTTTTTTGATTTCAAATATCTTGAGTTATGATTTACAGGGAAAGAAAGCAATATAAGTTTAATGTATTCAACACAAATGAAATTGAGAAAAAAGTTACGTAGCCATGAGAGCTTTGCTGCAATCAGGTATAAAAATATATCCACTATTCCTTTTGCCCCACTGTCATTCTAACTATACGTATAATAAGAAATCTAAAAATAATTCATCTCATATTTTAAGTACGCAGTGCTTATCGTTATTATCTATAAGCATGTTTTTATCTCCAGATCTTTTTAACTCATAACTGAAATTTGCAATATTCGAACATCATTTCTACATTTCCTCTTCCTAGAGGTTGCTGATCAATCAGATATTCTCTGTTTTAATGTATTTGACTCTTTAAGATTTCACCAGTGATAGTACACAATATTTATTATTCTGCATTTGGATTTTTTACATAGAATAATGTTCCATAAGTTTTATTTTATTCATTGGCTATAAATGATAGAACTTATTTTTTAGAGACTGAATTATATATAATATATCATATCTATCATATTATGTGTATTTATATATTTATATACATAAATATAATATTGTAGGCCACACTTGATGGAGTGGTGGAGCTCAGGAAATCTGCTCTGGACTTCAAAGAGTCTCACATGCAAATGTGCAAAGCATTTGTCAATTTAATCTACATACCAGACAGATCACTATTCTACTCTTTTTTTTTTTATCTAGTCACCTATTAATGGATGCTTAGCTTGTTTCCTCATGTTTATTATTAATAGTGGTGCAATGTATGTAAGAGTGCTATATCATTTTGTGATCCTGATTTCTTTTGAGAAAATATTTAATGTTGGGATTGATGAAGAAAAGAATAGTTACATCATAATTATTTTATTTCTTTATTTTTTAGGAAATGCTATACTGTCAATTTTTACTTAAAATTACTTAAAATTCTTCTTATATTTAATAACTGCATTTATTATTCAAATAATAGTTGTGTTAACAATCACAAGATTTTTTATGTGCTCATTTGCATTTCACTAATAACTAGTGAGGTTGAGCACCTTTTGCACAAAACTTGATGATTTGAATATATACTCTTGAAAATAATCTGCTGGAATATATTGAACTGAATAGGTTATCATTATATATGTGTTTGCATGTTTAGAGTAACAAAAAGTTTTATAGTTCTTTTTCTGCTAAAACTTTATTAGGTATATGTCTTATAAGTCTTTTCTGCTGTTTTCTAGCTATTTATTCTTCTTTTGCTTGTTTTTGGGTCACACCCAGCAATTCTCAAGGTCTACTCCTGGCTCTGCACTCAGGGATCACTCCTGGCAGTGCTCGGAGGACCATATGGGATGCTAGGTGTCTAACCGAGGTCGGCTATATGCAAGGCAAATGCTCTCCCTGCTGTACTATCACTCCAGCCCCACCTATTATTCCTTATTTCTCTTGCTGACCTGAGACCAATTATACAGTGTTATCTTTATTGATATGTGTGTTTACGTACATATAGTTTTCTTTCTTTGCCTATGTATTTAACAGTATACACAAACAAGAAATACCTAAGTCAGGAGATTGTATCTGTGGTAGGACAAATGCATGGTCTTCACCAGCTTTCTATTCCTATCACCACATAGTCCCCCAAGAATTTCTGGGTATACCCTTGGGCCCAAGCACTGTCAGGTGTGGCATTTGAGTACTCCAGCACAACCTGAGGGTTCTGGTTATTTTATATACTGCAGAACCCAAAAGTATCACATGCTCAAGTTCTTGTACTGAACAGCCCTTTTGACTAAGAATCACAGTTAGGGTCTCCAGATTCCCTGAGCAATGCCTGGGAGCCTGTGTGAGGAAAATGTTTGTAAGACAAATATAAAGGTGTCTTCCTCCTCTGTTTTATTCTGGGAATTTTATTGCTTCGATAATAGTCTTAGATTTCATCCTGAGTCTTAATTTTGTGGGTATTTTACATCTGGTGTTAGTCATGGACAGAATTTTATTATTTTGAATGTGATTTTCACGTTTTTAAATACTATTTGTATAGTATTTGTAAAACTGAACATTATCTAACTACTGTTGGCTTACTTATTGAAGACAAAAATGACTGTACACATTTAGAATTGTTTATCTGATATATACATAAATGCTTTATACTTTTAGAAAAATAAAATAAATTTAAAGTTTAAATACATAGCCGAGAGGTGTTAGATGAATCCATACTCATGTCAACTATTATTAGGACCCACTTACAAGACACATTTCATTTATCAAAATTAAACTCTATCTTGATCCCAGTGTTTATTTTTATAGTAATGGCATATGAATATCATTGCAATAACTGATATCACTGCAAGTAATGTGTGATTCCCTTAGCTTTGTTCACTTTTGAAGCTGTGTATCTAATTTAGTATATTATTTGTTTTCATACAATTTTTAATCTTTTCTATTTTTGTCATTCATTTTGATAGAATTTTATTAACCATATATTATCTTCAGTGATAAGGATATTTTACATGATTTAGTCTTATACTCTTAGAACAAGCTGTAAAAAACATCTGTCAGGGGCTGCCAGGGGAGAGCCCTCCCCATCAGTCAAGCCTGAGTTTGGCAGTTTGGTAGTAATACCATTAAATTTATTTGTGTCCTCATTTTCTTTTCTTTCTATGTATAATTTCCAGTGTACAATTGTTAGTTTTTCTTTGGTTAAATTTATTTTATTCTTTTCAGCATCTAACAAAAGGCAGTTTTCTTAATTTCTCTGATTTTATTTTATTTTATTTTATTTGAAAAACCACTTCTTTGATGCTCTTGAAGGCGGTCCAAGCTGCTCTTTTCCTCCTGCACAGTTCTGGCGCCAAGTCATTCCTCATGTTGAGTTCTGGACTCAGGTAAACATAGCTGCTGCATTCTGAGATGTTCATTCCATTGAGAGTAAATGGAACGTCAGGGACGAGTTCATTTTTCATGAACATCGTTTTGCTGAGTTTCAGCTGTAGTCTGACCTTTCCACACTCGTGGTCAAAGTTGGCCAGCATTTGTGCTGCTTTGCTAATGTTTGGTGTTATGAGAATGATGTCATCGGTGAAACAGGGTGGTATAGTTGGCAACTATATTCACTCCCATGCCTTCCCATTCCAATCGTCGCATGATGTTCTCGAGGGTGGCACTAAAGAGTTTAGGTGAAATTGTATCACCCTGCCGAACCCCTCTCTTTACGTCAATGATCAATTCCTTATAGAATGGAGAGATCCTGGTGGGGAATCCGTAATTCAACTCAAGGAGGATCTTGATGTGCTGAGTTTGAATGCCCTTTTGGGCTAGGGCTTCGATGACTGCTTTAGTCTCAACAGAATCAAAGGCCTTCTTTAAATTGATGAACCTTTGACAGAGCGGCATCTTGAATTCTCAAGAAACTTCAATGAGTTTGGTCACTGTGTGGATATGGTTGATCGTGCAAAATACTTTTTGATACCCAGCTTGCTTGCATGGTTGTCCTTCATTTAGTGTTCTGCATATTCTATTCAGGATGACTCAAGTGAACAACTTGTAGATGACAGAAAACAAGCAGATTGGCCGATAGTTGCCAATGTCCTGGATGTCTCCCTTCTTGTACAACAGAATGGTCCTGCTGGTTTTGCATTGGGACAGAACCTTGCTTTCAGACAGCTAGCATATGAAGAGCCAAGCCAGTGTATAATCGAGTACTGGCAGCAGATTCACCAGGTGTTCAGATCTGACCTTGTCTGGACCGGATGCTGTATGCATCTGTACCAATGAAATGGTGTGTCAGATTTCGGAAGGAAGGACATTGGGAAGGACATATCCATCCTGTGGATTTGGTATGTGGGCAGGTGGACATGACTGTCGAAGAGATTCAAGTAGAAGTTGTGAATGATCCTCTCCATTGCCCTTCTGAAAGATGTGATAGATCTAGCAGGACATCAAAGGGCAGTCATCTTGGTCTTGTAGTTGGCAAAGGACAGGCAAGCATTGCGAATACTTTTCCTGGCTTCTGCCACATCGGTCAACACTGTTGCTCTTCTCTCTTTGAGGTCTTCCTTTATTGCTTCTCTGCACAGCTTTGCAAGCTCAGACATTAGCTTGTGGTTGCCTGAGGCTCGTGCCAAATCTCGTTGACGAATGAGCTCGAGAGTTTCCAAAGACAGACATCTGTTTGTGACTTTCCCACTCTCGCCATTTTTTATGCAATCATAGAGGTGCTGAACCAGTCAATCGTATTCCTCCTCGGTGTTGTCTATGACTGCATCTTACCACGTTGCCGCAATAGTGCCAAAGAGCCCCCAGTTGGTGGTCATTCTGGGAGTTCTCTTCTTCAACTTAAACTTTGCAGTCCTTTCTTACCACTCTGTAAAGTAGAATTTTCCACAAAGGAGACAGTAGTCCAATTCCATTTGGAGTTTTGGGACAACAGCAACATCAGTAAGGCAAAACCTTCAATTGAATATGATGTGGTCAATTTTGTTGTGGAACTGACCACCGAGAGACTCCCATGTTCAACATTTAGATTTGGCCTTCTATAACTGTGAGTTACCATGGATGGTCTTGGTTGACATTATGAACTCAGATAGTCTCTCACCCTGATCATTTCATTCTAGGCCATGAGACCCAATGTGGAATTCTTCGGGCAACCTTCTCAGTCCTATCTTGTCATTGAAATCACCAACAGTGATCTTGTAGAAGGTATGTGGTCTTTATAGAACTTCTCCAGCTCCATGTAGAACTTCTCAATTTCTTCTTCATTGTAGTTGGATGTTGGTGAGAAGATGATGAAGATAGAAACAGGCAGCAGTGAGCCTCATCTATTCAAGCATAATCATCTGATTTGGGTTGTTAAGCATTCAAATGAATCAATACTCATGGCCAAGTTCCTGTTGACAAGGATACTGATGCCACCAATGCTTCTGTTGTCTCATGTTCTGAGGAACATTTCTTCTCAGTGTCTAAAATGGCGTGATGTGATGGATGCCTTCTTGTTTCAGTCAGACCAATGATGTAGTAATTGATCTTCTGCGATTGCACCATCAGGTCCTCGATGGATGCTTCTGATGCCAGCATAGATGCATTGAAACTACAGAGAGTCATTTTAGTCTTTCTTTGTTTTGGCAGTCTAGTTCATCCCTGAGATTTTATCAGCTTCTCCTTGCTCATCTTTCTTAAGGCTGCCATACTGGGGGCTCTTTCAGTGTCAGACAAATGAGGTCCACTGTTGTTACTGTTTTTGGCATATCAAATACACCATGGGTAGCTTGCCAGGCTCTGCCTTGTGAGCAGGGTACTCTTGGTAGCTTGCTGGTATTTCTGAGTGGGATGGAGGCTTTTAGGGCAGCCTCCAATCACCCTTACAGGTGTTCCCATGGTTCATACCATATTTGAACCCCATCAACTATGGTGTGAAAATTATGGAAAATGGGTATTCAGTTTCCTATGCTATGTTGCACAGCCGCTAAGCAGGTACACGCTCCGGAAAGCAGCCTGGACCGTGGTGGTGGCTGGGTAGTGAGGTAGTGGAGGTCTGCCAGTGAGGTATTTATCTGGCTCCAGTAGGGTGAGTCATCTGGGTTTGATCCCTGGGGCAGGACGCCAGAGATTGTAGGAGTTTCGAGGTCTCACTGACCCTGGTGTTCAAGTTTGCAAAGGCCTGTTTTACCTGGTTCTATGGGTTTCAGTCATGTGTCAGGTTCGTCAGCCTTTAGAGAACAAAGAACCTCCAGCTCCGGGCACATCTTTTTGATTCCAATGTTCTTCCTGCACTAACATATGCCTCAGAGATCTGGGCCCAATGCAAATAGTATGAGAATGCTATTCAGGTGTTCCAAAGAGGAACCGAAAGAGCCATGCTAGAAGTATCACATTTCACTCAAGTGAGAAAAGGAATCCGGAGTTCCGACCTCCATCAACGGTCAAGAATCAGGGATGATGTCTCGTTTGCCAAGGCATCAAAAATCAGATGGGCCAGACACATAATGTGATTCAAAGATGACTGCTGGATTAAAGCTGTTACTGACTGGACTCCACAGGACGTCAAAAGATCACGTGGCCACCGACCAACAAGATGATCATACTTCTTTTTCAAAACCCTGAATGAATGATTTGAGGCTCTTCCTGTTCCTGGAGCGAGCAGATATCATTGGGCTACATTTGTACGTGACAGGGACAAATGGAGACGTTACTGACGCCCCCTCAAGCAAATCCAAGATGAAGGGGATGACAAGTGATACAAGTGATACAAGTGATATTTTATTTATTTATTTTTATTGAATCACCATGAGGTACAGAATTACAATGCTCTTCATAATCAGATTTCAGTCATACAATGATCCAACACCCATTCCCCCATCAGTGTCTATTTCCTACCACCAATGATCCTGATTTTCCTCCACCACCCCCTCTACCCCAGCCTGCTTGTAAGGCTCTATGGCAGGCACTTTCCTCATTGCTATTTCTCTCTCTCTGTCTCTATCTGTCTCTGTCTCTGTTTCTTTCTCTCTCTCCCTCCTTCCCTCCCTCACTCCATCTCTCTCTCTTTCTGTCTTCCCTCTCTTTCTCTCTCTCTGTCTCTCTCTCTCTCTTTCCTTTAGGGCATTATGGCTTCCAATACAGATATTTAAAGGTTTTCATGTTTGTTTCTTTACCTACTTTCAGCACACAGTCTGTATCCAGAGTGATTATTTCCATCAATCTTTGTAATAATAGTCTTTTCTCTATCTTATTTGTCTTCTCCCCCAGCACTTGAAGTGATTTTAACCATAGACCAATCCTCTTTACCATTGTTTCTACTATCCTTGGATATTAGTCTCATATTATTTTTGTTTACATTCCACAAATTAGTACAATCATTCTATGCCTGTCTTTCTTCTTCTGACTCATTTCATTCATTTCTCTTCATGTCCATCCAGTTATAAGTGAATTTAATGACTTCATTTTCCTAACTGCTGCTTAATTTTCCATTGTGCAGGTGTACCATAGTTTCTTTAACCAATCTTCTGTTCTCTGGCTAATTTTTCTTTTTTATAGATCTCTCATTCTCTTTGTGAGTGAATAGAATGGGAAATGGGAATTTATCAGAAAATTATCTTCCCAGTTAAATTATCTCCCTAGTTTGAGTTTAATTTAATAATTTATAATATTATTATATATTTTAATTGTGTAGTCTTATTTTTTCAGAACCCAGCCACAGCCATACTCAGGGCCACTCTCCACACATTTGGATGAGCTTCACACATAGGGGAGTCAGTGGAGGAACCCAGGTGTGCGGGACCTGGGGCCGAGATCTTCAAAGCTGCTGGGATTGGGACTGGGCCTTTTCCACACAGATCCCTCATTTTCCAGTAGGTAGGCAGTCACACCGAGAGACTGCCCCCAGCTCCGCCTCTTGGCCAACATCCAGAAACTATAAAATCAAGCTCCCGGAATAGAAAAATGCAGTCTCTTGCCCATGCACAACATCTAATAGCCTAGTTCTCCCTCTTGGATAACCTAACAAGCTATCAAGAATCTGTTGCCCACTTGGGAGAGCTTTGCAAGCTCCCCTTGGCTTATTCATATCCAAAATACAGTAACAGATATATACATACCTGTCAAAGAGCTCTGCAAGCTACGGGAGAGTATCTCTCCTGCATGGCAGAGCCTGGCAATCTACTCATGGTCGTGTATTTGATATGCTAAAAAGAGTAACAATAGGTGTCATTCCCCTGACCCTCAAAGAGCCTCCAATCTTTGGGAAAGAAGAGTAAGGAGAGGCTGCTAAAATCTCAGGGCTGAGTGGAATAGAGATGTTACTGGTGCTGCTCAAGTAAATCGACAGTTAGCAGTTAACCAATGTTGAGATTAGCAAATTAAGTGACATATGTGTGATTCCCTTTGATCCAATAGGTGTGACTCCCTTTGATCCAATAGGTGTAATTCCCTTTGATCCAATCTGTGTGATTCCCTTTGATCAAGTATGTGTGATTTCCTTTTCTCCCCCAAAAGGGTAAAAAAACGGTTTGCTTTTTGAATTCTGGGCCCTCAGCCTTGCGGCTCTCAGGCACGGTTGAAGGTCCCGACATGGACATTGTTGGCTTGAATAAACCCCGTGTGTTTGCAGAAAGAGTTGTCTCGGTCTCGTTCCTCCCTCCGCGCCTCCCACGGGCAGAGATCTGCTCCACCCCTAACACTTAAATTAGAATAAAGGTAGAATTAAATGTAAAATTTTGTCAGTTAAGGAAATAGACTAATATGTGTATAAGTATAGAGTTAAAGATCAGTAGGCTAATTTATTATAATATATATTGCATTTCAAACAATATCAATGAGAATTTCTATTAATTTTCTCAGAACCATAGAAAATAAACATACAAACATCAGAAAAAGTTATGTGGACAACTGAAGGTATATGTAGCTAGAGTCTTTGTTCTGTTTTATCCAGTATGTGCAGATTTCTAGGAGTAATGAATGAAACCTTGGGGCTGGAGTGATAGCACAGTGGGTAGGGCATTTGCCTTGAATGTGGTTCGACCCGGGTTCGGACCCAGCATCCCATATGGTCCCCTGAGCACCGCTAGGAGTAATTCATGAATGCAGAGCCAGGAGTAACCCCTGAGCATCGCTGGGTGTGACCCAAAAAGCAAAAAACAAAAAACAAAAACAAATGAAAGCTTTTCAAATTGTTCAACATGAGCATATCATTATCAATATGAAATCTATTTTTAAATAACATTAAAACATTAAAAATAATATTGTAATATATTCATAAGCAATTAGTGTGTTTTAGATAATTGAAGACATTTGTTTGTACTTAATTCATTCTATACTGTGCTTGCTCAATCTCAAATTCAAATTGTTTTGCAAGTTTTTCTTTTTAACTAAAATGTGACCTAACACTTAAGAGGTTTATTTTTTATGTTTTTAAACTAGAAAGATATAGCATGCATTGTAATAATTAGTATTTCTAAAGTATAATTAATTACCTATAGAATTATTGAAATTTCTATAAAATCTAAAAAATTATGTAGAAGAAATTCAACATAAATATAAATAATAAACCACCTTTGATCTTTGATTTCAGTATATATTTCAATGCTCTATTAGTGTTACAACCTGGATGAAATTTGAATATTTTACACAATATTTAATTGCTATCGCACATAATGAAAGTACAATATGAATGAATACTACAGTTACTACAAAATGAGGTAGGTACAATATTTGGAAATTGAAATTGAGTTCATCTTCTGTGGCTGAACATAAGAGAAGCAATGAGTGTCATGAAATGAGTTAGAAAATGAAGTTATAAACTGGGTTTTGCAGTACCTATTTTGGTCTTCAGAAAAATTTGGACTTTACATGACTTGGAGTCTCTAGAAGTGTTAGAATAAAGAGTGACATGAATGCTTTTTAGTTTCCAATCTCTTTAGGTTTCTATCATTTTATTAAAGATGTAAATTAGTGATATTACTCAGAGCTTATATTATATGTATACACATGCACATGTGCACCCCCCCCACACACACACACCATGCTCAGAAAGTAGTTTCTAACGGTTAAAAAGTGGAATTTGCATTTTAACCCAGCTATATTTTCTTATATTCCTTGAGACACGGACAAGCCTGAAGCAAAACACTATACATTTTACTCAGTATAGCGTAGCAGACAATTTCTTGTCTGTTAACAATCTACCCAATTGCTGAGTCATCAAAAATTGGCATTGTGCTCCCTTTCAAGGACATGCTGGCATGATCCTTGTTCACAATGCACTTTGAATTTGATGGACAAAAACTATTTTCTTATGAATCATATTTATTCTGTAATAAACATGATTAGACACTTGGAAATAAGCACACTATTACTGTATGTATGCGTGTGCAAATCTGCTCTAGAAACTTTAATAGAATTAAACTGACCAATCTGTTTTATAAACATGGAAGAACAGATATCTCATGCAATTTTTTTTTTAGGTAGAGACGGAAGTCCTTAATTTTTATGAGAACAGAATGCATTCAAGGTTGTGTTTTATGGCCAGGCTGGACAATAGTTAGATTTCTATTTAAACAATAACTCAAACTTAAAATTTGCTTTAAATATTGTATATGCACACACTTTCTTAAGTACTCTTTATATTGATTATGACAAGTTAATTTATTTTCCTTAATAATTTATTGAGTATACTATTTGTGTACATTCAATTTTTATATAGATCAATAATTTCCATTATCAAAATTGTATTCTAAAACATCTCTTTTTATTTAACATTCTCTGCTTTTCTCATTTTTCCTATACAGTAGACATACTTATTATTCAGTAATATATAATCTAAAATATGGAATTTGAAACTTTTTGTTTTTAATGAACTAAAAATCATAGTTCATTATGAAGAAAAAAGCACATGGAAAAAGGAAAAAGAAAAAGACAAAGAAACCATGGATTTCAACAGGACTGTTGATGTTGCTATGGAGAGCTCATTATAGAAATCCTACGTGAAACATGATTAGATGATTATTAGAATGATGACTATTATGATTTTCAGTTGTCTTTTATCATCTTCAATATTATCATATATTTGTATGAGAAAGAAACGATCCATTAAGATGCCAATCTTTAAATGTGGTAACACAACCTAGCCTAAAGTTTGCTATGCACAAGAGATTAAGACAGAGGTGATAGAACTAAATTTGTTTCAATACTAGTTGGAAAAATCAGGACTTTTGTGAAATGATTATGTCATATGTAAGTAATTTGTAATCTAATGCATTTTTCCTTGAATAAAGTCAAATATGAGTAACAAGGAAGGCTCATAATTTAAAATATATTGGTTATATTGGCACTATAGAATATATGTGTCAATGATGCTTAAAATTGTGTCTGAATAGGCTCATTATACACATAATAAAAATGATTTTACTATTATCTGAATATTGGAAAATATTTTCTAGTAGATCGAGTTCCTCTCAGAGAGTCTGGCAAGCTACCGAGAGTATCCCACTCACACAGTAGAACCTGCCAAGCTACCATGGCATAGTCTATATGCCAAAAACAGTAACAACAAGTCTCACAACAGAGACATTACTGGTGCCTGCTTGAGCAAATCAATAAACAATGGGACAACAGTGCTACAGTTCTGAAATATGTTTACTTATATTGCTGCCCTTTCAGATAAAGTTGTTATATTTAACACTTAAATGGCAGAAAACAATCTAAGACACTATTGATTTTTTTCAATTCTTTTATGTGACCTTGTGCAAGTCACCTTTTTTTGTTGAATAGAAAAAATATGATTAATTTAAAATATCTTTACCTATTTATTCTTAAATATACATATTTACCTATAATCTATCACTATGTATCTACGTATATCTTTTAACATATCACTATTTTGATAACTTGCATCTTGTTAAAATAGGGCCACAGTGAGACTATAGCATGTAGGGCCTTGACCATGGTCAACCCAAGTTTGATCCCTAGCGCTCACTTGGGCTCTTGAGCACAGAATGAGGAATAAGCACTGACAAGAGCTGAGTGTGGCCCCCAAAAAGAAACAAAAAATAATATTAATGATTTATGTCTTTCAATTTCCTTTTGTACAAAATCATAAATTCTTTAGTATTTTGGCATATTCTAGTATTTGAAGAGAAAGAATAAAATGGCAAAGGTTTTATGTTTATAAACTATTAAGTATTTAATTAAACATTCATTTTTTCCCCAAAGGCTTCCTTGGACACACATTACCTTTGACTGTCAGTAGAATTTTAATTCAAGCAGTAAAGGTCTTAAGACAAGTATAAAATGTTTAATTGGAAGATTTTGATGAATTTTTTGTGATCCATGACTTTCATGATTGGTTTAATCAATGGAGATCCTGTCTCAAATTCCTCAAGACTTTTTATTATGGAGAGTTCAATCACAGGCTTTGCCTTAAAAGAAGGCAATCAAATAAATGTAAATTAAGGCAACCTTTCAGATGTGTATGGAATTTTTTTTAATGTCTTCTTTAGGGGAGGGTCTTATGGTTGGTTGCTCAGCTTACAGTTGTGATGCTAAGGAATCATGTGGCATGGAGTCTTACACATATAAAACATTCAATCCATTCATTTAAGATATGTTGCAAACCCGATAGACCTTTCTTAAGAACCTAGAGCTACCTGGTCTTTATATTGCTTTAACTTTGAGTCAAGGAATACAAGCACATTAACACAAAATGTCCTGTCCACCTCATAAATATATCAGCTATTATTGCTTACAATAGCTAACATAAAGCAACAGCCACAATGTTTAAAAATACATAATAGGATATAAAAGTGAAATTTTATATAGTGAGATACTATTTGGATCTACTAAGTATATCACATTTTCTTCAGTATGAGAGATTTCTTGTTTTGGCTTAGTTTAGAAATTATTTTTAGATATAATATCTTTTAAGATAAACACACTAAGAGAACAACAAATGAGTAATGGAGGAAAGCAAATTAAGAGATCTATTAAGTCCAGATCATAGGCCTGAAAGTTGGAATAAAGATGGACTTAAAGAGAAAGGAAATAGTAAATTCTTCAATGAGATAAAAATCTAACATGAAACATATTGGTTTTAGAAAAATCATTTCTATTATAGAAGTTTTCTTTTTCTCCTCTTCCTTTTATGTGTTAGTCATGACAGAGAACATCATTAACTAATTGTAATGCTCTGCTGTGGGTCGCACACTCTAATGTGGTGCATACATACTTGCTCCTTGGAGTCACTTTTTTTTATGGTGTTCACCAAAAGTTTTGTTCAGGTTCTCACATACATGCTTGCCACTGCTCCTCATTTATATATTGAAGAAAATAATACTAAGTGACATTGTTAACATCGGAGTAAATTCAGGCAGCATATGCAGTTCATTAAAAAATTAACAATTCATAAATTGTGATTTAATTTCCAGCTCCATCTATAAAGTGTAATAGGCAAAATGACATTCCATTAATATTTATTGCTCAGGAAGAGAGAAGACAGATGGAGTAGAGAAGGGGTCACTAAGAAAATGATGGCTGGAGAAATCAGTCGGGATGGGAGATGCATGCTGAAAGTAGATAATGGACAAAACATGATGACCTCTCAGTGTCTATGTTGCAAGCCATAGAGAGTATGGGGAATATTGTCTGCCATGGAGGCAGAGCGAGGGTAGGAAAGGGGGGGTATACCGAGGATATTGGTGTTGGGGAATGTGCACTGGTGGAGGGATGGGTCATTGTATAATATTTTAAGCCAAACATGAAAGCTTGTAACTATCTCATGGCAATTCAATAAAATTAAAAATATATATATTGTTCATATGAAGTTGGTGAAGTTATATCATGCTATTGATGTTAATTTCTCATACTAACATCATACTATTAATGTTAGCAATCATAATCATATAAAATGCTAGAATTCAGTTAGCAAACAATTTTATATAGTTTCTTTATATAAAGTATCTTGTTCAGTCAAAAAGTTGTGCTTTAATTAAGTTCAATTGGGTGCAGTTAGTTTAGATTCTTACCTCCTATTCCTTTCCCAGCCTCTATCAAAAACTTGTTTTGTAATAACAAAAATGTAATATGTGACATAGAGATGTCAAAACTTAGTCATATTACTTTGTATTATTCCTTGTTAGAATATAACTATAATCTTCAAATAATTTTAGACTTTTTATATTTTTTTATTTTGTATTTTTATATTTTTATTAGCAAATAAAATTTGCTAGCATATTCCTCCAAGCATATGCAGCATATGCATTTTTTTCTTCTCATTGTTTTTATACTCATGATTACACAGAACAAGATAAAACATTACAGGACTTTGACTTCTTAAAAATCACTCACTATGTGGTTATTATACATCAATATCACAAGTGCTAATACTATTATAGACACTGTAGTACTGTCACTGTAGTAATGTCATCTCGTTGTTCATCGATTTGCTCGAGAAGGCACCAGTAACGTCTCGACTGTGAGATTTGTTGTTACTGCTTTTGGAATATTGAATACGCTAAGGGTAGCTTGCCAGAATTTGCTGTGTGGGCGGGACACTCTCAGTAGCTTGCCAGGCTCTCCAAGAAGGACAAAGGACTTGAACCCAGGTAGGCCTCGAAAAAGAAAAATGTCCTACCCACTGTGCTATTGCTCCAGTCCATTATGAACACATTGCCTTAAATTCAACATTTAAAAATGAATAAACTAAAAGTCCCTTTAAGAGGAATATTTGAAAGGAAATGCTTCTGTATTGAATAATCTGTTTTTTCAAGTTATACCAACTTTTAATGTTTTTGTTCATTTTTCAGTTTTATCTTTTCATTTATCAAGACACAAAGTTATTCATAGTTGAGTTACATGTGTACAATGTTCTACTACCAATTCCATTACCCAGTGTCAATTTCCATCGCATCACCTCATCCTGCCTCCTTAACAGTCACATTTTTAAATATTGTTTTTTTACTTTGGATCTCATATTTTCTGTTCTTTTGGAAGACACAATTTTAAGTTTAAATGTTGTAGTTTGAGTCTCCTGCTTGCAATATTGTCTCTGTGGTTTAAATATAGGCATATAGCCTACCTCTACACTACTGATATGTCTCAGGTGCCTGAACAATGCCTCTGTTATCTTTCACAATCTTTTTAGTTTGAATTTATTTCTAAACTTTCTGACTAATTAGCATAATCTTGTTTCTATCTATATTTCTATTTTCTATGTTACTCATGAAGCAAGACGAGTGTACATGTTTTAGGGTGCCACAAACCCAGCATCACATGGCCTTCTGAGCTTTTCCAGTTGTACCTGGAGGCCCTGAGTACCTTAGGAGTTGTATGACTGAACATTGTATGACTGAAACGTAAGCACGGAAGTTTGCAAATATGTAACTGTACCTCATGGTGATTCATTAAAAAATAAAATTTAAAAAAAGCCAGATAAAACAAACATAAAAGATGCCAGATAAAAATCTTACAGTATTTCTCAAGTTTAGTAAAATAAATTGGAATAATTTTGTTAACTATATAATCAAGGAAATAATCAAGAGCTCCCGTAAATAGAAAAAATATATATAATGGAGAAAATAAAGCAACGCAATTTAAATTTCATTCTATTTAATTAAAATTGACAGAGCCCAAGAGAAAGTACAATAGATGAGGCATTTGCCTTCCATGTGGCCCACCTGTTTGATTCTTGGCACTACTTGTGGTTCCTTGAGCACTGCTTAGAGCTCAAATTCAATAGTAATACCTAAACACAGCCAGGAATGAACCAGAAGCCGTCAACAGAAAACCGGAAACATAACTGAACTTTGAGCAATTTTTTATGAAATTACCTCTAATATCAAATAAAATTTAAATTTTTACATTTTTCTATTGGAAGAAGGAAAATCTTATAATAGTAACTAAATAAAAGCTTTATTACATATGCAAGTAAGTTGTGATACTGACTAGTTCATATATAAATCCAATTCTTTTGTGACATCATGATTTGGTTTTGGAGTTTGGGCTGTAAAAAAAGTCACAAATGTTAAAGTTTAGATTGAGCTTCATATTTGTATTCTGTTGATTTGTCCCATTCTTCATTATAGATTTTAGTATATTTTGTTTTCACTTTTATTTTCTCAAATTAATAAAAAAAGTTATCCTTCATACTCAATGAGAAAATAGAGTGACATTATAAAGCAATGCAAATTCAGATTTCATAAGGAGAATAAGTAATGAGAACATAGAAAATTGATCCAAAGACCTTGGAAGTGGTGTAGAACTGCTGTAGTAACAGCAGGCAAGTTTATATCCTTAAAAAAATGCACAGCTATCAAAATGTTTTGTTGGAAGTCAAGTTGTTCAGAAGCTGTGAGGAAGTGTTGCCCAAAATAATAATAGTATGTGGACTCCGGCCAATTTAACAAGGTGTGAAAAGACAAAACAACCTTTCACAGACACAAAAAAGTTGGTTTGCTTAATCAATCATTTGCCAACAAATTATTGGAGCCTGCAAATGTCACACAATAAACATGGAATAATAGCAAACACACATTTTGCACACCTATGCCAAAATTCTGTTTTAACTTGTAAATCCTGGCACAACTTTCTCTTTTCTGCTCTAGGACTTATTATTTTCTGCAGACTCTCTTCTTCATTGTCCCTAGACAATAGCATGCTGTTGAATAAATTTCTCTTGGTCAGGGATGAGCAAGCAAGTGTAACAATAGAAAACTGAGAAGGACTCCCAGTGCAAGCAAAAGCCATTGTTGCTTTTCATTTCCTCAGTGCATTAAGAAAAATTAAATGTTTTTTACCTCTAGGAGTTGGGAACATTAAAAGATCCATTTACATAGAGCATTAAGTCTTAATCCCTGAGTTAAAATAAAACGCACAATTTGTTTAATTGTAGATATGCTATTAAACAATATGAGGCACGTTTAGTAGTTGAATGAAATGAGATGGGGGATGGTATATTCTGTTTTCCATTTATTTGACTTCAATGTTATCATTTAAGCAAAACTGCTGAGAATAACAAGTCATTTTATAGTAATTTAAATATACCTCAAACTGAAAATTTGATATTTCCCTAAGCTCTCAATGATCCATTTCAAATTTTCTATGTCCATTAAGAAGAGTCAAAGGACACAAGTTAATATAATATTCCCTGAAGAAAATAAGATACAGGCTGCATATGGAGCATGCAAAATTTTCTTAAAATGAGCACAGTCACTGACAGCAACTTAGGAAATATTGCCCATCATTTACAAACTTTTACTATAGAACTCCAAATGATATATATTTTAGTGAGGAATAACAATAATAATAATGATAGTCACTCTTCTATAAACCTCAGAAACTAAAATTTTCCTATTTGGTATGAATTGATAGGTTTCTATTATAGCCGTAAATACTAAAATGTGTGTGTGGGGGGGGCTTTTCAATAGTACAGAGGGTCGGGCATTGGCCTTGCATGTGGCTGACCCAGGTGTGATCCCTGGTAACCCATATGGTCCCTCGAGTTCACCAGGAGTTATTTTTGAGCATAGAGTCAAGAGTAAGTCTTCAGCAAAGCTGGGTGTACCCTGCCCCCCAAAAAAAACAAGGAAAAACGTCATAAATATTTAATGGTTTTCTCTGTAAGTTTATAAAAATAGCATGTGTGGATACAAAAAATAACCAATTAGTTATAGTAGATAGGAATTGTAAATTTGAAGGGAAATATCAATGTTTCTTTAGAAGTTAATTTAAAATGTTCATCAATGAGTAATGTACGTAAGTCTCTTTGCAATTTGTAATTGAACAGGACTGGACAGATAGAAAAGAGATTCATGTGCTTGTGCTGCATGTGGCAGACCCAGGCTAGATACCTACTATAACAAATGGTCCCCTGAGCACTGCCAGAAATGATTGCTGATCACAGAACCAGGAGTAAGTCCTAAGTACTGCAGGGTATGGCCCAAGACCCCACCCAAATTTATTTCTAGGCCCTACTTTTGACTTACCTCATCTTAACAGGAAATAATTAGCCCCATGTATATGATTTTTGTTTGGCGTGGGGGAATACTTAGTGGTGTTCAGGTCTTAGGTTTGGCTATGTTATCAGAGATCATGTCTTATGAGTCTTGGGGGATCATATATGCATTCAGGGGTCTAAAGTGGATCAGTGATGTGAAAGGCAAGCATCAAGCATCCTACCTGCTGTACTATCTCTCTTGTTCTGTTTATTCTTTTAAAGAACATATCAGTTAAAGAAATTAGGTATAAAATTTAAGAGCTACAGGATTTGTGGGAAAAGGGCATTTGAAGTTATTTTCCCAAGGAAATGCAATCAGTAATCAATAGTTTAGGATTAAAATGTATGTGATGGAGTTTAAGGAAAAATTATTACACATACTTGCATATAAAATGATGCAATAGCATATACTTACGAGAATTCCTCCATGTTTCTCCAAAGAGTAACAAGAAAGAGAAAGCATCAGTATTATCAAACTTACTCACAAATTACACATTGAAACATGCTTATCAATAAACGGAAACATAAAACCTAGCATTTATTAAGCAACAACCATGTCACAAGGTTGGATGAGGTTGGCCATGTGCGAGGAAAATGCCTTAACTCATATACTATCTCTCTGGCCTTCATGTTCTTTTGTTTGTTGTTTACTTGCTTTTCATTTGTTTGTTTGTTTGTTTTTCAGGTCATACCTGGCCATGTCTGGGATTTATTCCTCACTTTGTGCATAGGGATCACTCCTGTAAGGGCTCAGGGGTCCATAAAGGTTGCCTGGGATCAAAATCAGGATACAAAATTGGGAAGGCAAGCAAGCTCCCTCCCACAGTACACACAGTATTCTGACCCCTCTTTGTGGTTCTTATTAATGTGGCCAATCAGCCAGAAAGCTTGTGGTGCCTAAAACTAAACAGATCCAACTTTTCTGGCTGCTATGTGATTGTGGGTGGATTCTGAATTAACTCCCTGCAATTTTTTTTTTTGGAAAGTGATAAAAAGGTTATTTCTCCGGGTAGGACTATAAAAGGGGTTGATATCAGTTTAATTTTTCAATCAGTCTTACAACCTCATGATAGAACACACTTTTCATACACTTAAATAAAAAGAAAACTTCTGGGATAATTGCATCTACACTATCAAAAACCCATAGACAACGAAGTAGCAGGTCAAAAACCAATATCTATAACCTATTCTTCAATGAAAACACATTTTGAGGAATTTGTAAGAATTTTGACCTCTTTACAACACTGGGGCTGTGGACCGCCAACCATTAAATACCATACAAAGAGAGATGTGTTTATTTAAAGATGTGTCTGAAATATAATATTATAAAACTCAGAAACATTCTGTATCACCTTCATTTTATATATTTTAAATTTTTATTTTATTTCATATTATTTTTGTTTTGTTTTTTTGGTCACACCCAGTAATATTCAGGGACTACTCCTGGCTCTGCACTAAGGAAATAGCCCTTAGCAGTACTTGGGTGACCATATGGGATATTGAGGATCAAACCCAGGTCAGCGGCCTTCAAAGCAAACACCCTCTGTGTTAGACTATAGCTCCGGCTCCTTCATTCTATATTTTTTAGAGGGACACACTTGGAAGACTCGGATCACTGTGATCACTCCTGGTGGTGCTCATGGAACCATATGGAGTATCTGGGGTTGAATCTGGGGAGAAACTGTACAAGGCAAGAACCCTACTTGCTGCACTATTTCCACTATCTCTTCAGCTCCTGCGTAACAATCATTTTTGTGATGATTAGATGGTATGTGTCTGTGTACTAAGCGACAATTTTCAAGTGTTACATGTTCCTTTCATGTCGTAGTTACCGAAAACTAGTTTAGGCAGTTTACTTTCCAAATTCTTTCTTACACTATTTTTCATATAAGAATGATTTAAATAGATTGTTTTATTTATTTGATAGATTTCTTTATTTATTATTTTTTCTAAACATATTTGTATTTATGTTCTCTTATGTTCTCTTAGAAAAACAATTTAAAAATGCACTGCCTTGGATCTACTCAGAGAGTTTCTGATCATTCCAATTGCTCTTCAACTTAAGCATATTGTCAAAATTGCCCAGGTGATATTAAAAGTCAGAGATAAAGATTACAGACTCAGTCCTAATAAACAGATTTATTGTAATCCCATCAATACTTTACTTCTCATGCTTGGTTTGTTTCACTCAATTTCATTGTTCACTTGTTCCTTAAGCGTATTTGATCTCAAAACTTCTGAGTTTTTAAATTTCCCTACCGGAAAATATATAAATTTTTGAACAGAAAGAGAAAAATATGTAAAACATACAGGATCATTTTAATGAGTGTTGTTTTAAATTGAACTAATGGAGTTATGGTTTCTGAAATACTCCAGGATAGCATTGTGGAACTTTGTGATAGGAGCAAATATAAGAAAGAAGCAAATTCATGTGACTTAAAGGGAAAGTGAGTAAATTGGTAAGAAAATTGCATTTTGAGCAAGCACCACAATTTCTATATAGAGCAGAGCTTTAAAGTTATTTGAGATGACCATATAGAACAAAATAAACTAAAAACCATCTTATTAGAATCACTTATTGTCACAGACACTTTTTGAACTTATATAAAAAAGAACCTCTAAGTAAAAAAAAAACAAAATATAAACTTTGTTTTTTTCCTCCAATGGGATTTGTGAGCATGGTGAATTTATGTAATCCTGTTTTGCTTTAAAAATTTTTTCAGTGTTTGTATGTTGAAGCAATTTTTGATCCACATACAGGAATAAGAAGCAATCCATAGAGATTCCATGCACTTTCTCTCTAATATAACTCAGCGAAAATGTCTTATTAAAACTATAGAACATTATTCAACAATGCTATTCAATGGGTTCAATCAGGGTATAGAACTTTTCATCTTCATAAGGATTGTGCATGGTGACTCTTTTATGCCATTTTCATGTTATTTCCATTGCATCTTTCTTAGCAATTTTCTCTACACAATCACTAGTTGGTGTTCTATACTAGTCGGTGTCTATAATTGTTTTTTCATGAATATTATTTAAGTCATATCATAAAATACAGCATTTTGGAGGATAATTTACATTATTTTTGACAGTATAATTCTCAGGAGAGAAATATAGAAATGCTAGAAATACACAAATTATAAAAGTGTGAGTAGAGGAGGAGTAGAAAAAGTAAAAAAAAAATCCTGAAGAAGCCTATAAAAAGGCTTTTCATAGCCTTTTTATAAGTGCTTAACTCAAAAGGCTTATGTTGGTTTAGAAGATATTATATTGCATATATGCATAAGTATTTGGATTAAGGAAAAGAAAATCTCTATAGTTGTAAAAAAACTCAAATAGACATCGAAAGGGCCGTTTTTAAAAAGAAACACGAATTCATTATTTAAAGAGTACAAATCCTATAGGAAACTAGGAATAAATAGGCCTTTCTTAATATTGTAGAGGACAGCCATACCTTCCAGGAGTGATGCCATATTCAATGGCAAAGTGTTAGGAAGATTTTCTCTTTTAAGAAGCACTTTTAGTGCTTCTTGAAATACTAGTTTCAAGGCTATGCATATTCTAAGTTGTTGCTATTCCATGAAACTTTGAATTGTTCCTTCAGACTTGGATGACAATCAGGCAGGATAGTGTATTCTTAGTGAGATGTTCATTTCATTGAAGTTTTGTTTGTTTTCAACTATATCTCATAATCCTTTTGTGGTATAAGGAAGAAATATTTAATATTTTGTTGCTTTCCATTCCCCCACCTTAATTTAAATAAATTGTGGTCCTTTCCCTAGTATCAAGAGGTTTAGCACAGCACTTTGAAAAACTAGAGCAATAGCACAGCAGGTAGGGTGTTTGCCTTGCATGCAGCTGACCCAGGTTCTATTCCTCCGTCCCTCTCAGAGAGTCAAGCAAGCTATTGAGAGCATCCTGCCCGCATGGCAGAACCTGGCAAGCCACACATGGCATACTCGATATGCCAAAAACAGTAATAAGTCTCACAATGGAGACGTTACCGGTGCCTGCTCGAGCAAGTCGATGAACAGTGGGAGTACAGTGCTATAGTGCAGCACTTTAAAGTTGTAAATGCTGTTGAAACTCTAATTCTCAGTATATTCAATGTGGCTAATAGTTTTCTTCTTTTTCAAGTCTACACAGAGTAGTAAAAATACAAATATAAGTTTAATTTTACCAAAATTCTGAGGTGCAGTGTTCTTTGTGTAAGGGAAAAGTTTTGCTTCACATATTGAAATAATTGCAGCAGGCAGGCTGGTGGATACAGAAGGACCCCCCTGTGGCAATGAGTTTCTCGGAAGTAATAAAATCAATTATCCCCCACATTGCGGATAGAGGAACTAAAGCCTGAAAAAACTTTTACCTGGTTCCAACACAGACCCAATGAAAGTCAGACCCCACCTTAGAGAGAAACTCCAGCAGGAGCACAGGCTAGAATAAGAATAACAAAGACCATCAGTTCTACCACCTGGCAACCACCCTAGCAACCGACTCTTAACAGGAGACAGTGAGCTACAAGTTGGGCAGTGTGGGAGAAACTTTATAAAAGCCAACTTAAACAAAGGAAACATGTTCATATGCTGCCCAAGCCTATTTGCACTCAGCCGACCCGTGTTCGATTCCTCCGCCCCTCTCGGAGAGCCCGGCAACCTACTGAGAGTATTGCGCCAGCATGGCAGAGCCTGGTACCCTACTCGTGGTGTATTGGATATGCCAAACACAGTAACAATAAGTCTCACAATGAGAGACGTTACTGGCGCCCACTTGAACAAATCGATGAACAACAAGATGACAGTGACAGTAACAGTGACAGTGTGTCCGTGTGTTGCTGCCAAGCACATGTGGTGCCTAAGCACATGTGTCACCTGATTCTCCCTTCTGGAGCTGTATACTTTTATATCTAACTCTAGAATGTGTACTTGGGATCCCTCTTTACTCCTTTATGCTGGAGAAGCCCACACTCTCTTTTGACCATATTCTCTCTCTCTCTCTTTTTCTCTTTCTTTCTCTCTCCCTCTCTCTCTCCCTATCTCTAGCCCTCCCTGACCCCCCCCCCCCTTTTCACTATACACACACACACAAACACACACACACAGCCTACACTCCTTCCTCAAAATGCCAAAATAAAACCTGGTTCTTACTTCACTGATTGTCGTCTCCTGAAATTCTTTTCAGAAAAAAAGGCAAAGGACCTAAGAGACCTGGTAAGGTCTAGGACTGACTTCCTGCATGGGGGCAAGGCTCCCAGTCCTAGATTTCCCCAGGTCTTCCCTATGGTAGAAGGAAAACAGCAGATTCTCTTTTAGAGATTGCTGCCTCTCTCCTTGCCACTTCACAGAGGTCAACTGGGGAACTCATCATAACATAATAGTCTATCATATTAAGGTAAAAAAAATTAAGAAAAAATATGAAATCCTTAAAATTAAAAGCTTTACAACATTATATGTAGGAATGAATAGGTTGTTAACCTGGTTGCTACATTCTCTCCTGCATGCTTTCATTCACAAAGTCCTAAAAGTCCTGGTTATACCTTCAAAATTACTATTTGAATATCTCATATCTTGGAGGTGTTTTCTTTCTCATACTTCAGGGGAAAGTACTTAGGAAATTTGCATTATATTCAAATAGACATCCTTGTGATTATTGTGCAATTGTTTATCTAGCATTATGTCTATTTACAAAGAAAAGTTCTTGACTTATGAAGAAGTAGGGAGAGTCAAGATACAGAATTTTAAATCATTCTATTTATTCACTGATAAACAGAAATGGAGAAGTGAAGGACATATCAAACCTGCTTAAACTGAGAATGTGTCAAATTAAAATTCAAAAGTATTATTGATAGCATATCTTCGAAATTAAAACACGCATGAGAAGGACTAAACTAAACCAATCTCCACACCTCTCAATTCTGCATCCTTGGTTTTGAAGACTCCTTCAGATTTTGACTAATGCCTCAAAGCATTTGTACAGTGAATGGTGGTTTTCCTCTGTCTATAAAACCATTGAAATTGAAATATTTTATTAATTTAACACGGATACCAGAATTGAATAATTCATAACATTTGGAGTTCCTCTAGTAAAAGCTGGACATTATTTTTGTTTAATTTCTAATGCAAATATCTGTTTCCACTATAGACTTTTATTCAATAGTAAATTTAATTAATATATTTATTGAGATCTGAAAGGAGAATATGGTCTATAAATATTTTTTAAAAATTTCAAATTCTTAGATTTATTCTGGGGTGTCACATATATTTTGAGATATTTGGTTATGCAAAAAGATAATGAACATTTACCTCCAGATGTGAAAAGGCAAATTTAAGCTTTTCCTATATATAAACACTTTCCTGCAAGAGTCATTGGAAAAAGAAAAAATCAGAAAGACATGGCCACCAAAAGTTACAAAAATATCATTAAATTTTGGTTTATATGGGCTGGAGCAATAGCACAGCGGTTGGGAGTTTGCCTTTTATGCGGCTGACTGGTATTCGATCCCTCTGCCTCTTGGAGAGCCCAGCAAGCTACCGAGAGTATAGAGCCCACAAGGCAGAGCCTGGCAAGCTACCCGTGCGCGTTGTATATGCCAAAAACAGTAACAATAAGTCTCTCAATGAGAGATGTTACTGGTGCCCGCTCCAACAAATCGATGAGCAACGGGATGACAGTGACTGCAATTACATGTTGTTGTCAAAATACATGAATGAATATGGTTTTCTAATGATAAGATAGATATGCACTGTAAAATTTAATGTCCACATAAATATTATCTGTTTTTTATTTAAAATTTTACTGTTGCTACTCTGATAGAAAAAAGTTATTGAGCATTACTTAGACAGTACTTTAACCACTTTTATTGGATGAAATGTTAATAATATACAATGTAAATCGGTCCTGGTAGAATGTAAATTGGTCCTGGTGGTGTAACTTATTGTAGTTATTACAAACAATAAAATTAAAGCTGGTATTCTTAATTTTATAAGACTTTGTCCAATATATGCAGTGTGGGATGGAGTGATTGCACAACAGTGGGGCATTCGCCTTTCACATGGCCAACCCATGTTTGATACCTGCGCCCCTCTCAGAGAGCCCGGCAAGCTACTGAGAGTATCGCGCCTGCACAGCAGAGCCTGGCAGGCTACCCATGCCAAAAACAGTAACAATAAGACTCACAATGAGAGATGTTACTGGTGCCCACTCAAATCGATGAGCAATAGAATGAAAGTGACAGTGATATGCAGGGTGGGTGTTGGTCAGAGGTAGAGCACTTTCCATGCATGAGTGAATTGAATGATACCCTGGCTTTGATCCTAGCATCGAACACACACACACACACACACAATTTTTAGATATTTATGTATGCATATATTGACTTGTAAATAAAAATGTGAGTGTTAAAATAAGTATATTATCTCTAAAATGGTATACATAATGAAGTGCATATTTAAGACCTCAACACAACTCAAAAATGATTTAAATACTTGGAAATGTGTTAACACTTAGGAGAAGTTCATTTACTTATGTGTTCTTCCATTTCTGGTTATGCTTAACATCACTGGTTTTATTTTTAGAACAAAGGTATTTGCATATATTGACTTAAAAACACTTTGGGAAAAAATAAATATAAACAGATAATCTAGTACCTATAAACTAAATGTAAAAAGAGTGGGGAAGCTTAGCAACAAGCAACTGACTGTCAGTTGGAGAGCTTTCTACCAATATTTATAGCTAGTTACCAATATAGGTAGCTATCAATATTTTGGTAGGTGAGAAATTATGCAATCTTGAGGTAGACATTGACAAGGTTTTCTTAGAATCTCCATCTATTCTCAGTTCAAGGATATTTCTGTTTAAAAACTTAGTTGTAGGGGCTGGAGAGATACCACAGTGGGTAGGGCGTTTGCCTTGCACGCGGCCGACCCGGGTTCAAATCCCAGCATCCCATATGGTCCCCTGAGCATGGCCAGGGGTAATTCCTGAGTGCAGAGCCAGGAGTAACCCCTGTGCATCCCAGGTGTGACCAAAAAAGCAAAAACAAAACAAAACAAAACAAAACAAAACAAAAACTTAGTTGTAGACAGAATACCTAGGGACTTTTAAAATGTCAATTTCCAGAAGTCACTCCAGTCCAATTAAAACAGCATCTCTAGAGCAGAGACAAAAAAAACATTTGCTACTCCATGCTGATTAAAATGCATAATGCATTCTGAGAATCACTTATCTATTTTGACTACATGTGTATTTACTGAGGGTGCACAGAAAATTTTCTCATTAGATTTTGGAAAGAGACAAATACAAAATACAACCCCCCTTACTTTAAACCTGGAAATACCATGCTACCAAGCAGAAAGCAATTTACAATCAGTTGTTTCAAGCTCTTGGATAAGTTTGATTCTTTAGTGTGACTTAAAATCCCTAATACATTTGAAAATTTAGCAAATAGCCCTTGTCCAATTAAGCAAACATGACAGTCGTGGCCTTTACATTATAAACGTTAATGAAGTCTAAGTAAATAAGTTATATGGGAATGAAGAAAATAATGAATGGAGTAAGGGGTAGAGTATTATCTTCTAACAATATGTCCTTGCCTTTGTTCTTGCTTGCTTGCTTTAAGAAATAAAATTTTAAGTTTAAGAAATTAAAAACAAATCTTCAGGCAGGGCAAGAACTTTACCACTGAATCTCAGGCCTGGAGCTCTTTTTTCAGTTCTGCTTCTAAAGTTTTTTATAATATTGCTGTTCTAGACTATATATTCAAGTATACTTTGAGGATTATTCTAAACTTTTAATAAATGGGTATCTTATTGAATTGTTTAGATACATGCTCATGTGAACAATTTAATACTATATGAGTTTAATTTGGGGTAGGGTGGTAGAAGAATACTTGCAATTAAACAAGCTCATCATATCCACAGTATTACCCAAATTCTTAAATTAACATCAAGTTACTAGTTTTTGACATTTTTCTGGGTGCCTGTTTGATCATACTCAAAGTTACTTTTAAAATAAGTAAATAAAAATCAAGTAATGTATAATTTTTTGTGTTAAATACTTTCTGATAATTTATGTAAATTTTCTTTCTTTAAATAGATATGATAAAATCCTCTCTTTTCCCTTATGTAACTACTTCTCAGAATATATTAAGAAAGAGGACAGAAAACAATTTGACATTGGGGGAAATCTGGCAGTAACTACTTCAAGCTGTGTGATAGCCAGGTCACATCAACAGTCATTAATCATGTAGACAGTGTACACCTTGATTTTATTCAATAAAATTACCCTTTCGCTCAGTGATTTTTCTTTTCAAAACTTGTAGCCGTCAAACAAATTTTGGTGGCAGGCTTAGGAGGTCCTAGAAAAATATGTTACTAGTACTTTTTGACTAATTAAAATAAAAGGCTAATCTGAAAAACAGGCAAGCTCAGAGCAATCTCTATGACAAAAAGAAATGCAGTACTCCAGATAAGATTCTGTAGTATAAAAAGCAAATCAGATAAAGAGTAAAGAAATGTATATGAAATATAATCTTGGTAACAATCTCTCATTATTGATCCATCATCTATACTCAATATCATGCTGATATAACATTTTAATTAGATAATAGATAAATTTATGTGTGGAGTACATAGGGAATATCTATACTATGTTTGAAATTTAAAAATATTTTCAAAATAATATATTCAATAATATTCCAAGAAATTTGGTTATGTATGTATTTTCTTATTTTTAATTGTTGCTTATATTTTAAAGATTATAAAATAATAAACATAACGTTTTATTGTTTTGATTCTTGTTGCTTTTCATTTTTCCCTTACAATAGTGTTCAGGACTTATTCTCGGCTCTGTCTTCAAAGATCACTTAAAGTTCTGAGAAAGATTCTGAACCTGGCTCATACTAAGCAAGAAAGATACTATGGATAAAGGGCTAACTCAGGGGAAGGGGTTGACCTGCATGTGTAAGACACCAACACCTATCACTAGCACATCAATCCCCACAAGCACCACCATCTATGAGCACCCCTAGGACAAGCAGCAAAACATTGCTATGTCGAAGCATCAAATCCATTGATGTGGTGTCAATGAATACTGTATTACCATTTTTATTTCTTGGTCATATGATGTAGGATTACATAGCTTCAGGTAGTTTAGGTTTATTGGGTTACTCCCATTACAGTGCTCCTATTCCTCTTTATTTGTAGCTTCTTTCTTAGTGTTCTGTTGACTTGTAAATAATGTTTTTCTCTTCTCCTTGAGTCCTTTGCATAGTTTATTCAGAGCAAGTCCTTTTTGTGTTGACACAGGAAGACTTAACAAATGTTATGCTTTTGTAACCTGGGAGTCATTTGATTCTACATGATATATTCCTCCAGGGCATCTGTTCTCTTGATCTAAGCCTCAGATGCCCTTACTTACTAGCATCCCCAAAGCAGGGTCCTGACGTGGGACAAGAAGGTCCCAGGGCTAGCGGTAAGTTATGTGCTACCCTGACATCGAGATGGGCCTGGCCAAAGTGCCTCATTCTTAACTATAAGTTAAGAGTCTGATCGTGGACAAGTGCTGTCATGATCTTAATGTAATGACGAGACTAGGACCCTGCTAGGGATAGGAAAGACTAATCTGGCCTGAGCACTGTAGTCTGAGATTGAGATGGCCCCAGGAGAGAAACTCTAAAAATTTAATGCATCTCTTGCTATGCCCCTACAAAACGATTAATATTATGAATGCTTATATGTTTGTTGGACAAGGAGAGGAGAAACACAACCATGGGATTTCATCATTGATGGGTCCTGCTGAAAGAGTATCTGTCCTAGAGAATAGGTGTTCTGCTACATTGTAGATTCCAGGCTCTGGCCCAGCC